>NC_079330.1:22492468-23140968 GCF_029931775.1 Euleptes europaea | reverse complement strand
TCAGGGAAGCAGAGCATTCCTGCCCACCCCCCGTAGCAACAACAGCTAATTCTGATCTTATGCATACTGCGCCATTTCCATGTGACAAGAAAAATACCATGAGGTATGCTTCTAAAATTCTTCACATCTGAATTTCCCTTCGCACTTCGGAGAACTAAATCACTTGGTCTGGTTTCCAAAGCAGATGGGTGCATGGGGTGCTGGCTGGTGGGTGGGTGGGAAGAAGAGAAGGGAACAGGGAAATCTGAGGATACAGGAACGGCCAGGAGGAGAGAAATAGTGTGGGGAGGTGGAAACAGGGGAAGTAAGGTGATTAGGGTTGCCAACCTCCAGGTGGTGGCTGGAGATCTCCTGGGATTACAACTGATCTTCAGGTGACAGAGAGCAGTTCACGTGGAGAAAATGGCCACTTTGGAAGGCAGACTTTATGGCATTATACCCCACTGAAGTTCCTCCTCTCCCCAAACCCTGCCCTCCTCAGGTGCCACCTCCAAAATCTGCAGGTATTTCCCAGTGCGGAGCTGGCAACCCTAAAGGTGCTTCTCTCAAGTCCTTGCAGATTCACCACCATGACACCTGGCCAATCACAGTGGCTGGTCTGGCATCATGCAACTGAGCCAGTGTGGTATACTGGTTAAAAGCAGTGGACTCTAATCTGGATAACCGGGTTTGATTCCCCACTCCTCCACATGAGCGGTGGACTCTAATCTGGAGAACCGGGTTTGATTCCCTCCTCCTCCGCATGAAGCCTGCTGAATGACCTTGGGCTAGTCACATATAAAAACCAACTCCTCCAACTCCTCCTCCTCCTCTTCTTCTTCTTCTTCTTCTTCTTCTTCTTCTACTACTACTACTACTACTACTACTACTTATTGCTGGGTAGAGATTGTGAGGAGTAGAGAAGTAAGGAAAGCTGATGACAGGGGGGCAGATACAGATGGGCTGGCTAGAGGGTGGGAAGGTGAGAAAGAAGGAGGAAAAGGAAAGAGGCTATGGGGGTTTCCATGGAAGGGAAAGAGAAAATAGTGGAAGAGGGGGGAAGGAGCTGCCCCCTGGAAGTCCTTGGGGGTAACCCGCTTGTCCCTACTAAATTTCCAGGTGTCCATCCCAACTTAAAGCCAGAAAATAAAATGGGAATGGATCTCCTCGCAGGCTCTCCTCTTCCCGAAGCAGTTCAATAGTTAATGAATGTGATGAGAAGACCCGAAGCCTTTCTTCAAAAACAGCTCATCAAGAAGAGATGCCGCTTCTCAACAGATGTAAAGGCTGTGCCCAGAGTAGAAGCTGGCAGAAGCAGATGGTGCCGAAGGGTAGCTTTCTGTTCCAACACTCTCAGGGACTAGGCTAGGCAAGGAGGGAGGTGTGGAGGGAAGGGGGAGGCTCACATTTTTCTGGCAGCAGGTAACCAAAAAAAAAATTGTCACAAGAGCTCCAACTGGGCCTTCAGCACAAAAGTTAATATCTGAAACCAATGAGGCGTTTTCCACCCTGTGATTTCTGCCAAAGAGTGGGAAAATACTGCAACAAGCGGCGCAGAAACCAGATCTTATTGGCGGCATTCACAAAAAGCTATTCTTTCTTTCTAAAACATGAGGTTTTTGAATTTCCATTTCAAGAACGGGGGGGGGGGGGTTAGTAGGTTGAGGGAGCAACAGACCAAAGGGGGTTTATTAAACCATTAGAGGAAGAATGGGGTTGTTGTTTTTTATAAGAATATAAGTATGTTTCCCTTTTGCCATTCTCTACAGAACAGCTCCAGTAAGCAACCTTATAAAAGGAGTATCCGCTACGCTCTCGGAAAGAGACACATGCTCTCATATCAACACCAGCAATAAATTCCCTTTGCCCCCTGAACATCTCCCACTGCTGATCTGCGTGCCACATTAAGGCACATTTTTACGAGCAGTTCTTCGGCTGCCATGATTAAACCTTCATAAAGGAGGGATTCCCCCCCCCCAACAATTCTTATCTATTTTTTTTGTCATGGAATCAATGTCCATAAACCATGGAGACGGCTGACACTTCCCGCCCCCCCCCCATTTCTCACGCTTTTTCTTTTTTTTAAAAAAAAGTTGTCATCGATGCTTTAGTGAATATCCGGATGAATTTTTAATATTCTGCAAGAAAATACTTTGATATTCTATTGGGTCGCCGGGAGTCTATAAATTCCGATAACACCCGGGAGTTCTCGTGCATCTACTCAGCGCCGAAGGAAAAAAAAAAAGTTTTAAAGTTTAGTCATTCTGATGGAAAGTAAACGCTTCTATCAGTGACAGGTTGACAGAAAGAGCTGTTTTCCTTTCCATTTCACAGACTTCCACGTCTGAACGGTATGGAACATGTCAGGGCTTTCTCAGAGCCGATGAAGACAGAGACGGCATCTGCTCCCAGTGGGGGAGGGGGGGCTTCTAACCAGGAACAGGGTAACATTTCAAGATGTCGAATTTTGATTGACAAGCAAAATAAAGGCGGCGGCGACGAAGTGTTTATGCCGTTTCCCGGAACGATCCTCGATTGTTTGCTTTGGCGTATGCTGCATGATTTTAATACATTTTCTTTCTTTTTTTCTTTTTCAAGGATTTGTTTCCTGAACAGGTTTATCATTTCCCATTATTTGGAAGTGGTGTTATATTAAGTCAGATCATCGGTCCCTCTATCCCCATGTTGTCTACTCTGACAGGCAGAAAAAGGTATTCCTTTGCGACTTGACATCCTTCAAGTAGAGAGGCCAAGGGCTGATCCTGGCACCTTCTGCATGCAAAGCAGATGCTCTAGCACTGACCCACCACCCCTCCCCAACACTGAAGCATATGAAGATCACTGGTCTGTCTAGCTCAGCATTGTCTATTTTGATGCTGCTGCTCCAGCCCAGTTTTTTTCCACCCTGCTCCCTGAGATCCTTTAATGAGACATACCAGGAATTAAATCTGAGCGTGCGACATTATGTTTGCAAATCCGCCTCTGGTCCCCAGTCCTAATGGCTCAGAGAGCAGAGAGCCAGGATCTGGTCTGCAGGGGTTCTAGATTCACATTCCATGACACCTAAACCCAGAAGAACAGAACACAACCCAGGAGACAGAGGTCTATAAAATGATGCATGGTTTGGAGAGAGTGGACAGGAAAAAGCTTTTCTCCCTCTCTCATAATACTAGAACGAGGGGTCATCTGCTGAAGCTGGAGGGTGAGAGATTCAAAACAGATAAAAGGAAGCATTTATTCACACAACGCATAGTTAAATTGTGGAACTTCCTGCCCCAGGATGTGGTGATGGCTGCCAACTTGGAAAGCTTTAAGAGGGGAGTGGACATGTTCATGGAGGAGAGGAGTATTCATGGCTACTAGTAAAAATGGTTCCTTGTCATGATGCACGCCTATTCTCTCCAGGATCAGAGGAGCAGGCCTATTATATTAGGTGCTGTGGAACACAGGCAGGATAATGGTGCTGCTGCAGTCATCTTGTTTTTGGGCTTCCTGGAAGCACCTGGTTGGCCGCTGTGTGAACAGACTGCTGTACTTGATGGGCCTTGGTCTGACCTAGCATGGCCTTTCTTATGTTCTTATGAGAACAGTCTTGGCTGCGCAGTTTGAGGGGGGCGGGAAGGTGATATAATAGCGGGAAGCTGTTTTCCTCATTGGGATAGGTTTGATAGCCGTCCATAAGAAAGAGCTGTAAATACGCAGGTTCTTGTATAGTGGTGTTAGGAAAACCTCTTGCTGATTGATTATGACACATAAGGAAAGCATGCAACAGAGGACAAACACGCATCTAGCATCATAAATACTTAAGCAGATTTTTATCTTAGAAAAGGAGCATTCCCCAGCCAAAGCAAGAGTAGTGAACGCAACAAAACACATCCAGGATGGTGTAGAGGTTAAGAGCGGTGGTTTGGAGCTGTGGACTCTGATCTGGAGAACTGGGTTTGATTCTCTTCGCCTCCACATGAAGCCAGCTGGGTGACCTTGGGCTAGTCACAGCTCTCCTCGAGCTCTCTCAGTCTCGCCTACCTCACAAGGTGTCTGGTGTGGGGAAAGGAAGGGAAGGGAAGGTTGTGAGCCAGTTTGAGTCTCCCTTAAGTGGTAGGGAAAGTCGGCATATAAAAACCAACTCTTCTACTTCATTCTTGCAAACAAGGGACTGAAAAGGGCTAGACAGGCAGGGCTGGCATCTCCTTCAAAGCAGGCAAGCTCCCACAGTCCATGTCATACAAGGGCAGTCTTGGACTTCCCATGGGGCCTTGCAGGTGAGAAATGTCAGCACAGAAACCAGCAAGAGCTGTCGGCTGTCATCAAATAGAACGGTGGAGGAGAAGCCTGCCGCTTTGCCAAATGGACCAGGTGTGGCTGCTGAACATTTCAGCATCTACAGGATGCCTGAGGGAACAGAACAGCGCTTCCACCATTTCGGGAGGAGAGAACGAGTGGAGCCCCGTGGTCTCGCCGGTATAGTTCCTGTTCCTAGCACTACCACCAAATTCAGCATAGCACATCAGTTAGGTGATATAAAAGCTCTGTCAACCAGGAGATGTGGCTATATAGAACAGGAAAGCCCTACTTGAACTGGTGCAATGGAGCAGCATTTCATGGAAAGAGGAAACACTGAACAGAAGAACGCACTGGGGACCAGCTCGGTTGGCAGAAGCCCTTCCAATTGGATAGCGGTCCCTTCAACCATCTCTCTACAGATGCTGACCCATTCTTTCCCCATGTTGCCGTAGCCCCCTTTCACTTCCCATTGCCCAGGAAATCAAAACCAGATAAGACAATACTCTGATGATGGCTTTCTCCCAGTTTGGTGCCCCTCCCACTGCCTGGAAAATTTAAAATAGATAGTGGGGTGCCAGAATAGCAGTGGGTCAACAGAATCACGAGGTCCTTCCCGAGCCACAGAGCCGGTACAATGAACACATGATGCTGCTTTATACTGACTCAGACTCTTGGTCTATCAAGGTCAATATTGTCTGCTCTGACTGGCTGCCACTCTTCAGGGTCTGAGGCGGACGTTTTTCACATCAGCATGGTGTAGCGGTGAAGAGTGGTTGACTCTAATCTGGAGAACCAGGTTTGATTCCCCACTCCTCCAGATGAGCGGCAGACTTTAATCTGGAGAACAGGGTTGGTTTCCCCACTCCTCCACATGAAGCCTGCTGGGTGACCTTGGGCTAGTCTCAGTTCTCTCCAAACTCTCTCAGCCCCACCTACCTCACAAGGTGTCCGTTGCGGGGACAGGAAGGGAAGGTGATTGCAAGCCGCTTTGGGACTCCTTAAAGATAAAGGTCCCTTGTGCAAGCACTGGGTCATTCCTGACCCATTGGGTGATGTCACAGCCCAATGTTTACTAGGCAGACTTTGTTTATGGGGTGGTTTGCCAGTGCCTTCCCCAGTCATCTTCCCTTTACCCCCAGCAAGCTGGGTTCTCATTTCACCGACCTCGGAAGGATGGAAGGCTGAGTCAACCTTGAGCCGGCTACCTGAAACCGACTTCCGTCGGGATCGAACTCAGGTCGTGAGCAGAGCTTGGACTGCAGTACTGCAGCTTACACCACTCTGCCCCATGGGGCTCCTTCAAGGTAGAGAAAAGCAGGGTGTAAAAACCAACTCTTCTTCTTCATCACCTGCTACTTCATCCTTTCAAGTGGAGACGCCAGTCAGAGCAGACAATATCACCTTGACAGACCAATGTTCTGACTCAATATAAGGCGGCTTCATGTGTGTTCAAGCAGCTGGCGCCCTTCAGCATCTCCTTCCTGCTCCCCGCCACACCCCACTACCTGGCCAAGACTGTCCCTGGAAGAATAAATGCTTTCTGTCCCTATATTTCTTTAAAATCAGGTTACTATGGAATATACTGCTGGCATTCCAAGCTCACATGATGTATGTTTCCTGTCAGTGCTGAAATAACAGCAAATGCATCCGAACAGACTCCACCTGCCAAGCAATATGTTCTGAATCCCTGAGGCAAGAGTGGAGCCTCTCTCAGCTCGGAAGGCTTCCTCCTACCCAGTAAATGGCAGAGCTGAACAATATAGGTGCAAACACACACAAAATGGGGGGAGCAGGGAGGAAGAAGTGTGCATGTTTGTGTGCGGGTGTGTGTGTGTGTTCAGGCTCATTTCACCGCGGCGCAAAAACAGCTTATGCGCGTATTAAAACAAAAAAATAAAATAAAAGCGCAGCCTGTTAATCGCGTACATCATTAACGGAATTGGCTGAGAAGTTAGCTTGTTGGTGGGTGATTCATGGGTTCTTGCAAAATGCCCATTTTTTAAAAAATTAAGATAGACAAAAGATATAAATGAAGAACACATTTGGAGCACATAAACAATCTCGTTCTTTCAGCAGGGAATGACCACTGTGGAGGGGGCTGATATGGGGTTGCCAGAATTGTCACGAAAGCTCATTGGCTGGCTCTTACTCCAAACTGAATTGATCAATTTGATTCTTCTCTACCACCTATGGTTTTCTCATCATCCAGAGGAATTACCAGGGTAGGGAAACTAGGCTGTATTCTTTTATCTCCCTCTCTCTGTCTCTTTCTCTCTCTCTTCCCATGAGTTGAGAAGGAGTTCACGTGAGGAGTGTATTTTCCTAAGGAAAGGAAAAGAAATATATACACAAAGCCCTTGGTGAAGAATGGAAAGACTGGGATGGGAGTTGAGACTGGCTCCAGATCTCACTTCTGTTGAAGTTGTTTCTGCGGACCTGGGCAGGGACTAGCCTTGAGTTTGCATTGATGAAGCTACTTCATACACATGAAGCTGCCTTATACTGAATTAGACCCTTGGTCCATCAAAGTCAGTATTGTCTACTCAGACCGGCAGCGGCTCTCCAGGGTCTCAGGCAGAGGTCTTTCACATCACCCACTTGCCTAGTCCCTCTAACTGGAGATGCCGGGGATTGAACCTGGGACCTTCTGCGTGCCAAGCAGATGCTCTACCACTGAGCCATGGCCCCTCCCCATGCTCATACTAAGACCCACTGGTCTATCATGGCCAATACTGTCTATTCTGAGTGGTATCAGCTCTCCGGGGTCTCAGGTGGAGCCTTTCACATCACCTACGATCTAAGCCTTTTATCTGGAGATGTGTTATTGAAACAGCCTTATAATTAGCCAGACCACTGGTCTATCACAGTGAATATTGCCTACTCTAACTGGTAGGATCTCTCCAGAATTTTATATGGATGCTCTAGCACATTCCTCCAAAAACTCTATGGTTTCCATAGAGATTTTGGAGGAATGTGCTAGAGCATCCGTATCACTTCCGGGGTAAACCCAGAATTGATGTTAATGGGGGGGGGGCCCTTCAGCTGGCTGGCTTTCGTCCGCCGGCCAGCTGAGGGGCAGCAGTTAGCCACTTTAATTGGTGGGCAATTGCTTACCATTACCTGGTATCTGGCAACACTAAGCATGCAGTTCAGTGAGTTTAAAGTGTTTGCATGAACCTGTTGGAGTTGCTCCTTAGATTAAAGCTGTTTGAACTGCTCCTCGTTCTTTTGGTCTCTATTGGAACCCAGAAACATTACAGGGCTTGCTATAGTGGCATTTTGCCAGCACACTTACATCACTTCTGGTTAGGGTTGCTCTTCGCCTCCGCCACCGCTGGGAGGTTTTTGGGGTGCAGCCTGGGGAGGGTGGGGTTTGGGGGAGGGGATGGACTTCAATGCCATAGAGTTCAATTGCCATTTTGGGTTTGGGGGAGGGGAGGGACTTCAATGCCATAGAGTTCAACTGCCATTTTCTCCAGGTGAACTGATCTCCATCGGCTGGAGATCAGTTGCAATAGCAGGAGATCTCCAGCTAGTACCTGGATGTTGGCAAACCTACTTCTGGTAAAAACCTAGGGTTGGCAGCTCCAGGTCTGGAAATACCTGGAGAATTTTGGGGCAGAGCCTGAGGAGGGAGGGGTTTGGGGAGGGATTTCAATGCCATAGAGTCCAATTGCCAAAGCGGCCATTTTCTTCAGGTGAACTGATCTCTATCGGCAGGAGATCAGTTGTTATAGCAGGAGCTCTCCAGCTAGTACCTGGATGTTGGCAAACCTATGAAAACCGAAAGCAACATGGCGGATACCCTAGCATTTTGCAAAAACTCTATGATTTTCACTAGAAGGGATGTAAGTGGACTGGTATGACGCCAGTGCACATTCCTTTCTCTCCCATTTCCTCCCTGTGAATCAACCTTCGGGGAGGCAAAACGTCTGAACTTTCTGATCTCATGATACAAGGATGAACCACCCAAGGACTTTAAAACTGACTCCTTGTAGGTCATATGGAAAAGCCAAATGAATAACTTCTTGTTAGGTAGATACAACACCTTGGATTTTCTAAAAAAATAGCTGCTGCATCCAAATCCATATTAAGGTTGAGCAGAGTGCTTTTGTGACGGCATTTTATTCTCCAGCCAGACAGAAACACTCCGAAAGGTTTCCCTCCTCCGCAGAACAATTTCGTTGCAAGTGGAGGCCTTTTGCTATCAACACCACAATCTGAACCCTGCAGCGCAGTGAAACAATCCAGGAATTTCATCTGACTTTTTTTTTTTTTAATAGAGTTTCTCAAGATCAGAGTTCACTAAAATACAGTTTCCCGTTGAGTCTGTTTTGGACACTGGAGGCATTTGCAAGGTCAGCTTGAAGCAAATAACATCACAGAGTAAGATGAAAAGGTCATTGTGAGACTTTAATTCTTGCAGCTTTTTTTTCCTGAAGCCTTTGGAAGCAAATTCAAGCAGAGAGTGGGTATCAGACTATTGTGCTGTGGGAACGGCAGATACAGGCTTGGATCCTGCCAAGCGATTCCGCACGTGTGAAAAGGAGGGGCAGTTTTTGCCAATTTCTCAGACCTCTGGCAGCCCCTGGCATTCATTCATTCATTCATTCATATTTTCGACTTATACCCCCCCCCCCAAGCAGGCTGGGGCAGCTAACAACAATCATTAAAAACAAAATATTATACAAAATTCTAATCTGTTAGGGTTAGGGTTGCCAACCTCCAGGTATTAGCTGGAGATCTCCTGCTATTACAGCTGATCTTCAGCCGATAGAGATCAGTTCCCCTGGAGAAAATGGCCACTTTGGCAATTGCACTGTATGGCATTGAAGTCCCTTCCCTCCCCAAACCCCTCCCTCCTCAGGCTCCACCTCAAAAACCTCCGCCGGTGGTGAAGAAGGACCTGGCAACCCTAATTAACAACCAGTCAACAATTAACACATAGCTGGCACACTAAGATCTTGTTTTATCTCGCCCTGCTCTAATAAGCCCACAACCATTTGCTTAAAAAAGGGGGGCGGGGCAGGGCAGGGCAGGAAAAGCAGAGAGGGGCTCTGTCGGTGGCCAGTGTACTGTACAGAGCACCCATAAAGTCAACCATATGCCCAGCAGAACATCTCTGTCTTACAGGCCCTGTAGAACTGGGAAAGCCCCTGTAGGGCTTTGCTCTCCTCTGACAGAGCGTTGCACCTAGGGTTGCCAGGTCCCTCTTCACCACTGGCGGGAGGTTTTTGGGGTGGAGCATACGAACGGTGGGGTTTGGAGAGGGGGGGACTTCAGTGCCATAGAGTCCAATTGCCAAAGCGGTCATTTGCTCCAGGTGAACTAATCTCTATCAGCTGGAGATCAATTGCAATAGCAGGAGATCTCCAGCTAGTACCTCCAGCTAGTGTTGCTAGTTGGCAAAACTAGTTCCAACAGGCTGGGGCCACAGCCAGAAAGTCCCTGACCCTGGTTGGGGGAAAAACAGACCACTTATCCAGTGGATGGGGGACCCCCAAGGAATAGCTTCAGAAGAATTGGAGGTATCCTATGGGAGGACATAATCAGCAAAAAAAATACCCCCCCCCCTCAATGCTGGTGAAAGTTATATGTATTATCCAAGTTGTAATGGTAGGGTTGCCAAATCCCCACTTACCACTGGCAGGAGCTACCTTGTGTGTGTGTGTGTGGGGGGGGATTTGCATGCACACAGCATGCCCAATAATGTCCCTTCCAGGTTTACCCCAGAAGAGATGGGGTCACTCTAGCACATTCCTCCAAAAACTCATGGTTCCCATACAGGTTTTCAGGGGTATGCTAGAGCGTCCCCGTCACTTCCGGGGTAAACCCGAAAGGGACATTATTTCATCGCACACTGCCATGCACGGGGGTGGATCGCCCTCCTTTCAGCTGGCTTGCATCCTCCCACCAGCCAGCTGAGGGCCGGCGGGCAGGTTTGTTAATTGGTGGGCAATTGCCCGCCATTAACTGGCAGGTGGAAACCATATCTAACGGTGGGACAACCAGGGATGAGAGGTGGCTTGGAAAACAGTGCTGTGTCCATTTGAATACGGTCCAGCTGCTGAGATGGATGGGCTAAAAGTTTTTATTGTCGGTCTTGGACCGTATTAAACTAAATCTGAATCTGAGATGGATGGGACTGTGTCACTGGATCTCTAACCTTCAAGGCTTCAGGCTACAAAACTTGTGCTCTGGATCTGCGAAAACACACCAAGCCCTACGACAACACGCCGAGCCTTTGTGGCAGTCTCCAAATAGACTGCAGACACAGATGAAGACAGCAGCTGCTCTCTACACTTGCTAGCAACGCAGGCCGCCCTGGTTGGAAATAACAGATTCGAGACACCTTTGGAAACGTGTGCCTTCCTGCTAAAGCGAGAGGGCAATCCCCCAGGTCTTCATTACCTGGCCTGCTTTCCATGCTGGTAAGGAGGAAATTCCCCAAAGGGTCTGTTAAGGATCCAACCTGAGAACCCCGGCTGCTTGCGAGACGTTGAAGAGGAAGCCGAAGAAACGAAAGCGTAGGGGTGTGTTCTCCAAACAAGAGACAGCAGAGAATGCACAGGGGTGTGTATGTGTGTGAGTGTGTTTGCTAAATGCCAAATTCTGTATTTACAAGCTAGAGAATCCTAAGTAGGGAAGCAGCCATCATTAAAATCAAATGATGGAGGGAGGGGGGGAATAACCCAAACACAACCCTTGTTATCCAATACTCAGGCTTTCTATCCATGCATTTAAAGAAACCTAGAGGGAGCCATAAAACCCAATTCAATTTAATTGGGTGCTCTCCTGACAGAATAGTTATTAATAAGGCTGCTTTGTACAAACCTTCCCCGAAATCCCAAACGCAGTCAAGATGCGTTAAGGAAGAAAAGGGCGATCGGGGGGAGGGGGGAGAGCCTCACAGGCTTGAACCTAGGCAAACAACGCACCGCCAGATTTGCCGGCTTCCTACCTCCCCTCCCCTCTCCCCCACCCCATTCATTCTCTCCCTCTCTTTCTGCCGTTGCCCCCTCCCACCCACCGTTTTACCCAATTCTCGAAGGAGGGGGAGAAAAGAAAAAGAAAATGCAGCCGTGGCATGAAAGGCTCCACATAAATTATTCACACGGTATTACGTTGTATGTCAGCAAGTCGTGTAGTGTTTAAAAAACTTAACAAGGAGCCAATTAAAATGTAAGTCGGGAAATACGGATGGGGGGGGGCCTCAGTTGTTCTGGTGTGAACTCGAGGCAGATCGTAACAATGCACACTGCAACTTCCCAACCTGCTAATTTGACAGTTACTTTTAACTAGCAATAGGTGGTTTTTTTTTGGGGGGGGTTTTGTTTTTTGCATATGTGGTATTTCTTGGAGGACCAGCTGATGTATATCCAAGCAAATAAGTTCCCTGAACTTGAGAAGGTACCATGTGGGAAGCCTGCAGGTTTGAACTGGTCCTCCTTTTCACTTCCATTTTATTTATCATTATTATTAGTTATTAAATGTATACCCTCCCCTCCCCCCTCCCAATAGCGGGACTCAGGGCAGTTCGCAACATGAAATAAAATCCTCAGTCCACTGATGCACACAGAGCAATAGTAAAATACAAATCAGTAAACACATCCAGTTCACCAAATCAGCCTCCGCCACTCATTCAGAGGAGTGGAGAATCAAACCCGGTTCTCCAGATCAGAGTCCACCGCTACAAACCACAGCTCTTAACCACTACACACCATGCTGGCTCACACTGGAGGTCTTTCACATTACCTAGTCCTTGATCCTTTAAACTGGAGTTGCTGGGGATTGAACCTGGGACCCCCTGCACGCCAAGCAGATGCTCTACTACTGAGCCCATCCCCTTCCTTTCCTGGTTAGCAGCATCCTTAATGTCATAGGAGCCAGGATTCTGTCCTTTTTCAAACCTACAGTCTTTTAAGGAGCAAGGGGGAAGGAAGCAATCTATATGATTTTGCTAAAGCTGCCACAGCTGTGTCACAGATGTATTGCTTGACAAATACCTTGGCTGTAGGTTTCCTACTTGCTAGTGAAACAAGCATTAATCTGGAATTGATCTTAGCTAAGAGTTAAACACTCCTTACTTCTTTGTCAAGAGTCAGGCGCTTAACTCTCCAGCATTGTCAATTACCTGATAATGGCACCCATTTCCTCATGCCTTACTGCTTAACCAGGAAGATCGATAATTAAGAGTACACAACACCATTAAGTACCTGCTGATGTAAGCTCGCTGGTGCGTGGAGCATCTTTAAACCAGCGCACTCACTGCAGTTCCCCTTGGCTACAGAAACAAAGCAAAAAACAAAAGGGGGAAGGAAAGACCCCAACCTAAAACCAAAGCTGGGTACCCAACGGTTGGGTGGGAAAAGTATCAATTATGAATAGAAATATATTTATTTTATGCCGCTGATATCTATATTAAAAAAAACATTAAAAATTCTATTAAAAGAAAGCACAAATGGCAACTAATACAGGTTGATAAACTAAAACCACAATCCAAACGTGCATGGGTTCACTGAACTGTGGATATGAGTCCAGTACCCTTTCTTAGACTCTGGGGAGATCATACTACAAGGGATATATTTGATCTCTAGGAGCACTACGAGACTCAGATTGGACTCTATTTAACAATTATTTTCTTGTGGACATTTTTCTGCACTTGCTGGTTTTGGATTGTAATTATTGTGGGTTTTGTATATTTGGTGTTCATATTGTTATCTGAAGAGCCCCGTGGTGCAGAGTCGTAAGCTGAAGTACTGCAATCCAAGCTCTGCTCACAACCTGAGCTCGATCCCGACGGAAGTCGGTTTCAGGTAGCCGGCTCAAGGTTGACTCAGCCTTCCATTTTTCCGAGGTCGGTCAAATGAGTACCCAGCTTGCTGGGGGTCAAGGGAAGATGACAAGGGTCAAGGGGAAGGCACTGGCAAACCACCCCGTAAAAAACAAAGTCTGCCTAGCAGTGGTGGATCTACATTTTTGGGGCCCTGAAGCTTGAACTGTTATGGGGGCCCCTTCGCAACCAGCAACAATAGGGCAACATCCAACAAGGTCCAAAGGGCCTTGCTGCCCTTGCAAGGACCTTGAGGCCGAAATGGTGGAGAACAGGGTGGTGGGGTGGAGTCCTTGAAAATGGGCCATGCAGTGATGACATAAAACCACAGAACTATTAAGCCGTGCGTGCACCAATGAACGATTTTAGGATCCAGCTGCCAAAATGTAGGCTGTGAATAGATTCCGGCGAGCTCAGTGAGCCCTTACAGCTGGGGGGTTCGAGCAGTGCAAGCCCCTGAGAAATCTGACCAATTACAGGGACATTTTCAGGCCATATGAAATGGGTATTAGAGCATATTCTGAAGACAATATTCAACCCATTGGTTTATGATTCTATCACTAAAAAACTCGATTTTGTTGAGAAATTCACTCATTTAAAAAAGTTGCTTCAGGGGGCCCCTCCAGGATTAGGGGCCCTGAAGCTGAAGCTTCATTAGTTTCACAGTAGATCCGCCTCTGCTGCCTAATAAGCGTCAGGATGTGACGTCACCCCATGCGTCAGGAATGACCCAGTGCTTGCACAGGGGACCTTTACCTTGACTTTTTTATTGTTATCTAGATCACACAATACAATATTTTGATACGCACATTGCAAATGTTTTTGACATTGTTGTGTAAATTTGTGTACTGCTGGATCTTTGGCTGGAGATCTCCTGCTATTACAACTGATCTTGGGGCAATAGAAATCAGTTCCCCTGGAGAAAATGGCCACTTTGGCAATTGGACTCTATTGCATTGAAGTCCCTCCTCTCCAAATTCTGCTTTCCTCAGACTCCACCCCCAAAATCTCCTGGTATTTCCCAATCTGGAGCTGGCAACCCTACCCACAGGGTTTGCTGTTTGAGTTTTATTAATGCATGCACTCCTTCCAACCCAAAACATTTTTTTTAATAGTCAAGTCACGGCTGACTTGTGGCAACTCCATATGGTTTTCAAGGCAAGAGAAATGGTTTGCCATTGCCTGCCTCTGCAAAGCAACCCTGGATTTCCTTGGTGGTCTCCCATCGAATTACCAACCAGGGCTGACCATGTTTAGCTTTTGAGATCTGACAAGATCAGGCTAGCCTGGGCCATCCAGGTCAGGGCAAGGTGGAGGTAGGGATGCTCAAAGACTTGCTGGTTTAGCTTGTATTCTGATTGCCAGTCATGAGAAGGACCTGGTTTTTTTCATGGGCTGTTTATGCGTTCGTTGAGCAGTTTGTATATGTTCGTTGAACACGTTCATAGGAAAATTTACAGTATCCCTCCGTGGAACAAAGAGATTCCCTAAGTGGTGTAGTGGTTAAGAGCGGTGGAGGCTAATCTGGTGAACCGGGTTGGTTTCCCCACTCCTACACATGAAGCCAACTGGGTGACCCTGGGCAAGTCACTCTCTCTCAACCCCACCTACCTCACAGGGTGTCTGTTGTGGGGAAGGGAAGGTGATTGAAAATCAGTTTGATTCTTCCTTAAGTGGTAGAGAAAGTCAGCATATAAAAACCATCGCTTCTCATTCTTCTTGCCCTGGGACAAAATTTGGCTACTTGGATCGTTATCTCTCGAGAAGAGTCTGCGAGAAGGGAAGCATAGAATTCCTCAGATCTTCCTGGAAAGACTGACAGGATGGGGACAATGTACTGGGATCTAATATCATTATAGAAAGGGCATTGCAACAAGACATGTTGTATGGTTTCAACTTTCCCTGTTTTGCATGGACAAAGTTGTTGGGAAAGAGGAATGCGCTGGAATCTGCCATCCAGAAGAGCTGAAGGTAGAACATTGAAACGTGCAAAAATGTAAGATCTCCGGTATTTAGGAATTTTAAGGAATTGGAAATAGTCTGCAGATTGGAAATATTCTATAAGTTATTCATCCTGAATTGGTGAGAAGGATCCAGTTAAAAATATTAAAATTTGCATCATCCTGGTTCTGCCATATTTGCTGAGGACTTCGTAAAAATCCAGGCTCATTTGTTGCCTTGTCTCACCCTTCCCCCAGTTCAACCCCACCAAGAAAATGTTCTGTAAGATCTTCTGACAACAATTTACCCAGCTGTGAGCAACTTTATCCTGTGTAGTGGCCATAAGGCTGTTTAAAAACTTGTGCAATTCAAGAACGTCTCCTTTAACAACCAAGTGGAGTTTTCTTTTTTTTTTGGGGTGGGGGGAGAGATTCTGTCAAAGGAAAGCTCGAGCATTTGAAGCTCTCTGCTTTCAGCAACTTCTGTTCTATTTAATAGCTTCCCGAGTCAAGAAGGTCTTAGCTAGACCTGAGCTCCCGAGACACACAAGCAATTAGCTGCTCCAGACAGTATGCCTAGTGTAATGTAGTTCACTTTACTTCTCATGCTGGAACGGGTTCCTTTAATGTGCTCCTTCCCCCCATTTCCTATTATTTTATTCCCCTGTCTCTTGGCAACTGCCAGTTATGACACCTGACCTCCACCTGCTCCTCCGATTCACCGTCTCAGGTGCTATTAGAGAATTAAATTCCTACTCTGTTCTCCTGAGAGCCAGAGCGCTCCCCGTCAAACCCAGCTTCCCCCCCCCCAATGCTAAAAAGAACTCTGCCGCGCCCATGGCAGATGCAGGTCCCTATGGATTCAAGGTGTGCAGCATTCAGGAATCCAGCTGCTCTGCTGAAGAGCAATCAGATAACTAGGGCTCTTGGGCAGGCTGTTTGAGATCTGCATGTTTGCAGTGAGTATGGAAATCTAACACATTTCTCTCTTTCTCTCTCACACACAAAGAGTAGTTTATAAGAATATAAGAGAGGCCATGCTGGATCAGACCAAGGCCCATCAAGTCCAGCAGTCTGTTCACACAGTGGCCAATCAGGTACCTCTAGGAAGCCCACAAACAAGATGACTGCAGCAGCATTGCCCTGCCTGTGTTCCACAGCACCTAATAGAATAGGCATGCTCCTCTGATCCTGGAGAGAATAGGCAAGCATCATGACTAGTAGCCATTTTGACTAGTAGCCATGGATAGCCGTATCCTGCATGAACATGTCCACTCCCCTCTTAAAGCCTTACATAAGTACATAAGAGAGGCCATGCTGGATCAGAGCAAGGCCCATCAAGTCCAGCAGTCTGTTCACACAGTGGCCAACCAGGTGCCTCTAGGAAGACCACAAACAAGATGACTCCAGCAGCATTGTCCTGCCTGTGTTCCACAGCACCTAATACAATAGGTATGCTCCTCTGATACTGGAGAGAATAGGCATGCATCGTGACTAGTAGCTATTTTGACTAGTAGCCATGGATAGCCCTAGTCTCCATGAACATATTAACAGGTGGGAAGTAGAGTACGGTCTTTACTTCTTCCCAAAATGTTCAAGGTCTCTTGGGAAGCTGCATTCCCTTCCCTAGCAGGAAGAGCATCTCCAGGAGAAGATCCATCTGCCACTAACCATTGGCTGGAGAAGTGGAAGACACAAGCTTGCTCCCCCTCCCCACCATAAAGAACTCTGCTCCATCTCTCAGTTCCTCTGAGGCTGCAGAACGGAGGGGAAAGCCTCTGGCCTTTATCATAGGCTAGGGGACCAAGGACCATAGGACAGCTCCACCACTTTCACCTAAGCATCACTACCACTGATGGAAAATCAGTCCCAGATGGATGGATGGATGGATGGATGTGTATATGTGTGCATGTGTATATGGATGAATCCATCCTTTCATCCATCTGGGACTGATTTTCCTGTCTCCCTCTTCTCCATATATATATATATATATATAGAATATATATATATATATCCTATCAAACTAATCTCCTGCTTCTGATCCTTTTCCATAATCTCAAACAGTTTATGTGGGTGCAAATTACAATGAGATGTAACTTCAAATGTATGTCAATGCAGTTGGTGGCATTCATCACCACATAGGCAACTAGCAGGTAGTTGCTACTAGTGCATACTTGATTGTTGTTGTTGTTTTTGCCATCACGTCACAGTTGACTTATGGTAACCCCGTAGGATTTTCGAGGCAAGAGATGTTCAGAAGTTGTTTGCCATTGCTTACCTCTGCGTAATGGCCTTGGACTTCCTTGGTGGTCTCCCATCCTAATACTAACCAGGGCTGACCCTGCTTCGCTGCCGAGACCTGACGAGATAAGGCTAGTCTGGGCATTAAATACCTCGTAGGCAACTAGCAGGTAATTGCTACTAGTGGATGCTTCATGGGAGGTGGGAATTACAGTTTTCTCAGCTTTCCTACTACTGTTCCCATCAACACTGACTGATGTTCAAACAATTGAAGGTTCGGCTTACCATCTGTTTGCTGAAGGTGAACAAGGAGCCTATTGTCCTTTAATCGATTAGCTGTTTGTGAACAGTTCAAGCCTGTTTATCAGGTGATTTTTTCACATGTTCAAACAGTGCAGAGCAATCAGAAGCATTCACACATGCACAGTGTTAAAAAGCCTGATGGTGGTCTTACTTTCCCCCTTCTTTCAGACCTGTTATTGCTACATGCTGCTCAGCAATCATTGGTATAAATAAAAACAGGCATACCTAATTTTTATTGCACTTTGCTTTATTGTGCTCCGCAGATATTGCGTTTTCGAGCAAGTCAATCAGCGCCATTTTCCCGGCAGCATGTGCTCACTTCGTGTCTCTGTGTCATGTTTTGGTAATTCTTGCAACATTTCGAACTTTTTCATTACCATTACAGTCCATTTTTAAGACATAATGCTGTTGCACAATAGACTACAGTAGACTTCAGTATAGTGTAAACATAACTGTTATACACAATGGAAAACCAAAAAAGTCACATGACTCGCTTTATTGCGTGATCTGGAACCAAACCCGCAGTATCTCCAAGGTATGCTTGTAGTGAGAAAATCATAGTGCCAGCAATTATAAGTGATACTTGAAAAAAAGAAGTCTTACCATTTGATGCTCAGTTAAGTCTGTGTTATCCACGTTATTCCATGCATGGCATTTTTGCACGGCTTTATGTAAGGCATAGTTCCCCCCTCATGTCATTTAATGACATGAACTAACCACTGCAGAAAGACTCAATCTCACCTACTGCACAGATGTGAAAGGCCCCAGAGGGCAAGGAAACAAGACTCCACCACCACAGTGAATGCATGGCTGCCAAGCTGTTTGACAGGCACACAAGGGGTCTGTGGACAGGCAAAAAGATTGGACGTCCAGCTTACAGATGATGGCAGCTGTCAAACAAGGTCTCGGCCACTGAACATGTTCACTGTAAACTCGGAAGCATCTCTAGCTGGGGAGATTAGGATGAATAATTTTCAGGGAATTCAGGTCCTGACGGGAGCTTCTCTTCACTTTAAAAAGTAATTCCTTGGAGTAGGTAACACTTCTTTTCCAGAAAGGTAAGCCATGTGACTTGGGGACAGGTAGGAACTAGAAGAGATAACTGTTGATGAGCTGTTACTCTGAACACCTCACAAAGCTTCGTACGGCATTTCCAGTCTTCCTCAAGAAAAGAGGAAAAGAGTTTCCATCTAGACAGGACAGTCATTATTCAACCAGTAGACATCCATTAAAAACAGGTCCTTTCTCCTTTAAAATGCTAATAACAGAGCCAGAGAGCCAGTTACAAATAAGCAAAGTCAAGTGGTGCTTGAAGGGTTAATCTCCCTCTCCTTTCCCTGCATGGCCCTGATGCAAATTGAGGTCGCACAAGCCCGCAATTTGCCTTTTGTAGACAGATGGAAATTCTTGAACTTTGGCTTACCAGCTTCCACAAAGTCTGCAAGATGTGAAAGACATCAGTGTACATCAGTAAACAAAGAGGCACACGACGAGTGCATTATGTGCAACACGCCTCCTGCCCAACTCTCTCCATAAGTTTAAAAAACCATGGAAGGGAAAGTAACCAGAGAGGCAGCGTTGAGTCCAACAGGTTGAGGATGGGTGGGAAAGGACTTTCCCAATTCTCCTTCTTTAAATGGGCTGACATGCAGCCAAAGACGAATCCGACAGAAATCTAATAAAGAATGCTATTTACTTCTGGGCTTTGGGGGGCTGAACTTTCCAATATTTGATGCGCTGAAAACATCACCTGGCTCACTAGAGGAGTCTTGCGCTCAGGGCGTCTGCTGACTTAATTAGCTTTAGACAGACTGGAGAGCCTGACATTATTTTTCAGTCTTGGATGCCAGGAGGTTTGGAAGAGGGCAGCAGAATATCCCTTTCTGGCCCATAAACATCTAGGGAGCTGCCTTCTGGGGTGTGTGTGTTGAACTCTGAGTATAACAGAAATGAGCAAAACCACAAGAAGGAAGACCAAATGAAGAAGCTTTTGGTTTGGCAACCACTTGCAAACCACCGGCAAGCCAGGATGGTGTAGTGGCTAAGAGCAGTGGCTTGGAGCGGTGGAGTCTGATCTGGGGAACCAGATTTGATTCCCCACTCCTTCACAGGAGCGGTGGAGGCTAATCTGGTGAACTGGATTTGTTCCCCTGCTCCTACATATGAAGCCAGCTGGGTGACCTTGGGCAAGTCATGCTCTCCCAGCCTCACCTACCTCACAGGGTGTCTGTTGTGGGGAGGGGAAGGGAAGGTGATTGTAAGCCAGTTTGATTCTGCCTTAAGTGGTAGAGAAATTCGGCATATAAAAACCAACTCTTCTTCTTCTTCTTCACTATCATTTCCTCAGTGGGACATCTTTCGACTTATCAGTTTCGTACAGCGCCAGTGTTAGGAAAGCCCTCCACTGTGTGAACGACATGTTTACTTTAATCCTTTTAGAGTCTATGTAGAGTGGTGGTTGGAAGACTAGGATCTGGAAGGTTCAGCTTCCTTTTTGGTGGCCTTTCACCGGACCACCAGAACGTGGTAACATGCGGGAGAGGGGGGGCAGAGTAACATTTTTTTTTAATTACTCAGACGTAGCTCTCATTGTAGAAAAGGTTGGTGGCCCCTGTTCTAAACTGAACCTTAAAAGGCAGGGATTACGCTCCTGATACCCTGGATTCGTTCAGCCTTTGGAAGGCGACACCCAGAAATGAGTAAGTGGAAGGATAGCATTGCCCACCTTGAGAGGAGTCTACCAATCCAGACTCTGCTTCCTAACTCCTGTCATTTTCTGTCCACATCTGTTCCAAAATGTTCAGAAACTTCCTCCTAGGGTACACATAATGTCCCCTCAGTCTGAGACCTACAAGAATACAAAACACCTACAGTTTTGTCAACTCTATTAATCTATCCATCGACTGCCAAAGTAGTCTTAACATCCTACGGTCTTCAGGACAGAATGTAATTTTACACCAGTATAATGAACAGGAGAACCCTTTGAAATAAAAGAAGGTAATTCCTCATGAGGAACAATTCCTCATGAGAACCCTTTGGGGAAAAAAACAAGATAATTTCTCATGCACAGCATAGTGGCTTGCACATATGGTTTTTTTGGGGGGTTTTTTGTTTTAAATGAGTGCTGGAAAATCATTGAATAAAAGAGGGTTTTTTTTTGGGGGGGGGGTATCAACAATGTTTCTGAAAACCTGGAAGTCAAGCCAGGTCAGTCCTATTCATGTTAAAGGATGGAGTACACGGGCACTGTATATCTCTCACACAGAGAAGTCAGTCACCCTTATACTCAACTAAGGGTTCTCTAAGATAGATTTACAGCACAATACTATACAATACAAAAAAGAGCCCTGTGGGGCAGAGTGGTAAGCTGCAGTACTGCAGTCCAAGCTCTGCTCACAACCTGAGTTCGATCCCGACAGAAGTCGGTTTCAGGTAGCCGGCTCAAGGTTGACTCAGCCTTCCATCCTTCCGAGGTCGATGAAATGAGTACCCAGCTTGCTGGGGGTAAAGGGAAGATGACTGGGGAAGGCACTGGCAAACCACCCCGTAAACAAAGTCTGCCTTGGAAACGTCGGGATGTGACGTCACCCCATGGGTCAGGAATGACCCAGTGCTTGCACAGGGGACCCTTACCTTTACTTTTACTATACAGAGTTACTCCTGTCTAAGCCCACGAGATCTTCTGCAACAGGCCAAACAACTCCCTACTAGATCATTTCAGTTTGGGGAGGAACTCTGGGTTGGAAATTCCTAGAGATTTGGGAGGTGAAACCTGAGGAGGGGAGGGACCTCAGTGGGATATAATGCCACGGAGTCCCCCCTCCAAAGCAGTCATTTTCTCCAGGGGAGTTGATCTCTGTAGTCTGCAGATCAGTTATGATTCTGGGAGATCTCCAGACTACACCTGGAGGTTGGAGATCCTAGGTAACAGGGTGTGTGGGGCTAAAGTGCCTTCTTTTCTCTGCCATGTTACCAATCGGAGCAGGAACAACACCCATGAGGAACAGAGGATAACATGTAAGTAACGTCTGGCTGTGATTGAGCACATAGGTTGGGTGTAGAGTCACAAACCTTGTGAATGCTGCCTCATAGAAACCAACCTGTAGTTACACCCTAGAGATAGGGTTGACCAACCTCCAGGAGATCTCCTGCTATTACAACTGATCTTTGACAATTGGACTCTATAGCGTTGACCCCAAACCCCACTCTCCTCAGGCTCTGCCCTGAAAACCTCCCACCGGTGGTGAAGAAATTTTCAAACTTTGGGTTGGGATCAACAAGTGTGAGTTTCTTCCAAGTGAGTCACAAGGCCTAGAGGGAGGAGGTGGCACAGTGAGAACTGGGAAAGGAAGTTCTGGAAGGGCCGATAGCAGAGGTGTGCTTATCAGATTTACTGAAGTTTAAAAAAACCTGAAAAATAACTTTTCGGTATTTTTCGGGTGGTGGTGGGGGGGAGTTACTGGTAAGGAAAAAGGCAGCAATAAAGGGAGCCAAATAAGCAATCCAGAATAACGCCCCCCCCCCCAAAAAAAAAATTCAAACCCGATACTTTTTGAAAAAGCCGGGTTTTCCACATTTCTCAAAAATTTCCAGGTTTGATAAACCTGAACCCGAAAAATACCGGCGAACTTTTTTTCTGCAGCCCTAGCCAATGGCAAATTTGGGTTTGCTTCTGAACTACAAGTGAAATGACCATGAAAAGATATCTCGCTGCTCATTAATGCCAGGTAGTTAGACAGAGTCAACATTAAAAATATATAGAGATATCAACTGATATCATTGTCAACTGATGTGAGATTCCGGTGCTTTATGCTGAGGGAGAGGAGCAGTGCAGAGTCAATATAATAGTAGATCTCCTCCCCAAAGTACAGTACATTGAGAAGTGGGTCCCCCGTCAAAAGGTTTCAGCAATGTTGCTCCAACTATTGTACTGCACTACCTCTCACCTGTGGCAGTAACTCACTCCCAGCCTCGACTGATCCACATTTCAAAAGCAAATCTGGCCAGAAACCTAGGGTTGCCAGCCTCTAGGCCCAGATCTCCTGGGATTACAACTGCTCTCCAGCTGATAGAGATCAGTTCACCTGGAGAAAATGGCTGCTTTAGAAGGGGGATTCTATGGCATTATACCCTGCTGAGGTTCCTTCCCTCCCCAACCCTGCCCTCCTAAGGCTCCGCCCTGAAAATCTCCAGGTATTTCTCAACCTAGAGCTGGCAACCCTACGGAAACCCCTTGCAGAACCGCCGCGCTACGCAAACCACCCATCAATTATCCATCTCCATGATTCAAGAAGGGGCACATTTTTTTAACTGGGCAATAAAACCCATTATTCTATCATTAGCAGCTGAGAGACAGAAAAAGAGACGGTACTTCCTCTTGCATACCACCCATTCCTCCCATCTCCTCCTCCTCACCCTAGACTGCCAACTATCAATTTAAAGCAACTTAATCTCATAAAGGGGGCCAAACGCAACCCGAGATGGAGGAGAGTGAACTATTGTTTTGGGGAGACGCCAGGCAGGAGCATTGTAGAAAATTCCACCTTTCTCCCTTTGATCTCCAGCTCCAGTTACTCCCCGGCACAAAAGGGTTAACCTTTTGTGGAATCTGCGCCTTGCCCTTAAAAGCTCATTAATTAGAGCGTTAAAAGGTAAAAAGGGTATTGATGGCATTCCCCTGCCCCATCCCAGGTAAGGTTGAATTCTTGTTCGGCCCCTTAAGGTACATTTGCAGTGAGAAAGGGCAGGGGGGGGGAGGAAGAAAGCCCCACCAAGACCAATTAAGGCCTTTATAGGGAGCCTGAAAAGAAGACAAATGGAAGCAAAAAAGACCGCTTACAAGGAACCTTTGTATAGATGTAAAGCAATTAGGATGGTCTCAGGGGCAACCGGCAAGGCACCGACAGGAAAGGTTTTTATAACCTGTCTAAACTTGGAACAATCCCTTGGCCTCGCTGCTCGCCCCCTTTCGGGCTAAGTGTATCAGCGAATGCGCTCTATTAGCATCACGTATCAGCTGGTAAGTCGGTATCGTTTTTCCTTCGCTGCTTGAAAAGGCATGGCGAGAATCTCTTGTGGAAGGCCCGTGCGTTAGAAACCGTGCCCTCTCTTTCTGTCTATTTTTAACTTAAAAGGGAGAGGTGATCCTGACATTGGTTAAAATGTTTTCAAGTCTCTCCTCTCTCCCCCACCCCCTTAACAACCTAGAGTTGACTTGCCTGGCACGGGCTCAGAAGCAGAGCCCCTGTTGCGCACGCCGAGGGTCCCAGGTTCAATCCCCAGCCTGCCTGTTTAAAGGACTCCTGGAGAGCTACTGCCAAATTGGACACTATTGAGCTAGGTGGACATGGCTCCGTTTAAGGCACCCTCAACGCCTAGGGCTTCTGTGCTCATTTGAAAAGCAAACACCATCAAGTGGAAGTGGCAATGGGTAGGTCAAGGAATCGCCAGAAAGATTATGGCTTTACCGCAGAGTTTCCAGTGCTTCCTAGAGCTACCTATTGCCACTTCAGGTTTTTTCCTGGAAGGGATGTCCCGGCACAGAAGCTGACAGTGGCAATCTGTGGGAGCGCCCACTAGAGATAGAGTCACTAGCCTTGTGCTTGACAATCCTGGGAGATTTGGGGGGGGGGATCTGGGGCGGGGAGAACATAATAGATACTGTGAAGTCACTTATGGGTAATCACCTGGAAGGAGGGTTGTCAGCCACTGGCTGGCATCTTGTGGGAGTCTGGGGGAAATGGGGGGCTGCACGGTTGGCAACCCTGTGACGTCACTTCCAGAAGAAAAAAACACATAGATTCCTAGAGACTACTGATGTCACTTCCAAGTTTTCCTTGGAAGTGATGTCACGCTGTCACTACGGCATCACCCCCCCTTTTTTTCTTCCACTAGTGGGAAACTGAAAACCCTGTCTTCAAGTGAAGTCACAGTGTCCTTGACACTCTAGGAATTTCCCCAATCATTATGGTAAAGACCATACGGATTAGGTGAAATTCCTAGAGCATCGTCGACGGAACAGTTGGAGCATATAGGTCATCAATAGTTTGGGATAGGGTTGCCAGGTCCCTCTTCACCACTGGTGGGAGGTTTTTGGGGTGGAGTCTGAGGAGGGTGGGGTTTAGGGAGAGAAGGGAGTTCAATGCCATAGAGTCCAATTGCCAAAGCGGCCATTTTCTCCAGATGAACTGATCTCTTATCGGCTGGAGATCAGTTGTAATAGCAGGAGATCTCCAGCTAGCACCTGGAGGTTAGCAACTCTAGTTTGGGAGCAATGATCACTTTTCCTTTGGCCCCGTTTGCAACTCAAAGCACTGTTCACAGAATCAGGGAGGGTTAGAAAAGCAGCAGGAACACAACATCGCGTTCCCTTTTCCCCATACAGAGCTTAATCTCTGTATTATTTTTTTTAAAGGGAGGTGTACATTGTGATTTACGAATGTCAGCGTCAATATCCTTCTTTTGTGTCAGAGAAGTTGAGGCTGACTTAATTTGAAGACTGCTAAAACACAGTTTCCGAACTGTGCCAAGAGCCACGTACACACTAATTAAAAGCAAAAGGACAAAGGGCAGAATGTCTATCATTAATAATGAGGGCAGTCGTTTAAACACTGCTTGGGTATGTATCGCTGATTGTAATGACCTTTAGACAGAAGGGGGGGGGGGAGAAAAGGTGTGAAAGAAATTGCACATAGGTTGCCTAAGATCTACTCACCTATGGGCACAAGTTCCTTTTAAGGCAGGCTCTTTAAAGGTAAGATCTTTCACTCTGGCTTCCACTCTGTCATTTAGATTACCTTTTCACGTTAAGCCTGGTTGAACAAATGAAGTTGCTTTCTACTTCGTCCGTCCATTGGTGCACCTAGTCTCACACAGAGAAACATTTTTTTTCCTGTTACCTGCTATCTGAGTCCATTTAATTGGAGACAGCCTGGATTGAGCCAGAGACCTCTTGCATACAAAGCAGGTACTCTACCACTGAGCCATAGCCTCTCCCCAGCGAATGACAGCATTTCCTATATGACTTTGTACAAGGATCTCTACATGCTTTGCAGATATCATGGACCAGAGTATGGACTCCTCATTAGGTGAAGAGACCAAAATCTCAGAAAAGGAGGCAGCTGGGTACTAACACTGCTGCAGGAGATGGCAATTGAGACACTCTCAGTAGCCCTCTTTGCTGTGCAGAAGCTCCAAGAGTAGGGTTGCCAATCTCCAGGTACTAGCTGGAGGTCTCCTGCTATTACAACTGATCTCCAGCCGATAGAGATCAGTTCACCTGGAGAAAATGGCTGCTTGGGCAGTTGGACTCTACGGCACTGAAGTCCCACCCCTCCCCAAATCTCGCCCTTCTCAGGCTCTGCCCCAAAAACCTCCCGCTGGTGGCGAAGAGGGACCTGGGAGCCCTATCAGAGAGCCGGAGTGAGTCTCACCCTGGGATACAGCCCTGCCTTCTGATTTGGGTTTGGACCCTGCACCCCAGAACCAGAGTCTCCCTTAAATGGTAGAGAAAATTGGCATATAAAAACCAACTTCTTCTATTGCGATATTTGCTTTATTGCAGAACAAGAGTAGGGCATGTGTGTAATATTTGCAATGCAATTTAGAACTGTTCTGAATGGCAATAAAAAGCAAAATGCTTTCTCTGAGAGTGCTTTCCCCCCCAATTGTATGAACCAGTTGTGTGAGGGGTGGGACTTCAATGTCATTGTGTCTTAAATTGCACATCACTCTTTACCGCTTCTGTGGTGTGCACCATCATAGGTGACAGCTTTTCGGGGAGCTTGTGTGATAAAGCTAAGGTCATTCGTTCTAACTCCACCCTATCAAAACCTCCAGTGCATCATCCTCAGCAGACATAAAGTGAGTAATTACCCCAAATCTTGGTAGGTCTATTAAATGTATATTAATTCAGCTGAGCCGTAAATGTTCAGAAGGGAAAAAAATCGAGAGTTTCAGAGCTAGCTGCCAAAAGATAATGCTGATCCTGGCATGTGAAGCTGCAGTGCTGATAAAGGAAAGGGGGATACAGCAGAGCGTTAATTAGGTACAAGCAAACAACTTTGCTAATAGCTCATCCTCTCGTTCACTGCAAAATGTCAACAATAGATATTAGTGCCAGATGTTGGCATTACATCTCCCATAGCTGAGATGGTGGTGGTGTGGGAATAGGAAGGGTGAGCCAATCAGGTGCAGAGTTTTGGGTTTAGCTGTGCAAGACCCAGACAAGCAAGCTGAACTCAGCCATAAAACCTAGCTGGACATGGTACGCATAAGGTAGGCTTGCCAACCTTGAGGTGGGGGCTGGAAGTCTCCTGGAATTACAAGTGGTCTCTCGCTCTCTCTGCCATCGAGTCACAGATGACTTTTGTTGACCCTGTGGGGTTTTCAAGGCAAGAGACGTTCAGAGGTGGTGTGCCATTGCCTGATTCCTTGTCATGCCCCTAGTGTTCCTCAGAGGTCTCCCATCCAAATATTTGCCAGGGTTGAGGCTGAAACTGTGTGACTGGCCCAAGGTCCAGCAGGTTTCCATGGCAGAGCGGGGATTCGAACCTGGGTTTTCCAGATCCTAATCTGACACCATAACCACTACACCATCCTGGCCAGCTAATCTTATGACTACATAAATTTCTTTCTTTCTTTCTTTCTTTCTTTCTTTCTTTCTTTCTTTCTTTCTTTCTTTCTTTCTTTCTTTCTTTCTTTCTTTCTTTCTTTCTTTCTTTTTCTTTCTTTCTTTCTTTCTTTCTTTCTTTCTTTCTTTCTTTCTTTCTTAAAACATTTGTTCCACTTTTGGAGAAAATGGCTGCTTTGGAAGATGGAAAGCAATGGCAAAACCACCTCTGCTTGTCTCTTGCCTTGAAAACTCTGTGAGGGATTGCCATGGGTCAGCTGTGGCTTGACAGCACTTAATTAATGATTATTATTCCCATGATATCATTTTTTTTCAGTGTTCATAATCATTTGCAATCTTACCATCCTCCAAAGCTATGGTCAGAAGATACATGCACCAACCTTGCTGAAGTAAGTTTGGTCCAGGTCTGGTCAGTGTTTAGGTGGGAGACCATCTGGAAACCTCCCCATGTATGTCACCTTGAGTCCCATGATGGAGGAAAAGGGTGTCAGAAATAGAATTTACTCTAGGTATTTGTGTTAACACCCACTCTTATGTTAGGGTTGCCATCCCTAACAGGTTTGGATTTGGCAATACTTGGGGATTTGAGGGGGAGCCTGGGAGGTTGGGGTTTAGGGTATAATGCCATGCAGTCCACCTTCCAAACTTTTATATGCACAGTGAAACAAAAAAAAAAATCATGCGATTCGCTTTATTGCAATATTCAGTTTATTGCACAGCGAAACAAAAGTTTTTTTGTGTATGATTCGCTTTATTGCGATATTCGGTTTATTGAGGTGGTCTGGAACTGAACCCACTATATCTCTGAGGTATGTCTATATAAGGCAGCTTCACATGTTGGGAAGGCTCTTTCTCTACCTGAGGCCCTGGAGAGCTACTGCCAATCAGAGAAGGTGATGCTGAGCTGGGTGGACCAATAGTTTGACTCAATATAGTGGAAATTCCAATGCTCTAGAGATCCCCAGATCTGAAAACACTTCCTATAAAACTGACCAAGAGGAGAGGGGGGGGGGGAATCAGCTCAGTTATGATCAATCCCTGAGGTTTGAAAACACTCGCTTGTGAAACTGATCCGAGGAGGCATATGAAGGGAGGGCAGATGCCACCTGGAGGTTGGTGACCCTTAAAATCCAAAATCCAGGGAGAAATTTGGATGAAAATTAAAAATAACCCTGAATTATTTTTAGAATTAAAAATAACCCTAAATTTTATATGTTGGATGGGAAATATGCAGTTTATCTTTGGGAGTGGGGAGTATTTTAAGAAAGGGGTACAATAATCCATACAATGGCCTTGCGCACTCATAGGTCAGAGCGAGAGTATACAACATAAAGGAATGGTAATGGGAAAAAAGAGAGGCAATTCTATCACAGAGACAAAGACAACCGCTTCCATCTGGAACGTACCAGCAAAAAGCCAGAAAACATACTGCGTCTTTAAAAAGAAAAAAAGAAAAAAAACGCTAACTGAGCAAACATTTTAAAAATCCTTGGAATTCCTTTGAAAGACAGGCCAAGGACATCCCATCTCAAGCATTAAGATTTGGTTGCGCATGAGACGATTAGACTCATCCATGCTAATTACACTAGAAAGAACTAATTAGAAAAACCCACCATTCAGCTAATGAGGGCTGGGCCTTTCCAAAGCTCCACGCTTCGTTTCTCAGGTTTAAAATATTACTCTCCTTATGCCCCACGTGCCCCCTCTCTGTGGATGTTGGCCGCCATGCTAATTCTAGCAGTAGACATGCTCGGTATAAATATCAGTTCAATTTCCCGGAAGCAGAATTGGTTTGCAAATGGCTGCAAGGCAAATTTTTTGGGGCCCTGTCCTTTCTTAAGCCAGAATTTTTATGTACTCTGGACATTAGATGCTGTTGGCTATATGTAACTCTCATCTACCCCTCAATATTGAGCATAAATGGCAAATGTCAGTCATAGCAAGCCATACTGTCCTACCATTAAAGACATTTATGTCTGAATCCACGCATTGTTGAATGATGTGCTGTCATTGTACTACAGCAGTCATTCGCCACTAGATTTTCCTGTGTGGGCAAGACAATCCAGTTTTGAATCACCACTATAGTGTCAGCGCGGTGTAGTGGTGTAGTGGTTAAGAGCGGTGGTCTCTAATCTGGAGAACCGGGTTAGATTCCCCACTCTTCCACATGAGCGGTAGACTCTGATCTGGTGAACAGGGTTGGTTTCCCCACTCCTCCCCATGAAGCCTGCAGGGTGACTTTGGGCTAGTTACAGTTCTCTCTGATCTCTCACAGCCCCACCTACCTCACAAGGTGCCTGTTGTGGAAAGAGGAAGGGAAGGTGATTGCAAGCCGGTTTGAGACTCCTTAAAGGCAGATAAAAACAGAGCATAAAAACCAACTCTTCTTCTTCTGTCATGATAGACAGATGAGTTCCCTCTGTGCTTTCCACCGCCTAGAGCAGGGGACTCACCTGTGTCAGAAGGCCAGCTACAGGCAGGGTTACCAGAGAGTCCAAAGCCACTGCAGCAGAGGTGCCAAATGTTCAGAGCACTCCTACATGAGCGTAGAAGGAGTGCTAGACTACAGGCCCAGAGAAGGGCACTCCCTGCTGACAATAATGAGGCTAATGAGCTGCAGCCAGCAGGGAATGCTGAGACAGAGGAAAAAGCAACAGCTGGTTCACCTAGGCCTATTTCAGCAAGCACATGAATTCAGGCCAGTGTGGGAACAACTTGTGCTACCCCCCTGTGCTAACAGCAACTATACCTGTTTCCGAGCTCTGTATGCCTATGACCCTGGACTGGACTCTGACTATTCTCTTGGACTATGTTTACTGCTTGAGACCAAACTCTGCAGGTAACCTGGCTTTGACTTCAGATTGCTCTTGACCCTGCCTCCGTGCCTGGGCCCTGACAGGCAGGTTAGTCTGAAAAAGAGAGATTGCCCAAGGCCAACCAATGGCTTCATGGCAGTAGGGGTGATCTGAACCAGAGGTCTCACAGATCCAAATCTGACAAGAGGGTTGCCAGCTCTGCACTGGCTAATGCTGGTAGATTTTTTGGGGTGGTGCCAGAGAAGGGTGGAGTTTCAAGGGATGTGATATCACATCATCCGCGACACTCTAAGAATTTCCCCAATCTCTATGGTCAAGACATTCTCCAGTCCTCCACCCAGAAGTGATGTCATCTCCCAATGAGACTCTAGGAATCCCCACAATCTCGATGGTCTTTACCACAGAGACTGGGGAAATTCCTAGAGCGCCACCCTTAATGCTGTCCCCCAATTTTTTCTCTCATTGAGAGTGGGGGATTGGAGCCAAGGGTGGAGAAGGGATGGTTTCCTGCCACAGGCAGGTAAATGGCAAGCCTATCTGACATGGTGTCCACTATACTACACCGATAAAGAGATCCCAGAGGCTACACATTTTCAAAAGTAAAAAAAAAAGTTATTTAAAATGAGCACGGGGGGGGGGGGAAAGGAACATGTAGCTGAGTCCTCACATAAGGGAGAAGCAAAACAGAAAAAGGGATTTTTGTGCCAAAACAGTAGGGGTGAGAAATTCAAAACCAGCCATGCTAACATCATAAGATCTGACGACAAACATCCTTGCCAACAAAGGATTTAACAAGGAAGAGATGGAAAGGGGGAAATAATGAGAAGCGAGGAAGCTGCCCTCCTTCATTATGCAATAAATTCATTACAGGCACTGTGGGGGGGGGGGGGAGCCTGCCAGTCTTCGTGAACGTTGTTTGACGCGACACCATCAAAAGGTTTCTTCTGCAGAAGTAAGTATAATAATCAGCCTTTGAATTCGGTGGGATCTACATACTTAGACATCTGTTTGAAAGTTTAATGGAAGATATTAAAAATATCTTTGAGATGCAAAATCTGCATAAATGGTGCCTTTGAAAGAGGGGTTCTTTTTTCTGCGCCAGACTCGCTTGGCAAGGAATCAAAATCATTGCTCATCAAGATGATGGACACAATGTGTATCAAAGGGGAACACATGCAAGGTCTGCTTTCACTACAGAATTGACAATCAGGTGGCTTGTTGCTGTTTTAATAGGTTTTTTGTGTGTGGATTGTTTTAATCAACCATGTTTATATGCCACCCTCAGGGCAATACTTAGCATTTCTACATTAATACCTAACCAAAGGTTTACATTGCCATTAAGGATGCTTCTGAAATGTCCCTATCTTGATTTTTCCACGGATTCTGAATTTTAAAGTACCGGTATTGGTAACTAAAACTGATAACATTAAGAGAGCAATCCTAAATAATTCAGTGGGGTTTTATCCCAGGAAAGCATTCTCAGGAAAGCAGCCTAGGAATCCTTCATTGTTCTGCTTTTATTTGTGAATGTGATACAGCATGTTACGCATGTGCAATTAGCCTTGTTCATTTTGTCCTTCTCCACCAGCTGATGCACATGTGCCCATTGACAAGACACCACAGAAAAGCATTTTTTTTGCAAGATTATGCACATGGAAGTGTCAAGATGCCGGTGTGAACGTCCACAAAACAATGAACAAAAAGAATCCTGATGCAATCGCATGTTTACATTCAGAATGATTTTATCAATGTGTATAAAGCCTTACACGGTCTAGGACCTTCATACCTTCGGGACCACCTCTTCTGGTATACCCCCAAAGAGCGTTACGCTCAACTAATAACAACTTGTTGGTGATTCTCGGCCCAAGGAGTGTGCGGCTGTCCACCAGCCGATAGAGATCAGTTCACTTGGAGAAAATGGCTGCTTTGGCAATTGGACTCTATGGCATTGAAGTCCCTCCCCTCCCCAAACCCCACCCTCCTCAGGCTCCCCCCCCAAAAAAAAACCTCCCGCCGGTGGTGAAGAGGGGCCTGGCAACCCTAGCCCTGATGTCACTAGGAGGGAAGTTCCATCAAAATCTCCAGGGATTTCCCAACCCAAAGCTGGCAACCCTATCCATAAGCCAGGGTGCTTTAGAGTCAAACATGATCAGTTTGACTATGCCTTTGTACACCATTTTCCCTGAACAGTCCAGGATCTGAACCTGAAAATGTCAGCAATAGCAGTGTGCAGTCAGGCAATGGTGAGGCTACTAAATGGATGAGCGGATGTCCGACTTGTTTCGATCTTCTGCTTTTGCTTTTTTGTGCTTCTGAAGAGTTTATTTCTTGTTTTTCATTCTGTTTTTTTTCTTTCTCTCTTGATTTGTTGGCTTTTCTGGTTGTGTCCAGGTAGAGGGTTACCCATTTTACATCTTTTTGTTGGTTAATCAGTGATTTTCGATGTCGCATTTTTCATTGCTTAGGTTTGGGTAGGTAGGGTCCCTTTTCTCTGCAATGCAGTTGGCATGGCAGATGGGTGCCTCACTAGACAGAAACTCTGGAAGAAGTACATTTACTCAGTTACTATGTGTGTGTTTTTTTAAGCTCCAGAAAACTGGCGGTTGTTTCGTTGCCTTTTCCCATTGTTCAGAAAGGATGGCTGGGGGCACCTTATTCAAGGGGATGTAAAATTGGCCCCCTTTGTCCAAGTCACTTGAAACTTGGGGAGTCTTTTGATACCATTTGGGGAGGGGCTGTGGCTCAGTGGCAGAACATCTGCTTGGCATGCAGAAGATCCCAGGTTCAATCCCCGGCATGTCCAGTTAAAGGGACTAGGCAAGTGGGTAATGTGAAAGACCTCTGCCTGAGACCCTGGAGAGCCACTTCCAATCTGAGTAGACAATACTGACTTTGACGGACCAAGAGTCCGATTCCGTATAAGGCAGCTTCATGTGTTCAAAAACTTCAATTCAGGAAAATCTGGCATTTTCCGCACATGGAAAACATTGGGCAAATATCTAATCTGATTTTAATTAAAATATAAGTGGAACCCCTTTGATTCTTCATGTTATGTCAAATTTTCCTACAATTCCTAAAACCAATATCCTTACCCTTTTGTAAATTATGATAAGGAATTAAAACAATATTTTCCCCCCAGTGTACACCACTAGTCCCCATCTGAAAACTAGAAACCATTTACAAGCCGGGATCAGGTGCAGAAATAAGGTTAAACAATTCAGTGGGAGTTCTGGAGGCAGTTGGAGAGGGGTGGCAGGTGGAAGCACAATTGGATTTGAATTTTGCATGGAGATCTCCCAGACAGCCCAATGGAGAATTCTGATCACAAATAATCTGCTTAAAAAAAAATATTTTTCTCCCTTTTCCCACTGGAGAGCTCCAAATTTTGGCGACATGCTGCATGTGAAATGCATATTTGCATATGCATTCTCCTTTAGGAAGTATAGATTGCTACACATATCATAATGTAAATCACATGCTAAGCGCTTGCCAAAATGTGTGTTGTGCGCGCACCCGCACAAATGAACTTTACAGAAATTCACTGAGGATCACTGGAAAGATGTAGAATGGAACAATTCAAGGCCACAACAGAATGGAAAACATATGGAGGGGTCACAAGGGACATATACTCTCCTGACCCTCGTGTGCAGACTCTGTTCAGAAATTTGGATCACAATGTGATTCTACACACTTCTGTTGTTTAAATAAAGGTTGGGTGACGGCTTTCATCAGCTTCCTTGTCTATCATGGAACCAATTCAAATGTTCAGAGAAAATGATATCGCAGAGGCAGTATACTATTTCAGGCTGTTGGTGGGTCAACACATGATTTGAATTGTTGACCAGTGGGAAGAAAAGATGAACCTTCCTGTATACAGAAAGTGAGTAAGAAGGGCTTCTCAGCACACTTTCCCCCTGATGGGCTATTTTTCTTCATGCATGGAATTTGTTTTATTTAATTTTTTAATCTTAGTGGCAGGGAGCAAGATGTGGGGGCATGTCCCTGCCCCCACACCCCCAGTCTCTCACAGGGTGACATCTGCTGGCTGGCAGTCCTACTCCAGGATCTCAGGCAGAGGTCTTTCATATCACCTGCTACCTGATCCTTTTTTCTGAAGATACCAGGGAAGGGATTGGTCCGGGATCTTTCCTGCATGTAAAGCAGGTGTTCTCCCACTGAGCCATGGGCCCCTCCCTTCTTCCTTTCTCCATTTTGCTCCCCCCCATCAACAACCCCTGTGAGACAGATGAGTCTGTGAGAAGAAGCTGACCCAAGCCATCTTTCAACCCTATGTGAACAACAGATGGGAGGAGGAGGAGGAGGAGGAGAAGGAGAAGAAGAGTTGGTTTTTATATGCCGACTTTCTCTAGCACTTAAGGAAGAATCAAACCAGCTTACAGTTTCCCTTCCCCTCCCCACAAGACACCCTGTGAGGTAGGTGAGGCTGAGAGAGCTCTAAGAGAGCTGTGACTAATCCAAGGTCATCCAGCTGGCTTCATGTGTAGGAGTGGGAAAACCAACCCTGTTCACCAGATTAGCATCCGCCACTCATGTAGAGTAGTGGGGAATCAAACCTGATTCTCCAGATTAGAGTCTACTGCTCCAAACTACCGCTCTTAACCACTACAACATCTTGAACAAGAATAATAATTGGTTTTTATACCCCATTTTTCTCTACCTTTGAGGAGTCTCAGTGCGGCTTACAATTACCTTCCCTTCCCCCTCCCACAACAGACACCTTGTGAGGTAGGTGGGGCCGAGAGAGTTCTGAGAGAACTGTGACTAGCCCAAGGTCACCCAGCAGGCTTCATGTGGAGGAGTGGAAAATTACCAGATTAGAGTCTGCCACTCTTAACAGCTACACCACGCTGGCTCGGTCGCCCAAGCTTTACGGCCAAGGTATAACCCTCCACCCTAAATCTAAATGGGTTTTGTGTGGCCAGTCACAGCTGTACAGTGTGTTTGTGTGCGTTGCGCAGGTTTTAAATGTGTGAGGTGGAAAGGGAGAGCTTTCTTTCCTTCCACAAGGCTCTAATAATGTGATATCAGTCAAGACAGTTAAGAATGTATTTGGTCTGCCGAACAATGGCAGCCGCCAACGGGGCGCTGGCTTGGCCCGCCAATTTTGTGCGGTTCGACTGTGTTTTCATTTAAAGACACCTAATGCAGAAATTGTATGTATTTTGTCAGGCAGTCCCCAAATAGATATCTTCCATTATCTGTTATGTCAGCTGTTGCCTGAAAGAAAGATCAAGCGAGGAACGGTTTGCACCCCCTAATAGTAAATCCTCAACATGCAATTAGGTATTCACGTGGCAATCACAACCGTGTCTATATTTCATGTTTGCCTTCCTTTTCAAAGCCTCGACTAGAGGGGTACTTACTCTGTCAAATCTGCTATAGTAATCAAAACACTGAAATTACTTCTCTCCACACTAAATATACTGGAACTGGTTGTTTGATTAAATGGAGAGCAGAGTGCGCAATTTGCTAAATTACAAGTATTCTGAACATGTAAATATAGTTTAATTACTGCAATTAAAGAAGATTACTGGAGATTGGCAGATGGGAATGTAATACTGTTTTAATTAGAGTTTTTAATGCACTGTAACATAAGCATAATATTAACCCTTTCTCTGAGAGAGGGATGGCTGCTCTCAGAGGAAAATGGGGGGGAGGAGAGCTGACATTAAACTTTTAAAAATCATAATGCTTTGGAGGCAGAGAAAGCCATAGCTCTAAACAGGCATGCTCAGAAGGTCTGGCTGCAAAGCCAGCATAGCGATATAGCGAAATCAAGACCAGTTCTGCTCCCGCTGGATGCAAGAAATAGACAAGAAATTATCACACCTAGGCCTATCTAAGGATACCTTATTAAGTGTGGGGAAAAGAGAGCCATCAAGAATTATATTAAAAAATGAGATTACTCCAGCTCTATAATGCATGCTCAGAGAGTATGCTCTACCCAATTTTTGCGAACCCCAGCTTATTTTAGCAACTTAACAGTCCCTTGTTATCGCAGGGCTTTTATGCTTGCTCGCCTGAACGCTGCTCCTTCGGCGGTGCTAAAAAAAGATACGCTAACTTACCTTATGATAGAGTTTGTTCATGTGACCTGAAGCGAGTTGATGCACTATCTCATATGATGTTGGAATGTCCCCTATATGATACTTACCGTGATCAATACCGCTATCCTAATTAAATTAACTGCCACCGTACCAAAAGACAAAGTAGTCCCCTTTCTGCTGGTGGATACAAATCCAAAAATAACACTGGCAATGGCCAAGTATCTCTCCACCATATTTTCCTTAAAGTAAAATCAAGGCTCTCCATCATGCCTCTGTGATGATGGATGCTGCCAAGTGTGAACATGCAAATGTTTTTGAAACACTGATCATTTTTGACCAGCAAACAACTCAAGAATTTGGTAGTTTTCGGCCGATGAAAAACGAGCACTATGAACGGGACAACTTCGATTCCTGAGTACATTATCTGCAAGGATTGCTATATCACTATCTTACTACTTACTTTCCTTTCAAGCTCCCATGACCCAAAGGCCTTGAGCAAGGCTCCCCATTTACTGCTCAAGGCCTTTGGGTCACGGGAGCTTGAAAGGAAAGTAAGTAGTAAGATAGTGATATAGCAATCCTTGCAGATAATGTACTTGGAAATCGAAGTTGTCCCGTTCATAGTGCTCGTTTTTCATCTGCCAAAAACTACCAAATTCTTGAGTTGTTTGCTGGTCAAAAATGATCAGTGTTTCAAATACATTTGCATGTTCACACTTGGCAGCATCTATCATTACAGAGGCAGCTGGTCCAAAGTCACTGTTGCTGAGAACTCACTGGATTGGCTGGGGTTGGTGGGAATTATCCTTGTCTTGCCCTTCAACACACAAGGCCATTTCAGTACAGTTGCTATCAGTTCAGTCCCAGAAGAAGTCATGCTGGGTGGGATTGGGAAGAGTTATTCAGAAGATAAATAGACCCTGATCCGAGCCCATCTTCCATTTAAAGAGATGTGCCCCATGGCAGCTTCCTGGGGTTGCCAGTGTGGCTTAGAATGGCGGGCAATTGCCCGCCAATCCATCTGCTGGCTGACAGCAAGGATTGCTTGTGCCTGCGGCTGCGAGCAACATAATCCCATCACTTCCCGTTTATTTCCAGAAAGCTGCAGCATTATGGGATGAGTTACCACTCAAATGGGGGGTTGAGTGGTACCTCGTCCTGTGGTTCTGTGGTGCTTCTGGAAATAAACCGGAAGTGACGGGATTGCGTTGCTCGCAGCCGCGTGTGTGTGATCCCCACCCCCAAAATCTCCCATTTGGAGAAGTAGGGGGACTCGGCAACTCTACAGATTCCTCCACCCACCCAATTCTGAAAGGTAAGACTAATGCCTTGCAGAAAGAATTGGTGGCAGAGAGGAGAATTGGCAAAGAAGGGAGCGGTTGTTGCACATGCGCATGCACAGAGGTACCGTATATTTTGGAATGCCCTGTTGAACAAATGCCAGTGTGCATGTTTTCAATGTTCAATATGGACACTCTGTAATGCGTGCAGTTGCAAACTGAGCATGGGGTGTTTGGCCATAACTATATACAATGCCACTGCCTGCCTAACAGGCTCACGAGGTTCGTTTTTCGCTTGTTAAGAATGAATTGATTTCTCCTTCCAAACCCCATCCCGGCTAATGTCCATGAGGTTTGCATCGGAGCAGCGCTCAGGAGAACTGAAGAGGCTTACGTTTCCCCATGAGGCATTGATCAATACTTCTGAAAGTGACCAGATGTTAGTTCTGGGTGAAAGGGCAGAACATGGGACAGAATTAAGCTCCTGCCTTGGGAGGGAAGGGCAAAACAGAGTGAAGGAAGGGGTGAAACCGAGTAGCAATTTACCCACATGAGCATGGATTGTGTACTAATAAAGTTTACTTCTTCTTAGGATAGTTTGTAAAGGTTAAAGCCAACATAGCTGATGAATACTGCAGAAGTCTCTTTCAACAGCCAAATTAAAAGGGGATCTCTAGAGGTGCTTCTGGGTCTCATGGTGTCTTCTAACTAGGATTGCCAAGCTCCAGGCGGGGCCTAGAGATCTCCCAGAAGTCTAACTGATCTCCAGGCAATGGAGATCATTTCCCCTGGGGAAATGGCTGCTTTGGAGCACAGATTTGATGGTATTATACTGAGGTCCTTCCCTTCCCCCCACTCCTCCCTCCTTAGGCTCTACCCCCCCCCCCAAATATCCAGGTATTTCTCAACCCATAGCCAGCAACCCTATCAAAGACAAATGAAAAGGAACATTGGCCTAACACTTCCTGGCCCCCGTGTGAACAGATTATTTATTTGTTCAGAATATTTTCATCCTGCTTCTCTGAAATCTTGCCCAAGGCAGCAAGTTTCTCCACCCTTCTGCATAATTTTTTCCTCCTCCAGCAAGAGCAACCAACCAATTGTATCTGGACCGACTGGTTATCTTTTGGGGGGTGCAAATGAGAAGAGTCTGGTGCTAATCCCCTTTGCTCCCATGACCTTGGTCTCTATCAGTTAATTGGAGCCCATCTGCAATTCTAGAAAGCAGCTCATTATTTCAGAAAATTAGTTGTAACACTTGACCAAAGCTGTCCCATTGTGGGGAAAGATAGATGTCTTTCATGAGATGGTTCTTATTGCTTTGATGTGGCTCAGGCCTGTTTCGAAAGACAATACGGTAACAAAACCCCTCTGTTCAAACTGCAAATTTGGGCTACAAATCGCATGCTCTCTTAAAAAAAAGATTTTTTTTAAACAAAGGATGGCTCCACTTTCTTCTTTCTAAACTGGCTCATGATGTTTTGGTTTGTGCACATTCTTGTAATTCTGCTTGAGAAACTCTGTAAAACAAAGAGTTAGGTAAAGGTAGTCCCCTGTGCAAGCACCGGGTCATTCCTGACCCATGGGGTGATGTCACATCCTGATGTTTACTAGGCAGACTTTGTTACGGGGTGGTTTGCCGTTGCTTTCCCCAGTCATCTACACTTTACCCCCAGCAAGCCAGGTACTCATTTGACTGACCTTGGAGGGACAGAAGGCTGAGTCAACCTTGAGTCGGCTACCTGAAACCGACTTCCGTTAGGATCGAACTCAGGTTGTGAGCAGAGCTTTTGATTGCAGTACTGCAGCTTAACACTCTGCACCGCAGGGCTCTGAAAACAAAGAGTTACTGCAGCCCAAAGGTTAAAGAGTCCAGACTGGCAAATCCCTGAACCACAATAATTTAGGAAAGAGTTGGATAATGTTTTCTATTGGAAACAATGAAAATCTGCATCCTACTTCAAGGTAGCACATTCTAAAGTAAACAAGTCCTCCATAAATGCGTATGCTGCTTATGTAAGTGTCCAAAATTAAAGTGTCTTCCTGACCTGGATGGCCCAGGCTAGCCTGATCTCGTCAGATCTGAGAAGCTAAGCAGGACGAGCCCTGGATAGTATGAGGATGGGAGACCACCAAGGAAGACCAGGTTTGCTAGGCAGAGGCAGGCAATGGCAAACCACCTCTGAACACTTCTTGCCTTGAAAACCGTACAGAGTCGCCTATGATTTGGCTGTGACTTGACGGCACTTTCCACAACCACAAGGAACTCTTCAGGATAAAGATGATACGACCTTAGTTGTGATGGGAAGAGAGGGAGAAAGTGAGATCAGGCCTTATCTGTCACCTCTGATAGCCTAGGCTCTGATTTATAATGGCTCACATTGCAATATATGTTGGCACTCTTTAAGGTGCCTGCTGGACATAAGAACATAAGAAAAGCCATGCTGGATCAGACCAAGGCCCATCGAGTCCAGCAGTCTGTTTACACAGTGGCCAACCAGGTGTCTCCAGGAAGCCCACAAACAAGACAACTGCAGCAGCATTGTCCTGCCTGTGTTCCACAACACCTAATATATTTGGCATGCTCCTCTGATCCTGGAGAGAGTAGGTATACATAATGACTAGTATCCATTTTAACTAGTAGCCATGAATACTCCTCTCCTCCATGAACATGTCCACTCCCCTCTTAAAGCCTTCTAGGTTGGCAGCCATCACCACTTCCTGGGGCAGGGAGTTCCACAATTTAACTATGCGTTGTGTGAAGAAATACTTCCCTTTATCAGTTTTGAATCTGTCCAGCTTCAGCAGATGACCCCACGTTATGAGAGAGGGAAAAAAGCTTCTCCCTGTCCAGTTTCTCCAAACCATGCATAATTTTATAGACCTCTATCATGTCTCCCCTTAACCTCCTTCTTTCCAGGCTAAACAGCCCTAAGCGTTTTAACCGCTCCTTTTTGAACCTTTTGCTATGAAAGACCAGCGCAGCTTCTCCATTGGAAATGTAATACCTTCCCTTGCATACAAGTTACATTTTCCAGGGACCATTTTGAAAACGCACATTTACAAAGTAATACAATTGTGGTACAACTTGAAACACTCAATTAGGAATATTTTAGTGCTCAAGCAGATAGCTTGGAATTTGCAACCATATTACAATTTCAGCAGGGCAGCGACAGCATGTGACTACTATAGATCCCACTTGAACATTATACCCTAACATGAATGGGTGGTGGTGAATGCATAAATACACGAAACTGCGTCACACCAGCTAGGCCATTGCTCTGTCAAGGTAAATGTGGTCTACTCTGGCTGGCAGTGGCTCTGCTGGCCAAGGACTTTCACATCAAATCTCAACTGATTTCTAAAAGTGGATCTGGCAGGGATTGAACCTAGGACCTTCTGCCTGCAAAGAAGATGCTCTACCACTGAGCTATGGCCCCTCTCCAAAGGTAGGACACCAGAGGTAGGGCCGACATGGTGGATGGGTAGGTACGCTAAGGGTAATCTTGTTCCCCACCGAGTCCAGGGGAACAATCCATTCAGGCTCTTGGGGGAATTCTCTATTTGGAATGAAAAAGGAAAGGAATCACAACCATGGCTACATCTCTTGACATTTTGAGGACTTATGTGCACATTAAAATTGCATAGGTTGCAAAGATTTACGAAACACGACAAGGGGGGAACCGTTTCAGAACGCTGCAGTTCAATTCGCAGGGACATCAAGGAGTGTGGCGGAAACGTGCTGCACAGAGGCAATGGGTAATATCACCATGGGCTTTGGTTGTTATCATTGAGCCCGAGGAAAGCTATTTGTTTCATAAAGCAATATTCCAGAATGTAAGAAGCATTTTTTTCGTCATCTGAAAAACTATGACTTGCAACATCATATCCATTTAAGTCAATAGCCTATTAGAAATTCTAATTGAAAGTTCAATACTCTGCGCCTGTGCTTACAATCGAGGTGCCTTTGGAAAGCCCATTTCAGGTCTTAATCTCTTTATCATTTGGTATTTTGAAGCCTAACTTTGTTCTTGTTAGGCAGATCAATGGCATTAATTTACAGAATGGGGGGAAAATGTCACCCTTCATCCTTTAAATCTCAGCACGGCGAAGAGCCGCGTAAGCGAATCTGACCGTTTGCTCTCCCATATTAGCAGAAAACGGTGCCATGGGAGACTTGACCTACAAATTTTAATTACTGCATAAAAATTCAGTTCCTGGAAGATGAATAGAGACCTGAGGGAGAGAGAGAGAGGGAAAAAAGCAGAGGTCTGGCTTCTTCTGACTCACTGCTGGAATTAACTCTTCAAAGACTGACCAGCCAAACGAAACTGCACGTCCTTGCTGAACGTGAACATTCACTATTTTCTCAATTATATAATCCACAGGTTGTACTACTTGCTGTGAATGGCCCCATAAGTCTATCAGAGAGTGTTTGAAATTCTCTGCAGCAACCTCTGATTACTATTTTCCCATGGTATGAGTAACCAGAAAAGGCAGTCATGCTAGGAAAAGTTGAGGGCAGCAGGAAAAGAGGAAGACCCAACAAGAGATGGATTGACTCAATAAAGGCAGTCACAGCCCTCAATTTGCAAGATCTGAACAAGGCTGTCAAAGGTGTGATATTTTGGAGGACATTGATTCATAGGGTCGCCATGAGTCGGAAGCGACTTGACAGCACTTAACACACACACACATGGTATGACAACTCCACCACAGGGAAAGGCCAGGAGTCACGTGGCTTCACAGTTACATCTGAAAGTACTTGGAAGCTACCTCTGATACTTGTCAAGTGCAAAAAGCTTGGCGTGTATTCATCCTGCTTGAAATCAAATGCATTGTCTACCATTGGACCACCCGTATGATTCCTTTCTACCATTAAAGTTCACAGCTTAAAAAATATTAATGCAAGATTTTGAGTCGAAGTATCTTGTGGCAACTGCCAATACTTACAAACCTACAAACCTGCCTTGTGCCAAGGCAAACCATTGGTCGGCATAGTTTATTCTCAGTGGCAGTGTTTCTCTGGCAGAGAAAGGTCTTTCTAAACTCCTGCTATCTGAAACCCTTTTGACTGGAGATCTGGCACTTTCAACATACAAAGCAAGAGCTCTTACAAAGGGCAACCTCAAAAGCAACCTACAAAGCTACGCCCCCTTCTCTAAAGAGGGGGTTGACATTAATGGTTTTAACATGTGATTTTATCATGTATGTTTTCAATTGCAAGCCGCCTTTGCGCCCCTTGTAAGGACAGTACGCCGAAATTCAAATTTTGTAAAAAACAAATATGGAAGTGCCTTATGAGTTCAGTATGGTCTGCTGCAACTGACAGCAGGTCAACATAGTCTCACGGCCGAACTACACATTACACTTTTCAACAAATTGAGAGTAAGCTTCCCTGGACCCTGATTGCTTTCCCTGTAGCCACACTGCAGTTGCAGGGAACTACTTTCTATAGCACAACAGGGGCCCCATTTGGCTGGGGACCACAGCATAGAGGTGGGGGGATGAGGGGTGTCTGCTGTGTGAAGCCAAAATAGGAGCAATAATGGCCTCCGGGCCATTTGGCTCAGGAAACAGCATGGAAGGTTAGACAGAAGCCCCTCTTGTCCCCATGCCATGGCCCCTGTGGTGCTTTAAAAAGGCAGTTCCCTACACTCACCCAGACCTGACTCATTAAAAAAAAGTAATGTGTAGTTTGGCCTGCAGACACAGGCCTTTCTCAACACCTGAGATCCTTTATATAATACACCCAGGAAAGGCGAGCAAGAAATCTACCCAAATCTAGGGTCGCCAACTGAAGTTTCAACTGAAGTTGCTGGGGATTGACTCTGGGGTCTTCATAGGGTTGCCAGCTCTGGGTTGGGAAATTCCTGGACAGTTGGGGGGTGGAGCTTGGGGAGGGTGGGGTTTGGGAAGGGGAGGGCCCTCAGCAGGATACAATGCTGCTTTCCAAAGTGACCATTTTCTCCAGGGGAACTGATCTTGATCATTTGGAAAGCAATTGTAACCGTAGGAGGTCTCCAAGTGCCGCTTGGGAGACTGGCAACCCCAGGTGCTCACCATACAAAGAGACATGGCCTGTTGTTCTATGGCCAACCCTCACTGCTCTGTGAAACTCTGTCCACTGGCAGAACATGTGCTGTGGCAACAATTTTCTTCAATGGCTTCCATTTCCATCACAAGCAAATTCAGAAAAAAGCAACCTTCTTTCCGTCTTAGACACCTCTGATTAATGGCCGCTGCAGACTGAAAATAGAAGATATATTCCACCATTTACAAATTTAGGGATGACTGATTCCCTCTTCCCCAAGTCTAGGGTTGCCAACCTCCAGGTAGTAGCTGGAGATCTCCTGCTATTACAACTGATCTTCAGCCAATAGAGATCAGTTCCCCTGGAGAAAATGGCCACTTTGGCAATTGGACTCTATGGCATTGAAGTCTTTCCCTTCCCCAAACCCTGCCCACCTTGGGCTCCACCCCAAAAACCTCCCGACGGTGGCGAAGAGGCACCTGGCAACCCTACCCAAGTCACTTGCTCAAATATTGTGCCAGACAGACCATGGCTCTGATTCACTGGGCTGTGATCTCAGTCGGCCAAAAACAAAACAAAAAAGAGCTTTGAGAAACTTGGAAGCGGGTCCCAAACCTAGTCAGCAGGGAAAGGGTTAAAGCAACCTGAGCCAGTAACCCCCTGTGGCTGTGATATAAGCCAGCCACTTTTAAACAAATTGAGGAAAATAGCCCTTTCAGCTCAGCAGGCACATGACTAGCCGCACAAAAGAACCCTTCTAGAAATCCCCTGAATATCCCCATTATCCTACGGGTCCCTCACGAAGCCCCACATTTCACACCCACGCCACCTGTGATTAGGGGTTTTTTGGGGTTTTGTTTTTTTGGCGGAGCACTTTGATGGCAGATGATGGTTTAAAGGCCTGGACGGGTGTCTAATGGGAGTGGAGAGCTTGGCTTCCTCCTTGTCCAGTTGATCCATCGATCTCACTGATTTATAAGAAGGAAAACTGGCGAGGGTGGGGGGGAGATGAAGGAGAGACAACAGTAACAGGAGGCCAAGAGGAAGAAAAAAAAACCCCATAAAATGGATTCAGTCCCTCGGTTTCTCAAAGGATGGGATATCATGCTGAGGTGAATTTTGAGACATGATCAAACGCAAGACGGCGGCCATCAGAACGCTGGCCGGCTTCTTTTATAGGGCTTTTGGTTTCGAGCAGTGTCAAAGATACAAGGAAGAAAAGAAGGGCTTCCAGACAGAGCTCACAAAGCCAATTAAGGTTTAGATGGAGTTTCGTTTCCCTTGTTCTGGGCTCAAGTTTTTCTGAATGAAGATGTAAAGCAGGGTGGAGGAAAATCTGGGGGGCGGGGGGAGAAACAGCTTCAGAGTTATGCAGATGTGCTTCCGAAAAGGGATAAGAGCCACTTCCACGCAACCATTTTGACGCGGTGGGTGGATTACAGTCTATTTCCAAGCGTGGCAAGGTGCAAACCATTCGCCTTAAAAGCAGCACGTGCTTGAGTTCAAAATGTCACGCTACAGGTAGCAATAGGGTTGCCAGCCTCCAGGTAGTGGCTGGAGATCTCCTAGGATTACAAATGATTTCCAGCTGATAGAGATCAGTTCACCTAGAGAAAACGACTGCTTTGGAAGGTAGATTCTATGGCATTATACCCTGCTGAGGTCCCTCCCCTCCCCAAACCCCACCCTCCTAAGGCTCCGCCCTGAAAATATCTCATGATCTGCCTAAGTTCACAGAATCAGCATTGCTGACAGATGGCCATCTATCTTCTGCTTAAAAACCTCGAAAGAGAGTCACCTCCCAAGGGAGCTTGTTCCACTAAGGAACCTCTCTAACTATCAGGAAGTTCTTCCTAATGTTTAGTCGCAAACTCTTTTGATTTAATTTTAACTAGTTGGTTCTGGTCCGACCTTCTGGGGCAACAGAAAACAACTCAGCACCATCCTCTCTATGACAGCCCTTCAAGTACTTGAAGATGGCTATCATATCACCTCTCAGTCATCTCTGCATCCCATTCCTATGTTTACTGTATGGTCTACTAAGACCCCTAGATGTTTTTCGCACATGCTACTGCCAAGTCTCCCCCACAACACAGGCACGCCACCGCACAGGGTCAGGAAGGCAATTATGAGGTTACAACAAGGAATTATGCGGTTAAAACAAGGAAGGAAGGGGTTAAAAGAGGGACATATAAGACTGGGGCTACCAGAACCTGACAGTTGGGTGACTGTAACAAAGAGGAACTCCCTTTGGAGGAAGGAGACTCACAGCCCATTCCAGAAGGGGGGACAGTTAAGCAGCTGCCAGGAGCGGCTCAACCATCCTGCCTCCACAGAGGCTTCCCAGCCGGAATAAAGATGCAAATCACCCTTTAAAAACGATGTGTGTGTGTGTCTGTGTGTGTGTGTAGTTTTTAAAGGAAGATTTTTTTAAAGGGAGATTATATATATACTTTGCATATTATACAATATTATACAAAATACTTGGCATATCAACATTGCAGCATGAGGGGCAGTTCCCAGGGTGAAAGGCAGCTCCACCCCCAGGAATGCCCTGGGAGGAGGAGGAAGAGGAAGAGGAAGAAGAAGAGTTGGTTTTTATATGCCAACTTTTTCTACCACTTAAGGGAGACTCAAACCGGCTTACAATCACCTTCCCTTCCCCACAACAGGCATCCTGTGAGGTAGGTGGGGCTGAGAGAGCTCTAAGAGAGCTGTGACTTGCCCAAGGTCACCCAGCTGGCTTCGTATGTAGGCGTGGGGAATCAAACCCGGTTCTCCAGATCAGAGTCCACCGCTCCAAATGCCTCCCAGGATGCCGGCACAGGGAGATACGCTGGGGACATGTTGACAAAAGTCAGCACCGGCATCTGAGAGCCACGCTGCCATCGCGGTCTATGGGTGGGCGGCGTCCATGCCAGTTTGCACAGCACAAGTGCCATGGACACTGGCATAGGGGTCATGCCGGTTCCTATGGGCATTTGTCCCCCCCCCTTCAGGATTGCACACTCGTTCCATCTTCATTGGTGTTTCACCAGAGACTCAAGATGGAACTTGTAGCTTATGCTGCTGTGTAACTGAATGAAATTAACTGCATGGTTTGTTTGCTTTGATACTAGTTTTACTAGTTGCTGGTTTGTTAACTGCCCTGTTTACCAGTTACAATGAGCATGTGTACAATTTGTGTTTAGTGTACACTACATTTAACCAGGTACTCGTCCCTGGTTTCATTTGTAAGGTGAAATGTGTGTCAGCTCTTTCTTAGGAACAGCTGCACGCATATACGTGCAGGATATCTCTGCTAGCTCCTTCTTGCCAGACCAAATGGTGCAGACTCAAGTCCCATGGCCAATCCTGCCGGAGAAATTGGTACAGGTGGAGTGTCTAAGAATATGCAAGTGCTAAGAGAGGAACATGAATAATATGGGTTGACGGGAAGTCATTACAGAGATGTGGGAATTGAGAAAGAGATTTAAGAGTCTCTTGAATTTTTATCCATCGAATGACACGGTCTCCATTTCTTTTTTTATTTCTAATTTGTTAACAGCCCTGTATTCTGCACTTCGTAACCCTCCGGGGGCCCATTTTTAAGAGGCAGCAGGTATTTAACATACAATCACTCACTTATTAAATATAAATGAAATACATACTCGAGGCAGCCAAAGCGACACATATCTAGCTTGGTACACAGGGGGGAATCCACTTTTGAAGTTCACATTAACTTTAATAGGAACCAGAAGGCTCGATTATATAACCCCCCCCACACACACACACATTATCAGGTCAGAAATGTGTCCCTGTGTTTTTTACTCTGTATGTACTTAGCAATTTCATAGTGAATCTCTAGTCACTGTGAATAAATAAATACATATACACATGCATAAAATCAGGGTGAGATTAAGACATGCTGAGGCCCCTAAACTATGTCAAATCTAAGAATCCCCATAGTATTACCAACAAAACAGTGCTATTCTAAAATTGAAATCTGTGATAATTCTAGCATTGGCAAGTGCCAGGTGGTGGTGGGAAAACCCCCGCCAATCCACCTGGCTGCCAGCCGACCAGCTGAGGGTCGGCGGGCAATGTGTGCATGCACGCCTGCCTACCGCACCACATCATTTCTGGTTTACACCCAGAAGTGCCTCATTGCAAAGGGCCTTTTACCACTCAAACTGGGAGTTTGAGTGGTAAAAGGCCAGTTGCGATGCGGCGCTTCTGGGTGTAAACCAGAAGTGACGTGATCACATTGGCACGGCCACGATCTTTGACTCACCTCCGCCCCAAAAACCTCCCGCTGGAGGAGAGGGGGGACCTGGCAACCCCAGATAGTTCTATAGTTGGAGGCTTCTTATGATATAAGGCTCTAAACTGAAGCTTACTTAGCTTGTGTAGAAATCCGGCTCTGCATGAAAGATTTTTTAAAAAACAAAGGGACATTAATAAAATCCAGCCATATTAATTAAAAATATAAGGAAGACTAAATGTGTGGAAGGGATCACAATTGTGCTAGGGTTGCCAACTGTGTGCCATGTAAAGTGCCTTCAAGTTGTAGCCGACTTGTGGAGACCCAGTAAGGTTTTCAAGGCAAGGGATGTTCAGAGGCGGTTTTGCCCTTGCCTGCCTTGTTAAGCAACCCTGGGCTTCCTTAGTGGTCTCCCATCCAAGTATTAACTAGGGCTGATCCTGCTTAGCTTCTGAGATTTGATGAGACTGGACTAGCCTGAGCCATCCAGGTCAGGGCAACTAGGTTGCCGGGAAGGCATAACCAAATTCCCAAGCTGAAGTTATACACAGAAATCATGGTTTTGAGTCATTATCATGATTTTCTAGAATGGTATTAAGAATCCGTAATTCTTAGTGAAACGAAACTATACTCCCTGAAGAAATCTATGTTGTTTTTGAATTCGGCTGCTGCTAGCCAGCTGCAGCATGTGCGTGTGTTTTTCCTTGATTCTACTGATTTCTTGAGCAATGGCATTTCTGCCTTCCAATTGGATCCTTGCAAGGGAGAAGCACAGTGCTCTTCCAGCCAACCACCTCTGGAGACAAGCCACAGAGAGCTGCCTTTCTCTTTCCTTTCCTCCATTGTGTGTGTGGGGTGTGTGTGTGTGTGGAGCCTTTTCTTCTTCAATGCCTGGGAAAATAGAGAGCAGGGCAACTTGTTCAGGGGCCCATGGAATTTGTCCCCTTTGTCCAATTCACTTGAAATGTGGTTCCTTAGTAGACAGGCAGCACTCATTCTGCTGAAATTTTGGTGTTATTTGCTGGAAAAACAGCCACTCCAGCCCCCTGAAAAGTCTCCCATAGGGCATAATGTTGCCTGGGAAATGAATTTTGAGTGGGGCATGTTCAAATGCCAAACATGTACAAAAGCCTGCAGATAATTTTATTTCAGATGGCCTTTGGTGGAGGGTGAACTGCTTAGGCAGTGGTTTTAATCTGTATGTTTGTTTTAATATGTGCAGTTGTTCTTAATCAGGGTGTCTGCTTTAAAGCCTTGTTTTTAATCTGTATTGGGTTCTCAACATTTTTGTTTTTACCTTGTGTGTTTTTTATCTTGTTCATTGATTACATTTTCCTGCACCTTGTGGCTATATTGCCATGAGTCTAGGGAGAGAAGGCAAGATGTAAATGTTTTAAATAAATAAATAATACAAGCAACACAAATATTTGAAAGGGAGCTGAGTTTAAATAATGCATATTATCTCCGCAAGGACTCCAGGGAATACGTAATCTCTGCAATCCAGTATGCAATAACAGTAGCCGTTAAGATTACCAGCCGAGTGCTGACAATCCACAGGGAGCTCAAGGAAATGTTAATTGCCGCCATCTCAGTACCATGACATCATTTCTGGCATGAACCGGAATGTTATCTTCTCAAGGCAAGGCACTTGCATTCTATTGAAATCTATGGTTTTACTAAAGAGTTTCAGTGGAATCCTAGAGTGTTGCCATGATTTCCCCACAGCCCCCCCTTGCTGCCTTACCAAGTAGTGGCTGAACTCCAGGGGCTGTCGGTGGGAGGTCTCCCACTACGTATTTTGTTTTGGTACTCCCCTCCCCCCCAGGAAGTGAAGGAAAGCAGCAGGAATCATAGAATCATAGAGTTGGAAGGGACCACCAGGGTCATCAAGTCCAACCCCCTGCACAATGCAGGACATTCACAACTACCTCCTCCTCCACACCCCTAGTGACCAGAAGATGGCCAAGATGCCCTCCCTCTCATCATCTGCCTGAGGTCACAGAACCAGCATTGCTGACAGATGGCCATCTAACTTATTCTTAAAAACCTCCATGGAAGGAGAGCTTACCACTTCCCGAGGAAGCCTGTTCCACTGAGGAACAGCTCTAACTGTTAGAAAATTCTTCCTAATGTCTAGACGGAAACGCTTTTGATTTAATTTCAACCCGTTGGTTCTGGTCCAGCCTTCTTGGGCAACAGAAAACAACTCAGGACTATCCTCTATATGACAGCCCCTCAAATACTTGAACATGGTTATCATATCCCCTCTCAGTCTTCTCCTCTTCAGGCTAAACATACCCAGCTCCTTCAACCTTTCCTCATAGGACTTGGTCTCCAGACCCCTCACCATCACTGTTGCCCTCCTCTGGATGCATTCCAGCTTGTCTACATCTTTCAGGAGTATTGAGATGAAATGTGAGATGGCTCGTGGGTTTTTCTGACCTCCTGGGGACCAACCCACAGGAACAGAGGGAGCACACGCACATACGACCCCATCACATATGTGTAATTCCATGAGTTGTGAAATAAAATATGGTTTTTAAAATGTCTCCAATAGACCATATCTTACAGCACAGCCAAGACTTTCCTAAACTTAGCTTGGGCCCTGAGATAGAGTTAAGCAGAGGCTGGAACAAGCACTTGTCAGGGATGCTCTAGGCTGATCCTTCATTAAGCAGGGGGTTGGACTAGATGGCCTGTATGGCCCCTTCCAACTCTATGATTCCATGATTAATAATGTTGCTAATTAATTCTGCCAGTGTGGGTGTGAAACTTGGACAATGAAGAAAGCTGATAGGAAGGAAGTAGATTCCTTTGAAATGTGGTGTTGGAGGGGAGTTTTATGGATACCGCGGACTGCCAAAAAGACAATACGTGGGTTCTAGACCAAGTCAAGCCTGAACTGTTCCTAGAAAATAAAATGAATAAACTGTGGCTATCATACTTTGGTCACATTAGGAGAAGACAAGAGTCACTGGAAAAGACAATAATGTTGGGAAAAGTTGAAGGCAGCAGGAAGACCCAACATGAGACAGATTGACTCAATCAAGGAAGCTACGGTCCTCAGTTTGCAAGACCTGAGCAAGGTTGTTAACGACAGGACGTTTTGGAGGACACTGATTCATAGGGTCGCCATGAGTCGGAAGCACTTGATGGCACTTAACACACACAAATGTGGGGAGTCTGGTTAATGTGGAATTATGTTCTGAAACCGTGGAAAGGTTTACTGACTTGTATTTTTTGACGCTATAATTTGTGTTGTTTCTGCAGCATGCACCGAAGGTCCTATTTTCCACTATCATGGGCTAGAACTGCTGAGACTACACAATCCATGATGGAATTTGCCTGTGGGAAAATCTTCCCAGGCCTAAACATGAGTAGGGTTGCCAGGTCCCTCTTCACCACCGACGGGAGGTTTTTGGGGTGGAGCCTGAGGAGGGCAGGGTTTGAAGAGAGGAGGGACTTCAATGCCATAGAGTCCACTTGCCAAAGCGGCCATTTTCTCCAGGTGAACTGATCTCTGTCAGCTGGAGATCAGTTGTAATAGCAGGAGATTTCCAGCTAATACCTGGAGGTTGGCAACACTAAACATGAGACATTGGTGGTATAGAAACATTGCAGCAACAGATACATGTGATGGTCCACACTCTTGAAATGGCAGCCAGACTTGCTATGGAAATCAGTTACTTGTGGCTCAGAAATCAATTTTCTGAATGAACTTGTTTCTGGAGGCTTTGCTGAGTGTTGAAGAATGGGAACAGTTCTGGGGTGTTTGGTGCCTATTTCCTGTAGCAAGACACACTCCATCCAACCTACCAGTTGCCCAGCCACGTGGCATTCATATGGTTTCCCCAGGAATTACACACAATAAAACCCTGAGATGAAGGAAATGTATCAGCAAACAGCCTCAATATACAGCCAGATATTTCTCCCAAGCTTTTCTTCCTAGCATTTAGCCCAGACAGTCCAAAAAATACTAATTTTTGATTGCCTGGCTACATGATGGAAAGAAAGTCTTGGAAGAAGTAGCTGGCTGTTCTTCGAGACTTTTGGACGCCAGCACTTTCCCCCCAAATTCAGACCTTTAGCCTCTGTTGGTAACTGATAGAACTAGTTTGGCATGGGCACACCAGAATTCTGGCTGACCAAAAACATTCGCTGAGACAGAAACAAACAACCAGCTACAGACTAGGGATGAATGAATGTCACCTATTTGTTTTTTTTAAATATACATTAATATTAGTTTTGTCCATGGTTTTGGTTCTTCATTTTTTGCTATTAGCTTTATAGATTCATTAGTAATATTACCTGCCTATCTTTTTTTAGCATGTGCTGATCATTTGCCCTGAATAAGCTACTTAAAGAAATACCCTGATCATGTGCTAAGACTACACAACCCATGATGCAAATCAACTGTGCAAAAAGCTTCCCAGGCTGGTCAATAGGAATTATTGCTATTATAGAAAGATAGGTCAACCCATAAATAGGAAAGTATAAAGTTCGAAAAAGACGCTAACTGTCCTACATATATCGATTATTTATGGATAGGAAATAAGATTTCTGAATGGACCTCTTTCTGAAGACATTGCAGTGTCCATCCTGTAGAGCGTATATATTTGGGGAGGGGGCTGTGGCTCAGTGGGAGAGCATCTGCTTGGCATGCAGAAGGGTCCCAGGCTCAATCCCCGGCCTCTCCAGTTAAAGGGACTAGGCAAGTAGGTGATGTGAAAGACCTCTGCCTGAGACCATGGAGAGCCATTGCCGGTCTGAGTAGACAATACTGACTTGGATGGACCAAGGGTCTGATTCAGTAGAAGGCAGCTTCATGTGTTCATGTGTTCATGCGACTGTATACATAAAATGCATGCCAATTATATGGATGATGTAGTGTAACAATTAATTGATGCTCCAGCTTTGGAACACCTTCCCCTTATACTGCTCTTCCTCCTTAAAGGTTTATACATATTATTCAGATTCATCCAATTTTGCCAGTTTGTCAACACTCAGGAGAAGCCCACACACACTCTCTTTGCTGTTTTGACAAGATCTGTTTTCAGCTGTGCTCTGCATAGTTTGTTCTTGAAAAGTGGGCCTTCCAATCTCATTTTTATAAAAAAAATAACACTGACGTTTACAACTCTGGATCTCTCTCTCTGTGCTTAGTGAATGTAACACTTCATTCATCTGATGAAGTGAGATCTGGCTGACTCTGAAATGAATTTGTTAATCTTGCAGTTGCCAGAAGACACTGTAGTTATCTGAGAGACAGCAGGCTAACCCTCCGGAATCTCCCCTTGGCAGCTTGCATGGTGCTGGACTGTTATCTTCCCAATATTGGGAGACTGATCTATTAATTTCCCCAGGCTTTTAGATGACTTTTTTTTTGGTTCCCCCACCCCACCCCCAAACTATTATATTTACTGGATTTTAAGTCTGGCAAATTTGTATTTCATTATCAACTGCTGGTTTTAATGTTTTCGTGCTGTGGGAACCCTGTTTTTTCCCTGCTGTTTCATATTGATTGATATTTTATTATTACAATTTTAATTGCTTTTAGCAAGTTGTTAGCCACCCCAGGAGGCAATTTGCTGGCAGCAGAGCTGGAGACAAATGCTTAAAATAAGTAAACAACAGAATGACATAAATCGATGCCCAACTAACTTGCTATGTGTCTAGGTGTTGTAGCCTTCCTTTTTTTATCCCTTTGAAAAATGTGTAAAATTTATGAGAAATACTTGGTGCATAGAAACACATAGAAGGACCACAGGCTTAGGTTAAACAAGGTAGGAGAAAACCTGAAAAAGGTATTTGGGACTCAAAACTGCAGGAACGAGAACTGGAAATCATGGACCACATGAGTCTTCCTTATAGCTAGCACCTAGACAACTACTCCATCCAAAGCATAACATTTAAGAAATGGTAATTTATACAGTATTTACTTAGTGACCCTTGACACTTATTTTAAATAATGGATAACAGGTTAAAAATACAAGCTAGGTCATTTGTAACACATACGGCATATGAACAGACATGGAACAGCCTTCTGCTACGATCAAGGTCAGCGCAGTCTACTCTGACTGGCAGCGGCACTCCAGGGTATCAGGCAGAAGACTGTGATTTTAACTGCTGCCTCATTTTCTTATTGGAAGATGCCATGGGCTGAACTGGGTATGTCTACATGCAAAGCTCTACCAGAAAATGGAATCCATGGTGATGCTCTAGGAATTTGTCCATTCTCTTCACCATAAAAAATAGGGGAAATTCCTAGAGCATCATCCAGAAATGACATCACGTCCTCCCTAAACTCCACCCTCCCCAGGAATTGCCCTCGAAATCTCCTGGCATTTGCCAAGGCAGTGCTGGCAAACTCTCCTTGAGAGGGAAACAGAAACTAGTTTTTGAGGGCTCACTTGCATGCATACAGCACACAAAGTAACTCAAAATGCAAAATAGCTGTGCACACATTCAATTGATGTGAACCGGGAGCCTGCCAATCACAAGTGTTGGGAGCATGCAGGACCCTGTGACACACCTGATACATAAGGTCACTATCTCACATAGGGTTGCCAGGTCCCTCTTTGCCACTGGAGGGAGGTTTTGGGGGCGGAGCCTGGGGAGGGTGGAGTTTGGGGAGGGGAGGGACTTCAATGCCATCGAGTCCAATTGCCAAAGCAGCCATTTTCTCCAGGGGAACAGATCTCGATCGGCTGGAGATCAGTTGTAATAGCACGAGATCTCCAGCTGGTAGCTGGAGGTTGGCAACCCGAATCTCACATGAATGGCGCAACCAGCAGATTTTCCATATGGATTCAGCATTCATTTGTGCAAACCAGAAATCTGATTAATGCTGAAGGACAGAGCAAGCCCCAGGACTAGGGTTGCCAGGTTGCTGGAACCGGTGGGCAATTGCTCGCCAATCCAGCAGCCTGCTTGGAGGGGCGGCCATGCACCCACGCGGCTTCCAATGACTTGTTTACATCACTTCAGGGTTTTAGTTCCGGAAGCGCTGCATTGCGAAGGGCCCCTTTACCAGGGGTTGAGTCGTAAAGGGCCTCTTTGTGATGTGGTGCTTCCAGAACTGAACCTGGAAGTGACGTAACCACATCGCACACGACCAACTGCCCCCCAAAACCTACCGCCGGTGAAGAGGGAGGACCTGGCAATGCTACATGGGCCCAAGGTCACCTGGTGAGGTTCATGGCTAAGTCGGCATTCGAACCCAGATCTCCTAGCTCCTAATCAAAAAAGCTAACTACTATAAGTGATAAAGTTTATTGTCTGTGGCCAAAGGCCATCACAATCCACCATACGAAACATTAAAATATCATAAAATAACACTAAAATAACTTTAAAACAGTCTGACCCGCAAGAGACTAGTATTTAAATATGTTAAGTTCTCTGATTAAAAACAGCTTTAGCTCGGATTTTCTTAGCTGCTAAAGCAAAGAGTGACACCTTGTAGGAAACATCAGGATTGGCGTCTGATAGGAGAAAGAGCAGCTTCTCTGGGTCTGGAGAAAGATTCAGGCCCTTTAGAATCGCTCCCGGGAATTTAAATCTGGGCTCTGTATAAAGAGGACAGAATACGGTGTAATGAGTTAGGTCCTCTGGAGCAGCCCCACAAATACATAGGCGAGAGGCCCATCGTGTTCGGGAGTAACGGCCAGCTATCCAAGCCGTTGGCATGGTTTGAAACCGGAGGGAGGTAAAAGCTATTCTGAGGTTATGGAAGGGGATACTGACCAGGTATGAAGCTCTGAAAGCTAACTACTAAGCCATCATATTCCCTATTACTATGTATTACTATGTATGTATGGGTGTGACAGCTGGACAATGAAGAAAGCTGAAAGGAAGCAAGCAGACTCCTTTGAAATGTGGTGTTGGAGGAGAGTGTTACGGATACCGTGGACTGCCAAAAAAACAAATCAGTGGGTTATAGATCAAGTCAAGCCGGAACTGATCCTAGAAGCTAAAATGACTAAACTGAGGCTGTAGTATTTTGGTCACATTATGAGAAGGCAAGAGTCACTAGAAAAGTCAGCCATGCTAGGAAAAGTTGAGGGCAGCAGGAAAAGAGGAAGACCCAACAAGAGATGGATGGACTCAATAACCCTCAGTTTGCAAGACCTGAGCAAGGCTGTCAAAGATAGGACATTTTGGAGGACTTTCATTCATAGGGTCGCCATGAGTTGGAAGCGACTTGACGGCACTCAACACACACCCAAGCCACACTGATTCGGGTAATGCCATCTTGATACATTAGGTTTTCCTCAAATTGAAATTCAGGTCCATTTGTTAACCCTGCCGGGGTAGATTGTACTCTACAAGACACCCCAACTGAGTATGAATAAACTCAAACGCAATGCGGGTGTGTTCTGGAGCACATGTGGGATCCCTCCCAACTCCCTTTGCCCATTAAAAATGTTCACCCAGGAACGGAAAAAAAAAAGGAAAATTGGCTCGGTCCTCAGGCGGAATGCCGAGACCCTGCTAGAAGCTGCCCAAAGATCTGCTCGGCGGCTGTTTCTTCCGCGCCGCCTCCAATCTTCATTTTGTTTCTCGGTCTGGCCAGCCTCCAGCCGTTCTGCCTCTAATTACGGGATGCCACAAAAGCAGCTTGTGAACACAGCTCCTTCTTCTGGCCTGATTTCCGTTTTCGCCGCACCGCCGTCCGTTTCATTTAATCTCATTGGAAGGGAGAAGGGGAGTCGCGAGGGGTGCGCGGGGGGGCGCTGAAGGCCCCTGCTTTCCTCTGTCTGTCTGGAAACCCTTAATTGGTTTGTAAGCTGGTAAAACAAGCTCTAACGTTCTCCCCTGCTCAAATTTAAATCCGGCCTCGGGTTATGCATCCCGGGTGCAGGGAGAAAAAGGAGGGGGGGGGGCAGCTCAACAAAATTCAGGGAAAATGCCTTTAACACATCCTTGACTGCAAATACATAGCCAATTAAGCTCCCAATCCTCTCCGGTGGTGTTCCACAATGGTTGTGTGCATAGCCAAACACAGTGTTGGCTGTTGCCTTGGAAACAATGGCCATTTCCTAGTGCATGCTAGGGGTGTTTTACACAAGCCATGCGAGGAATTCTGACACTGCGGACTCAGATTCATAAATTATAAAAAAAGACAGGCTTTGACAGGCCCTGTGAATATCCCCCCCGCAATCATTCTTTAAAAATAACAGCTTGTTTAGCTTTTTTTGGGGGGGTAACATGCAAAGGGCTTTACAAACTTCCGCTGTAGCATCCCTACCAAACCATAACCATTTCCGTTTCTCAGATAAGGCTGAGAGATATTAATTTGTTTGGCACTGCTCAGCAAAACAGCAGAGGCTAGAGCTTCAGGCGACACGGGCTGCAAACTTGGACACAAACTTCATTGCCGGGTGAACGCATCGTGCCCAAACTCCCTCAGTTATTCACCAGGGGTTGGATCCAACCAGCTTTTCAGATGGTGAAAAGGGACCACCAAAAAGGCTATGCTGTGGATCCTGGGAGCTGCAGAGACAAAAGCCATGTGGGATGAGGGCTGCAGCAATAGGGGGCACTAATAGGGTTGCCAACCTCCAGGTACTAGCTGGAGATCTCCTGCTATTGCAACTGATCTCCAGCCGATATAGATAAGTTCATCTTGAGAAAATGGCCGCTTTGACAATCGGACTCTATGGCATGGAAGTCCCTCCCCTCCCCAAACCCCGCCTTCCTCAGGCTCCATCCCGAAAATCTCCAGGCATTTCCTAGGGTTGCCAACCTCCAGGTTGGAGATCTCCTAGCTGGAGATCTCCTGCTATTACAACTGATATCAAACCACTAGAGATCAGCTCACCTGGAGAAAATGGCTGATTTGGCCATCTGACTCTATGGCATTGAAGTCCTCCCCTCCCCACATAGTCACTGCAGTTCCCAGTTACTTTGGCCCAGCTCAAGATCTAAACCATCTCATTTACTGGAGAAGAAGCAGTAACCCCTGGAGTAATGGCTGTTCAGGTCTTTAAATTGACCAACTTGCAAAAAACATGGGATCCCTTGCAGTTCATCCCTGCTTTGTGCCTGTGGAATGACTGACATCACCTAGATTGAATTGCCTGCTTTTTGTGCCAGCGCAGTCAGCAGTACCTGTTTAAGAAGTAACTGCAAGAACTGACTGCAAGGTTAGTGAGGAGGATCATGGACAGACACTGAAGGCACACAAAGACACTACATAGTAAGTTTCAACTAAAAAAAAATCTCAAACTGCATTTTTTTTCATTTTTCTACATACCTTTTCAAAACTGGAGGCAGTGACAGATGTGGGGCAATGATGGTGATGAGAAAGTCTTATCATGCATGGTAACAATCATAAGCATGAAAACAGAAATGCTTGTGACTAGTGAGAAGGGAATAAACTGAACTGATGGGTTTTCAAGCACAGGGCTATAACGGGGGGGGGGGTGGCAGCCACACCCCGTGGCATGCAGAGAGGGCAGCAGAACTGCCCCTGCTACCCAGCCCGCTCCGCCCATAGGAGAGGCAGTTCTGCCACCTTCTCTTCATGCCACAGGGATGTCGGCTGCCCCCACCCCAGCAATGGCCCTGTTCAAGCATATCTCCTTCAGACATTCATTTCCATCTCAAACAATATGGGACCTGTTACTATGTTCTTCAGCAGTATGTTTTATGACAGAACACTTCAAGTTAAAACTTCAAACTGCTTTACGACAGTTTTGCAGCACTGTTGCAAAAACTGTTTCAGACAGTAGTCAGTTGCTGCTTTTTTATCAACAGCAGACGGGAAGAGAGAGTCCCCCCCTCTCAAGCTGCAATAAGAACATTATTTTGTTTTTGATTGCACCAGCCTAAGTTTCACCATAGATATTCCAGATAGCACCATCTTGAAGACAGAACCTCTGTGAGTCCTTGCAGGTCCTCAGGGCAATGTAAGTGTCCATAAAGCTAGGTAATGCAGAAAGGCCAATTACATATATGGATCATACTGGAGTGTGGAGCAATAGGAAGTTGCCCTATCCTTCTACACATTTGTCAGAAGTAACGACCAATTAGTTTTACTCCCAGGTAAATGCACATAAGAGCCCCGTGGCGCAGACTGGTAAGCTGCAGTACTGCAGTCAAAAGCTCTGCTCACAACCTGAGTTCGATCGCGATGGAAGTCAGTTTCAGGTAGCCGGCTCAAGGTTGATTCAGCCTTCCATCCTTCTGAGGTTGGTAAAATGAGTACCCAGCTTGCTGGGGGTAAAGTGTAGATGACTGGGGAAGGCACTGGCAAACCACCTTGTAAACTATGGGTGAAAACACATGGTCGTTTTAGCCTCCTTTATTCCCTGTTTCAGCCAGGATCAAACGCACGTTCAGCGAAACGCATGCGTTCGATCCTGGGTGAATCATGGCTGAAACAGGGAATAAAGGAGGCTAAAGAGACCATGCGTTTTCGCCCATAGTCTGCCTAGTAAACGTTGGGCTATGACATCACCCCATGGGTCAGGAATGACCTGGTGCTTGCACTGGGGACTACCTTTACCTTTTAAATGCACATAGGCTTGACACCTTAATTATTTGCTTATGGAATGCAATTTTGATGGTATGGTATGAAATATAATGGCCTATAGGGATGTGATGGTTCTGCATTTGGGCATTTTTGTACTGTGCTTGGGAATCAAACCCACACAATTATTGTGTGTGTGTAAAGTGCCATCAAGTCACAGCTGACTTAATGGTGATGCTAGCAAGAAGCTTTCAAGACAAGTGAGAAGCAGGAGGGGTTTGCCATTGCCTTCCTCTGCAGAGTCTTTCTTGGTGGTCTCCGTTCCAATTACCGACCTTGCTTGTCGTCTGAGATCTGACGAGATCGGGCTACACCATGCTGCCTTCCTACCCCACAAAATTATTACTAATATTCTATTTATCCTACGATAAAGAGGTGTGCATTTCTGATCGTCTTTCTCTCCCCTTGCTCGAGCTGTAAGTAGCTGGAAATCTAATCAGCAAATAAAAGGTCTTCTTTTGTGCGGCAAAGGGATGCAAGGTTGACTTCATAAATCTTTGGGATTATGCCATGTTCCGTGGGATATCTTTGGTCTAAACGACTGAGGCCCACAAGAGGATTAGAAGGTATCATCCCTCCCTCCCTCCTCCCCTCCCCAACCCCTGAGCCACGGTGTCAGCAAACAGAATCAAAGTGCAGGAAACCGCTAAAGCCAGAGCATTGATTATCTGCGAGCGCTGCTGCAGCAAGATGGATTGACCCCGCGTGTTTGCATGTGTGCGCCAGGGAGATCAGTCTTTCCCACTGACCAGGACAGCTGTATTCGCCAGGGGGATCACCAATCATCCGGTGAGGAACTGCTTCTGTCCTTCAACAGGCAATTAACGTGAGTCCATTACTGCTCCCCGGAGACCCCCGGGGATGGAGGGGGGGGGGCTGCAAAAGGCATTGACTGAAAGGTCAGGCGCCTCCTGAGGCCAAGGAAGAAGCTGTGCCTTGTGAAATGGAGTGGAAAGCAGGAGCTATTTATCACCTGCTAGTAATTCGGAGAACGAGGGATGGAGGGGGGGATGGCGGGGTGTCCGCAGTGTTTGGCAATGCAAGCATGAGCTGGGCAGTAGCAGCATCTCTTGCTGGGGAGGGGGCACTCGGGCAGCTTTTCTCTGAGCAGGGAGGCGGGGGAAGGAGGTGATAACTAGGTCCCGGCTGCCCTGTCATATATTTCAACGCTGATGGCAAAGGAGGAGAACACCAGTTGATTAATTCTTGGCCCACTGAGTGTCAGGGAGAAGCCACAGGGAATTAAAAAAAAAAAAAGACATTCCAGGCGCATGAGGTTCACAGCTTGGAGCCAACACCGAGAGCTGCACAGAAACCGTTTAGGCACACATGCTCGAGGATATTACCTCTTGGGGGGGTTCTAAGGACAGGGAGGGCGGCTGGCCCACAAGATCGATGGTAGGCCCGTGTTGTTTGCTTAGGAGACCGTTAAACAAAACCGCCCGCCACCAGGAAGCGCCTACCCTGACATGTCTAAATAAACCGCTAACTTAATTTGGCAGCTTTATTGCTGAAGCACCGCATGGTAATGACACCCGGGTGGCCAGGGGAGGGCCGTACTGGGCAGAAGACTCGGTTTGCTGCGGTTTGGAACCGAGGAAGGGGATTCTTAATTGGTTCATGATGTGCATCTGGACAGTCCTGCCATTTGGCAAAGGAGGACGCCGGTTTAGTGCAGGCTCAGAGCAACCTCAGGTATCTTAGGAAAGGGAGAAGTAACCAAACCAGGCGATCTGGGCTCTCCTGTCCAAACGCCTGGGGAGGGAACCCTGCTGAGGTCCCTGCTAAAGGCTTCATAATTTTATTAAAATGGTAGGACTCTGCCGTCTACCTCGACAACAACCCACCCAAATTTCCAAAAACAGTCAATTTCCCAAACCTGTCCAACTATCTAACTCCAGAGTTAGATAAACCAGCCACAGAGCAAATCAATGTCAAATGTGAAGAGGAATAAGAAACGAGACTTAGATCAATCTAGACTTAAAAACCAACAAACAACAGACCTAAGAATCTTTCAAAGATTGATCAAATCTCTCGAGAAAATAACAATCCAATCTCAAATTTAGCAGCTGAAACGAAGCAGAGATGACTACCAACTTATATCACTTGTGAAGTTTTGTTCAGTAACTAATACAGGGAGGGAGGTATCTCTGAGTGAATGGAGGGGCAATCACAAGTTGCATACTTTGGGCTTTCTTTTAAGCTGGCTGTCAGCCACACGCACAGTTCCAGTGGGGTCATAATAGTCCTGCTTTCCAAACTATGTTTTGGAGATTAGGAACATTCTTTGGGCTCATGCGTCTCCTTCCCCCTCCCCTCCCTGCAGTTCAATTTCTGCTATCCCTTTCATGGCTTACTTTGACTATGGTTCAGCGTAATATCCATAGTGTGGGAGTGGGGACAGCTGCTAAAAGCGGGGGGTGGGTGGGTGGGAGAACAAGATTGCGGTTCAAACAGGTGTCCATGCATGTTTTGCTGTCAGGTCACAGCTGACTCATCATGGCAACCCCATCGGGTTTTCAAGTAGAGTTGCTAACCTCCAGGTAATAGCTGGGGGTCTCCTGCTATTACAACTGATACTTATGACTGTTTTAATGCATGATAAGGCTTTCTCATCACCACCATTGCCCCACGTCGGCCACTGCCTCCAGTTTTGAAAAGGTATGTAGATAGGGTTGCCAACCTCCAGGTACTGTAACAACTACTCACAGTACTAGTAGCAAGAAGCTGAAAAAAGAAGGAACTAGCACAACTCAAATATAAATCAACAATTCATTAACGAGTGCTACAAATGAAACAAAAACACCAAAGGTGTACAATATATACAATTATATACAATGGAAGTACACAAAGGTACAAAGAGCTGGATTAAAAAGTCCAAAAATCTTATCCGGGGCAATTCTTCTGACACAAAGTTGATCAGTAGTTTCAATAAAGTTGGCACAAGGTCCAAACAGATCCAAAGCAGGAGGAAACGCTATTCCGGATACTTTTTAGCGCTTTCACCAAAGCACAGCTTCATCAGCCTCTCATTGTGTTAGAAGCATACCAATAGGGAGATATATAATCCAATTTATTTTCTCTTTTTATTTTCAATTCGTTCAAACAGAGTGAATGTATTCTTATTAATAAGTTTCTTTTTGCAATTTTTAAATTTTATAAAGGATTTATGGCTCCCAAAGAAAGGGCTGCTAAACCTTCTGAATCAAAGGCAGGAGACGTGCAGAGGCGGTTTGCCATTGCCTGCCACCGCATCACGCCGCTGGTATTTCTTGGAGGTCTCCCATCCAAATGCTTGCCAGGGGCGAGGCTGAGAGTGTGTGACTGGCCCAAGGTCACCCGGCAAGTTTCCATGGCCGAGTGGGGGTTCAAACCTGGGTTTTCCCAGATCCTAGTCCGACACCTTAACCACTACACCACGCTGGCTCCCGTCTGAACAGGTACCTGCTTTAAAAGGGTAAGAAGGATGCTAAGGAGAACACAACCAACCATGTGCTCCAGGCAGTGAAGCATGGGGGTCAGCAGGAGAAGGAGACAGATGAGGGTCTGAGGCATGGCATGCCAGTAGCCGCAGCAGGACCACTGTCTAAGGATGGTGCCCCCAGCAAAGGAGGTGTCTGTAACCTGTAAGGCAATCCTTACAAATCTGTCTAGTGGCTTTGTGTGTGTTATTAAGGCCAACAACTGAATTTCTCTCTATTGTTGCCCCCCACATATAGCTACAATGAATAAGACGGTATTAACCTTAATGGGATGAAATGTCTAAACCTTCCAGATTACCAGTTGCTGATTGATTGAAAAAGCCAGCAGATTATCCAGCATGGATTAAACAATTTGTTTCTATCCCATCTGCTGGCTCAGCCAGGTCTCTTCGTTAGGGTTTGTTCAAAAGGTGATAAGTTAAATGTTGCTTCCAAAATTAAATTTCACCATCTGCACGTGTCGGGAGCACTTTTTTGTAGGTGTATATGTCGGGGAGGAAATGTAGCAAATGGATCCCACTTGATCTCCACTGGCAAAACCACTAAACTGACATTCAGATTGGGAGGCTCACAGTTAGAAGTGGAATGTCACTGTTGGCTCAAACCTACCAGCGTGTATGAGACACAATTAGGGTTGCCAAGTCTGTGTTGGGGAATTCCTGGAGATACGGGGATGGAACCTAGGGAGGGCAGGGTTTGGGGTGGGGAGAAGCTTCAGTTGGGTACGATGCAGTGGAATCCATCCTCCATAGCAGCTATCTTCTCCAGGGGAACTGATCTCTGTACTCTGGAGATCAGTGGTAATGCCCGGATATCTCCAGGCCCCGCCTGGAGGCTGGCAATCCTAGGCACAATCCATTTGACAATGTCAGGATTTAGGCATGCTAGAATTCCCAGCCCTTTAATACTTTTCTTTGATACATTCCACTCATTAACCTGTCCACAAAGAAGAGGGCAAAATAGAAGCAGTTGCTCATAAGCCCAGTTTTTTTTAACAGGAGTTATGGGTGAACTCAGGTTTCATACCGTCATTGGGCTACTGGTTACAAGAATCACAGATGACCACTCTTTAAATGCAAATAAATAGAACCCTCAGAAAGAGTTAATTTTAAATTGAGAGTCTTAAATGGGCTCTCAGTGTCAAAGGTGTAGTGGTTAGGAGCGGTGGATTCTAATCTGGAGAACCGGGTTGGTTTCTCCACTCCTACACAAGAAGCCAGCTGGGTGACCTTGGGCTAGTCACAGTTCTCTCTGAACTCTCTCAGCCCCACCTACCTCACAAGGTGTCTACTGTAGGGAGAGGAAGGGAAGGAGATTGTAAGCTGGTTTGATTCTCCTTAAAAAGGTACAGAAAGTCAGCATATAAAAACCAACTCCTCCTCCTCCTCCTCCTCCTCCTCCTTCTTCTTCACAGAATATGCTATTTTAACCTAGTTATGGACATTAATGGAGGCACATGCAGAGGTTATCACCAAAAGGCAATTTTAAGGACCTAAAGCAGGGGTGTCAAACATACGGCCCGTGGGCCAGATCCGGTCCCTTGAGAGCTGCTATCTGGCCCATGAGCCAGCCAAGGCAACTACCCCCCAATCCGGATTTGGGCTGTTGAGCCCAAAGTGAGGTCACCAGCCGAGGCAGCCCCCTCCCCAAGTCCCGATCTGGGCTGGCGAGCCCCCTGAGGGGTTGCCAGCTGAGGCAACCACCTCCCCTCGATCTGGGATGACGAGCCCATGACTTGGGGAGGGGGCATGGCACAGTGGACCCCATCTTATGGAACGAGGTCCTTCAAGAGGAGAGGGGACACTGTACTACCCAACATTGTAGCAGGCTCTGCAAGGTTGTTTTATTTGCAAGGGATTTTAATGGGGTTTCAGGAATTTTCTTGGGAAGGGAGGGTAAATGGTCCCCCCCCAATCCACATGTTTAAAATTGTAAGAGGCCTTGAGCCACACAGGAAAGGTGGACTGAAAATATTATAATAAATAAATAAAGGGCCAGGATAACAAGGCTAGTGTCAACCTGATGGGGGTCTCCCTTTTCACCCCACGAGGATGCAGGCTGTCCCTCACAGCAAACCAGCTCTGGATGGTTCAAGGCAAAGGAAGCAGGGGCCAGGGAACCCACTCCTTTCTCAAGGAGCTAATGACTCCTAGATTGCTTTTGATCAGCCCGTTTAATAGGGGGGAAAAGGCAAAGAGAACATTTGCATGCAACCGACTGATCAAATGTTAACTAAGAATTACTTAATTGCCTTAATGGTTTAATTTTATTTGTCGCTAATCTGATTAGCAGAGGAGAACTGGTGGGTGGCTGGCTGCAGGAGATCTCTCCCGTTCAATGGCATTAGAGAAATCGCCGCTGATTGGCTAAGGCAGCGCAATGGCAACACAGCATTGACTCTTAGCTATTTTCTGTTTCTTCCAAGGCTATTTCTCTCCCCCCCCCACCGCCATTCTGTAAGACAGCCTTCCGAGCATTTCCCTTAAATACAAGGCTCTAATAACATGCATTAATTTCTGTCTCAGATAAGGTGAGTCCTGCCGATTCTCCCCGAGTAATTTAATAGGGCCTCGGATCTAATTTAATAGATCCTTTATGTCTCTGTCAGAGACAGTTAACATTGATTGGTACGACGCCTTATAGAACTCAGTAAATACATTAATCTCTCGGGAACTTGTGACAACAATTCTGTTAGCTGTGGGGGGAGAACGGCACAAGGCCAGCTGAGCTAAAGGGATAAGGGGGGGAAATGAGCAGAATGCTCTAAATCTGGAATCAGAACACCCCAGCTTTTTTTTGTGTGTGTGTGTTTTTTTACTGGGAAGGGAAAAACTCAGGGAGGAGGGGGGAAACTATTGTGTTTTAGAACATCACAGCCTCTGTGCTTAAAGACGAACAATGTAAAAAATACCCCGAGGAATTCCAGGGCAAAACTTAAGAGTGTGCAAACAAATAACAAAAAAACGCCTATTTATTTCCAGCGTTGTCTATAAACCTAGACTTCATTTCTGAGTCTTTGAAATGAAACCGCAGCAGGTTAATGGCTGCAAAAAAGGAGTATCTCTTGCTGAATCACAAAGCCCCAAAATGGGTTTAAAATTGTACTTATTGAGAACAATCTATCTGATCCTTTTAGCTCAAGATGCTAGAGATTGAGCCTTTGGTGCCAAAAGCAGGTGCTCTGCCACTGAGCCATGCATGGCCCCTCCCCACTTGGCATGGTCTCCCTCTCTCTCTAGTTAATTTTTTTAAATCCTCCTCTAGGGAGCACACAATGACATAAATAGTTCACCCTTCTACATTTTATTCTCCCAACAACCCTGTGACTGACCCAAGGTCACCCTGGAAATTTCATGGCAGAGTAGGGATTAGAACCCAGGTCTCCCACCTCCTAGTCATGACAGCCAGCGTGGTGTAGTGGTTAAGAGTGGCGGACTCTAACCTGGAGAAGTGGGTTCGATTCCCCACTCCTCCACATGAGCGGCGAACTCTAATCTGGTGAACCAGGTTTGTTTCCCCATTTCTCCATTCCTTCTGGGTAGGGTTGCCAGGTCCCTCCTCACCACCGGCGGGAGGTTTTGGGGCGGAGCCTGAGGAGGGCGGGGTTTGGGGAGGGGAGGGACTTCAATGCCAGAGTCCAATGGCCAAAGCGGCCATTTTCTCCAGGGGAACTGATCTCTATCAGCTGGAGATCAGTTGTAATAGCAGGAGATCTCCAGCTATTACCTGGAGATTAGTACAGAAACAGGCTGATAACACTGTGTAATGACAATACAACTTGTATCCCATTTGGGAACGTGGAAACTGTAAATTTGTCTGTGCAACCTTGTTTCAATGGATATCCTGATGTTGGAATAGATAAGTTAAAAAATACACATGGTTGCAACTTTATCCCTAAAAGGGTGGTACTTAAAAGTCTAAGAAAATTTTTTGGAAGCTACAGAAGCTTACATTGAAATGAGTACATTTTGACATAAATATATAAATGGGACTGAGGAAGAACTGAAACGATCGTATCCCTTTCTACCCTTCTTCACTTGAAGACATCGACCTCGGATTGATTGTTACTGTACCAGGACTGTGAAATACTTTGTTATATATATGCAACTAGTTTGTTAGCACGTTGTTATATACCTAGGACTGAGAAATACTTTGTTGTACATATACAGTTGGCTTGGTAGCACATTGTTACATTCAATATACTATTGTCATTACACATTGTTATCAGCCTGTTTCTGTACTAATTTTCTAACCTTAGGTAATGGTGCAGAGGTGTTGATTTTTGATTGCTTACTACCTGGAGGTTGGCAACCCTACTTCTAGGTGACCTTGGGCCAGTCACAGTTCTCTCCAAACTCTCTCAGCCTCACCTACAAGGTGTCTGTTGTGGGGGAGGGAAGGAGATTGTAAGCCGCTTTGAGACTCCTTTCGGTAGAGAAAAGCAAGGTATAAAAACCAGCTCTTCTTCTTCTTCTAGTTCAACATCTTAACCCCACTGGTCAGAGGCTACAAGGCCTGAGGAAGTCACAACTGTACTCCCATTAAATTGCAATACTGTTATGCCTCTCCCTTTGAAAGCCAGGCTGTCAACAAAGCTCTTAGGCTGGGAAGAAAAGCAGAAAACTATCCAAGCTGGGAGATCATGTTATTTTGGATGCAAAGCAGAGGCTTATCTGTCTTACCGCTGCAGCACCAGAGAAAATCAATTTTGACACGAAACTGCCACTTTACAAGCAAATAACTATACTTTCCAATAACCTAATCTGTGCAAAGCCTACTGAAAATTCCCCAAAGAACTAGTAGTTAAAACCTCCATTAAATCAAAGGCTTTAATATGGGAAGGGAAAAAGAGGATGCCGTTTGACTTGGGAATGTAATGGACTCAGTGGGGAAATAAATACGTTGTTTTATGTGTACAGTTACAGAATTTGAGAACACAGCCTTTGTTTCAAAGGGAATTCTCTCGATGCAAAACTTCCTCCTAAACAGATGTGATTTTTGCTTATTCAAAAACATTTAGGTAACAATTACGGCATAATAAATTATAATTGCTGTCCTCCTCACCCTCGGTGAATCTATGGCTTTGCACACAAATAGAAAGGAAAAAGGCATGCATAGATCTTATTTATGGGTAGGTTTTAAAGCTCTGATGCAGTATCATCATTTCTTTCCTTTTCTGTTTTAAAGACCGTTTCGCACGGAATAAACTATGCATTTAAACTGGCCTACTTAAAAATGGAAAGAATGCTTGAATCTTTAGCAAACCCTGTAGGTGTTACTCCACCATTCCTCAGGTTCCATTCAGAGAACAGGTGATGTTCTACACAAGCTAGTCTAGCTAGGAGTAAGGGAACATTCCCATTAATGTTTCTTTTTGAGAGATGAACACCTCTCTTTTTCTGAATGGCTTGCCAGATCTAGAAATTCTAGCACATTGTCATCTTGATCTTCCTCCGAGGAGCAATGGTTCTCCCTTCTCTCATCTTATCCTTCTAACAACTCTGGGAGGTGGATTATATCAGAGGGTAGCCATGTTGATCTGAAGTAGAAGACTCAGACTCATGTCTGACGAAGGGAGCTTTGACTTTCAAAAGCTTATAACCTGCAACTCTTGTTGGTCTCTGAAGGTGCTACTAGACTTGAATCCAACTCTCCTTAAGTTGAGAGAAGATGGTTGGTCCAGAATCATTCAGCGAGCTTGTTGTGGCAGTGGGGATTAGGGGTGTGTGACAAAAAATTTTTTTTGGTATTTTTCCGATTCGGGTTTAATAGACCCGAAAATTCTCAAAACATCTGGGAAAAGCTGAATACTTAATTCGGCTTTCCCCGAAAAAAAGGGTTAATAAACCTGAACCAAAAAAATACAGGGCGCAGAGCATTCCCCTCCCCTCAGCTGAAGTCAGTTTCAAGTAGCTGGCTCAAGGTTGATTCATCCTACCATCCTTCTGAAGTCGGTGAAAGGAGTACCCAGCTCGCTGGGGGGAAAGGGAAGATGACTGGGGAAGGCACTGGCAAACCGCCCCGTAAACATAGTCTGCCTAGTAAACGTCAGGATGGACATGTCACTCCATGGGTCAGTAATCACCCAGTGCTTGCACAAGGGACTACCTTTACCTTTAAACAGTGGGGGAGCACCTTACCACGCATTTCCGAGAATTGGTGTACGGGAAAGATGGGGAGAAGGTGCAGGCGAGGCATCTCTTAACACCGTTCCCCATACGCTGATAAATAAACAAACAAACAAAACCCATTTTGTGCCTTTTTTTTGTTTAACGGGGCCTTTCGCCTCATTGAAAACAGCGAGGCTGCGCCTGCAACGCTGTTCCCGGCGCCAGTGTAATGGGGCGAATGGGGATAGGAAGCTGCCGACCGGTGGCTCCTCCCCCCGCCCCGCCCTGGGAACGCCCCCCATGCCGGTGCAGCAATTCTCCACCGTGGCCTGCACCACGGAGAGACCGCACCAACAGAGGGGCGGGGCACAGCTCCGCGGTGCTCGGGCGCCGGCGGAACTGCCCTTGCCGCCAGCTTCAGTGCGTCTTATGGCATGATTAGATGCACTTACGCTGGCGGCGAACTCACACCGCTCCTAAGAGGACTCGCCCCCCTCTCAGGGATGCGCGGTTAAAGTCTAACACAATTTATTGCAGCATAAACTTTCTTGAATCAGAGCTCTCTTCATCAGATGCCTGGAGCCTTCCTTCATTAGGTAGTGGGACTTTCAAAACAAGAAAGGCAAGGAACAGGGGAAATCTGCTCCCGCTCCTGCAATGTTGGGCACACTTGTTCTTGAGTAGACATGCGCAGGGTGAGGCTGCCAGCATCACTTGAATTAAATAGTCCTAAAGTGTGGGTGTTTTTAAAATCATTATTATGGACAGCTCACCGGCTTCTGAAGTCAGCGCAAACAGGCGGTAGCATCTAGCAGTGTGTGTGGGGGGGAGCTTTTAGCAATGTGTGCCTATGAATGGGAAGCATCTCCTGGCAGTGACCCTTGAGGTGATAATAAGGATGTCACAAGCATGACCTTATTTTCCTTGGTGAAACATAACAGGGAACAGTTACCATTACTTAGAGGGAAACACACAATGGTGGGAGAATGTGTTTTTTTTCCCTTTTAATCCCCTTCCTTCTCCCCATTTAGATCATTTTCTTCGCTTATGATCCTGCTTCACTCTATGGACAGCCTCCCTGGATATGTCAGACTGACCCTGGCTTGGTTCCTTGACCTTCTTTATTGCTCCGTCTTTAGAACTGGTGATGGAAAAATGCTCACAGATCTGACCCGGCCTCACACTTGTGCTTGGCTCTCTGCCTACCTGCCAGCAAGGTACAACTTGGTACATGTTCCATTTTAAGCACCTGGCTTTGATATTTTGGGAGGGGGGAAGCTAACCCGTAAGAAAACCACAAATGCTCCTGCTGTGTGCCGCGTGCGATTTTTCCATCTTCCTGAAATCTATTTTACGAAGAGAGCCCCAGGGTTAAAAGGGCAGTGTTTTAGTGATTTGGCCATCTGGCGCTCTGCCTAATGTTTTATGAAAAATCTCAAAGGTCAGTGCAATTGTCCAAGATTTTCTTCTTTTTCTTTTAAAGGCAACCTACTTGGTTGGAGCCTGGGTGTGAAGAAGATGAAGATGAAGACCAAGAAGAGGGAGAGGAAGAATAAAAAGAACAAGAAGGAGGAGTTGGTTTTTATACTCAGCTTTTTCTCTACCTTTAAGGAGTCTCAAAAGAGCCCCGTGGCGCAGAGTGGTAAGCTGCAGTACTGCGGTCAAAAGCTCTGCTCACAACCTGAATTCGATCCCGACGGAAGTCGGTTTCAGGTAGCAGGCTCAAGGTTGACTCAGCCTTCCCTCCTTCCGAGGTCAGTAAAATGAGTACCCAGCTTGCTGGGGGTAAAGGGAAGATGACTGGGGAAGGCACTGGCAAACCACCCCGTAAACAAAGTCTGCCTAGGAAACGTCGGGATGTGACATCACCCCATGGGTCAGGAATGACCCGGAGCTTGCACAGGGGACCTTAACCTTTTTATTGGATATACACTGGATGTGCAACTGGATATATATTATCAAGATTGTGATATAATCTCATGACAGAACTACTCTGCAATAATAGACAGTAACTCATGTGGGCTTCGTATGCAGTGCATATCCAAATGAGCATTGTGCACAAATGTGCAGCAGATTGTTGGCAGAATGTATAAGAAAACATCTGATGCTCAACAAGCAAGCAACACCCTTCCAGTCCTACAGCACAGATACAACATTTCTAAATCTGAGTGTGTATGGACTGTAACACAGACACCAAGACATCGAATGGAAACGTTCAAATCTCTGACTTCCATGCCGCATTTTCTACCTGTTTCAATTTCTCCTTACACCCTCCTTGCTGCGCTCAAGGGCCTCGCTTTGTTCATTTGCCCCGATGTTCTGAAGCGTCAGCATCCTTCCTTTCTTCCATGGATTGTAAGGTGTGCCCTGTGGGCGTCTCTCTAAATCATTCGTGATGGATTGTGCGCACCTCAAATGAGTCCGCTCCATTTGCACAATTGCCCTATTAATTTCCTCCTCATTGATTTACACCACTTGCTGCAGAAAGCCGTCCTCCCCCCGCCACCCCAGTTTTTCATGTGCTCCTAAGAAACTCTGGTCTCTGTTTCCTCCCTCCCAGTCACATCACCCCACCATTTGTCTTTGTTCATCCTTCCCTTGTCTTCCCTCTCCCTTCCCCTCCCACTGCTCCACCTTCCTTCTGTTCATTTCCCATTCCTCTCCTCTTCTCCCCCCCTCTTTCTTTAGCACAGCTAATAAATCTACTGCAAAAAGGTTCCGCTCTCCAAAGGTAAGGGTTGCAAGGCAATGTTACATCACCTCATTCAAGCAGAGGAGATGACAACATATAGGCCCTCAAAACCCCAGAAAATGTAATAGAGGATGGTGCCGAGTTGTTTTCTGTTGCCCTAGAAGGTCGGACCAGAACCAACAGGTTGAAATTAAATCAAAAGAGTTTCTGTCTAGACATCAGGAAGAATTTTCTAACAGAGCTGTTCCTCAGTGGAACAGGCTTCCTCGGGAGGTAGTAAGCTCTCCTTCCCTGGAGGTTTTTAAGAAGCGGTTAGATGACCACCTGTCAGCAATGCTGATTCTATGACCTTAAAAAGATTATGAGAGGGAGGGAATCTTGGTCATCTTCTGGGCATAGAGTAGGGGTCACTGTGTGTGTGTGTGGGGGGGTAGTTGTGAATTTCCTGCATTGTGCAGGGGGTTGAACTAGATGACCCTGGTGATCCCTTCCAACTCTATGATTCTATGATAATTACAGTGGGTGAGATGGCACACTGAATTAGTGTACTGGTTGAAGAGTTGGACTAAGATCTGGAAGGCTCAGGTTCAAATCCTCTGTGAGGCAGCACGGTATAGTAGTTAAAAGCAGCAAACTCTAAAATCTCCAGGTATTTCTCAAACTGGAGCTGGAGGCCCTACTCAGATATTTAACCTGCATGCTGTTTGTACTGCATAATCACAGGTTATAGCAACCACATGGTTGCTATGGAAAGAATGTGATGTTTCTGGACAGATGCATCTTCTTGAACATGAACATATATGAAGCTGCCTTATACTGAATCAGACCCTTGGTCCATCTAAGTCAGTACTGTCTACTCAGACTGGCAGTGGTTCTCCCGGGTCTCAAGTAGAGGCCTTTCACATCACTTAATGGCCTAGTCCCTTTAACTGGAGATGCCGGGGATTGAACCTGGGACCTTCTGCATGCCAAGCAGAGGCTCTACCACTGAGCCACAGCCCCTCTTGTCTAAAAGGAGGAGAACAGACATGTGTCTATGTGTGTAAAGTGCTGTCAAGTTGCACCTGACTTACGTTACCCCAGCAAAGGCTTTTTTTAGGCGAGTGAGAAGCAAGAGTAGGTTTGCCATTGCCTTCCTCTGCAGGATCTCCCTTGGAGGTCTCCCTTACAAGTACTGACCCCATTTAGCCTCTGAGATCAGATGAGATCAGACTATACTATGCTGCCTTCCAAGAATGGACAAACCAGTTGTTAACCTATCTTCACATAAGATTATGAAGGGCAAGAGGGTGACCCTGTCCAGGTACATGACAGCATAGGAGCTTTTCTATGAACCAGTTGCTCATACTGAGAAACATCTCATCCCTTCAGGTACTTGAAGGACCACATCACCTCCTATTGCCCAGCCTGGCAGTTAAATTCCTGCTCTCTGTAACCCCTACCTGCAGAAGAAAGGCAGGTGGTAACCACAGACAGGGTTTTTTCAGTGGTGGCACCTCTCCTAGAGCCAGCGTGGTGTAATGGTTAAAAGTGGTGGTTCAGCGCAGTGGACTCTGATCTGGAGAACCGGGTTTGATTCCCCACTCCTCCGTATGAGCAGTGGAGGCTAATCTGGTGAACTGGATTTGTTTCCCCACTCCTACACATGGAGCCAGCTGGGTGACCTTGGGCTAGTCACAGCTCTCTCAGTCCCACCTACCTCACAGGGTGTCTGTTGTGGGGAGGGGGAGGGAAGGTGATTGTAAGCCAGTTTGATTCTTCCTTAAGTGGTAGAGAAAGTCAGCATATAGAAACCAACTCTTCTTCTTCACATATCGACCCTAGACTTTCTTGGTGGTCTCCCATCCAAGTTCAAACCAGGGCCAAGCCTACTTAGCTTACAAGATCTGACGAGATTTGGCTAGCCATAGCTAGCAGGGACTGTTTAATCAATATCATCTGAGACCATTCTGTTTTTTTACGTGCCTTTATGCCCTGACATATTTCTATTGACCTGTTCTGACATAATTTTATTTTATTAACTTGGCTTGTTTTAGTGACTTGCTTTTTTATTGGCATGACAAGTTTTTTATTGAGATGAAATGTTTTTACTGACTTTTTAATTGTCTTGGTCGGTTTTGTTTCATGGTCTTAGCTATGAGCCACCTCTAGCGGTCTTGAGAGGGAGCGTGCAACGTTCCAGATAAATGAATACATCCCGCCTCCTGTTTACCACAGCGACCAATCAGATGCCCTCAGGAATCCTGCAAGCAGTGCACACAAACCACACCCCTCCCACTAACACCTCTCCCTGGAATGATATGCAGTGTCTCTAAACTTGGGAGGCTCCAGCATGACTAAGGGGTTGATAGACCTCTCTTCCAAGGCATTAGGCAGCTATGATCATAGAATTATAAGAACGTAAGAAAGGCCCTGCTGGATCAGACCAAGGTCCATCAAGTCCAGCAGTCTGTTCACACAGTGGCCAACCAGGTGCCTCTAAGAAGTCCACAAACAAGAGGTCTGCAGCAGCATTATCCTGCCTATAATCCACAGCGCCTAATGTAATAGGCATGCTCCTCTGATCCTGGAAAGAATGGGTATGCATCATGACTAGTATCCATTTTTACTAGAAGCCATGAATACCCCTCTTCTCCATGAACATGTCCACTCCCCTCTTAAAGCCTTCCAAGTTGGGCAGCCATCACCACTTCCTGGGGCAGGGAGTTCCACAATTTAACTATGGGTTAACTACGGTCCACAAACCTGGCTGGTGGAATGTGTCTGGCCCGGAAGCCTCCCGGTGCCTCTCGGTGCTTCTCACCCTGCTGTTCAATTGCATATCTGAAAATAAAAAATAGCCAGTTCGCTGGCTTAATACGAACCTGTGAGCCCTTCCCCAGTAGTTTATACCCTCTTGCAAAATGTGTACGTGAGTAGTGTTGCGGGAGACTCTCATTTTAGGCTGTGTAAGGTTTTCCAGCAAACAAGCATTCTGTAAGGGCGGGGGGAGATTCCTTCCCTTCCTACACTGGACGTTTGATTGGCAATAAAAATGACTGATAGTTGCCCATAGCAGAGTCTTTTGTTCAGTTCAGCTCCGATTACAGAGCCTATTAGTTGGAGTTACAACCTATTTAAGACCGGTGCTTACCAGTAATAGGGGCCAAATGATTTTGGAAAGTTCAGATTTACTGGGCTCCCTGCAGAAATGAATTCAGCACCGAACATATTGATACTGAGCTGGAGTGGGGTGGGGGTGGGGGGGAGCTCCCTGCCGGGCCCCTGTGAGTCGTGTGTGCTTAGCCAGGAATGTGCGGCCGGGCAGAATGAAAGATCAGATAGATGTGAGGCTCAAGGGCGGGCTGCAACTCTGCAGTTCATTGCGGTGACTTTATCAGAGGAAAATGAGGGCCATGCCAGGAGGGATCTGCTGTCCCTGCAAAAAGGAAATGAAGCTTGTTGACGTTGTGCCATGCTTCTTCGGAGCCTAGGGTTGCCAGCCTCCAGGTATTAGCTGGAGATTTCCTGCTATTACAACTGATCTCCATCTGATAGAGATCAGTTCCCCTGGAGAAAATGGCCACTTTGGCCATTAGACTCTATGGCATTGAAGTCCCTCCCCTCCCCAAACCCCGCCCTTCTCAGGCTCCTCACCAAAAACTTCCCGCAGGTGGTGAAGAGGGACGTGGCAACCCTATCTGAGCCTGAGTGCCGAGATGGGGAACAGCTGGAATTTCTCTATTTTCTTTTTTACTCTGCCCTTCTTCCAGCATGGTGTAGTAGTTAAGAGTAGTGGTTTGGAGCAGTGGACTCTAATCTGGAGAACTGGGTTTGATTCCCCACTCCTCCACATGAGCAGCCGGGGCTCATCTGGTGAACTGGATTTGTTTCCCCACTCCTACACACAAAGCCATCTGGGTAACCTTGGGCAAGTTACAGCTCTGTTAGAGCTCTCTCAGCCCCACCTATCTCACAGGGTGTCTGTTGTGGGGAGGGAAAGGGAAGGCGATTGTAAGCTGGTTTGAGTCTCCCTTAAGTGGTAGGGAAAGTCAGAATATAAAAACTAACTCCTCCTCCTCCTCCTCCTCCTCCTCCAGTAAGGTGGCATATGTAGCTCTCCTGTCCTCCATGTTATCCTCACTACAACCAGCTAAGCATTAGGAAGAACGTCTTGAGAGTTAGAGCAGTTCCTCAGCGGAACAGGCTTCCTAGGGTGGTGATGGGCTCTCCTTCTTTGGAAGTTTTTAAACAGAGACTCGATGGCCATCTGACAGCAAGGCTGATTCTGTGAACTTAGGCAGATCATGAGAGGGAGGGTAGGAATGGTTGCGTCAGTGTTTGGCTCTCGTGGCCCTACCTTATATGCCCAGGGAAATGCTGATTGCTACTTTGGGGTCAGGAAACAATTTTCCTCCAGGCCAGATGGCCAGGGATCCTGGAGGATTTTTTGAGGCCATCTTCTGGGCATGGACTAGGGGTCTCTGTTGAATTTCCTGCATTGTGGAGGAGGTTGGACTAGGTGACCCTGGTGGCCCCTTCCAACTCTATGATTCTGTGATTCTAACCCTGTGAGGTAGCTTTTGCTGACAGAGAGGGACTGCCTCAAGGCCACCTGGTGAATGGGGAGTTGATGCTCTAACCCAGGGTTTTTCAACTGGTAGCTTGTGAGCTACCAATAGTTCACTGCTGCAGAGTAGCTCATCCTCCATCTACATTGGTGGTGGAAAGCGCTGTCAAGTCATGGCTGACTTATGGTGACCCTGTAGGGTTTTCAAGGCAAGGGATGTTCAGAGGTGGTTTGCCATTGCCTGGCTCTGTGAAGCAACCCTGGACTTCCTTGGTGATCTCCCATCCAAGTACTAACCAGGACCAACCCTGCTTAGCTTCCGAGATCTGATGAGACTACATTAGTCTGGCCCATCCAGATTGGGTTGCCAGGTCCCTCTTTGCCACCTGCAAGAGGTTTCTGGGGCGGAGCCTAAGGAGGGTGGGGTTTGGGGGAGGGGAGGGACTTCAATGTCATAGAGTCCAATTGCCAAAGCAGCCATTTTCTCAGGGGAACTGATCTCTATCAGCTGGAGATCAGTTGTAATAGCGGGAGATCTCCAGCTAGTACCTGGAGGTTGGCAACCCTACATCCAGGACAAGGCACAGCACCTGGCAGAGGAACTCAAAACTTGCCTGAAGAGGCGCTCATGCTGTGGCTGTAATTCAGAGTACCTGCATGCTCAACAGTCAAAAGCTCACCTGAACCTTCAAACCTTGGTTGAGTAATGACCCCATTTAAAGACTGCTTGTAGTAAACTGAAGCACAAAAGCACTTAATTGTGTATGGTGTCATGGTCATATTCCTATGAAGAAAATAACTTCTGTTCAATCATTTTGCCTCGCTTTGAGAAAAATAAAATAAAGGAAGGAAGGAAACAGCTATCTAAATCTTATCATCAAAATTGATAGTGTTTACTTAATGCCTATTCCAGTGTTGCTGACTTCGATAGATACTTAGGACGCTAATAAATCTAGCCAACAATTCTTTGCAAGTCTCGTATCTTTTTGATGTTCACTGTGTCTTCTGTGATCTATATCAAACTAGAGAAATTGGGGTTCTAGTTTGTAAATGTCTAGACGTTTCCTCTGCTATCTGTTGTAAAACCTGGTTCGAAATATTATGAGGTGTAAAGCAGAGAGGAAACGTAGTGGTCTTTGATTTATGGTACCAGAAATCTTTTCCACCATGATCTAAATTTACACCATAGCACAGGATTTTTTAGCGATAACTACATGTGACAGCATGCCCCTGAGTCCACCATGGGGACACCTTCGCCATTTTAGGGATGAAATTCATTACTGACCCATGGGGTGATGTCACATCATGATGTTTACGAGGCAGACTATGGTTTGCCATTGCCTTCCCCACTTGTCTACACCTTACTCCCAGTAAACTGGGTAATCCCAGTAAGCTGAGAGCCAGCGTGGTGTAGTGGTGAAGAGCGGCGGTTTGGAGCGGTGGCATCTGATTTGGAGAACAGGGTTTGATTCCCCACTCCTCCACATGAGCAGCGGAGGCTAATCTGGTGAACCGGGTTGGTTTCCCCACCCCTACACACAAAGCCACCTGGGTAACCTTGGGCCAGTCATACTCTCTCCGCCTCATCTACCTCACAGGGTATCTTTTGCGGGGAGGGGAAGAGATGGTGATTGTAAGCCGGTTTGATTCTGCCTTAAGTGGTAGAGAAAGTTGGCATATAAAAACCAACTCTTCTTCTTCTATTCATTTTACTGATCTCAGAAGGATGGAAGGCTAGTCAACCTTGAACCAGCTACCTGACTCTGTCGGGATCGAACTCATGTCATGACCAGAGCTTTTGACTGCAGTACTGCAGCTTACCACTCTGCGCCACGGGACTCCTTACACATATACGTAAATAGGAAGCATTTGAACCTCTCCCCCCTGCTTTTTCATTCTGGACTTGCTCCCTCTTGTGCCAATCAAACCTCCCCTTTATTGTCATTCCATTTTCTAATTTCCCTGTAAAAATGTGTATTGTTCAACGTTACTTTTGCATCCATAAAATCTGCATTGTATGCACATAATTTGTGTGTGTGTATAAATTACACACACTGTGTGGATAAATATAATATATACAGCATGTCTCGCAACACATATAAGTTTCCCAACATCAACAGCAAAGAAGCAAAGAATCGAAACTGTTGGTAAAACAACTAACAGATACATTTTTAAAAGAATTTAATTTGGAAATTTGCTCATCCCTACTTTAAAGACCAAGAACTCTTTCCAGATTTTTGGTCCCCAAAATCATTCTGTGCAATAAAAAAATGTGCTTTCCTCTCCTGAAAACCCCGTGGTTTCATCAGAAGATGCCATTTTGGATTCCACCTAGATCATCTCCCCAGCACCACCACCTTTGCTTCATTTTGATCTTTTTTTTAAAAAAAAAATTGCAAATGAGCCCCTTCATTTTTTTTAAAGTGAGAGGGGTGTAAACATGGCAGAAGAAAAGACAGAGTTGAAAGTGTATCCTAACGGGGACTGGAAGAGTGACTCCCGCTTCCTTTTGTCGGATCGTACGGCCAATGCGCTTTACTACATTTTTAACTACGCCATGTTGCCTGTCTCCAGTTACGGGTTTGAAGCGACGATGTAAAATTCATTTCATCTCTCCCCTCTCTCTATCTTTTTATCCAAAGCCTCCCTCTTTCATACCCCAACATCAGGGTTGTCATATCTGAGGAATTATTAAAATAAGACGGAGGCCGCCGCTTGGGCTGAAGCAGAAAGACTGCTTTGAGTCGGCGTCCTCGGGAGACAAGTCGGCTCAATCTCATTAGCTGTTGCCGGGAATCGTCCTCGCCACCAGGTTCAAGGTGATGAAAGATTAGTCTGTTTGGCCTCCGCTCATTCCGTATGCGGCGCACGTCGCTCCCTACCCGTGAACACGAAATTACATTGAACCTGGGGAGTCTAACTCCATTAATTTTAAATGGAAGATTAATTTAACAATATGCGGCAGATATTTGTTACAAACCTATCATGTAAAAGTGACGGTTGGCAATAAATTGTAGTGACTCACAACTGGCCGGTGGCTCGGGCTTCAAATAAATCAGGCGCCATTTGCGCATAATTGCTGTTTTTTAAAAAGACGGGGAGAAGAGAGATATGCACCTTTGATGGAAGATCGGGCAACTTCATTCAAGGGACCTGCAGCAGATATTAAAGCGTTGCCATCTGTTTTCAGGAGATGTTTCACTTAAAAGGCTGGAGCTTTGATTTTTTTTAAAAGGGAGTAAGCTGCTATTTTAATTTTTTAAAAACAATATCTATATGCATTCTACCTCATTTATCTAAATCAGTGGTTCCCAAACTTTTCGGGCCACCGCCTTCTTGGTTCCACAAACTCAACCCCAGCGCCCCGTACCCTATCCAACAACACAGGTGAAGGGGCCCACCTCTAGAGTCCCCCCGGTTGCCCCATTGCCTCTTAGTGCCCCCCTAGGTAATCCCACCGCCCCCCAGGGGGAGGTACTGCCCACTTTGAGAACTACTTATCTAAATGTTTGTGGGGCACCTTTAAGAACTTCATCTCCAGCTCTGTTCTCCATACCCCCCAGCTTCAGAGGTATGGGGGGTGGCAATAAGAGACAAGGATTTCTCACTGGTGACACATCATCTTTGAAATGTCCACCCCCTGGAAGCTCTCCTGACACTTACATCTGCTGATGTTCAGGTGCTGGGTCAAACCCTTTTTTGTTTGCCCAGGCTTTTCAGTTTTATCTCACCCCTGATCTGGTTATTAAATGCCTTTTGTGGATTTTACGGCCTGTATTCCACCCATTTAATGATGTTTTTGGCTTGGTTTTGTTGTTCTCATTGCTGATACACTGAAGGTTTTACAGCTGTAGGACCAGGACTTTTATTTATTTGTTTGTTTGTTTTTATTATGGATGACTAGTGGATCATCAAGAGCCAGCATGGTATAGTGGTTAAGAGTAATGGACTCTAATCTGGAGAACCATTCCCCATTCCTCCACATGAAGCCTGCTGGGTGACATTGTGCTGGTCACAATTCTCTCAGAACTGTCTCAGCCCACACAGAGGCAGGCAATGGCAAACCACCTCTGAAGATCTCCTGCCTTGAAAATCCTATGGGGTTGCTATAAGCCTGCTGTTACTTGATGGCACTTCCTTCCGCCACAGTGCACCATGTGGTCCATTTATGGATCATTTCAACTTGACCAGGATAGTGATGTTGACAGGATAGCAGAAGAAGAAGAAGAAGAAGAAGAAGAAGAAGAAGAAGAAGAAGAAGAAGAAGAGTTGGTTTTTATATGCCGACTTTCTCTGCCACTTAAGGGAGACTCAAACTGGCTTACAATCGCCTTCCCTTCCCCTCCCCACAACAGACACCCTGTGAGGTAGGTGGGGCTGAGAGAGCTCTAAGAGAGCTGTGACTATCCCAAGGTCACCCAGCTGGCTTCATGTGTAGGAGTGAGGAATCAAACCCAGATCTCCAGATTAGAGCCCACCGCTCCAAACCACAGCTCTTAACCACTACACCATGCTGTTAGGATGGGGTTAGGATGCTGCCTAAAGGCAGCTCTGACCCCTGTAATCCCCCCCACACACACACACCAGCAAGGGCTCCCATTTTCAGGATTTCTCTCCCGGCGTGACTGCGCCAGTGGTGGAAGCCCGCACAGTGGCATGGCTTACCGCTGCTGGCGTGTGGGCCACCAGGGACGGCATACGTGCCCATTATCCTGGGATAAATGGACACTTACACCGATAAATGGGCACTCACACCGGCTCCTATGATGATCCCCCCTTCAGGATTGCACTCTAAAGGAAGCAATGAATTGAAACATACACCACTGAGAAAAAATGTGACCATTCTCTAATCTGCCCTTTCTAAGCACTTGAAAAGGCACTGGGGGTGGGGTGGGGGATGGCAAGAACTCCTGGGGTAGCCCAATCCAAAATGCAGCCTCATGACAATTAAAAACACACACACCTACAACTGCTTTTAAAATGGCATCAGCGGTCACAGAATGTACCTGCGTCCACCATTCCGTTTAGCTTAGCTCTCAGTCTGGCTCCAAGCCAGTTTATGGGATGGAAGCAACATTGGTGACTTAATTTCATCGTCTTTGTTTGAATACAGACAAGAGCTTTGCTACTAAGTTATTGTTATGGATTTATCAGTAGCCTTTGATATGGTAGACTGTGCCAACTTAATGAGAAATTTGCAGGTGGAAGCAAGTTATCAGGTTAAGAGTCATTTCTTATTCAACGGACTCAGAGGACTGCTGTTGGAAAACAATTGTCATCGGAATGGGACTTGTCTGGTGAGGTTCTACAAGGCTCAGAGTCAGATCATTGGCCTATCAACATCTGCATTGTCTACTTTGAGAGCCAGCATGGTGTAGTTATTAAGAGCGGTGGACTCTAATCCGGTGAACTGGGTTGGTTTCCGCACTCCTGCACATGAAGCCAGCTGGGTGACCTTGGGCTAGTCACACTTCTCTCTGAACTCTCTGAGCCCCACTTACTTCACAAGATGTCTGTTGTGGGGAGAGGAAGGGAAGGCAATTGTGAGTCGGTTTGAGTCTCCTTAAAGGTAGAGAAAATTGGGGTATCAAAACCCACTTTTCCTCTTCTAATCTGGTGAACTGGGTTTGATTCCTCACTCCTGCACATGAGCGGTGGACTCTGATCTGGAGAACTGGGTTTGATTCCCCACTCCTCCTCATGAGTGGTGGTCTCTAATCTGGTGAATCGGGTTGGTTTCCCCACTCCTCCACATGAATCCTGTTGGGTGACCTTGGGTTAGGCATAGTTCTCTCCAAACTCTCTCACCCCCACCTACCTCACAAGGTGTCTGTTGTGGGGAGAGGAAGGGAAGGTGGTTGTAAGCCGGTTTGAGTCTCCTTAAAGGTAGAGAAAATCAGGGTATCAAAACCAACTCTTCTTCTTCTCTCCGGGGTCTCAGGGATGAATGTCAGAAGGTTCCCTAAAGATATCACCATCTAAATGGGTTTGAATTGATCCAGAAAACTTTGGCCGTTAACACATGGCTTGAGAGTCGTTGGTTTGTCCCTCTCATGTCTCACAGTTTTCTAAACTGAGTTCAAAAAACTGAACACATGAGAGGGATAAAACCATGAACGAGTTGGGACGGGTGGTAGAAGGCCTGGCTGCCGGGGAAGGCCTTCTAGCAGCTGCTGGCCGGGCCATTGCCTCCAGGTGTCTGCTGTTGCTGCTGCCTCTCTCCCTCTAGGCCCCTTCACCCTCTTGCCTTCTCCCCCTCCCGCACTGGGTGCTTTGGTGGCAGCCAGTCCGCTGCCGCCACCTCTCTCCCTCTGGGCCCCTTCGCCCTCTCGCTTTCTCCATATATATATATATATATATATATATTGCTCCAACGAGCATATAGTGGCATACATTGCTCTCCTTCCACCCGTTTTAATCTAATGACAAAACTTGAAAATGTGGCTGACCAGACAGAGTGGCTGCCTCAGGTCACCCAGGAAGCTTCATGGTTGGACAGGGATTTGAACCTGGGCATTCCCCTACTTCTTCTCCTGTGTCAACTGCTATGTTATCTTGGGTTCTCCATTCTGTCTGCAGCTATAACATGAAGATATAGCTTTGCTGCTGAATGAACAATGTGAAGCCAACTCAAGGACACTTGATGCTCTTAGAAGGAGAAGCAGCAAGAGCTGTCTCAAGGAAACCAGAAGGTTAAGTGTCTGAGCGCACTTGCAGTCCCTGGAAAGCATGTTATTTAAATTGCGCTCCTCTGGAAAGCTTGGAGCATGCCAGTTCTGATGCACATCACCGAGGCAGCCCGAGGCACGACAGCAAAAAACAAACCACAACACAGGCTCCTTGCTAAATGCAATCGTTTAAATGATTGAACCACTTTGGAAACCCACTTGTAAAATTTATGCCACACTTCCAGGGTTTTTGTCAGGGGTTTCATTTCCTCCTTGCTCCTGCTGCTGCTTCATTAATTCAGTTTAAACAACTTGTTATCCACCGCACAGAATATGTAGTGATGGCCATAAGCATGGATTGCTTTAAAAGGGGGCTAGGCAGATTTGTGAAGGAAAGCTCCATCAATGGCTACTAGCCATGGTGCCTACAGGGAACCTCCATATTTATAGGCAGTAAGGCTCTGAAACCCTGTGTTAGCAGCCAACATCTGGAGAGCACCTTAGGCTCTATGTCTGGTTGTTGGCCCACCATGGCAACTGCTTGGCCACTGTGTGAAAAAGGATGCTGGACTAGATGGACCACTGCACTGACCATCACACAATTGGATCATCAGAAGATGCATTCATATACATAAGGTGACATGGCAATAGATTTCATCATAGTGACAGCCCTGCATGGTGCAATGGTTAGAGCAGGAGTGTCAAATGTACGGCCCCTTGAGAGCTCTTATCTGGCCCACAAGACAGCTGAGAAAGCCACCCCACCCAGTCCTGATTCGGGGTGGCAAGGCATTTATGTCACATCTGGCCCTCATAACAAATGAGTTCAACATCTCTGGATTAGTCAGACCAAGACCTAGGACAACCAGGTTTGAATCCTTGCTCTGCCATGGAAGCTTGCCTGGTAACCTTGGATCCATCACAACTCTCAGACTAACCTACATCATGAGGATATTGTTGTGAAGATAAGGTAGAAGTGGGAGAACACTGTGATAGTCTGCTTTGGTTCCTGATTAGGGTTGTGGGCCTTTGGCTGGCATCTGGCAGGAGACTTACCAGGTGCTGGGGGGAGGAAGAGGCAGAAATAGAGTTGTGTGATGTGATTTCAGCTGGAAAACTGGAAGTGACATCACTGCATTGCAGTGATGCTGCAGGAATCCAACAAATCTCCATGATTTTACCATAGAGATTTGCTGGATTCCTAGAGTGTCGCCATATTGCTTCCAGGTTGTTGTTTTTTTTGCCAGTTGTGACATTGCACATCATGTGACACCATTCTTCTCTCCCCATTTTCTCCTGCTGCTCATTGAAGCAATAGCGGGGGACTGGGAAGGATTGGTGGGATCCCTCCCACTGGAAGCTGATAAGTGGCATCCTTAGTTCCTATCATGGAGAAAAGAAGAACAAAATCAAACAGATGGAATTCATCAGCAAAGATAAGGAAATGGTCCTTGCTGAATTTCTTTTATATTTGTTTCTCTACAGGTAATGATACCGTTTTGACTATTCAAAACTTTTGTGGCTGGGTTTGTCAATTAATTTGTATTGTACGTGGTAAGCTGCAGTACTGCAGTCCAAGCTCTGCTCACGACCTGAGTTCGATCATGACAGAAGTTGGGTTCAGGTAGTGGGCTCAAGGTTGACTCAGCCTTCCATTCTTCCGAGGTCGGTAAAACGAGTACCCAGCTTGCTGGGGGTAAAGGGAAGATGACTGGGGAAGGCATTGGCAAACCACCCCATAAAAAAAGTCGGCCTAGGAAACATCGGGATATGACATCACCCCATGGGCCAGGAATGACCCGGCGCTTGCACAGAGGACCTTTACTTTTACCTTTTTTATTGTATACGCACAATTAATGCATTTTTTTTATAATTTTATTTATATAATTGAAGGGGTACAGGAAAAAAAGGAAGGGATTGAATATTATGAGTATAAAAACAATACAATAGTAAAAAATAAGCTCGATTGTATATTAAGAGACATTCTCTATACTAAAAAAACTATTACATAGTGTCATTCTGTTATTACTTATATTAGTATTCTATTGTATAAAGGTCTAAAATTACATTACTATTGTGTATAACAAATTGAATATTACATAACCGTCATGTTACATTCAATTAACTAGAATTCATATAGGTGTAGAATGACATCCACTTATCATGAAATTGCTCTGTAGATTCAGTAGATTTTGAATTAATCTCGAAAGTCATCTTAGCCATGCTAGCATATTCCAATAGTTTTTCTTTCCAGTCTTCTATTTTGGGTATGTGGGTTTGTTTCCAGGTTCTTGCAAGAACCGTTCTAGCTGCAGTAGCATATTTAAAAACGTCCTGAAATTTCGCAGGTAAATTCAGTGGCACTATACTGAGTAGATAGAATTTGGGGTCAAAAGTTAGCTTAATATTTAACATTAACTGAATTTCTTGATGAATTCTTTTCCAATATGTTTGTATCTTTGAGCATGTCCACCAGACATGAAAATAAGAACCATCAGTATCTTGGCATTTCCAACAGGCACCTTTTTTTCCAGGGGTAGTCATCTGAGAAAGCATATTAGGAGTCAAATACCATCTATAAAATGTTTTGTACCAGTTTTCTCTCACTTCTTGAGAGACGGTGTATTTCATTTCGGAAGTACAAAGTTTTTCCCATAAATCCATATTAATCATTTCTCCAAAATTTTGCATCAATTTTATCATATTGATTTTCACTTGTTCCTCTTCTGTTTCGTATTTCAGAAGAAGCTTATAGATTTTTCCTAATAAGTGTGAGTCATTTTTGGATGTTATCTGCTCGAATTCTGTTAGTTCACGAAATGGCTGGGGATAAAAACAGTCTTTTTGTAAATTAGACCTCAGTTGTAAATAAGTCAGCCAATTCAATTTTTGAAAATCTTCTTGAAGATTGGTCAGGGTCTTAATTTCTCCTGTGGGCTTGATCATATAATTATAAGTAAAATGAACGCCCGGTTTTAATTTAACATCATCGTGATAAGCTTCAACTGGAGACATAATGGATGGTGGAGAGGGACTTACTCTCATTTTGTATTTCTTCCATACTCTTAGTAATGCTGTTTTCACATCGCAGTCTTCTGGTATTTTATCCTTTCGGATTTTCGTTGTAGAGTCCCACAGAACTTTGTGGAAACCTTGTCCAAGGTCCGCTCGTTCTAAAATAACATGTCTGGCATTAGGGCGCTTTATCCATTCTGTAATCCAAGTCAAACAGGCGGCATGATAGTATAATTTAAAATTAGGTAGTGCTAAACCTCCTCTTTTCTTTTCGTCTTGTAACACTTTAAGTCTGATTCTTGGTTTTTTCCCGTTCCAAACGAATCGGTTAATTTGTTTTTGCCAACTTTCTATTGTTCTATCTGGAATTTCAATCGGCAAAAATTGAAATAAAAAGTTCAATCTAGGAAATACATTCATTTTAATCGCCGATATCCTACCCAACCAAGAAATATTCATCTTTGACCATTGACTTAAGTCCTTTTCTATTTTTCCCCAGATTTTCAAATAGTTTGTCCTTAAAAGTGTCTTATTCTGTGGAGATATATTGACACCCAGATATTTAACTGATTCCTTGGCAATCTGACAACCAGTAACTTCTTTGATATGTTTATCTTCATCAGTTGTAGTGTTAAAGGTCATAATTTTCGTCTTTGTCTTGTTCAATTTGTAACCGGAATGCTTTGCATATTCCATAATATGGTTATAAACCTGTGGAAGTGTTTGTCCGGGGTTCTGACAGATTAAAACAACGTCGTCTGCATAGCTTTTAATTTTGTGTTCTTCGTTTCCTATTGTAAGACCTTTAATCTTTGAATCATTTCTTATATAGATCGAAAGTATTTCCAGTGATAAATCAAAAAGAAGTGGAGATAATGGACAGCCTTGTCTTGTACCTTTTGTGATGGCAAATTCTGTTGAGAGTGAGCCGTTTATCAGAAGACGAGCTTTCTGCACGGAATATATGACATTAAAAATGGTTAAAAGAGTATCTCCATAGTCCATTTGTTGTAAAGTCTTAGAAATGAAATGCCAAGAGACGTTGTCGAAAGCTTTCTCCGTGTCTAAAAAAATAATTGCAGTTTTTAATGATTTAGACTTTATGTGTTTAATTGCACTGAGGATCAGTCGTACATTGTCTCTCATAAGTCTCTTCAGGATAAAGCCAGTTTGATCTGGATGTACCAATTTACCAACATATTTTTGAAATCTTTTAGTAATTATAGAAACAAAAATTTTGTAGTCAATGTTCAGCAATGAAATCGGTCTGTAAGCTTGGGGAAGATATTGATCTGTACCTTCTTTTGGAATCAGAGAAATATGTGCTTCCTGCCAGGACGAAGGAATCTTGCCTTCTTCAATTACTTCATTATAGAGAGAAAGTAAAACCGGGGTCAGTTGTTGTTCAAGCAACTTATAAAATTGTGGAGTTATACCATCCGGACAGGGTGCCTTATCTGGTTTCAGGTTATTTATGGCATCTACGATTTCTTGAGTCGTTATCTTCTGATTAAGACTCTCTTGGTCTTCTTTTGATAATTTAGGTAGTTGTGCATCTGATAGATAAGTTCTTAATCCGTCTTCTTGCAAGTCATCTTTCACATATAGTTGCTTGTAATAATCCACAAATATTCTTTCAATTTCTTCTTGTAAATTATCCCGTTAACCTTAGCCCCGATTATCTTCCTTGTCTTCTCTTGTTGTCGAAGTTGATTAGCTAAAAAGCGACCAGGTTTATTTGCTCTTTCAAAAAGTCTTTGCTTGGCATATCTAACTTTTGTTTGAATTTCTTCTGTTTCTATCAGCTCAATTTGGTGTTTGGTCATCTTGATACTTTGCAAGGTACTTTTATCTGACTTGGTTTGAACTTTTTTCCCCAATATTCTTAATTGATCTTGAAGATCTTTGAGCTTTTTCTGTTTATCTTTCTTGATTTTAGTATTCAGGGCAATCATTTTCCCTCTAATAAAAGCTTTACTTGCATCCCAAATAACAAAGTCAGACATACCTTGAGTTTTGTTTATTGTAAAAAACTCCTCCACATCCTTTTTACATTGTTCAAGTATTTGTTTCCTTCGCAGTATTTGGTCATTTAAATGCCATCTTCTGATCCCTGTTCTACCTTTTAGTAGAGTCAATTCAATTGGATTGTGGTCTGACAGTATTCTAGGTGCAATCTGTATCCTTTCCACAGTGGTTATCATTGATCTGGAAATCCAACACATGTCAATTCTGGAATGTGATCCATGGCGATTTGAATAAAATGTAAAGTCCTTTTTTCTAGGATTCTTCATTCTCCATATGTCAATTAAGTTAAATTCTTTCATTAATTTAAAAACATTCTTCGGCAATTTTCCAGATAAACTATTGTGAGTCTTATCTATCATTGGGTTCACAACTGCATTAAAGTCACCTAAAATTATAATTTCTCCTTGGTGATATTCTGCAAGATTCTTGAAAAATGTTTCGTAAAAAGCTTCCTTGGCAGCATTTGGAGCATAAATATGTGCTATTGTAAAACAAATTCCATCTGAGCCATAGAGGATTAAAATTTGATAACGTCCATCTGGGTCTGCTATGTGGACCTTATCGGTCAAAATTTTCTTGTTAATATAAATAGCCAGACCCCTCTTCTTCTCTTGAGCCGAAGCAAGATAAGGGGTTCCAAGATGATTTTTCTGTAAGATTTTTTCATGTTCTTTTTTGATATGAGTTTCTTGAAAACAATGTCTTTCTTCTGTTTTTTTAAACTATGAAAAACTCTCTTTCTTTTATTAGGGGAGTTAAGCCCGTTAATGTTCAATGATAGAATCTGTAAATGGTTCATGATGAAATTGAAATTCAAGTCTACAATGCTGCTGCTTGGTCTAGTTTATCACCTTCGGTAGTCTTTTTGTGTTTTCTAAGTTCTCGTTTTTCAAGTGGTTGTTTTTTGTCTTTCTGGGTCAGTTGTGACGTACTGGGACCTGCTTCCAGAATATCTTCGAAATCTTTTGGAGAAGAATCTTCTGAAGTTTTTAATTCTTCAAGTAGGTCTTTTGCTTGGAGTTGATTATGAATTATTCTCTTCCCTTGTGGTAATGAGATCTCTAAAGAATATGGAATGAGCCAACGAAACCTAATCTGTTGCTTGGCCAATTCTTGCTTTAGCTCGTTGTACTCTTTCCTTTTAGATAGCACACTTCTCGGAAGATCCGACAAGATCTGTATTGTACTTCCTTCCCAAATCAGTGGGTCGTCCCTTTGTGTCCTCAGCAACAGATCTCTGGTTTTTTTATGAACAAATCTCACCAATATATCTCTTGGTTTGTTATATTTAGTAGCAAAGAATGAATTTATTCTGTAACAAAATTCCAAAAGAGTGTCTTCTTCTTCAAAGTCATAATTGTCATTAAGTAGTGCCCTGAGATCTGCCTCTAGGCTTTCTTTCCCGAAACATTCGGGAATCCCGCGAAATTTGATGTTTTTATCTCTAAGCTTCACTTCGTGTGCATCAGCTTTAGTTGAGAGATCTTGAATTATTTTTGATTGTTCCAGAAGTTCTGTAGTATGTTGTGTTACTGAAGTCTCTATTTCTTCCTGCTTCTGTTTAATTTTAATAATTTCTTGAGAGTTAGATTCAAGCTTTTCCTCAACCTTTGCAATACTTTGGAGCACCTTCTGTTCAGTCTTGAATTAATGCATAATTTATTGATGCACAAATTATGCTGGGAAATGTACGCCAGAATTCAGTGCGAGGGCCCAAAACAATGGCATTAAAATAAAGAGTCAGTTGATTTTTTCACCCAAGGGAGAAGGATTTCTGGGCCAAAATAGCAGCCACAAGAAATTCAGAATCATTCCAAGTTTTTCCAGTAATTTACGTCCAAGTGTGGCAGAAAATGACATGGAATTCTGTCCCAGCCTGAATGTCTAACTGGATTTTCTGGGATCTGAAATGTTTTCTGGATAACTGAGTGAACCTTGTGTCTGTAAATAAAAGCTTAGTACACAGAATTGAAAGATCCTGTCCATCTTGGTAACTAAAACATTCAAGGTGCCTAATACCATGTCAGATCATTGATCTATCCAGTCCACTATTACTCAGCCCCGCTGCCTTTTAGCTGATGATATCAAGGACTGAACTGGACAACCTTTTCTCATCTAGAACGTGCACTGAGTCTCTCCCCAACAACACAATGCTGCCTAATATACTCTGACCATTTAGCCCTCTGAGCCAGTATTGTCTGTTCTGACTGGCAGAGGCTCTCTAAATTTTTGAGCAGAAAAAAGAGATCTTCCCATATCTGATTTTTAAAATTTAAATAAATTTGGGTATGACAAGGACAGAACCTGAGACCTTCTGCATGCTTTGCCGTTAAGCTACGGCGCCACCCCCAGCCATCAGCTTCGCATTTATTTTTTAGGAAAAAATCTCGACCCCATCTTCCCACAACAGGAACTCCCTCGAGGTGGTTTCTAGTCAATACCTAACCATTTCAATCCATCAATACAAAGTACTTGTTTTAACACCCCAGGTAATGAAACCACACCTAGCAACAACCAAACAGAGCAAACAGCAGCAGAGAGTAAGAGAAGATCAAGATGTCGTTAACTAAAAACTTTGGGGAAACAGGGCACTCCTCATCGGACGCTTACACGATAAGAAGGAAAGGGGTAAGTACACCTCTCCCCCAGCAACTCATCCTGATTTTCAGGACAGCCATGTTGGACTGATAACTGACGGCTAAAAAAAATCACAACAGATGTGGCTGAGAAAAGCGGCTGGGAACATATGAAAGGAACTTCCCTGACAACAGGGGATGGAGGAATCAGAGGGGTCTTGCTCATCTGTGCAAACCTATGGCAGAGGCGTCACCTCCATGGATCCTTTCTGGTAGGTTTCTGTACACTGATCTTCCCATGGTTTCTCTGCTGATGTTGTAGGTTCTGGGTCTATAACCCCTATTGTTTAATTTGTACATCAAAATATTGGCATTGGTAGTCCGTCAACAGCACAAATATTCGGGGACTTAGATTGCAAGAAACAACTTCCAAACTACTACTTTAAGCAGACGTCATGGCTCTTTCAGTACAGCAACCCAGATTATCTATGAAGAACTTGATCAAGGCACTGGACGGATCTGATAACATCTTTATAAAATCAGAAAGGGCAAACCAAGAAAAGATATGGAACGAAAGGGTGCAGCTGGGCCGCCTCCTGTTCGGCTTGCTGCCAAGTGCAAGGCAAACAATGGAATTTTAGTGAAAACCCCATGGAACTGCTCCATGCCTAAGCCACCCTTTTCGCCAGCACAAGTTCACAAGTTCCATTTTTGCTGGCACATGTTCCCGGGGTGAAAGAAGAAGAACAAGAAGAGTTGGTTTTTGTATGCTGACTTTCTCTACCACTTAAGGAAGAATCAAACCAGCATACAATCACCTTCCCTTCCCCTCCCCATATCAGATACCCTGTGAGGTAGGTGGGGCTGAGAGTTCTAAAAGAACGGTGACTGGCCCAAGGTCACCCAGCTGGCTTCATGTGGAGGAGTGGAGAAACTAACCTGGTTCACCAGATTAGAGTCCGCCGCTCAAGTGGAGGAGTGGTGAATCAAACCCAGTTCTCCAGATCAGAGTCCACTGCTCCAAACCATCGCTCTTAAACACTACACAACTCTGGCTCTCCCAGAGTTTGGCCCGGTGCCAAAGTTAGCACCAGTTGAGCCAGTGCAAGTGGCACTAACGCCGGCGCAGGGGTCATGCCGGCTCCTATCCCCTTTCACCTCCTTTTGTTTACTGCTCTGATAGTATACCAAGAGAAAGACACTTTGGGCAAAAACACATGGTCGCTTTAGCCTCCTTTATTCCCTGTTTCAGCCAGGATTCAGCCAGGATCGAACGCGTGCGTTTCACCGAACGTGCGTTCGATCCTGGCTGAATCCTGGATGAAACAGGGAATAAAGGAGGCTAAAGTGACCATGCGTTTTCACCCTTTGTTTCCTTTTCTTGTATTTAACATTAAAACCCTAATTTTACAAAGAGGAGCAATTTAGGACTCTTTTATCTCTGAAGTAAGTAAGGGACAGAGCTGCACATCACACAACACAACCCCATTCTTAATGACAACTAATCAACGCATGCGCCTGAGAAAAAAAACATGCACTATTGCTTTAAATCCAGTATATTCATCCTAGTTGCCAGCAACAGATGCTGCTGCTGCTGCTCTCTCTCTCTCTCTCTCTCTCTCTCTGGTGGTTCTTTAATGTTGAATTTCTTATGGGACCCCATCACCTAATTAGAGGAATTGATAACTGCACTGCTCTATAATGAGGCCAATACATTTCAAAGTCATTAAAGATAACTAAAGCAATAAGTCTGTGTTTAAGCAATGCTTCCTTAGAATTTGCAAGTCTCTGTGTCTCTCCGAGTCTGGGAAAGAAAAGGCAATCTTTGCCTAGTCAACTGTAAATGCCGGGTTATTGGAATCTTTAAAACAGGCAGCATGGAGAAAATTACACGGCCAAATCTCCTTTTCCCAGTTAATGAAGAATTAAGATTCCCATTTACCATATTAGAAGGTTCATCGGCGGCCTCTCCTCACCGTGGCCGCTGTTTGACAGTGATGTCAATTTATTTCAGCCCGAATGCAGAAGTGCATGACAGTACATCATTCATAACTGTCACATCTATTTATCTCTCTCATTGTCACACCGCTAACGAAATTCAAGCCATGTTTTCGGGGGGCGGCGGGGGACACAGACTTCTTAAAGGATCCGCCACAACAACAGATGTGAACTAGAGACGTGTAGGTTTTAAAGCTAATAACCACAGAATACCTTCGCCTTTGTGGAACGCTTTCAGTGTTCAAAGCAGTTCACACACACCAGCTGGCTGCGATCCTTTGAACAACCCTTTAAGGTAGACCACCCTAGCCCTGTAAGGTAGTACAACGCTCACAGCATCCTCAACTGCTGTGCTTCCCTACTGAAGTTGATCTGTTTGCTCACCAGTATGACACTTTCAGAAGGACTGGTCTGTGATTTCTTTTCTTTCTTTTTTCTTTTGTGATGCTCATTCCACAACATCTTTATTTATGTAACACTGATTCTCTCAGCAGATTTTCTTCAGACAACACATAGTTAAATTGTGGAACTCCCTGCCCCAGGATGTGGTGATGGCTGCCAACATGGAAGGCTTTAAGAGGAGAGTGGACATGTTCATGGAGGAGAGGGCTATTCATGGCTACTAGTAAAAATGGATAGTAGTCATGACACATACCTATTCTTGAACAACAACAAAAGAGGGGGGGAGACCAAACTGAACTCAACCAAAATGCTGAATCCAAACTGAAGAGATGGAGATAGGAAATGCTAAAATTACAGATATATAAGTTTTAATATGGTGCACAGTAAAGTTAAAAACATAAGGCCTATAACACGGGCAAGTCTTTCACAGTCAATAAATACATTAAAACTCATACACATTCGATGTAAAATCTTACAATGACCAAAGTAGGACCCAAATTAGGTCCTCCTTTGGTCATTGTAAGATTTTATATTGAATGTATATGAGTTTTCATGTATTTATTAACTGTGAAAGACTTGCCAATGTTATAGGCCTTATGTTTTTAACTTTACTGCATACCTGTTCTCTCCAGTATCAGAGGAGCATGCCTATTATCTTAGGTGCTGTGGAACACAGGCAAGACGATGCTGCTGCAGTTGTCTTGTTTGTGGGCTTCCTAGAGGCACTTGGTTGGCCACTGTGTGAACAGACTGCTGGACTTGATGGGCCTTGGTCTGATCCAGCATGGCTTTTCTTATGCTCTTACGTTCTTATGTTCAGAATGTAACCCCAAGACCACAGGTGGGACAGCCAGGTGAGCAACAGCCTGCTTCCTCTGTATTACCACCTACCTACGTTCTTAAAGCCCTGACCTGGATGGCCCAGGCTAACCTAATCTGGGGGGGGGAAGGGCAGGTGATTATAAGCTGCTTTGAGACTCCTGAAAAGGTAGAGAAAATCGGGGTATAAAAACCAACTCCTCTTCTTTGTGAGTCACAGCTCACTTCTCCAAAAGCTCATACCCTACTGAAATTTTTGTTAGTCTTTAAGGTGCTACTGGACTCTTGCTCTTTTCTACAGCTACAGACAGGCTAACACAGCTACCCATCGTGATCTATCTTCATTGGTTCATTTAGCTCTGAAATGCCTGCTTCCTCTGTATTACCTCCCATCTTCATCCTTAAAGCCCTGACCTGGATGGCCCAGGCTAACCTAATCTGGGGGGGGGGGGAAGGGCAGGTGATTATAAGCTGCTTTGAGACTCCTGAAAAGGTAGAGAAAATCGGGGTATAAAAACCAACTCCTCTTCTTTGTGAGTCACAGCTCACTTCTCCAAAAGCTCATACCCTACTGAAATTTTTGTTAGTCTTTAAGGTGCTACTGGACTCTTGCTCTTTTCTACAGCTACAGACAGGCTAACACAGCTACCCATCGTGATCTATCTTCATTGGTTCATTTAGCTCTGAAATGCCTGCTTCCTCTGTATTACCTCCCACCTTCATCCTTAAAGCCCTGACCTGGATGGCCCAGGCTAGTCTAATCTCATCAGATCTCGGAAGCTAAGCGGGGTTGGACTAACCAGGATGGATGGGAGGCCTCTAAGAAGTCCACGTTTGCTATGCAAAGGCAGGTAATGTCAAACCACCCGTTTGTCTTTTGCCTTGAAAACCATACGGGGTCACCACAAGTCCACTGCAACGTGACAGCACTCTCCACCACACGTTGGGAGGTATCCATGTTTTAACAAATGGTCTGCATTTTCTCGAGCAACTTTGGAGCAAAAGGTTCAGTTCCTCTTAGAGGACTCTGACCCCTCAGCGTACTTATTTTGTTGCTCGTTTTTTGGAGGCTGCAGAGAAGAGTCGAAGGGAAGTGTTTTTAGAGATGAGTCTTATTTAAGTTTTATGGTTTTATTCTTCAAGACCTCAGCCTAAGAACAGGGGGAAACAAAGAAGGAAAGAAAAGGAAGAAGAAAAAAGTTGGAGGTATCAGGAATTGAACCCAGAGTCGTCTGTACACAGAGCATGTGTGTTACCCATGAGCCTCAGTCAAGGATGCTCCATCACCTGCTGGTTTGGCTCATGGCCTGCTCACGAGTTGTGACCACCTGAACTGAATGTTCAGAGCACCACTGGTCTGAATCTGAATAGTTAGCAGGTATGGAAAGAAATTCTGCACTTGCAAAACTACATACTGGTTTGCTGCAGCTGCCTACTCCTCTATCCTGAGATTGTATCTGCCTCCTCCAAGAGTTCAAAGGTACATTGTCAACATCAAAAATAAAATAAAAATCATATTTTGAGAGGATACTTACTAGTTAGGTGGTATGCCTCTGTGTCCATTATGGAAGTGACTCATGCAGCACATTCCTGAGATTCGGCATGGGGGAATGGCGGGGAAGAGGTACTTCTAAAGCCATTCCACGCACACCGAAAAACAAACAAAAAAGCCTTTTAGCGGCTTTTTTTGTGTAAAACAGAGCCTTCCCCCCCTTAGAGAAAAGAAAGGTTATGCCTGCTAAAAAGCAGGTGCAGCTTTGCTCTTCTCTGCGCAGGCATTCATGGGGCGAAAGGGGTCAGGAAGCTGTCTAACGGCAGTTCCTTCCACTCCCCCCCCCCCCAGAAAGCCTTCCGGAACGCCTCCCGGAACGCCGGCATGGGCTTTTACGCCAGTAGGATGCTGGCGGAAGGCCACGTTGGCATCCTGGGGTGGTGCTGCCGCGGCAGCACCCAGCAACTGGCATCCAGGCCTCCATGCCAGCGCTGGGGCCACTAACGCTGACATAAGTAGCCCGGGCGCCGGCACGGGGGGCCCAAACACAGGTGCAGCACCTTCCTGGCCTCCTAAGGGCTTTGGCCCTTGAGACTCAAGAATGCTCTGATGGTTTGTAAATAGCTGCTAAGCGGCCTGGATCCAGACCAATTTATGTATGCATGTTCTTACACTGTCTCATGGGAACAGTAGTTTCTCTCTCCCGCAATGTATCTTGTTCTTCAACAGAGCTTTCTTTCTTTCTTTCTTTCTTTCTTTCTTTCTTTCTTTCTTTCTTTCTTTCTTTCTTTCTTTCTTTCTTTCTTTCTTTCTTTCTTTCTTTCTTTCTTTCTTTCTTTCTTTCTGACTAGTATACAAAACCCTATTTGAACACTAAAAAGAAAGGTAAAAAAACTTTCCTGACTGGGATAAAGCTTTGAAAAACAAATCAAGTTGATCCAATCAGGCACTCAGCTTGTGCATAAGTAAGGTTCAACTAGCAATCATAATGGGAAGAGGCTGTGGCTCAGTGGTAGAGCATCTGTTTGGCATGCAGAAGGTCCCCGGTTCAATCCCCGGCATCTCCAGTTAAAGGGACCAGGCAAGTAGGTGATGTGGAAGACCTCTGCCTGAGACCCTGAAGAGCCGCTGCCAGTCTGAGTAGACAATACTGACTTTGATGGACCAAGGGTCTTATTCAGTATAAAGCAGCCTCATGTGTTCAATGATGCCATCAGCATCACTGGTTGCAAGTGCCTCCCAAAGTCAGCAAAAGGGAGTTTCACTTGCTAGAATACAGCAGGTGCGAAGAGCAAAAAAGAAACATTGCCCAATTGGGACAAATTGCCAGTGGAAACAATGTGGTGGGGAAATTGCCGTTAACTTCTGCACAGTTCAGGAAAACTTCAAGAACTGGAATAGATTGTGTGACCCCCTGGCAAGTTTCACTAGAAGGTATAGGCAGAAATTGTTTGCCTCCAGCTGGGCGAAATATGCATTCAAATTCAGACTCTTGAAGGAAATTATTAAGTAGAGCTATATTAGCTTTCTCTGAAGCACGCTCGTTTTCTATATTGCCACTATACCGACCAATTATGTTACCTTTCCATGCTGGGAAGTGATTGTTCTGCTAACACAGTTCTAGTAAAATTTTAAAGTGCTGCATTTTTAACCTTAGGAGATTTTTTCCTACTTGGGGGGAGGGGTTGGGTGGGGTTTTGGGGGCTGCTTCTTCACTAGTTCCTTCAAATGTGAGACACCTTCCATCAATCTAAATGCAAAATTCTCTTCAGCCTTCAGAAAAAAATAAATCTTTTAAAAAGTCACTTGAAAAATGTTAGGCACTAAGCAATAAACTGTTTTTTTCTTTAAATGCTCTTTAGGCCACTAATGCTTTGGAGTTCTCATATTCGTTCTGAAGAAATGAACATTTTATGGTTCACAGAGGAATTGCTACTTGAATAATACTGTAGATTATAATGCATTGAGCGGGGGGGGGGGGAGATTAACTTTGTGTAAACTATTTAATCAAATATGAAATTTTCTCTAGAGAAGAAAGGAGGGGGGATCTCTTTCTGGCCTTGTTTAAATTTAAGAAAATGCATTGATATACTTCCATACCAATTTTTGATCTATAAAAAATATATAGGATGATCAGATTCCCTCCCCTCCCTAGTTCTGTCCACTTGGGATATGAACCCTTTCTACTCCTGGTTAAGCGGAATCATATTAGGGAGCCCCAAGGCTTTGACTTGCTAATGAGATATTTTGGGCTATTTCACATTAAATAATCCTCTTAGGTTGCATTGAAGACTCTCGCCTTCTTGGATGGACTTTTCCAGAGAGCTCTTAATAACAAAGAGATCCATCCAGAACCTATGACAAATATTTTCCTGTGTTCATATTTGGTGAACACATGAATTTCATTTTCCAGGGTTCTGGTTCATGTGAATGGAAGCTCACATGCAGCATATACACGCTGTCCAATGCACATGAAACAAGAATTTCAGGGTATAAACCTGTTGCTACTAAGGGGCTACTGGGCTTGAATCTAACTGTTCTAAAGCAGACCAAAATGGCTGCCTATATGGGTGTCCAAATTGCTTCAGCCAAGAGAAGCAGGATTAGAGCAGAACAAGCCCTGTTCTTGACTATGAGTTGCTCGCCAAGCCAAGACCCTTCTCCAGAACAGAGAGAATGGTATGTGTGAGGGAGAGGACCCATATTCCAAATTTGGACTGGCGTGAAAAAAAAAAATGATGCTTGGGGCCCCCCGTGCATGTGCATTAGTGAAAAGATGCATCTACCCAGTCACTCAGTCATTTGACTTCTGAGTCACTCGGGAAGGTGTTGAACCCAGAAGAATGACAAGTGTAGGAACTCACGCTACAAAACATTAACACGGCACCCAACATAAGGTTACAAAGGAGCACAAAATAGGCCAGGAAACTTGAAAATTGGTATGGTCTCAGATAAAAGGCGTGGACTGGAATATGTGAAGGATCTTCACCACCTTGTCCCTTTCCCAACTATTCCAAAGCAGGCCACCTAGGAAGACATCTGCCACAGAACAATCTGTATCAACCATAACTCATCATTCTGACAAGTTCCTGGCTGGACATGGAGTGAGGGGAGTCTGGCATGAACAGTGATAAGAAACCACTTGGTGTAACAGACAACGGCAAATGAAAGGGGGCTTTGGTGTCAACCGAGCACACATGGGCTCCTCTTGGCGGACTTGCCAAATCCTTGATGCAGTAATGAGTTACATAGGATGCCAATTACCGGCTGTCAGCTCAATTGCACATCTCTCCTCTGACAAGATCAGTTGGCAGAAGGAATTAATGGACACGAGAGAACTTTGTGTGTGTGCATGTGTGTCAGAGAGTCAGCCATGAGAATAAGGCAACACAAAAGGAAATTAAAAAAAAAACATATTCATTGAGAAGGTGCATTACTCAGCAGTAGAGATGGACTTTATTTTCAACTGGTCTGGGACTTTGTATGCTCAAAGCTAACTAAAGTTGAAAAAGCCCATAGTGGTTATCACAAGGAATCATGGACTTGTTAGGTTTTATCTGAAAAGAAAGCAAGCGTCTAGCCCTTGGGGTTGTGAATGCATGCATGAAAGCATTGAGGCATTTTCTGCTATCTTTTTATCCCTTCCCAGACACATCCCCCAAGCCCAATGTCAAACTGAAAAACCAAAGTAAAGTATGGGTGCATGGAGTCTAATTTGTAAGTGAGTATCATGTGCGAAACTATACGGCGTGCTTCTTGCTTACGAGGCACAGAAGTTAGGACGTGGCTTAATTTACAAGTTCCGTGCTTTTAACAGCATGAGTGTAATTTGTAAGAGGCTGAACTGTCTTAAAATGAAGGATTTTTGATCCTAGAATTCAAGGGGTTCCGTGACATGTCAATCCACAGCTAGCTGGGACCTTGGTGGTCCTATGCACAAATAGGAGTTATTCAGAAGCTAGGAGTGGCTGAAGCAGGCATTGGTCGTTTATGCATGGATACTTTCGCTCACATTCACCCTCAGTCTGAATCGGTTGTTCCTTGGGGTTTTCTGTCCACTAGAGATGACCTAGCTGTCAGCCTTCACAATGTCTGGATCTTCCCATTCCGCTGTTAACCCGACTCTTCCATCTTCCCTGAGCAAAGCCCGGGTGAAATCCCCATGCATAAGGCAAAGTGCGGGACATGCAAGCTTAGTTTTGCTCACAGCCAATTACAAAGCAGCATGTCCAGAGGCGGGGATTGAAATACTTCCTGCTTCCTCAGAGCTTGTTCTGAGCAGAAGAAAAGCTTTTTTAAAACTGAGGCTTGGATTTCTCCCCCCCCCTTTGAGATTGCTCCATTTTTTTTGTTGTTGTTCTTAAAATGCTTTTTTATGTGGCAATTGGGTTTGGGGGGATTTTCTCTCATGGTAAGCATTTCAAGTAAGCCAATTACAACGCAGCATTTAAAGGGGTGGGGACTTAATTTGGGTTTGAAGACTGCTGGGGCAGAGATTCCCAGCAGGAAAATGTGGGTCCAGTGAGCAACGAACCTCAGGGAAAACTCGCATGCATAAATGACCATTCTCGAGGAAAAACTATGGAAAATGCTCAGTTGCCCATGCAAGACTCAGCTGTATGGGTATGGCTGATATGTATTCTGGGACTTTCCAATTCCAACCTCCCTTACTGGGGAACAATCATGGGTGGTGATGTGGAAGCTGAAGCCCATGGCTGAAGAGGACCTTTTGAACACTACGGTTTCCAATCGACTACTCTGAGCAATTTCTTAGTGAGCTACAAAACATGTTCCTGCCTTAATTTATCCATTGAGGGAAGTCTCAGCAATGATTGCTGCATGCTTCCCTGACAAAAGTTCGCTGCTGCTGGAGAAGAAAAGCGGAGTACATCCTGGTGCAACCCAATAGTCAGATGCTTCCTCCAAACCTTCTGCTAATGGTGATGGGCGGTTGTCAGGAACAGATACATGACTACTGGTAGGCATAACAAGAATTTTTGTGCCTGGTTGATATAATTAGCAAATAATTTGCATAACGTGCAACATGGACTGCTCAGATCTGGATAACCAGAAGATGGCATCCTTACATTAGACCTGTGTTTATGGTCTGTGCGCTCTGACATTGTCACTGAGTGGGGATTTGAACAGGGGTTTCTGCATACAAACTAGTTGTGCTTGATCATCCCCTGGTTTGGCTGACATCTTTTTGTCAGTTGTGATAAGATATCTGATCATTCCCGAAGTTGTTCGGATGTTTCTGATTGAATTTGGGTGGTTCTGTTTGCCCTATTATAGTTAAAGGGGGTGGGGAACCATCAGAAATTATGTTTTGAGTTGGAACTAATTACTTAGGTGTCTTCATGTGCCATCAGTGTCTGCCCATGATCCTAGCTACTCTTGCAATCACTTCATGGATGTACTGCTGATTGTGCAAACAGAAATAGTGGATCTAATTTTGATCATTTAAAGGATGTATCTGTCTAGGCAGGCACAAAGAGAGGGCCAGCTGCAAGTAATCCCGTGCTTTACAAGATGGTCAGTTTAATGTCCCAGCTATGACTCCGGAGGATACATGCCTCCTCCCTGGAAAATAAGGCGATTGTGCAAAATGGCAAAAAGCAGCTTCAAGCTACAATTTATTAGTCACACAATACATTGTCAAATTGTGGAACTCCCTGCCCTAGGATGTGGTGATGGCTGCCAACTTGGAAGGCTCTAAGAGGGGAGTGGACATTTTCATGGAGGATAGGGCTATCCATGGCTACTAGTCAAATGAATACTAGTCATGGTGCGTACCTATTCTCTCCAGGATCAGAGGAGCATGCCTATTATATTAGGTGCTGTGGAACACAGGCAGGATGCTGCTGCAGTCATCTTGTTTGGGGGCTTCCTGGAGGCACCTGATTGACCACTGTGTGAACAGACTGCTGGACTTGATGGGCCTTGGTCTGATCCAGCAGGGTTCTCCTTATGTTCTTACAGCACCACCTTGCTCTGCAGTACAAGAGGCTACTGTGCAGGTGCAATGCTGCTTGGCCAGGTGCTCGAGACAAATTTCCATCAATGACATCACCCAATCAGAACCTTGCCAACGATGTAAGCCAGGGAGATTAAACAAGGTAAATTTGCCTGGTAATTATATTCATGTCCAAGTTCTCAGTATGCCTAATATAAACCAAATGCACACCTCAGTATGCCTAATAAAGCCCACTACACCATTCCGTCACTCAACAGAAACAATACACTTTGCAGTTAAGGCTGGCCATGATGCCGGCTTTACACATTACACATGGAGCTGCCTTATGCTGAATCAGACCCTTGGTCCATCAAAGTCACTGCTGGTGACTCAGACCAGCAGCGGCTCTCCAGGGTCTCAGGCAGAAAAGGGTCTTTCACATCACCTACTTGCCTAGTCCCTTTAACTGGAGATGCTGGGGATTGAAACTGGGACCTTCTGCACGCCAAGCAGATGCTCTACCACTGAGCCACAGCTTTCAATAGAGCTAAGCTTTGAAACAATGAGCCTACAAACACACACACACAAAAAAAAACAAATCCCCTGATAAAAGAAACATGGTCTTTTTTGATGACATCCCCAGCTTGCTCAAATTTCCTCTCCTCCCAGCCCGTCGAGAGCGTGGCTTCTCATTGTGCCCTATATCAACCCCTGCAGTTATTATCGCTCAGAATTAACCATGGCATCCGTGTTGTCAAAGAATTTTGCAGTGACACCGTGTCTCCGGCAATGTTAGGCCACCGCCAACAAGCGCTGAGTAACCAAGGCTGACAAGGTATTACAGTCCTGCCATAACCAATCACCATCTTGCTTGGGCAAAAATGGCAGCTAAATTATAGGAGTGTATGTAACAGTGTATGGATTAAATTGCCGGAGCAGCTTGCTAAACAAAAGGGGGGAATCAACAGGGGTGGGGGAAGAGAGATTTCAGACGGAGAAAAAATCAAGTTTTTATGCAAAGAAGACTTTGGGGTTTTGTTTTTATTTTATTTTATATTTAGTTAGAGGAAATGCAGGCACAGATAAAGAGAGATCAATGGCTACTTAAAAAGAAAGGGAAATGATCCATGAATATAGATATAAAATGGAGAATCACAAGGGAAATAACAAATGATAAGGAAATCCACACACACACACCCTTATAGATATAAAATATAGATATAAAATGGAGAATAGCGAGAGAAATAACAAATGATAAGGAAATTCCCACATGCAAACCTTCCCTTCAAGCATAGTGGGATCTGTAGGGGCCTGAGTAGGTCTCTTTCGCTACTCCCTCCCCCGTTTTCTCACTCCTCTCCTTAACTGACTCTCAGTTTCTCTCTGCTATCCAAAGGCGGCAAATATGCACTGTCCTAATTAGATCATAGCTGGTAATATATTTTGGCTTGCCAAAGCGAGTCCCTTGAGTATGAAGGAGCCTGCTCTGCTTTCCATATACCCCCTTATAGAATCATAGAGTTGGAAGGGGCCATAAGGGCTACCTAGTCCATCCCCCTGCTCAAAGCCTGAACTTGATCATCATTACAGAAGAAGAAGAAGGAGAAGGAGAAGGAGAAGGAGGAGGAGGAGGAGGAGGAGGAGGAGTTGGTTTTTATATGATGACTTTCTCTACCACTTAAGGGAGACTCAAACCAGTTTACAATCACCTTCCCTTCCCCTCCCCACAACTGATACGCTGTGAGGTAAGTGGGGCTGAGAGAGCTCTAAGAGATCTGTGACTAGCCCAAGGTCACCCAGCTGGCTTCGTGTGCAGGAGTGGGGAAACAAATCCGGTTCACCAGGTTAGCCTCCAACGCTCATGTGGAGGAGTGGGGAATCAAACCCGGTTCTCCAGATTAGAGTCCACTGCTCCAAACCACCGCTCTTAACCACTACACCATGCTGGCGGATACACTGGAAGCCCATTAGGAATCATGGGGGTTACATGAAAAACAAACTGGAATCCCCCCTACACACACATTTTTTAAAAAAGTTATTACCCACCCATATCCATTGGGTAATGTGGTTTGAAACAGGCAACTCCAGTTAAGTAAACATTTGACTTTACCTTCATAGCAGACTTTTACAAAACACTGAGATGCTATGGGTTATCATTCTGCCTAGATGATGTTGTGTGAATAAAGTGCCGTCAACCCGATTCTTCCCCCTCCTTCCAACTGAGCCCAGATGAAATCCCCGTGCATAAGGCAAAGTGCAGGGCACACAAGCTTGGTTTCTCTCACAGCCACTTACAAAGCAGCATGTAGAGAGGTGGGGATTCAAATGCTTCCTGCTTCCTCGGAGCTCTTTTTGAGCAGAAGAAAGTCTTTTTTAAAACTGAGGCTTGGATTTCTCTCCCCTTCTTTTCAGATTGCTCAGCTTTTTGCTTTTTGTTCTTAAAATGCTTTTTTTACTTGGGTTGGGGGGGATTTTCTCTCACAGTAAACACTACAATGTAAGCCAATTACAAAGCAGCATTTAACGGGATGGAGACTTGGTTTGAGCTTGGAGACTGCTGGTGTGTAGATCCCCAACAGGAAGGTGCGGGTCCAGCGAGCAATGAACTTCAGGTAACTGGCATGCATAAATGACCAAAGAGGGGTGAAATGAAGAAAAGATGGCTGGCTTTCTGGCAGGAAGCCATCAGCAGCCAAGGCTCATTTGGAGTTACTTTTTTTGCTTCTCTTCTTTGCAGGCCTGGACAGGACCGGAGGTACGTGCCCTTGAGAATGAGCCAAAGGGTTCTTGGCTCTTAATCTGGGTTCTTTCCCTGCAACCTACAATTTGGCCAGTCCAGACTAGCCCAGATTTGTTCGTGTTTTCTTTGTCTATTTGGACCTTCTACTTTGTCAGCTGCTTTGGTAGGGTAGCCAGGTCCCTCTTCACCACCGTAAGGATGTTTTTGGGGCGGAACCTGAGGAGGGCAGGGTTTGGAGAGGGGAGGGACTTCAATGCCATGGAGTCCAATTGCCAAAGCGTCCACTTCCTCCGGGTGAACTGATCTCTAACGGCTGGAGATCAGTTATAATAGTGGGAGACCTCCAGCTACTACCTGGAGGTTGGCAACCCTATGCTTTGGGCCCCTTTAGGGAGAAAAATGGCCGAAAACGCTTAAAAAAACAAACAAACAAAAATGGTGACTCTTGGGTGAAAACAGCAGAGAAGAAAAACCTGAAATCTTCCCTATTATACTTGCATTAGGGGGGGGGGGATATCTGCTACTCTTGGCCGTACACCATTCAACCAATACAGCAGCCACCCTTTAAGAATGCGGCTGTGGTTTATTAACCCGACATACTGCAAATCTAATTAAAAGTCAAATACACAATACCCTCATCAAAATCCAAATGTTCTTTACAGAAACATCAAGGAGGAAAGGAGCATACAGGGAACAGTGCCTCCGAGGTAATCAAAATGCATCATCGGGGACCCATCCCGCACCACTCGCAGCTCATTATCAGTACTCTGCGTAGTACAGCAACACCTCGAGACGGCATCATTAGCTTCCTACACATCCATTAGTGCACAAAATGGAAACGCTGAAACAAAAAAGCCGGAGCGCGTACGTCTAGAAGGGGGGAGAAAGAGAGGCGGTGTGTGGGGGGGAATTCGCTTCTTGGCATTGGGCAGAGCCATTAAGCGTTTCCCCGCTAGAACACATGGAGACATCTGTCATCTTAGGTACCAGCATTAAGACTGCGCTTTCAGTTTGGGGTTACAATCCTCTCCCTACTCAGAGACTGCTGTCGGGCCATCGGGCTCAGACTGGTTCTGGTCTCCCAAAATCTCACCAGGTTTAGGGTTAGGGTTCTCCCAAGACTAGGGTTGCCAGCGCCGGGTTGGGAAATACCTGGAGATATTGGGAGGTGGAGCCTGAGGGGGCAGGTTTTGGAGAGGGGAGGGATTTCAATGCCATAAAGTCCACCTGGCCATTTTTCTCCAGGGGAATTGATCTCTGTCGCCTGGAGATCAGTAGTAATAGCAGGAGATCTCCAGCCACCACGCGGAGGTTGGCAACCCTACCCAAGACCTGCAAACAAAGGTGATTGTAAGCAGGTTTGATTCTTCCTTAAGTGGTAGGGGAAATCATCTTACAATCACCTTCCCTTCCCCTCCCCACAACAGACACCCTGTGAGGTGAGGCTGAGAGAGTGTGACTTGCCCAAGGTCACCCAGCTGGCTTCATGTGTAGGACTGGGGAAACCAACCCGGTTCACTAGATTAGCCTCCGCCGCTCATGCGGAGGAGAGGGGAATCAAACCCGGTTCTCCAGATCAGACTCCACCGCTCCAAACCACCGCTCAAACCACCAAACCACTTTAAAAACTGTTTACTAGCAACATGGTTTTACAGTGCCTTTCAATACATAAATATTAAAAGTAAATACAAATAAAAATTAAATGAAGATATCAACCCCCCCTCCCCATCAGCCGTTTGACTCCTGGATTTCATGAAGATAAGGATGTGGCCCTCTGCGTTCATTTCACAGTTTTGTTATCAAATAGTAGGGCTGTTGTACTTTGGGGGCCTCTTACTTTAATTTATGCAACGGCTTAAAACATTTTGTTAGGGCTGAGCGAGACCATCTGTGCAAGGCAGAAAAGACGCCTCCGGGTAACATTGAGAGAAGCAATAATGCTGAATGCGTGGAAGGGAAACTGTCCGCTCAAAACCGCCGCGTCCGCCGCTGTGACCTTTCAAACACCGACTGCCAAGACCCGGGGAGAAAATTCCCTTTAACTATCCACCTCGGAAAAAAGGAGAAAGAGAAAACGAGGATGTGTGGACGAGGGCCCGTGGCGTTCCGTTTCCAACTGTGCTTGCCTTGCGGAGAACACAAAATCCTCATTATGGCCTTGTCAAGCATCAGTCTCTCGCTGGCCATGCTCCGGGGCTGTAGGGCAACCCTTCGAACTGAGGTCACTTAGATGACCATTCGTAGGGATCGATAAGGTAGCCTGAGACCACCGATGGGAGCAACAGGGAGAGGGACTGAAGGGCAGAGACATGCACCCATACTCTCCCATTGTCCTTACTTACCTGGGTTGGAGCCATTTTCTGGTCCCCCAGCTTGCTAAATCATTACCCATATTATTGTCCCTGTTGTGACCATTCGTAGAGATCGATAAGGTAGCCTGAGACCACCGATGGGAGCAACAGGGAGAGGGACTGAAGGGCAGAGACACGCACCCATACTCTCCCATTGTCCTTACTTACCTGGGTTGGAGCCATCTTATGGTCCCCCAGCTTGCTAAATCATTACCCATATTATTGTCCCTGTTGTGTCTTGAGAAGAAGATAATGGCCTTGCTCATCAGACCAGTAGTTAATGCAGCCAGTGTGGTGTAGTGGTTAAGAGTTGCATACTCTAATCCGGAGAACCGGGTTTGATTCCCCACTCCTCCACATGAAGCCTGATGGGTGACCTTGGGCCAGTCACAGTTCTCTCTGAACTCTCTCAGCCCCACCTACCTCACAAGGTGTCTGTCGTGGAGAGGGAGCAGTGATTGTAAGCCACTTTGAGACTCCTTAAAGGTTGAGAAAAGCTGGGTATAAAAAACAAACTCTTCTTCTTCTTCTAGTCCAACATCCTGCTTCACACAGTGCCTTTCCCTGATATTGCCCACTAGCTATGGTCTTCAGATGTAAACTGCCTCTGATGTGGAGGTTCCCTTTAGCCACCGTGGCTAGTAGCCATTGATGTACCTCTCCTCCATGAATCTGTCTAATCCCCTTTTTCAAGCCATCTACGCTCATGGACATTACTACGTCCTCTGGAAGTGAATCCCACAATTTAATTTAAGAAGGCAACATAGTGTAGTGGTTAAGAGCAGTGGTTTGAAGCAGTGGACTCTAATCTAGAGAACCGGGTTTGATTCCCCACTCCTCCATATGAGCGGCGGAGGCTAATCTGGTGAACTGGATTTGTTTCCCCACTCCTACACATGAAGCCAGGTGGGTGACCTTGGGCTAGTCATGCTCTTTCAGCCCCACCTACCTCACAGCGTATCTGTTATGGGGAGGAGAAGGGAAGGTGATTGTAAGCCAGTTTGATTCCTCCTTAAGTGGTAGAGAAAGTCGGCATATAAAAACCAACTCTTCTTCTTCACATATTGATCCTGGACTTTCTTGGTGGTCTCCCATCCAAGTACAAACCAGGGCCAATTTTTTTTTTTTTTTTTTTTTTTTTGGTGCCGTAGCCCTGTTGAAGCCTATGGGGGAATTTTCCTTTTTTTCTCTTTTTAAATGAGGTTAATTTTCTTTTCAGCAGCCGGGAAACCTCTGAGGCCACTGTTGTAACACACACACCCCTTAGGAATGGGCTGCCCGTGTTTCAAATATTTGTCATCATGGGGACCCTGAGTTGGGTGGAGAGGCAGCTTAGAAAAGTTTTAAACGAAAATAAAATAAATAAATAGCAAAGAGGGGATTTGAACCAGGGTCTCCAAGACACCTGTACTCAATCAATTGACCTTTATTGGCATATACTCAGAAACATGACGTAAGCAGTACACAAAATTCACGGTCCATACATTTTCGATTTAAATATGGTTTAGACTTTAGTCCTTATTTTGACAACATCCATCAAAAATTCCGCCACCTTTAAAGTGACTTCAGGAATAGTATAATTCAACAAAAACTGGCATACAGAGAATTCTTGGCTAGAATTCATTTTATCAATCAAGGGTAGATTTTTTTTTTTTACGAGGATTGTTGTGCAGGTGACAATTTATGATTTTATGCTGTAACGTATCATGTTGACTCAAGCCACATGTGTGTGAGTAAAGTGCCTTCAAGTCACAGTCGACTTATGGCGACCCCTTTGGGGGTTTTCATGGCAAGAGACCAACAGAGGTGATTTGCCAGTGCCTTCCTCTACACAGCAACCCTGGTATTCCTTGGTGGTCTCCCATCCAAATACTAACCAGGGCTGACCCTGTTTAGCTTCCGAGATCTGACGAGATCAGGCTAGCCTGGGCCATTCAGGTCAAGCCACATACACATAATCTTTTCTCAAAAGGGATATTTTTAAACCTGACATTTAGTACAGCTGAAGGGAGGGCATTCAGCCTGGCAAGCATAAATGCCCTCCATTGAAGGGGTTCCTCAAGTACCGTATATCAAAGTATTTCTGTAATTTCCCATATTTAACTTGTAAACCTAAATTAAGAGGGGAGCACGTTGGTGGAGTAAATGGACACTGACGGCTGTACTATGTTGGATCTTCAAGTTCCATGCGTGAACATTTCCAGGAGGTGGAATCATCAGAAAAGCATGCCCTAGGACCTTACTAAGGTTTCCTTCTAAGTACATTCAGGGAAGAAAATAGGAGGTCCCTGGGCACACGTCTGCAATTCAGGGATCATTGTAAAATCACACCAAGGATTTCAGTAGGCTCTCTAGTGTATTGTTAAGTAATTCTCTAATGTGTTAGTTTTAAAAAAGTCACATTAGAGAGTCACTTGTGAATATTCTCTACTGTTATAGTATTTTAATACCACATTAGATAATCATACGACACACATTACAAAGCCAATTGGAGCCCTTGGCATACTATCCCAAGGATTCCTAAATTGTTGAAATGCATACCCAGGGGTATCTCACTCTCTTTTTCTGTTTCTGTGCTCAGCAGATATCAGAGAAACTACATATATTCCAGGGTGAATTCCCTCTGCCCCAAACCCTAAATCACAGAAACCTAGAAGTTTCCCTCTCCCTGATGTCCATGGTGCATAGGGATGCTGGGTATCCTTGGCTTTGATCCTAAAACATCTGCATAATTTGGCAGAAGATTGCCAGTGCAAAAACCCAGAACTAAGGAGAAAAATGATCCCAACAAAGATGGACCTAGGGGGATTTCTTCATCCCTATCTGTGTCCTCAAATAACTAAATCTTGAATGAAACCCCCCAGGCAGATGGTTAATAGTCTCCTCTACTTCTGAAGTACCCTAGATAAACCATTTACCCTATACCCTAGATAAACCCTTGATAAACCATGATAAAAATGCCACCTCTAGAATAAACACAGGAAGTTGATTTGCTTCACTTTCAAACCATAGTACTTATTTGTTCCTAGAAGAAACAGAAATGGATTTGAGATCTACAGAATCTCATCCTATGAAGTACAATCAGGCTTGCTATCCCAACTCCTCACTTAGGGTGGTGAACTGTTTAGTGAAAGCCAGCATAGAATCATGGTTAAGAGTGGTGGTTTGGAGCGGTGGTCTCTGATCTAGAGAACTGGGTTTGATTCCCCACTCCTCCACATGAGCGGCGGACACTAATCTGGTGAACTGGATTTGTTTCCCTACTCCTCCACACAAAGCCAGCTGGGTTACCTTGGACTAGTCACAGCTCTTAGAGCTCTCTCAGCCCCACCTACCTCACAGGGTGTCTGTTGTGGGGAGGGGACGAGAAGGTGGTTGTAAGCCAGTTTGATTCTTCCTTGAGTGGTAGAGAAAGTCGGCTTATAAAAACCAACTCTTCTAGTGTATCAAATAAGACCTAAGGAGACCTGGTCTTCCAGGAAACTCACCTAGTTCCTGATTTACCAATCTACCTCACAAGGTTGTTGGTAGGCTAAAGTGATAGTTCACACCAGTGGCACTGCATGTATACTGCAATCACTTCCTTGGGAAAAGGTGGGCTAAAAATTTAATAAGCAATACAAGCATTTTACTAAAAAAAATGCCGACTTGTCCTGCCAGTCATCTTGGACTCAAGCATACAAATTTTATTCATTAAAATTTTCTTCTTCATCAATGAAAGAAAAAATCAGATACCACAGGCAGTAAATAAAGTATTCCACTCAAACACAGCTAGGAAGATCAGTAATCAACAAGCAAACAGTCTACTATTATATAGGTGCTTAATTAAATATTTTCTAAAAAGTAAGCCATTAACAAAATATAACTAGCATCACTGTTTGTTTTCTTTTTCACTATCTATGTCCAACAGACTCAATATATCGGGTTATCCCTATTATCAATTGGGTTATCCCTATTATCAAGGTAGGTTCAGGAAGGCAGCCATGTCAGTCTGCGGTAGAACAGCTTTTGAGAGTCAAAACTCTTGTATCTGACGCTATTGGTCAATTGGCCAATTGGGTCAATTGGGTTATCCCTATTATCAATTGACCTATTGGTCAATTGGGTTATCCCTATTATCAAGATAGGTTCAGGAAGGCAGCCATGTCAGTCTGCAGTAGAACAGCTTTTGAGAGTCAAAACTCTTGTATTTGACGCTTTAATGGCCAAGCTTGCAACTCAAGTAAATATGAAATCTCCTGATTTATTCCAAGAAAGATGGAAGCCGTTTTATCAATATTACTGATAATAATGTTTATTTTAAAATGATATTAGGGCTGATAGTAATACACAGTAATATAGATAGTAAGTCATATATTAAATTTTAATGTAAATATTTACTTGCAATTTTACATAGATAGGCATGTTTTATTGGGTTATTATGTCTATTATAATCCAGTTTGGACTATAATTATGTTTGTGTAGTAAGAAAAGAAGAAATGAAGGTAAGAAGCTAAAAAGAGAAAGAAAGAAGACAGGATAAGAAATGTTGAAAACGTTGGGTATTATTTTTAGTGGCTAGCTTCTAATGTATTCGTGAATTTATAGTCATATAATCTGGGTGCCAAGGAAGAAAGGAGAAAAGTGTTTACTGTATGTAATTCTTGATTACCTTTTCCTGATTTCCCCTCCCCCCTTGTTACTTTAAAAATAAAATATATTTTTTATGAAGTTTCTTAATCTGTTCCCTAAAGAGTTTATGGGCATAGATATGTGTCAGTGCATGAAAAAGTAATTTTCAACAGATTTTGTTTTTTTCCAATATACCTGTAGTTTTGAGCTACGAATTCATGAATCTGCCTTATACCAACCCACCCCTTTTCAATTACACTTTTGGTACTCTGATGTCACTTACCAGGAGACTAGATATTTCTTAGAGTTTCAACTGCATCTACAGAGTCTGGTGTGTGTGTGTGTGTGTGTGTGTGTACATTGCCCTATTAACACAAACTGGCGACTACTTGTATCAAGAGGGTTGCACTAATGAGCTCTCCTGATATGTGAGGTAGAAGCGTCAAAACATAATGACTGAAACGGTCTTTCCCAGCAGCTAATACCCAGATTGTAGGAGCCCCATGGCGCATAGTGGTAAGCTGCAGTACTGCAGTCCAAGCTCTGCTCACGACCTGAGTTCGATCCCGACGGAAGTTGGGTTTAGGTAGCCGGCTCAAGGTTGACTCAGCCTTCCATCCTTCCGAGGTTGGTAAAATGAGTACCTAGCTTGCTGAGAGTAAAAGGAAGATGACTGGGGAAGGCACTGGCAAACCACCCCATAAACAAAGTCTTCCTAGGAAACGTCGGGATGTGATGTCACCCCATGGGTCAGGAATGACCTGGTGCTTGCACAGGGGACCTTTACCTTTTTTTAAATACCCAGATTGGCCCAGGCTAGGCTGATCTAATCAGATCTCAGAAGCTAAGAAGGGTTGGTCCTGGCTAGTTAGTACTTGGATGGGAGACCACCAAGGAATACCAGGGTCGCTATGCAGAGGAAGGCAATGGCAAACCACTTCTGTTAGCCTCTTACGTTGAAAACCCTACTGGGTTGCCATAAGCCATCTGCAACTTGACAGCACTTTACACACACATACCACCCAAACTCCTTTAGCTGGAGAAGCTGGGGATGGAGCCTGACGTCTTCTGCATGCATGCCCCTGGTGAACCACATCTCCTCTCCCACAGGATAACCAACCTCAAAACTCCAGTTTTCTTTAGCATCCACAGTAATAAAGTCTGAGAAGAGCTGAGTCTCTGATTTATAGGAATTTTAGGTGTTTGCCATAAAGTCTGATGAGCTTATCTGTTGAGCCAACATGGTGTAATAGTTAAGTGGAGTAATGGTTAAGAGTGGTGGTTTGGAGCGGTGGACTCTAATCTGGAGAAATGGGTTTGATTCCTCACTTCTACACATGACTGGCAGATGCTAATCTGGAGAACTGGATTGGTTTCCCCACTCCTCCTCAAGAGTGGAGGGCGCTAATCTGGTGAACCGGGTTGGTTTCCCCACTCCTACACATGAAGCTTGGGTGACCTTGGGCCAGTCACAGTTCTCTTTAAGCTCTCTCAGCCCCGCCTACCTCATAAGGTGTCTGTTGTGGGGAGAGGAAGGGAAAATGATTGTAAACCGGTTTGATTCTTCCTTAAGTGGTAGAGAAAGTTGGCATATAAAAACCAACTCTTCTTCTTCTTCTTCTTCTTCTTCTTCTTCTCAACACAAGGTAAATGTAGCCCATTTGGTTTCAAAGGCTTTACACGTCATGCCGCACCTCACATTCATCTCCAAAATGCTTATGACAATGAGTGCCACGTACTTCCTTTCCTCTTGCCCTACAAGGAATCTGTGAATCCGGCTTGGTGTCAAAGATGAGCTTTGTAATTGCAGTGAAGAAACACCATTGGGTTTTGTTCCTTGCTCACAGAAAGCAGAGACACCAAAAGATGAAGAACTGAACCCACTGACAAAACAAATAAAATATAAATAGAAACACATATTATCACATCCCTAGTATATACTGCAGCCCTGACCTGGACGGCCCAGGCTAGACTGATCTTCTCAGATCTCAGACATTAAGCAGGGTCAGCCCTGCTTAGCTGGATGGGAGACCACCGAGGAAGTCCAGGGTTGCAACACCAAGGTGGGCAATGGCAAACCACCTCTGTTTGTCTCTTGCCATGAAAACCCTCTGGGGTCACCATACGTTGGTAGCAACCTGACAGCACTCCCCACCACCAGTATATATGACACACATGTATGGCCATTTATATCAATCAATCAATCAAATTTTATTTCGATACACTATCAGCTCTGAATAAAAATCAAAGTTAAGTTAAAAATAATTTAAAAAATGATGGTTCTGGGGGGGGATGATTTGAAAAAGAGGAGGAAAGATTTTCGGTGGGAAAAGGCTTTCCATCAGCCGTTTATGAATCCCACAAGACCGGAGGGAAAATTTGGCTACTTGAGTGGTTATCTCCTGGGAGGAGTCTGCTAAGAGAACGGAAACTTTAGCTTCTTCCTATCTCCCAGGAAAGGATGACAATATTGGGAGAATGTACTGCAATCTTATGTCGTTGCAGAAGGGACATTGCAGCAGAACATGTTCTATTGTTTCCACTTTCTCTGTTTTGCATGGGCATAATCGTTGATGAAAGGGAGTTCGGAGATACCTGTCTTCCAGGAGAGCTGAAGGTAAGGCACTGAAACACGCAAGAGTATAGGCCTTTTGATATTTGGATACTTCCACTTGCAGAGTGGAAAGGTTTTATGCATTGCAAGATGGGTGAATGATGATTAATCTGAGCCCTATCTGATTGAAGGGCCTGGTCCAAGAGACTCTGTTTGATTGTTTCCTTGGCTTTTTGGTATGCCATGGGCAATATAGCTTGAGAAGAGGGGCCGTGTTTCTGAAGCATCTTCTCTATTGCACTTTGCCAAGTTGAGCAGTAATTATCAGTTAGAATCAGAGGGGTTAGACCAATAGGGTTGAATATGAGTTTTAGCCAATAGTTAAACGCTCGGATCCACATATTGGACTCCAAAGAGATCACTCCAATTTCTAATTGGAGAAGAGCATTTATATATATATATATATATTGCAAAAAAGAACTTTGTTTATATGGACTTGCCTGTCAGCATCAAGCACAGGAACGCTGACAAGAACATGCCTTAAAATCATGACCGGAAAAAAAAAATCCTCCCTATCCTCTTTTTAAATTTTGTAACATCCAGCCTATTGAAGAGTTTGGAAGAACTCCAAAGCTTGCCCACTGTTCTGTGTCATTTTGGTTGGACCTACTAAAAGGTATTATGTGGTTTGTGCTTCACCTCTTGGGACTAGGGCTGGCAGCTCCAGGTTGGAAATACCTGGAGATTTTGGGGGTGGAGCCTGAGGAGGGCAGCATTTGGGGAGGGGAGGGACTTCAATGCCATAGAGTCCAATGGCCAAAGCAGCCATTTTCTCCAGGAGAAATGATCTCTGTCGCCTGGAGATCAGTTGTAATAGCAGGAGATCTCCAGCCACCACCTGGAGGTTGGCAGCCTTACTTGGGACAAACGTCAGGTGTGGCCTTCTAGGCAGTTGCAGGCAGGCTGAAACATTGGCTCCTGTACCCTCTGCAGCAAGGCCTCCTGTGACTGCAGAAGTGATCAGCCAACAGCTGTGGTTGCATAGTTCACACATGATGCTTATACACATGAGCATTATGTGGTCAGCACAGGCTGCTTGGCCATGAAATATAGGAGATCTGTCACTTTTCTGTTTTCCTTAGGTGCAGGGGGACTGAAGTTGCTTCCAAAAACATAAACTTGTCACTGAAGATGGTACTGGTGCTCTTTAAAAATGATGGATCTCTTCCTAAGAGTCTTAAATTAACATTACAAAGGCCTGACCTTGTGTACATTAAGTATTCCCTGCGGAGGTTTTGGAATATTTTATGAGTTGTTTCATTTTGCTGTCTTTCCTTTTGATTACCTCTGGGATTTATTAAGACATATATTTACTTCCCCACACCTCCCATTCTGATATTTTCTCTCCTGGAGGGGTACAGCTCATCCACAGAGTAAGGATGCAAATTGGCATTGAAACTGTATTTAAAGTTCAAAGATGAAAGAGGTTTATTTGAAGGAAACACTTTGAAACAAAGTAGCAAGACCTTTTATCTAGGGAGAATCTTCTGCCTTTTTTTTAGGGGCCAAAAAATGGGGGGGGGAACCAATTAGATACAGGAGTACATATAGATTAAGGAAAAAGTTAATGTAGTACTTTTTTTGCAGAAAGACAAAAAAATGGCCATACAAGTATGCAGTATATACCAGGAATGACTTAATGTGCATTTCTTTTTATATCTTTGTGTTTTAATCAATGGTTTCAGTTCTTCAGTTTTTTGCTGTTGGCTTTGTAGATCCATTTATATTGTGTATATATAGCTTGTAGTTTTTATATGGTGGATCTAAGGCATATATGTGTGGGATGTATAATGCTGGTTTTTGATGAACAAACCACACTGCAAAGTGGGAAAATCTAGTGGGAAAATTCAGTGGGAGGGGGAAACAGGCAATGGAACAAAAATAAAGGCCTTGTGGTTTCAAAGCAAAATAAAAACTGGGAAATTTCAAAACAGCAGAAATGTGACAGTCATCCTTGATTATATATAAATAGGATAAAAGTCAAGGTAGTTTAATTGGGCCAGTCACGTTTGTGTATAATGCAAAATTCTCTAAATCCTGCTGTTTCCATTAGCCCTCATAATGGTTCAGATCATATTGTTGGGGAACATAGCAGTTCTTACCTTTAATATACATGTGTGCTTTTTCAGTTTACGAGGCTTGAAATGAAAAAGATCTAAACTGTTTGGGACCAGGGCATGTCAAATCTTGCCTATTCCAGCAAGAAATTACCTGACCACAGAAACTGCTTATAGAGGCCCTTATTCACGTTCTCCCACCTTCCAACCAATGTTTTACTCACTGTTGGCCATATGTCTTCTATTATTCATATTTAGGGTTACCAGCTCCGGGTTGGGAAATATCTGGAGATTTTTGGGGCGGAGCCTGAGGCGGGCGGGTTTTGGAGAGGGGAGAAGAACTTCAATGCCATAGAGTCCAATTGCCAAAGTGGCCATTTTCTCCAGGTAAACTGATCTCTATCAGCTGGAGATCAGTTGTAACAGCAGGAGATCTCCAGCAGATCTCCAGCTGGTACCTGGAGGTTGGCAACCTTATTCATATTGCATTGTTTCAGATTGTGTAATCCCCTTTGAGTCTCAGCTAGAAATGTGGACTATAAATGAAGTAAATAAATAAGTGAATCAATATGTCTGATCTGGGCCTAGTATTTTTAATGCATTTGTTTCATGCTATTTTGAAGTTTGTTGTTGGGATTTACTGTAGATTGTATTGCTAGTTGAGCTAGTATTTTGTCGTGCTTCATTGTGCTTTGATTTCTGATTTTTTTTTAAAGTTTTTATTGTTAACCCCAAGCGGGTCTCTGGAAAGGCAACATATACATCTTCCAAATAAGTGATCTGATGCCTTTTAAATAAAAATGTTGTGACTGTAACCTGTTTTCAGGGTCCCCTGGGACTGAAAGTAAGAATATACATATTGTAGAAAATAACTAGATCAAAGATAGATAGGCTATAAATTATATGAAAGAGATGTGGTGTTTTCCCGGATAGAAATCACCCCCATCCTTGAACTACCCAGGAAGGAGGAGAAATACAAGTACATATTGTTATTTTTCACCTACAGGCCAATAGTAGTTTCAGAGAGATGATTTATATCTAGAAAACAATATAGGGTGAAAGGGTTAACTTCCATCCCCTGTCCATTAGTCGCAAACCAAATTATCCCTCCCACAGCTGCATTTCATGGTTGAAAATAATCACGAGTACTGTGGCTCAGCGGCAGAGCATCTTCTTGGCATGCAGAAGGTCCCACGTTCAATCCCCGGAATCTCCAGTTAAAGGGACTAGGCAAGTAGGTGATGTGAAGACCTCTACCTGAGACCCTGGAGAGCCACTGAAATTTTGAGGAGGAACTGTGGCTCAGTGGTAGAGCATCTGCTTGGCATGCAGAAGGTCCCAGGTTCAATCCCCAACATTTCCAGTTAAAGGGACTTGGCAAGTATATGAAAGACCTCAGCCTGAGACCCTGGAGAGCTGCTGCCGGTCAGAGTAGACAGTACTGACTTTGATGGACCAAGGGTCTGATTCAGTATAAGGCAGCTGCATGTGTTCCTAATTTTCAACATGTCAAAATTTGGGGTTTGGATTGTTGTGTTGGGAGTATGGTTTTGATAACTGTGGTTTCCCCATCCTCCATGAGAAGCATGCCTCAGAGGAGCATGCCTATTATATTGAGTGCAGAGGGGCACAGGTAGGTTGGTGCTGCTGCAGTCGTCTTGTTTGTGGCTTCCTAGAGGCACCTGGTTGGCCACTATATGAACAGACTGCTGGACTTGATGGGCCTTGGTCTGATCCAGCAGGGCCTTTCTTATGTTCTTATGATTCAACCCTATTTAGACCTTTGGAACACATCAGCCTCCCACTGTTAGATTAATTCCAGGCATAAAAGGGCTTCCCTTCTTTGTACATCACAATGCTGGCTATTACCACTCATCGTACCATATAGATGAGGAGAAAAGCGTGGCTGCCCCACAATCTCATGTATTGAGGAAGGGGGCGTCAAGGACCCTGCCTTTGAAACAGCCACTCTAACCAGGTTTATCTGTCTAGGAGGACCAACGTGGTCATATGAACCCTAGCAACAACTGCATTTTCTTTTCTCCTCTGGGATGTTTAGCTACACCTCCAAAACTCCTCTTCAGCAGTAACTTAACATCAAATTATTGCTGGTCGGGCCACTTCTGATGATTAACCAGCAGTAAACACACCTCATTTGGCAGGATAGGAAGTGATATCATTACAGCCTGCCCTGTCGAAGCAAGGTTTGACAAGGGAGAAAAAAAACCCCTAAACAATCCACCCCCAATTCCTCACAGTTCACTCTGTTGGAGGTGCATAATGAAATACAGTTCTGTCAATCTCAGCCCCTGGGTAACATTTTCACTCTTGCATTCCATTTTCAGTTTAGGTCGAGATTTTGTAAGACGACAGCAAGCAGCTCTCTGAGTCCCAGGTGACCCGATCGGCTCCGATTTAGTCTTTGAATGTTGCAAATTAAATTCCCTCATCAGTCCTCTAATCACTCTTACCAGATGGGGTTTGTGCTCAATTTTGGATCCACAGGAAATTTAATGGTTATTGTTTCTGTTTAAATAGGAGATTATTGCATTTTAATAAGTTCTCTTTGGGACTTCCAGCAACAATGGAGCGCTATGAATTACTGTAGATAGCTGTTACGGCATGCTGGGGAAAAATCAAGTTACTAAGTGTGACAAGTTGCTTTTTCTTCCCTTCCAGCAATCGCTCGGAGTGTATTTACCACCAAATTAAGTATGTGCCGTGGGGATAATATTTTTATCCTGCCGAGGAGGGAAGGAGCTTGTCTGTGGATTTTCATTAAAATGACACATCTGTTCAGCAATTTCATAAAGTAATTCTGCTGAAAGTTTTATCAGCTAATTTTAATTATTCACTCCAGTGGGTTGAATACAGGATTCATCATGTTGAATTAATACATTTGACGTGAATTTCACAAAAGGGGGAGGGGGGCAAGTCGAGGGGAGGGAGGGAAAGGGGAGCGAAAAAAAGCAATCAACAAATTGAATTGTCATGCAGTATGGATTAAATTGAGATTCTTTAATTAGGATAAGCCTCAGATTCGGTATTTTAAAGGCATTAGAAAGCTTAGCAATACAGTGGTAAAGATTAAGAAAATGCAATTAAATATTACACTTCAGAAACAGTCAATGGATTGTATGGGCAAGAAGACAAGAGATGTATTCTAAACAGGGTAGTCATGTTAGAAGACTTTCCAAAGTTTTCAAACTGGAAGGCATGCCAGATAGCATCTGATTGGCCCTACTCTTGGTGGGGAGCAGACAGTGGCAGAACTAAAGGTAAAGGTCCCCTGTGCAAGCACCAGGTCATTCCCCCATGGTGTGACGTCACATGCCAACATTTACTAGGTAGACTTTGTTTATGGGGTGGTTTGCCAGTGCCTTCCCCAGTCATCTTCCCTTTACCCCCAGCAGCAAGCTGGGACACTCATTTGACCGACCTTGGAGGGATGGAAGGCTGAGTCAACCTTGAGCCGGCTACCTGAAACCAACTTCCGTCGGTATTGAACTCAGGTAGTGAGCAGAGCTTGGACTGCAGTATTGCAGCTTACCACTCTGTGCCAGAACTACTCCTTACTTATATGAAGACACGAAGTGGTCTTCTGCCATTCAAGCAATTGGTCCATCTAGCTCATCGTCACCTACTCTGATTGGCAGCAGCTCTCCCTCAGTTGCACTCAAACACCAACGATTTCAGCTCACATCATGTTTACTGGTTGGAAACAGGGAGCCAATTATTCGAGGAGCTGTTTGGATGTGTTTAAGTGAATTTGGGCGTGTCCATTCGCATGACAATTCTGCTTTCTGGTAGCATGACACAGCAGCCACCCATCCCAATCACATCTCTGACACTGGCACTTCCAATTTTAAAGGGAGTTGCAAGAAAGGCGGAGTATAAACAAATTAAATAAATAATAAATAAAATGAAAATAGTTTGTTTTTTTAGTTCAGACTTGCTACTTAGTGTCTCTATGTGCTGTCTGTGTCTGCCCAAGAAAATCTTGAGGTCGGTTCTTGTGATCACTTAATGAAGAGACACCACTGACTGTGCAGGTGCAAAATGCAGGCAGTGCAACCTATCCATTATCCATCTGCACAGGGAGATGAACAGCAAGCAACTCCATGATCTTTAAAAGTTGGTCAGTTTAATGACATGGATGACCATGCCCTGGAGGATACTGCCTTCTCTCTGGGTAAGTAAGATAATTTCATATTTGGATTGCGCAAAAGCAGCGGCAAGCTGTAATGGCCAAATGGCTACTGTATACTCACAGAGATCATATGCAGACACAGCACAATGGAATCTATAAAACCAACAGCTCAAACCACCAGAAAAAATAGAAACAAATAGAAACAATCACCCATGACCATTAAAAAGGTAAAGGTCCCCTGTGCAAGCACCGGGTCATTCCTGACCCATGGGGTGTCGTCACATCTCGACGTTTCCAAGGCAGACTTTGTTTGAGGGGTGGTTTGCCAGTGCCTTCCCCAGTCATCTTCCCTTTACCCCCAGCAAGCTGGGTACTCATTTGACAGACCTCGGAAGGATGGAAGGCTGAGTCAACCTTGAGCCGGCTACCTGAAACCAACTTCCGTTGGGATCGAACTCAGGTCGTGAGCAGAGCTTTTGACTGCAGTACTACAGCTGACCACTCTGTGCCACGGGGCTCTTATAATGACCATTACAAAAACTTTTTAAGTCCACAGTGAAGATCCAGTTAAAAATCTACAAGACTAAAGGCAGAAATTCTTTTAGCTTTTTTTAAAAAATGCATATGTTGTGTTAATTTGTTGCAACTCTTGTTTCTCCATCCTTTGAACTATCAAAGCGGTCAGCTGTCTGGGTCTGTAACAGCAGAAATAACCCACTTATTCATAAATAAACAGGATTCCCTCTAGCACCTCAAAGACTAACATATTAGTATTCTAGTAGCGCTTCCATGGACTAATGAACTGGTGCCACCCTCTAACATGGAGGCTGGGACTGAAGTTTAGGATTTAATAACAATGATCTTTCTGTGAGTAAAGTATTCTCAGTAATAGAGTGCAAAAAAAAAAAAGTCACAGGAACAAAAATGGAACTGTCATGAATACAGACACTTCTAGGCATGTTGAACTCTTAAACAATTTTCCGCCTGACATCAGCATTAAAAAAACAAAACTAAATTTCCTTGTTTTGCTGTAGATTTAACTCACACATGCCCTTAATGCTTGGATGACATAAATGCCTAGCATTTAATTTCCTTTACATATTACATTGATTTAAAAGATGCAGAGGGGAGCAGAAAGAAAAATTGTCGGGGAAATATGAGAGTTGATGGAAGAAATGCTGTTTACAAGCCAAGCTCAGTTAAATGGGGGGGGGGGGGGGGGAAGGACGACTTATTTATCCAAATAACTTTTCTCCCCACAATTTTCAAGTACTTCTTGGAACCACTATCTCCTGCTGCGTAAATAATAATTTTGTATAATTTCAAAAGACATTATTTCCCATGTGTAACCATTTTAGCAGTTTGTCTAGGTTTGACTTTCAGGGGGAAAAGATTTGCAAAAACTCATTCCGAACCATTAGTTGGCCTGTCTACGGCTTGCTTGAAGATCCGTATCAAATGCAAGGGGGTTCATGGACCCTTTAAAGGAAATAATGAATTTTAAATAGCATTGTTTTGCCTGACAGAAAGAGGGTGACTGACCCAGTCTCACCCAGTGAGCTTCCATGGCAGAGTTGGGATTTGAATCTTTCAGATCCTAGTCTGACACTATAACCACTATATACTACTGCCTGAATTAACTTATACTGAATGAATGGTTTGATTTGCATTTAGCCATAGGCCATTACAAATATGTCAAAGATACCACAGATACACAATAAAAGGAAATATTAGGTTAATAAATTTCTGGATTAATAATAAATATACATAATAAAACAATGCTAAATCGATGCATACAAAAACAACAACAACAACAAATAATAATTAAAAATTGTGGTGGTGTCCCAATTGGCCAATGGGACCTAGCGACCATTAAAATCAACTTGAAGGATCAGCTCCCTTAGCAGCCATATTGACCCTTATTTTCTTTGCTGCCAGAGCATACAGGGCAGTCCTATGAGAGACAAACCCATTGGTATCTTTTAACAAAAATACTAGTTTCTTGGCACTAGGACAAATCTTTAGGCCAGAAACCAACCCGGCAAGAAATTTAGCCCTGGGTTCCACATACAGAGGGCATTCAAATAAGTAGTGGTATAAGTCCTCCAGAGCAGATGTTCTACAGATGCAAAAATGTTGGTCTTTTGGAATTTGGCAATAACACCCGGACAATACAGCCGTTGGCATTGTTTGAAACCGTAGGGACGTAAAGGCTGCTCTAAGCTTGGGGTTTGGAATATTGTCTAAATAAGAAGCTCTAAGATGGTCAGTCTTGAAAAGTTTAAACCAAGGAGCAAACATATATTGTATTAGCTTATGTTCTACGATGACACTAAGTCATCGTATACAGTGCACCTCACCACTATACACATTGGTCTGTTTTGAGCTGTTTATAATGTATTGTAGCAGAATTAAGTTTTTTTCCCTAGTGTATCTAATTAAATTATCATAAATAAATAAATAAATAAATATCCTCCTCCTGATTTTTAAATCAAGGAGGAATCAGCTACTGCAAGCAAATACACACCTAGGGTTGCAAGCCTGAGATGTGACCCAGAAGTGACATCATTGAGTAGGAGTAGGGTTGCTAGTTGGGTGGGGAAATACCTGGAGATTTTTTTTGGGGGGGTGGAGCCTGAGGAGAGTGGGATTTGGGGAGGGGAGGGACTTCAACGGGGTATAATGCCATAGAGTCCACCTTCCAAAGAGGCCATATTCTCCAGGTGAAAGGATCTCTGTCACCTGGAGAACACTTGAAATTAGGGCTGTCAATTCGGTTCGGTCCGAACTGAAAATCAACCGAATTTCCCCTGATTCAGTGATTTTCTGTTCGGACGGATCCGAACTCAAAACTGGCGGGCAACCGGGGAGGCCGAATTCAGCGAGTTCGGGAGTTCGCGAATAAATTCGGCAAATTCGGCCCCCCTTCAGGGGAGCCCGCTGAAAGGCGCGGGCTGCCCTTTAAACTGATCTGAGCCTCCCAGCTGGGAGGCGCAGGTCAGTTTAAAGGGCAGCCCGCCCCCCTTCAGCGGGCTCCGCTGGAGAGGTGCGGGCTGCCCTTTAAACTGACCTGCGCCTCCCAGCTGGGAGGCGCAGATGAGTTTAAAGGGCAGCCCGCCCCCCTTCAGCGGGCTCCGCTGGAGAGGCGCGGGCTGCCCTTTAAACTGACCTGTGCCTCCCGGCCGGGAGGCACAGATGAGTTTAAAGGGCAGCCCGCCCCGCTTCAGCGGGCTCCGCTGGAGAGGCTCGGGCTGTCATTTAAACTGATCTGCGCCTCCCGGCCGGGAGGCACAGATCAGTTTAAAGGGCAGCCGGCCCCCTTCAGCGGGCTCCGCTGGAGAGGCGCGGGCTGCCCTTTAAACTGACCTGCGCCTCCCAGCTGGGAGGCTCAGATCAGTTTAAAGGGCAGCCCGAGCCTCTCCAGCGGAGCCCGCTGAAGGGGGGCGGGCTGCCCTTTAAACTGATCTGTGCCTCCCGGCCGGGAGGCAGGTCAGTTTAAAGGACAGCCCGAGCCTCTCCAGCGGAGCCCACTGAAACTGGCAGGCAACCGGGGAGGCCGAATTCAGCGAGTTCGGGAGTTCGCAAATAAATTCGGCAAATTCGGCCCCCCTTCAGGGGAGCCCGCTGAAAGGCGCGGGCTGCCCTTTAAACTGATCTGTGCCTCCCGGCCGGGAGGCACAGGTCAGTTTAAAGGACAGCCCGAGCCTCTCCAGCGGAGCCCGCTGAAGGAGGGCGGGCTGCCCTTTAAACTGATCTGCGCCTCCCAGCTGGGAGGCTCAGATCAGTTTAAAGGGCCCCTGTGCGCCTTCAGGGAATCCCTCTGAAGGCGCGCTGGGGCCGAATTTTCCCCCGAACTCCGGATCCCCCGAATTACCGGGGATCCGAAGCGGGGGAGTTCGGACTTCGGCACGTACCGAACCCACAAGGGTCAAATTCGGCCGAATCCGAACTGTACCGAATTTTTTTTTTGACAGCCCTACTTGAAATGTCAGGAGATCTCCAGCTACCCCCTGGAGGTTGGCAACCCTAAGTAGGGGTGATGCCCTAGCATTCGTCCCCAACTCTTCGGTTTAACTCTATGGTTTTGGGTGAACGCTAAAGTGTTACCCTACATGGTGATGTCACTTTCAGGTCACAACAAAAGTGATATCACTGCACTACCAGTGATGGCAATTCTCCCCATTTCTCCCCTCACCAGCCCACCAAGAGGAGGTGGAGGAAGAGGGCTGCCAGAGGGATCTCTACATACCCCAGAGTGGCTACCACAAAGCAACCCTTGGTGTGAGAACAGGGCTATTACTAGGGTTGCCTGGTCCCTCTTTGCCGCCGGCAGGAGGTTTCTGGGGAGGAGCCTGAGGAGGGCGGGGTTTGGGGAGGGGAGGGACTTCAATGCCATGGAGTCCAATTGCCAAAGTGGCCATTTTCTCCAGGGGAACTCATCTCTATTGGTTGGAGATCAGTTGTAATAGCAGGAGATCTCCAGCTAGTACCTGGAGGTTGGCAACCCTAGCTATTACAAATATGTCTTTCTCAAAACTACCTCACTTTGCATAGCATCAGAAGCAAAGTGGAGTATGAAGACCTGGTCCACCACTCCAAACCACCGCTCTTAACCACTACACCACACCGGAGAATGGAGGATGAAGAGTTAAACCCCCTCTACTTTTCCTGCACGGTTCCACAAAGCAAACCGAGGCTCCAATTTCCATGCAACTTCCATGTTATGGATGGAATGAGATGTCTGATTTCATCTGTTTGAGACCTGAGTCTGATTCTGAGGCAGGCCAAGGGAGGGGTGCAAGAGCTCACCTGTCTCTATAATAAATATATGTTCTATTTGCTGCGGTAATAAATTTTCTGTCATGCCCTTTTCTTATACTGGAAAAAAACCCCGAAAAATCCCTATCTTCAACATAGATTTCAGTGTGCAACGTATTGTGTCAATTAATTTACGGAGTTAAAAAAAAACATCCTGTGCCAGAAACCCATTTGTTGACTGCATATTGCCAGAAACACTGTGTGTGGCAATTGTTGTGCTCCAACAACAGCAACAACAAAAAGTGACAACCGGGGACAAAATGTTTTCTATTGTATTTTTATTCCACAATTCGGTATAATTATTCCTGACAATTTGCACATCAGACTGGATGACACTATCCCTTTGTTTCTCCCCAGATGATGAAAAAATACTACTTTGGGGTTCTCATAATCGTAAATCTAATCGAGCGTAAAACTGTTCAACGAAAATAGAGAGAGAAAGTAAAAGAAGAACAAAAAACCCAAGCCATTTTACTCTGTTAAAAAAACAACTTGATGCGCAAAGATGACAAGAAAATTGTGTACAAACCGTCCGCTAACATGTAATGGCTGTTCTTCCCTCCCCTCCTTTGAACGTCAAAACTGCTCTCTGGGGAAATCTCTTAAGCGGATGTCATGTTCCCATCAACGGTGCTGACGGACACGAAGTTTGCTGAGACACGGCATATTCTCTTCCACGGCGCTTCCAAAGATAACATCAGGATTATTTTCAAGGTGTAACCAGGGGAATGAATAGGTCAACATGCTGGGTGGCAGCAAATGTCAATACAGATTTAGCATGAAGAAGTCTGTCTTGGTTCTCTGCCACCAAACCAGGTACTCGGCGTGTAATTTCAAGTGACAGGGGAAGCGAGACTCCACGATGTCAATTAAGCGAGAATCTGATTTGTACACAGGTTCGTGCACCCTTAAGAAGAGGAGCCGTTTGAAAATTTGCTGGATCACCTCGCGTTGGCTAAAGCAACATCCCTAGATGAGAATGTGAACTGCCCCAAATATGTTCTTCCCATAGGGTTGCCAACCGCCGGGTACTAGCTGGAGATCTCCTGCTACTACGACTGATCTCCAGCAGACAGAGATCAGTTCACCTGGAGAAAACGGCTGCTTTGGCAATTGGACTCCATGGCATTGAAGCCCCACCCCTCCCCAAACCCCACCCTCTTCAAGCTCTGCCCCCAAAATCTCCAGGTATTTTCCAACCCAGAGGCGGCAACCCTATTTTCCCTGCCAACAGCATCCATAATGTTGTACCAGGAAATGAGGTACAGTAACCCTCTTCAGACATATTCCAGGGATACAATAACTGCACGGAGGAAGAGACCTGGAGTGGGAGCTTATAGGCCATCTAGTCCAATTCCTCAGTGCAAAAGCTACAGCATCCTTAAAGATGGAAGCCCAGTCTCTGTTTGAAGACTTCCAGCAAGCTGAAGACAGCCTAACAACCCACCATAAGTTGTTGGTTCCCATGTCAAAGTACTCTTATCACTAGGATGTTTTTTTCCTTAATGTTCAACCAACATCTACCCTCTTGTAACTTAAACTATCAGGTCTACTCTTGCCCTGTGCAGCTTCCATTGAACTGTTCCATGTGACAGCCCCTCAAGCGTTTGCAGAATGTGATCATGTCTGCCCTCAGTTTTCACCTCTCTAGGGCATACATAGTTAAGCGGGGGATTGTAATGGCTAACTCCACCCCAAACCATTTGCATTCATATGTCTATGAATGGCCTGGGTGCATTTAAAGTGCAGTCCTGTCACAGCTGATTTATGGCAACCCCGTAGGGTTTTCAAGGCAAGAGATGTTGGGAGGTGGTTTGTCATTGCCTGCCTCTGAATGGGCTGAAAGAGTTCCAAGAGAACTGTGACTGGTCCAAGGTCACCCAGTAGGCTTCATGTGGAGGAGTGTCAGGAGCAGGCCATGAAGACAGTTCATGGTTGTGCTCCCAGGTGTTGTTTTGCAGTTCTCTCCAAGGCCAGTCCGTGCCCCATGTTTAGACTTCATAGAGTCCTTCATAGATTCCTTTTGTGTGAGAATTGCCAAGTACGCCTTCCTGCCTCTGGGAGGGGGGTTGCCTGGGTTACTGGTTATCTCCTTTTGCTTTTCCATATATGCCATGTGCTTGGCCTTAGCCCCTTACTAGTGTCATTCTGAATATGGCTTCTGTAACCTGTCGAGTCTAATCAATAAAACTGCTTTCGTGGACTTGCCGTCTGCTGGAATCTGTTTATGGGTTTGCCGCAGGGCTAGAGCTCACAAGGAGTGGGGAATCAAATCCAGTTCTCCAGATTAGAGAAAGAGAGTTGGTTTTTATACCCCACTTTTCTCTACCTTTAAGGAGTCTCAAAGTGGTTTACTTCCCCTCACTTCCCCTCCTCACAGAAAACACCTTGTGGGGTAGATGGGGCTGTGAGAGTTCTGAGAGAACTGTGACTAGATCAAGGTGACCCAGCAGGCTTCATGTGGAGGAGTGGGGAAACCATCCCGGTTCACCAGATTAGAGTCCGCCGCTCATGTGGAGGAGTGGGGAATCAAATCCAGTTCTCCAGATTAGCGTCCACTGCTCTTAACCACTACACCACGCTGGCTCTCAGAAGAAGTGTGGGCTCAGCTCTGTTGCATGTAGGTTCCTATACCAATACAGAATGTTCAAAGTGGTGGTATCATGCTAACAATGCTCAAGGGAAGAAAAAGAAGGCAAATACATAGTTTTATGAAATGGTGATTTATGCAAATGGAAAGACGGATAAGCGTGGAACATTTTATTTATTTATTTATGGTAGATATAGAGGTATTCCCCGGAATAAAAGACTATGCAGCTGTCATCTGAAAGAACCAGAATCAGTAGAGCATATTCTCTTATACTGTCCCTTGTATCACAAACAACGATTAGAACTAATTAACCCTCGCCTTATGTCTTTAAAAGACTTACCATGTGATGGCATCAAATTTTTACTAGCGGATAGGATACGTTCTGTGTCCAAACATGCGGCAGAATTCCTGGCGATGGTTATCAAAAACAAAATAAAGGGTAAAGAAACAAATAAATAATAAAAAAAAAACCGAGGCAATCTATAGATACTGGGAAAGGATACATAAATGGGTGCTAGTGACAGCTGTGTTGGACATTAAGTCTTGGTTTTTTCCACTTGTCGCTCAGGAGAATGTATTATTATAGTATCTAATGCCGATGAGTTTAAAATTGATGGTTAAGTTTTAGTTATACTGTTAAATTGTGAGTATGGAGATTCATGTATTTTTGTGACTATTATTTTATTATCATGCCATTAAAGGTGACTGAAACTGATTTATTTATTTACTTCTTGGCTGTGTGTTTTTTTTTATTTTATTTAAATATATGCCAGACACACTGGCAAAATTATCAGTGTTTCTATGCATGTGAATGACTGCTTCGCGGAACATGTGTTGTGTGCTCGGCTGTTTATTATCAGCAAATGAAGCCAAAAGCTAAGTAGAAAATGAATGCTAAATTTAAAATTATATGAAAACAGGGTGAATTGATTTAATTAGCAGATGAAAAGCGGCAAACGTTCAGATTAGCCTTTGCCGGGGAAGGAAAGGAAGACACTGTCAAAGGGGAGGGGAACCCGGGCCAAACCAGAGTGAAACCTGTCTGTTTGTTTAGCTGGCATTGGATAAACGTTCGATGAGGGTATAAATTACATTTTCATTCCACCCTCCCTCCAAGGAGCTCTGGGTTACAGATATACTTCTTTCCTTTTATCCTCTCAACATCCCATAAGTAGGGTTGACATCCCCCTGGCTACTGGTGAGAGGATGTGGGATTGGGGGATGGGGGGTAAGGTTGCCAGCTCCAGGTTGGGGAAACTCCTGGAGATTTGAGGATGGAGCCTGGGGAGGACAGGGACATCAGAGGGGTATAATTCCATGGAGTCCACCCTCCAAAGCATCCATTTTCTCCAGGGAAACTGATCTCTGTTGTCTGGAGATGAGGCGTAATTCTGGGGCTGCCCAGGTCCCACCTGGAGCCTGGCCTCCCTACCCATAAGGGAGGTCAGAATGACTGGGGCCAGGGTAACTGAGTAAAATCCATGGCAAGCAGAGATTTGAAATTGGGTCTTCCCATCCCTAGATCAGCACCCTAAGCACTATTTCACACTGGTCCTAGGGTTGCCAGGTCTCTCTTCACCATCGGTGGGAGATTTTTGGGGCAGAGCCTGAGGAGGATGTGGTTTGGGGAGGAACTTCAATGCCATGGAGTCCAATTGCCAAAGCAGCCCTTTTCTCCAGGTGAACTGATCTCTATCGGCTGGAGATCAGTTGTAATAGCGGGAGATCTCCAGCTACTACCTGGAGGTTGGAAACCCTAACTGGTCCTCAAATAGTGAGGGTCTAAGCCTAGCAAAGCAACAGATGCTGCAATGTACCCTTCTGAATGGTTTTTTTTTTTTTTTTTTGCTTTGTTAGCTTGATGTGACACCTGATTTGAAAAAGGATTAATGATTTGAATCCAAGGGTGACTTGAGAACCCGGCTGGGTCAGATCAACACCCCATCTAGTCCAGAGTTCCATTTCCCGGAGTGGCCCACCAGATGCCTCAGGGGGTCCCACAAGCAGGGGGGCAGAGTCTGTAGCTTCCCCTCTTGTCAGCCCTCCCATGAAAACAGTATTTGTTTTCTCTATGCCTTCTTTGTTACAGATGTGCAAAACCACAATCTTTATGTGATCATATGCCCGTTCACATAAATGTTTATGTGCAGTGTTTTACCGATAGGCAGACGTTCACTGGTGAAACACCACACACACACACAAATTTCACGGTGCGGTATTTCACCAGTGCATGCCTGTGTATAAGTAAAACACTGCACACAAACAATCTTGGCATAACTGGGCATATGATCACGGAAAGATTGCGGTAACAGAATAACGGAGAGGGCATAAAAAGACACGAATCCTATGGACTCATAAGGGTGTAATTCTGCTTAGGATGGCCCTGCTAATGTGCTTGACAGCAGCCAGGCTGCATTTTTTGCAGTGTTTTATTAACACACTTATTTACACATTAGTTACATTGGAGGGTGTGATGCAAAATGAAAGGAAACAATCGAAATCCACAGCCAACTGTGCACGATCCTGCTTCATTGTAAGCATCCTCCTAGTTACTCCAGGATTAATGAGGCATGGAACTCCATGAAGAGTGAAATTCAGAAACAATTAAGTGGGGAGGGGAATCACTTGTCTTGGATGCATATCTCAGATGTAATGTGAGAACTGGCCCCTAGTGCTAGAAGAGAGAAAAGAAAGCAAAAGAGCTACAGGGCAAAAGAAACAGACTCTTCATTCCAGGCCACTAAAAGAAGCTAGCAGATGCCTGTTTTCTTCCAGGCAGCCATACGGCTCCCTCTGCATTTACACATACTAGACAAGAGTGCTAAATAGAAACTGTGGAAAACAACAGAAGGGGTAAAAAAAAAAAAAGGATAATATATTAACATGTGTGCTTTCTGGGGGGAGGGGGAATGCTGTATTCGCCAACTCTTACAGCCTTCCGTTCATGCTCGTCACTTCAGCCCAAGGAACAGATGCTGCCTTCAAGAGAAAGAAACTTCTTTTTGATTTATCCAAACAATATTTCTGGCACATGCTGTAGGGTGGGACACATGCTGTAGGGTGGGATCTAGGCCAGTATTTCTGGGAAGGCACAAAGATTTCCACACGTGGGCCAATTTTCCTGCCTCCCCGCCTAAGACAGCTTCCGCTCCCCCCCCCAAAAAAAATCCTATTTCTGGTGATGGAACCCCCAAGGAACAGGATTTCGGGGGCATTTTGATTTGCCATAGGAGAGGGGAGGCAGGCAAACTGACCTTGCACTAGGGTTGCCAGGTCCCTCTTTGCAACTGGTGGGAAATTTTTGGGGCGGAGCCTCAGGAGGGTGGGATTTAGGGAGGGGAGGGACTTTGATGCCATAGAGTCCAATTGCCAAAGCAGCCATTTTCTCCAGGTGATCTGATCCTTATCGGCTGGAGAGCAGCTGTAATAGCAGGAGATCTCTAGCTACTACCTGGAGGTTGGCAACCCTACCTTGTACCTATGGAAATACTGGTCTAGATCCAAACCAAGGTATCTGTAGCTCCAATCTCGAACTACCTCCCAGCCAACGCGGTGTAGTGGTTAATAGTGGTGGTTTGGAGCGGTGGACTCTGATCTGGAGAACCAGGTTTGAGTCCCCACTCCTCCACATGAGCAGCAGATGCTAATCTGGTGAACTGGATTTGTCTCCCCACTCCTACACACATAGCCAGCTGGGTGACCTTGGGCTAGTCACAGTTCTCTTAGAGCTCTCTCAGCCCCACTTACCTCGCAGGGTGTCTGTTGTGGGGAGGGGAAGGTGATTGTAAGCCGGTTTGATTGTTAAGTGGTAGAGAAAGTCGGCATATAAAATCCAACTCTCCCACATTCTATTATATACCCACCAACATTTCACAAAGGAAAATAGAAACACTAATGTGATGTCCCTGATTTCTAGCCAAGGACCACTGTGCATCATTTCCCAGCTGAAATGCTGTAAATATTCTTGCTCTTCCAAAATGAACAGTACAGTGGGGAGTGCAGTTTTGATTGGGAGGGAAAAAAACACCTAGGGGAAGGAAGAATTAAATCCCATCAAACGTTGGTTTCCAAGTCCTAGCTCAACACCCAACCCACTACGCCACACTGGATGCTACTTTGATCTCCCTAAAACGCCCACTTTCATTATCTCTCTCAGGAGCCTCCTCCTGAAATCAAGCTTACGAAGGCCGTTCCGGCGGTTCGATAACCAAAACGGGTAGACCGGGCCCCACTTGTCCCTAAAGGCACTTTTCTTTCAAGAAGCTTATTATTATTGTACACGAAACAATATACCTATTGGAAGAATATGTTTTAATTAAAAAGGATGAAGAGAAGGACGGAAGAAAAGAAAATTAATTTGAAGGATCTCAGTTGGATATCGTCGAGAGGATGCGTCAGAAGACTTCATGGGAAGATAAGAACAGGGAAATCACGAGTAGATGGAAGACCTATTTAGAGTGGATATCAATGGAAGGAAGAAAAGACATTCGGCGGAAGATGCAGACTTTGTGCCCGTGGCTGGGGTTAAGAGACTAAAAATTATAAGGAGGAGGAGTGGGGTTAGGGAGGGGGATGGATGGGATGGAAGGGAATGGGAAAGTACGTCATACAAACAATGCATGTAGAAAAAGAAATATATATTTGAAACTTGTATAAAAAGAAATAATAATAATAAAAAAAATTGCTACAATTTTTTTTGAAGGATCTCTGTTATTATTGTTATAAAGGAAGGTTGTTGTTTTAAAAAAAATAAGTGGATTTGGTTTCCTCCCCCCCCTCTCAGCCGCTCCTACAATCCTAAAATGGTATGGTATATGCCCAGGAGTAAATCAATTCTCTGCTCAGCCCTGCCATCTTACATGAGGCAGTGACTGTAAAATAGACACAAAAGACGCATGATACTCTCCAAGGCCCCCAACAGCTATAATATCCATCTTTGGCAGTTCACTTGACATTTACTCGGCCTCCTTCCCAGGCCGTTTTCTCCGCCGTCCTCCCTCTCTTCCTCTCTCTTAACAGTGAGGCCCTCGCTCTCTGGGGCTCACCAACCGGTTGAACAGATAACAAACCTGTCAAGAAGGGTTTAGCTGGGGAATCAATCCTGAATTCGCCGGGAAATGATGTGTACAATGGGAAAATGCAAGGGATGACATGAGCTTTCCCTTTGGAGATAGTGGCCGGGAGACGCTTAAAATGTTACGCCGAGTGTTAAATGGATGCCAGGACAGTTCATCAGATCTTATCAGGGGGAAAAGGTTAAAATGGCCTTTTTACTCCCTCTTTTCTCATCTCTGCTTGCAGAAAGAGAAAGAAAGAGGAAGACAGTCGGAAGATAGGGAAATGACACCGGGTATTTCTCTACTGGCAAAAAATCATATTTTTTGTTAGGGATTTTTCGATTTAAATAGGTTTTTTTTGGGGGGGGCAGTGCTAAAGAAAGCCTTTGTAGGAGGGTCATCATACAGGTTCAGGTAGGTTTTCTTTTCCCCAAAAGGGAAAGGCATCATCTAAGTGAGAAAGCTCATAAAACCTCCACTTTTACAAATGGGGCAGAAGCAGTGAATGCTTCCTATTTCATGTAATATAATGTTTGTGTATCTTTTTTTGAGAATGACTATGGCTCTCATTGCTTGTTTTGTACATAAATCTGCTTTGGGTACACATGTGCAATTTTGGATCAATTGACATAGTATTTATACATATAAGAGGAGGACCCACAAGACCCATGAGAGATGGGAATTTTTTTTGCCTGCCCACTCCTTCTCTCACCCCACTGAACATCTTTTAGTGAAGTAAATGACCACTGAAATCTCACGAGACAACTTCATAAAATCTTAAAGCCATTTAAGGTTGCCAAGGCAACCACAGACATCCGTCCAAAATGGCTGCTGAGATCTCAAGGGATAGTCTCACAAGATTTCAGCACTTGAATTATATTATTCCCCCCTATCCCTTTATTAAGTAAAGGTAAAGGTCCCCTGTGCAAGCACCGAGTCATTCTTGACCCATGGGGTGATGTCACATCCCGACATTTTCTAGGCAGACTTTGTTTATGGGGTGGTTTGCCAGTGCCTTCCCCCCCTTTATTAAGTATAAGCTTTTTCTGCAAACCTGGGTCGTCCCCCCCCCCCAAGTTTGCAGTTACATCTCCCCTGTCAATACCTAGCCTTACTGATCAGATTATTTGATACACATTCAGAGCATTCCTGACATTTAAGGGCAAAAGCCCTTAGGAGGCCAGGAAGGCCCTGCGCCGGTGTTGGGGCCCTCCACGCCGACATCCGGGCTACTTATGCTGGTGTTAGTGGGCACAGTGCCAGCGTGGAGGCCCGGACACCGATCTTTGGACGCCGCCACAGCAGAGCCACCCCGGGACACCGACAGGGCCTTCTGCCGGCGTCCCCCCAGCGTAAAGTCCCGCGCCAGCATTCCGGGAGGTGCTCCAGCATCCCCAGGGGTGTTTCCGGGGCATTCTGGGCGGCGGGGCTGCCAGTAGTTCTCTACGGGGCGAGAAGCCCCATTTAAAATTTTAAAAGCCTTTAAAAGGCTCCTTTTTTTTTAGTTTTAGGCACCAGAAAAATGGGCTAGGAGGCGCCGCAGCGGTGCCTCCTCCCTGCCATCCCAGCATGCCGAAAGCTCAGGAATGCACTGATACTGGGTCTTCAGATTCAGAATCAGATATAGTATACAATATATATAATCTGTGCTCACTTTGGCAGCCCATATACTAAATATATATACATATATAGTCGTGGATTACTGATGCAGAAATAAGGTTGGAAAAAAAATTATGGGCCAAACTCATTGTGAGGAAATAAATAAACATGGCTTTGATTTGATAAATCTGAATGGGGTAGGGTTACCAACCTCAAGGTGAGGCCTGGAGCTCTCCCAGAATTACAACTGATTTCCAGACTACAGAAATTGGTTCTCTTGAAGGGAATGGCTGTTTCAGAGGGCTGACTCTATTGCATTGCTTCCCAGCTGAGCTCTGACACCCCCCCAAACCCTGCTGTCCCTAGGCCCTGCCTCCTAAATCTCCAGAAATTTCCCAAACTGGAGTTCACAGCCCTAGAAAGGGAACTTTTGAGATGAAACACAACAGATATAGTTTATCTAGACATAGTTTATCTAGATTTCAGTAAGGCTTTTGATAAGGTTCCCCATAATATTCTTGTTGACAAATTGGGAAAAATGTGGTTTAGATCCTATTACTGTTAGGTGGATCTGTAATTGGTTCACAGATCGCACCCAAAGAGTGCTTCTTAATGGTTCCTCATCCACTTGGAGAGGAGTGACTAGTGGAGTGCCTCAGGGATCTGTCCTGGGCCCTGTGTTGTTCAATATCTTTATAAATGATTTGGATGAAGGAATAGAGGGGATGCTTATTAAATTTGCAGATGATACTAAATTGGGAGGGTACGGTAGAAGAAAGAGCCAGGATACAGGATGATCTTGACAAGCTGGAGAATTGGGCTAAAACCAATAAAATGCATTTCAACAGAGATAAATGCAAAGTTCTGCATTTAGGTAGGAAAAATCAAATGCATAATTATAGGATGGGGGAGCCTTGTCTTAGCATTAGTGTGTTCGAAAAGAATCTTGGGATCTTAGTAGACCAAACACTGAACATGAGTCAGCAGTGTGATGCGGTAGCTAAAAAGGCAAATGCAATCTTGGGCTGCATCAACAGAAATATAATGTCCAGATCACGTGAAGTGATGGTATCGCTTTACTATGCTCTGGTTAGACCTCACCTAGAGTACTGTGTTCAGTTTTGGGCACCACAATTTCAGAAAGATGTAGACAAGCTGGAACGTGTCCAGAGGAGAGAAACTAAGAGGTGCCGAGTTGTTTTCTGTTGCCCCAGAAGGTCGGACCAGAACCAACGGGTTGAAATTAAATCAAAAGAGTTTCCATCTAGACATTAGGAAGAAATTTCTAACAGTTAGAGCGGTTCCTCAGTGGAACAAGCTTCCTTGGCAGGTGGTAAGTGCTCCTTCCCTGGAGGTTTTTAAGCAGAGACTAGATGGCCATCTGTCAGCAATGCAGATTCTATGAACTTAGGCAGTTCATGAGAGGGAGGGCATCTTGGCCATCTTCTGGGCATGGAGTAGGGGTCACTGGGTGTGTGTGGGGGGGAGGTAGCTGTGAAATGCCTGCATTGGGCAGGGGGTTGGACTAGATGACCCTGGTGGTCTCTTCCAACTCTATGATTCTTTGAGATGGGGGGTGGTGGAAACCCTGAAACCATCCTTGGAGGAAGGAGAGGGACTTGCATCAAACCACATAAGGAGTCCATGTCAAATGCAGGTACTCTGGATCAAAGTTCATCCTTTATTTACCAGGCCAGCCGCCATGCAGGCGCATCTTTGTGACTGCTTTCTTTAGCCAGACCCAATAAATTTTGATCGTCTCAACCCACCTCTTGCCCTACTCCGGAGATTGGGACTGCATGGACTACTATGTCCCGTAATTAAACTCATACAACATCTGCCTACTGGTAAACATAATAATATCAACACAATGCAATAAACCCTTGTTTGCAACATCTCGAAAGAACAAAGCCTTCCCTAATGATATTTTAATGAGGAAACGCATGCACTAATTACTAGATGTCTACTGGCTGGTCTGTAAGATCCGGCACCGAGGAAATGTAAACGCCATTTGATTCATGTTTTACGCAAAACAGAGAGGGTGTGTGTGTGTGAATCTGTCTGAACAAAGACATTGAAATCAGCTGAAGTACACACCACTAAAGAAATTCCAAACATACTGTCAGCCAGCGAAAGGGCGGGGGAGGATTAATGTTGAACAAGATAAGTATCCTCCTTCCTTATTTATTTTTTCACACAAGTGTGCCTCTTAATTTGTAAGTGGTATTCCAAAAGGAGAGGCGGGGTGTTGAAACACTTGACTATTATTACCATCAGAGAAGTACTAAAACATAAAATGATCCTGTTTACCAGCTAATACAAATGTGCGTAATCCTTTTGCAGCACTGAGAATGTGTTATTTGAACATACAGGAGAGCATTAAGGGCTTCGCGGCATATAGGATATCAGAGAGCTGATCTCTCCCCATGTATTTTTAACCTCATACAAGCAGCCAATCCTTGAGCTGGAGATGCGAGGGATTGATACTAGGACCTTTGGTATGCCAAATATTTGATTCATGCCCCATCATTTTTGTAGTTACCCATAGTTATGTCCCTGAGCTTCTGAACCAGTCTTCAATCAGGGTGTGTCTCCTGATTGGGAAGGGACTGGTTTGAACAATGATTCATGCAGAGACACAACAGGAAGCCTCCTCTGCAGACATCTCTAAATTAGAAGCAATGAGTCCTGCTCATGTCATAGGGATGGGGCAGAATTGAACACATGAAGCTGCCTTACACTGAATCAGACCCTTGGTCCATCAAAGTCAGTACTGTCTCTGACCAGCAGCGGCTCTCCAGGGTCTCAGGCAGCGGTCTTTCACATCACCTTCCTTTTATCTGTTTTGAATCTCTCACCCTCCAGCTTCAGCAGATGACCCCGCGTTCCAGTATTATGTGAGAGGGAGAAAAACCTCTCCCTGTCCACTCTCTCCAAGCCATGCATAATTTTATAGACCTCTATCATGTCTCCCTTCAGCCGCCTTCTTTCCAAGCTAAACAGTCCTAAGCGTTTTAACCGCTCCTCATAGGGCAGTTGCTCTAGTCCCCTAATCATTTTGGTTGCTCTTTTCTGCACCTTCTCAAGCTCTGTAATATCCTTTGTAGGTGTGGTGACCAGAACTGTACACAGTATTCCAAGTGTGGTCTCACCATAGATTTGTACAAGGGCAGTATGATATCAGCAGTTTTATTCTCAATTCCTCGTCTAATTTTGGCCAGCATGGAATTTGCCTTTTTTACAGCAGCCGCCCACTGGGTTGACATCTTCATCGAGCTATCCACTACCCCTCATGACTATTTATCCCTTCAGAAAGGTACCGTTGGGAAGTAATTGTGGGGGTGGGGCACAAATAAGTGTACGCGCACACATGAACTTTGTGCTTTTTGCCGAATACGCACAAAAGCCCATCAAACATTTTTTGAACGCCCAACCAGGATGCTCAGAGAAATGCGAGCAATTCCAGGTCAAACACCAGGGGTGTTTGCCCATCACTACTTTCTCCTCTCCAAGGAAAGAAAAAAAGGAATAAAAAAGGGGGGGAGAAAGGATTTGTGTGCTGTGATCTGTGTGCTGACGGGGACCCTTCAGTAAGCAAGTGTCAACACACATTTCATCTCATTATTGTTCTGGCTACAAACTATTGCTCGCAGTTCAGCTCCCACTGCCATTTCTAATTTATACTTCTGCCGTCTCTTTCTGCCCCGCCTTAGCGTCTAGAATAAACTGACACGTAAGCAACCAAATAAAGAAATATCAGGAAATTGTTTATTTAAGAATCTGATCCCAGACGTGTTAATGCATTAAACACAAACCCTCTGCAGGCCTGCCTTAAAAAAAGAAAAGAAAGAATTGCATTGTTGGGTTTATTTGGTACTCGGGAGGCACCTGAGTCAAGGAGTATTGCAGAAGGAGAGCTGGGGAGGGGGGGGAAGGAGATTTGGGAGGGGCTGTGGCTCAGTGGTAGAGCATCTGCTTGGCATGCAGAAGGTCCCAGGTTCAATCCCCGGCATCTCCAGTTAAAGGGACTAGGCAAGTAGGTGATGTGAAAGACCTCTGCCTGAGACCCTGCAGAACCGCTGCCGGTCTGAGCAGACGATACTGACTTTGATGGACCGAGGCTCTGATTCAGTATAAGGCAGCTTCATGTGTTCATGTGTTCAATACAATACAGTCTCCTTTATTGGCATAAAATTGAAACATGGGGTGCCTACATAGTAACACTGAATTGTTGCAGCTGAGCATTTCTGACAAGGTTAAAACATAGATAGATAAAAAGATGCTAAAATTAGTAAAAGCCCTCTAATTAACTTGCTGGCGAACATTCACAGCAAATCTCTTGAAATTGTGCCATTTTCTCCAATGTAACAGGAGAGTGATTATTCAGTAAAAAAAGAGCATTAAGAAAATCAGGAGAATTTGACTTTCTTTTTTGTGTGTGTCAAAATAGGGCCTAAAAATTTGCTGCGAATTTCTGCATAAAATCTACTGTGGAATAGGACATGTACAATTGATTCAATGCAGAAAGTGATTTATTTGGTAAATGCACCCTTTAAAGGGGGGGGGAAACACTATCAAGATTGGTAAGGATTGGCAAAATGACACAGTCTGGCCAAGACAGGTGCTGAAGCAAAAAAATAATAATTTCTGCATTTCCATCGGCCTCGTTATTGACATTATTCAGCTTCTTCATACGAACAGTAAATTGATCTAAGCTGAGCATTTTCAGCTTCAGAAGGAAAATGAAAATACCAGTAGATGCTGTCAAAGCTGACATTGTGTTTGTGCACGCAGGCTGTTCCTTCCCTTCTGATACGAGAACACTGTGGCACCTGAAGCCATGCTGATTTCCCAAGCCCAATTATTTCACAACATACAAACCTACGGAATAGTTCCCTCCCTACCATGGGACACGCTTGCTACCAAGCTTAATGGAGTCCCTGAAGCTCTGCTTCTGACTAATAGGATGTGATGTCTTCCCACTTCCCCTACACACAGACACTCTCTGCCACTCATGTTCGGGCACATCACCGCCTTCTGAATTCCACCAAAGCTCTAGCTAGTGGAAATGTGCTCCACCAAACCTCAGCTCGGCTTACCTCATGATTATATGGGGCAATCATGGAACTTGGCTAGGGGTTGCCAACCTTCAGGTGGTTTGCAAACCACAAATAGCAGAAAAAGTTAAACAATAATTATTAAAGCAATAATACTCTGGTCAATTATGCTGTGTAAGACCTTAACACTACATTCTTTATGTCAGGTTCTCTATATAATACTACGTGAAATATCAATTTATGGCATTGCGATTTTTTAATATAGTGGCAGCTGATGAAGACCGCCCAGTGGTCGAAACAGAGACACATCCGGCACCCTGTAATATGCTCTACCGTTGCCACTCAGATGATTGATGAGTTATTATACTCCAAGCTACAACGACAGAAACTTTCTGTCACCTACACTCCAAGTGGTTTGACGCCTATGTGACTACATCTCGACGTCTCCTTTATGAAAGTTAGCGATATATTCGCACAGGACTCTCAGATTTACATATAACGCTTGTGACTGTAACAACGTGTGCTATAATATGTTTGGACTTTGTTTGCATATTAATATATATTTATGGATTGAATAATATATATGCCTAAAATTGAACAGAGTATTATTGCTTTAATAATTATTGTTTAACTTTTTCTGCTATTTGTGATTTGCAAACTAACTATAGCAGGCTAACTTATATTTAACCAACCTTCAGGTGGTGGCTGGAGATCTCTGGCTATTACAACTGATCTCCAGGAGACAGGGATCAGTTCACCTGGAGAAAATGGCCGCTTTGACAATTGGCCTCTATGGCATTATATCCCACTGAAGTCCCTCCCCTCCTCAGGCTTCACCCCCTAATTCTCCAGGTATTCCCCAACCCAGAGCTGGCAACTCTAAACTCATCTTATGATGGGCAGCTTGAGTCACTGACAAACAGCTCAAACCTGAGAAATATCCACTCCCGATTATGGGTTGTCAATTCCAGTTTGGGAAATTCCTGGAGAACTGGGGACAGTGCCTGGGGAGGGCAGATTTTGGAGAGGGGAGGGGGCTTAGCAGGGTTGTGACGTCACTACAGAAATCTATGGATCATCTCAAGCAGAGGTCCTTCGCATTGCCTACTACCCACAAAATCACACAAGGTTGGAAGAGACCACAAGGGCCATCCAGTCCAACCCCCTGCCATGCAGGATCCCTCAGTCAAAGTGCTCCTGACAGATGGCCATCCAGCCTTTGCTTAAAGACCTCCAAAGACGGGTACTCCACACACACCCCCGCCACCCATTCCACCGTTGAACCGCCCTCACTGTCAGAAAGTTCTTCCTAATGTTTAGGCGGAATCGCTTTTCTCTTAGTTTAAATCCATTACTTCGTGTCCTAGTCTCTGAAGCAACAGAGAACAAGCTTGTTCCCTCATTAACATGGCATCCTTTCAAATATTTAAACATGGCTATCATGTCACCCCTTAACCTTGTCTTCTCCAGACTAAACAAACCCAACTCCTTAAATCTCTCCTCATAGGGCATAGATTCCAGACCTTTGACCATTCTGGTCGCCCTCCTCTGGACACGCTCCAACTTGTCAACATCCTTCTTAAATTGTGGAGCCCAAAACTGGACACAGTATTCCAAGTGGGGTCTGACCAATGCAGAATACAGTGGTAGTATTACTTCCCTTGATCTAGACACAATACTCCTATTGATGCAGCCCAGAATTGCATTGGCCTTCTTAGCCACCATATCACACTGTTGACTCATTTTCAGTTTGTGGTCCACTAAGACTCCCAGATCTCTTTCACATGTACTGTTGTCAAGTCAACTATCTCCCATCCTGTACCTGTGCCTTAAGTTGTTTCTGCCTAGGTGAAGTACCTTACACTTCTCCCTGTTGAAATTCATTTTATTGTTTATGGCCAATGCTTTTAACTAAAGATGCTGAGGATTGAACCTTCTACACGCCAAGAGGATGCTCTACCACTGAGCTATGGCTACTTCCACATGTGTAGCTGGTTTCATAATTTTCATAGAATGCCCCTGTAGCTTTTTTGAAGGCAAAACTCATGCTTTATAAGGGGTAAAAAAGCACTGTCTAGTGACCTTTTGTGGCAACTTTTGCCGATGTACATTCTCCATTGATTACATGTGAATAAGGAACATCAAAACAAAACAAACCCCCCAAAAATCCCCCTCACCCTATTAAAAACGGATGACTAATCCCTGGTAATTGCTAACATGATCATCTGTGTGCTTTTTCGGAAAAGAGCAATGGAAGAATCAACTCAACCCTTTAATTAAAATCCAAGGATGAAATGTAGCGGACTATTTCAACTCTTTAATTAAAATGCATGGGTAAAACTCAGATACATCCTGGCCCTCGAAAGCTAGCTTGTAACAGCGGAGAATTCAACAAATATTCCGAAGAAGAGAAATGGGAATGCCTGTGTTAAAACAAAAGAAATAAGCTGAATTGTTAAAACAGGATCTTGCCCACATTCTCCCTGAAAACCCTTGTGGGTTCCATGTCTTATGGCTATGATGGTTGGCTCACTTTAATCCTTTACAAATCCCCACTATTTCTCCATACCAGACAAGGCCCAGATCAAGAAGCATCTTAAAGACACCTTTATTTTATGAAATGATGTTACAAAACCCGTTAAAATACTTGCAAGCAACAAAGTATTAACCCAGGCACTAAAGACAATAGGATTTTAAAAACCAAAGGGCACTTCCAAAATTTCTTACATTCAGTTTTTATAAACTTATCCCTGGATTTGCGTGCCAAATTGCTGAGTTTTGTTTTTGAAGTGGAATCAGCACATTAAGAATTTGCCCATTGTTACATTTTTAAAAAAAAATCTAAAGCCAGAACTCTGGGTGGATTCTCAGCTGTCTCTCATGAACTATGAACTCGCATCCCAAATTTGCATTAACTTTCCTTTATCCAGGGCTTTTCTTAGCACCTGGTCATTCCACCTCTTCTACCACTCCAGGAACAAGGTGTTCCTCTCCCCTTTGCCCTGGCTTGCTGTCGTTCCTATATGCCTCACAATTTCTAGACCAACTTTCCACGTAGTGGAGAGGACAACTTTCTCATATAGCTCTGTGTATCGGCACGCATGGAGTTGCATATGAGTGGGGTCAAAAGTCAAGATTTCTCTTTCTTTCTTGAAAGGAAAAGGTCCGTCTGTATCACAAGGTGACAGAGCAATCAGGTTCCACGGCTCACTGGATGCCATATTGTTCTGCAACCTATTGGTCAGAGCGATCTTTTTCATGTTCCGCTCTCCCACCAGGTCCCTCTATAATTGGCTATCTTCACAATCACCACTGTTAAAGTCCTCATTTTATGTACTATGGAACTAAAAATACAGTAGACACACAGTTCCAAGGTAGTCTTCCATCCAGGCACCTGGTTGGATCCAACTGGCTTTTTCTCCAGCCGATAGAGATCAGTTCACCTGGAGAAAATGGTTGCCTTGGCAATTGGGCTCTATGGCATTGAAGTCCCTCCCCTCCCCAAACCTGGCCCCCTCAGGCTCCACCCCAAAAGCCTCCCGCTGGTAGTAAAGAGGGATCAGGCAACCCTAGTTGACTGGTCATTCACATGAGCGGCGGAGGATAATCTGGTGAACTGGGTTTGTTTCCCCACTCCTACACATGAAGCCAGCTGGGTGACCTTGGGCTAGTCACAGCTCTCTCAGCCCCACCTACCTCACAGGGTGTCTGCTGTGGGGAGGGGAAGGGAAGGTGATTGTACGCTGGTTTGATTCTCCCTTAAGTGGTAGAGAAAGTCGGTATATAAAAACCAACTCTTTTTCTCCTCCTCCTCCTCCTCCTCCTTCTCCTAGTTCTAACCCACATGATCATTCCAAACACTGACTGTTTGTACAGAGGGTGGATCTTTATATACAAGCAGTCTTTTTTTATTTTGTTTTTTTTATAAAAACTGAATCCAATAAAAACTGAATCCAAGAAGTTCAGTTGAAAGCGCTTGCAGCGCTTGCTAAGTCTCTGCAGTTGTCTGCTTAGTTCAAGGCGTGATAGTATCATTTAATTACATTTGACATTTCGCTTCAGGTACCGTGGGAAGCTGTAAATTAACCCCGCAACTCCCTTTTCTTTTGGGGGGGGGAAGGGAGGGCAAAACAAGTTTTGATCTTCTCGCGGAAGATCTGCAAGTTAAAGCCCTGTTTAATTCGCGAAGGGGAAAGTGACAGGCACTTCGTGGCGGAAATGCTCCCAAAGTGATCCTTTCTGGAAGGACTGGCTACTTGTTCCCCCTAATGCCCTAAGACTGTTACACACAACTTCCCAGGGCACGCCCGCATTTGGAACAAGATTTTCCTCGGAAGTCAGAACATCCTATTTTTCATGGATATCAGCATTACAGGCTTTCTGCCGAGCACCTATTTAAATGCATTAAGACGCAAACTCAGGATGTCTTTTCGTGTTCTGTCGCTATTCTTAAACTGCTCAGCTGCTAAGCCAATCTGGAGGGAGTTTTACCCCCCTCCCCAACTTCTCTTTGATGTTCCCACTATTATCTTTTTATAGCATAATCACACTTTTGGGTATGTTGCAGATCAAAGGGAAGCGGCAGCTTTTTAGGCTAAGCCTGGACACCGTGCCCATAACTAAGTGAATTCATTATATTTAATAACGATCTCCAAGGAATGGAACGAGCGGAGGGGGGCGGGAATCATATAAAATAATAAACATCAAGGTAAATAGGGGAAAGATCATTAAAATTAGCTAAATGTGGAACAGCTTGGTTTCCGGTGGCAAGGATACAGCCTCAAACGTGTCTTGGGTCAGCCACGAATGTGACTTCTGTCTGCAAAGGGAGATAATTAGCTGCATCTCACTATATTCAGAGGAGCCCTTCGGCACAGAGTGGTAAACTGCAGTGCTGCAGTCGAAGCCTCTGCTCACGACCTGAGTTCGATCCCAACAGAAGTCAGGTTCAGGTCGCCGGCTCAAGGCTGACTCAGCCTTCCATCCTTCCGAGGTCGGTAAAGTGAGCACCCAGCTTGCTGGGGGTAAAGTGTCGACGACTGGGGAAGGAAACGGCAAACCACCCCTTAAACAGAGTCTGACTAGTAAATGTTGAACACATGAACACATGAAGCTGCCTTATACTGAAGCAGACCCTTGGTCCATCCAAGTCAGTATTGTCTACTCAGACCTGCAGCGGCTCTCCAGGGTCTCAGACAGGGGTCTTTCACATCACCTACCTGCCTAGTCCCTTTAACTGGAGATGCTGGGGACTGAATCTGGGATGTTCTCCATGCCAAGCAGATGCTCTACCACTGAGCCACAGCCCCTCCCCATTGTGGTGTGATGTCACCCCATGGGTCAGTAATGACCTGGTGCTTGCACAGGGGACTACCTTTACCTAACTATATTCACTTGGTGTTTATGGAAGCAACTGCCAAGCTGGGCGAGCTAGAGTAAGGTTAATGATCACCATCTGTCTACCAATCAATACATTTTTACCCTGCCTTTCCTCCAGGGAGTTCAGGGCAGCACATGTGATTCTTTCACATCTTCTCCACCTTCCACAACAATGTGGTGTGGTCACCTAGATAGAGATTGTGGCGGGCCCAAACGCTGTCCCTACTTGCTCAGAGGTCAATCTATGAAATTCAGAACACCCACACAAACATCTACTGAGTTCTTCATCCTCGAAACATCTGCATCCAGAAATGCTCCCCTTCCCAACAGCAGTCAACCGCCCCCCCCTTTCCCCCCTGTGGATGGTCAAATATTGGGATTGACTGTAACTCCTCAGCCTTTCAAATTGTTGTGAGTTGGCTATGGAATCACAGGAGAGCAGCCCATTTCTAGAGGGTTCAGGAATGATGGACGCTTTAGCCTATTCCCTCTCCTTTTCTTAGAAAAGATGGAGAGAGAGAGAGAGAGAGAGAGAGAAATATGTTTCCAATATAGTTCCCTGAAATATAGTTTTAAAACCTATACGGCTGGTTCTGTTTTTTCCCCTCCCAAACATTGTGTGTGGTTTTGTTTTTGTCTTTTTTTTTAAAAAAATGTGTCTGCATGAGACAGAGAGAGAGTTGTTGAGTTTGGAAGCTGTCTTAAACCATTCAAGCAATGTTTCATATCTATAGCTTTCCACTTAAATTATTCTCAGCCTATCAGCCTCAGGAGTAAAAGCTGTTACCAGCTAGCTCCTCTCAGTGGGAATCACAATGTTTCCCCAGCCAAACTAACTTAGAGCCTGGGGGGGGGGGGGGCATCAAAAGTGAATTAGAGCAGGGGTGTCGAGCTCAGTTGTTACAAGGGTTGGATATGTAGGGTTGCCGGGTCCCCCTTCGCCACTGGTGGGAGGTTTTTGGGGTGGAGCCTGAAGAAGGCATGGTTTGGGGAGGGACTCCAATAGCTAGGGCTGCTAACCTCCAGGTAGTAGCTGGAGATCTCCTGCTATTACAACTGATCTCCAGCCGATAGAGATCAGTTCCCCTGGAGAAAATGGCCGCTTTCGCAATTGGACTCTATGGCACTGAAGTCTCTCCCCTCCCCAAACCCCGCCCTCCTCAGGCTCTGGAATGCTAGAGTTTGAAAATCCGCCCCACTGGCAAAAGAGTGGCGGTAGTGGTAGGAAGTTAAAGTCTTGTCTTGGGGAGGGGCTGTGGCTTAGCCATTTTGGCAATATTCGGGTTTCTGTTTTAACAAATATCAAAACCTGGGAATAAAGCCAAAGCTGGATAATCGATTGCCAAATAGGTATTCGGCTTTTTCCGGCTTCGGCTTTCCCCTGTGGGAATTGTTAATGCCTCTGGGGAGGCATTTTTGGAGGTAGAGTTCCCAAATTTTCATGGTATCTTCAAGGGACAGTCCTTGCAAGAACTCTGACGTTTGGTGAAGATTGGGTCAAGGGATCTGATTTTATGGAGTCTGGAAGGGGTCGCCCCCTCCTCCATAGAGAAGCATTGCAAACTTTACCATACTTCTTTATGGAGGAGGGGGTGACCCCTTCAGACCCCATAAAATTGGACCCCCTGACCCAATCTTCACCTAACCTCAGGGTTCATGCAAGGAGAGTCCCTTGAAGTGACCCTGAAAATTTGGGAACTTGGCCAAGTCATGCTCTCTCAGCCTCACCCACCTCACAGGGTGTCTGTCGTGGGGAGGGGAAGGGAAGGCGATTGTAAGCCGGTTTGATTCTGCCTTAAGTGGTAAAGAAAATCAGCATATAAAAACCAACTCTTCTTCTTTCCAACAGGAGATGTGCTGTGATTCCAGGTGTTTCCCCAGGTCCTACCTGGAGGATGGCATCCCTACTTGGGCAACCTGGTCTGCATCAGGGGATGAATTCAGGGCGGGCCTTGCTGGGTCCCACCGACTTAGTAATTTTAAAGGGGTACCCTGCCTGCCTTGTTATTATTACCTTGGATCTGATTCATCTTGCTACTACTCAGTACTTACCACTTTACTGGAGTTAACGGTGGGGTGGGGGGATGACCCAGAAATATCTAAAAAATTAAGTAGCAGGTTTTAAAAATGTAGAATCTGAAAAATAATTTAAACCTAAAATTAATTTAATCAACACAAGCACGGAAACGGTGACAACTATGACAACTCATGGAGGAGGGGAATGTCCTCTCCCTTGAGAGCCAGCATGGTGTAGCGGTTAAGAGCAGTGGTTTGGAGCGGTGGACTCTGATCTGGAAAACCGGGATTGATTCCCCACTCCTCCACATGAGCAGCAGACACTAATCTGGTGAACTGGATTTCCCCCCCCACACACACCTACACATGAAGCCAGCTGGGTAAACTTGAGCTAGTCACAGCTCTCTTTGAGCTCTCTCAGCCCCACCTGCCTCACAGGGTGTCTGTTGTGGGGAGGGGAAGGGACGGTGATTGTAAGCCAGTCTGAGTCTCCTTTAAGGGGTAGAGAAAGTCGGCATATAAAAACAAACTCTTCTTCTTCCCCCCACCCATGCTGTCTTCTTGGCCCTAATCCACAGCCCCTCTCTCTGGTGCCCTCCTCCCTTGCCAGCCCTCATTTTCTCCCTCTCTCCTTTCCCCGTGCCTCTCCCTTCCCCCTTGCATACAGTTTTACATGCCACTGATACGGTATTTCTGTGTAGAGTCTATGCCATTTATCATATAACATCCTTCTAATAGACAGCTGATTTACTGAATGCACAAACAACATTAAAAATGCATTACATTTGATGGGGGAAATTCAGCGCAAGTAAACAGGGCAACCAAAGAATCACAGGTTTGATTTGCACCGGGGAGAAGTGACAATCAAAACCAGGAGCAGGGGGGTTGAAACAGGAGGGATGAACAATTCAAAGTCATTCTTCATCTAAAACTTTCTTCCTGCACACAGATCCTGCCCAGTAGTGCTATTAAGTTCTGTCACGCAGCCCTAATTCTTAAAATGTCTCATCGCTCTTCCCACTAGGGATGCTTGAAGGCCTGCAACCTCACCTAACTCCTCACCTGATGGTTGTGAGCTATGGGAGAGGGGGTAACCCTCCACAGGAGGTTCAGCTGAGGCCTGGCAGCAGCATACCCTGCGGTGGGGCATTTGTAGGGTTTCCAGCTCTGGGATGGGAAATACCTGGAGATTTTGGGGGTGGGGTCTGAGGTGGGTGGGGTTTTGAGATGGGAGGGGCTTCAATGCCATGGAGTACTATTGCCAAAGTGGCCATTTTCTCCAGGAGAACTGATCCCTGTCACCTGGAGATCAGATGTAACAGAGGGAGATCTCCAGCTACTACCTGGAGGTTGGCAACCCTAGGCATCTGCCAGGGTCCAGAGCTTCTGGCAGGGCCCTCTGACCCTGACCCCCAACTTTACACCTCTTCTGCCACCTGCCCGAGCGTACTTCCCTCACTGTTGAGAAAAGGATGCACAGGTAGTTTTGCGTGTGGGTGGGGAGAGGAGTCATGAGCAGGCAGGTGCCACATAAATGGAAGGAGCAGGAAGGGAGTGTGAGCAGGGGTCCTGGTGGCGGACATAGGAGGAAGGGGGCTCTGACCCCTCCTTGCCCAGGGCCCCTCAAAATCTGGCACCAGCCCTACGTCAGCTACCCATGAAGGTACCAACCCTGTTTGTCAGACCACTCCACACATGTAGCATGATTAATGTTGCCGGAGATCTCCTAGGTTTACAACTGATCTCCAGGCAACTGAGATCAGTTCACCTGGAGGAAATGGCTGCTTTGGAAAATGCACTCTGTGGCATTATACCTCAAACCCCGCCTTCCTTAGGCTCCGCCCTCCCAAATCTCCAGGTATTTCCCAACCCGGAGCTGGCAACCCTAAGCATGGTACAACTTGCACTGTGTTATATCATGCTACATGCGAGGAGTGGTACTATGAACAGGACCAGTGCCCTTAGTAGCCTCCAACGCATCCCCCTCTCTCATGCAGACCCAGGCCCTGTGCACTTCCCTGTCTCCTGCATACTTAGGGTTGCCAGGTGGGTGTTTTTGGTGGGCAACCACCAATCTACCCAGCCACACCAGAGCGGTGATCGTGTGCACTGTGCGGTTGCACGCATGCGATGATGCCACTTCCTCTTTGACTTCTGGAAGCGGCTGTGGCGACGCCGTCACTTACGGAAGCAAGACCAGAAGTGACGTCATCGCATGTGCACAACCGCACGTGCAAGCTGCCGCTCCAGCCCTGCCCCCTAAAACCTCTTGCTGATCAAGAGGGGGGACCTGGTAACCCTATGCATTCACCCACCCCTACTATTTAGCGCTTGGCAGCTGTTTAAGACCCACTAGGCTGGGAGATACGACGCTCAATCCCCAGACCGCCACAGCTATTGAGCATGACATGCTTGCCCATGGAAACATCCCCATAGTGGGGCTTTGTGGTATCCCTCTTTTCCACTCTTGATTTGTAGGCACAACCCCAGGGTGGTGTAGTGGATAAGAGTGGAGATTTGGAGCGGTGGAGTCTAATCTGGAGAACCAGGTTTGATTCCCCACTCCTACGCATGAGTGGCGGAGGCTGATCTGGTGAACTGGATTTGTTTCCCCACTCCTACACACGAAGCCAGCTGGGTGACCTTGGGCTTGTCACACTCTCTCAGCCCCACTTACCTCACAGCGTGTCTGTTGTGGGGAGAGGAAGGGAAGGTGATTGTGAGCCGGTTCGATTCTCCCTTAAGTGGCAGAGAAAGTCGACATATAAAAAACCAACTCTTCTTTTCTTCTTATTTACTTTGTGTAACGAACATATTGCGTTACAAAAAAGAGAAACAAAAATATTGCAGCGGGGATGAACCTTGTGAGAGAGGAAGGGGGAAATCTCCTTAGACTGCACCATGCCAGTCTTCGTGATCTGATCTCCTCAATAAACGCCACATAGAGGTTAATCCTCACAAATCCGGCATGTCATGCCCTTGTCGAATCAAACTATTCATCACTTTGTTCAGAGGCTGCCAGGCCAGGAGAAGAGAGTAAACAAACGGATGGCCGTTCACACTGGCTGACTCTCAGGTGTGCTCAGCTTATGTGTTTTGAAAAGGCAACAGGGGACGGGAATTCCTTTTTGTTAACATCGTCGTCAATATTAAATGGAAGGATGGTGACAGGCTGCAACTGATCTAAGCCAGGGAGGGACCCATGAAGCTCAGTCTTGACATATTAAAGAAGAAGGTGCCTTTGAGCATGTACAGAGCACCATGTGCTCACCACTGGCCAACTGCAGACCATCTGTAATGAGAGGGGCAGGAGTTTCTTTCAGGTCACTGGATAAGACTTCAGCCCATCCTGACGCATCTGCCACCTTGTGGTGTAGTGGTTAAGAGTGGTAGTTTGGAGCGGTGGACTCTGATCTGGAGAACCAGAGTTTGATCCCCCCACTCCTCCACATGAGATGGGGAGCAACTGTAGCTGTTCTCCCCCCCTCTCCTCCTCCTCCTGGAAATGATATGGAATTCTGCACATTCCCGGAGTTGATCGCAATGGACCCAATCTGGCACCATCCGTTTCTTTTTACTAATTGCCCCATTCATGATGTTTCATAATCATTAGATTATCGCTCAGACAGTCATAATGAAACCAACTCAACGGATGCAGTTAGGCTATAAGACGTTGTCAAGGCGATAAACTTTCCTGGTAATAATGCAAGGCAAACAGGTTCATTGCACTGAGAAAGATATTAAAACTGGGCAAAAAAGGCACTAGGGGTGGAGACATTTGAGATGCACATATTTTCAAGTTATTAAAAAATTTTAAGAGACACCTACCCATGGAAACCACAGTGGTGATATTGGAAACAGGAAGACAGCACCCTAAGCAATGACACTGCATATCTCCAAGAGTGAGCCAGTTGAAATACTTGGTAGATCTGGCATGGCCTACAAGCATGGGCTGTGGGGCTCAGTGGTACAGCATCTGCTAGGAATACAGAAGGTCCCAGGTTCAATTCCCTGGCATCTCCGTTTAAAAAGGGATCCGGCACAAGATGGTGGGAAAGACCTCCACCACCCTGAGACCCTGGGAGGCCAGTGGCAGTCTGAGTAGACAGTACTGATGGGCCAATGGTCTGATTCAGTATAAGGCACATTTATGGTTTCATGGGTTGAGAATCAGCAAAATCTAGCTCAGTGGCAGACTGAATCTCAAAGGAATCTCAAGGAGTCTCAAAGCAGCTTACAATCACCTTCCCTTCCCCTCCTCCCAACAGACACCTTGTGGGGCAGGTGGGGCTGAGAAAGTTCGGAAGGAGCTGTGACTGGCCCAAAGTCACCCAGCAGGCTTCATATGGAGGTACTCCATATTAGAGTCCACCTGAGACCCTGCTCTTAACCACTACACTATGCCGGCTTACAGGGAGTAACAAGGGAAAAGTATACTAATTATTTATTTATATACTGAAATGTTTACACCCTGCCTTTCCTCATGGTTTAAGGTGGTTTACAATACAATACAATTGCAATTACAATATAATTAAAATGAAAACCAAAACTGTCCTGCAAACTATGATCTGGGAAACGTGGATAGAACTGATGGTTATAACCACCACTTGTGTGTGTGTGTGTGTGTTAAGTGCCGTCAAGTAGCTTCCGACTCATGGCGACCCTATGAATGAAAGTCCTCCAAAATGTCCTATCTTTGACAGCCTTGCTCAGATCTTGCAAATTGAGGGCTGTGGCTTCCTTTATTGAGTCAGTCCATCTCTTGTGTGGTCTTCCTCTTTTCCTAGCATGACTGTCTTTTCCAGTGACTCTTGTCGTCTCATGATGTGACCAAAATACGATAGCCTCGGCTTAGTCATTTTAGCTTTTAGGGTCAGTTAAGGCTTGATTTGATCTATAACCCACTGATTTGTTTGGTTTTTTGGGGCAGTCCACGGTATCCGTAACACTCTCCTCCAACACCACATTTCAAAGGAATCTATTTTCTTCCTATCAGCTTTCTTCACTGTCCAGCTTTCACACTCTGGCAACCACCACTTACCCCCTACATTTTCTGTGGAAGAATATTCTTTCATACTATGAAGGTGAAAATTCTTGTTCACCCATATGATGTCATTGCAGTCCTTAGGAGAGTCCTTAACCTCCCCAGCCCAGGTGAGTAAGTGCTTGATGAATTGCACTAGATGGGCATCTGCTTGCTCCAGCATTATCACTAGGATTAAATCCACTTCCAATCACTCACAAAGTAAGAAATTGCCTCCTTCTACAGAGTAGAAGCTAGAATGGTTTTCAGGAAAGAAGAAGAAGATCCACCCTCTGTACCAACAGTCAGTGTTTGGAATGATCATGTTGGTTAGAGCTAGAAGAAGGAGAAGGAGATGATGATGAAGAAGAAGAGTTGGTTTTATATGCCAACTTTCTCTCCCATTTAAGAGAATCAAACCAGCTTACAATCATCTTCCCTTCCCCTCCCCACAACAGACACCCTGTGAAGTAGGTGGGGCTGAGAGTGTGTGACTAGCCCAAGATCATCCAGCTGGCTTCATGCGTAGGAGTGGGGAAACCAATCCAGTTCACCAGATTAGAGTCTGCCACTCATGTGGAGGTGTGGGGGATCAATCCCGGTTCTCCAGATCAGAGTCCACCACACCAAACCACTGCTCTTAACCACTACACCAGGCTTTCATGATGTCCCCTATAGCTAGTCATTCCCCTGCCCCTTTTGGAAAGGTAAGCATTATGGTTTGGGCACAGTGCCAACTGGCAGGGAAGCTACAGGTACAGCTTGAAAAACCATTCAAATGTTTGCAAATGTTCCTCTCTCAATTGCCCACAAGAGCCCGCTGAGCATTTTTGAGCGTTTAACAGAGATGCTTGCAAGCAGTTTGGAGTTGAGCACGGAGATCGCTAAACCACTCCAAAAATGGAAGGGAACATGCATCCTAATGTGCACACTGGTGTACTTAAGCACTGTAATACATACTAATAAAAAACACAAAATAAAGGATGCGTGGTGAGCGGCGGGCAAAGGTAAAGACATGTTCTTGGATCCTCGAAGGCACAGCAGCACTAGTACTTTAGGTCCCCAATCAAACAAGTTTGTTGTGAAGACCAAAAAAGCTCTGCACGGGGAGGGGGGGGAATCATTCTGCTATACCAGAAATCAATTCAAAGTGATGCTGAGCCGTGCCATGTAATCCCGGAGCAGTACGGACCTCTGCCTCCCTCCTCTCTCCCCAAAATGTCTACAGAAATGTAGGTCTCATACAAAAAAAAAACTTGTTTATAATAAAGACTACATTCTGTAGCAATTTCCTAGATTCCTGGGGTTAGAAATCTAGATTGCCAATGGATAAGTGAGCCTTAAAATCACATCCCCGCTGACAAAAATTCATTTCTTATAACCGTCTCCATTTACCGGAATGTTGAATCTTTCCCATGGGGAAAGAACAAATGAAAATGTTATTTCGCTGCTCATGAACTCATACCTTTCAGCTGCTTTTTTCACTGCTGGCAATTCCATTCTCTTCCAAATTTGACTAAAGCCTGCGACCTCAGGGAAATAATGTCTATATAATAATCTTCTGAAAACTCTAATTCTGAGTCATGTTTTTGTGGATGCTGCCTCGTAGTTTTATGAAAATTGCGCCAAGCCGCGGCAAGACAAGTGGTGCAGTGTGCCGGTATTAACGTAATCGTTTTGACTGGTGGACACAATAATAATAACCATCATCATTCTGACCATGTGACATTCCTCTTTACAAGTCTACCCACTGGCTTCTTGTCTACTTCCAGATCCACCATAAACACATTGGCCTAGGATTGCCAGGCCCCTCTTCCCAACCGGCGGGAGGTTTTTGGGGCGGAGCCTGAGGAGGGTGGGGTTTGGGGAGGGGCTTCAACGCCATGGAGTCCAATTGCCAAAGTGGCCATTTTCTCCAGGGGAACTGATCTCTATCGGCTGGAGATCAGTTGTAATAGCAGGAGATCTCCAGCTAGTATCTGGAGGCTGGCAACCCTACATTGACCAGATGCAGCAAGCTTACGGGGCCTTGCCTCTCCTGACCTCTTTTCTCACATTTCTTGACACAGCCCATCCCTTGACCTTCCTCCTTCTCTCTCCATCACCCTCAGCTGTCCAAAGGTTTCTTGCTCCCTCAAGCAGCACTACAGTTTGTCCCCTGGTACCTGGGAGGTGGCTCAAGGACAGAGTATCTCCTTTGTGTGTGAAAGGTCCCAGCTTCAATCCCTGGTATCTCCAATAAAAGGATCAGGGATTGCGTCAGAACAGACAATCCTGACCTTGACAGACCAATGGCTCGGCTCACTATAAGGCAGCTTCGCCCTGACTTGAATAACCCAGCCTAGTCCAGTCTCGTCAGATCTCGGAAGCTAAGCAGGATCAGCCCTGGTTAGTACTTGGATGGGAGACCACCAAGGAACACCAGGGCTGCTACGCAGAGGCAGGCAATGGCAAATCGCTTCTGTTTGTGTCTTGCCTTGAAAACCCTGTGTGTGTAAAGTGCCGACTTATCGCGACCTTTTGGGGGGGTTTTCATGGCAAGAGACTAACAGAGGTGGTTTGCCAGTGCCTTCCTCGGCACAGCAACCTTGGACTTCCTTGGTGGTCTCCCATCCAAATCCTAACCAGGGCTGACCCTGCTTAGCTTCTGAGATCTGACGAGATCAGGCTAGCCTGGGCTATCCAGATCAGGGCCTTGAAAACCCTACAGGGTCATTAATAGTTGGATGCAACTTGATGGCGCTTTCTACCCCAAATCTGGCCTTAACCTGGATGGTTCATGCTAGCCCAATCTCATCAGATCTCAGTTGCTAAGCAGGGTAAGGCCTGGTTAGTACTTGGATGGGAGACCACCGAGGAAGTCCAGGGTTGCTACGCTGAGGCAGGCAATGATGCCACCTCTGTTTGTGTCTTGATTTGAACTCCTTATGGGGGTCACCATACATCAGCTGTGACTTGACGGCACTTTCCAAGGCACCAAGCCAGCTTCATATGCTCATAAAACCTCAGTCTTTTGCTCTGTGGCAGCCGCAATACTGCCGCAAAATACTGTTCTTGTTATTGATTCCCTGCAGCTCTAACTTGTGCTTTGCTTTGTTTCGGCTGTTACCCACTTCCTTCCTGGTTAGACTATCAGTTAGGCCGTCCTTGTGAGTGATTCAGATTTAGATTTATTATTAATACGGCAAAGCCATTAAAACATTCATATCAATTACAAGATAGAATTAAATATCTTTTTTGGGGGGGGATTATATGCCAACTTTCTCTACCACTTAAGGGTGACTCAAACCAGCTTACAATCATCTTCCTTTCCCCTTCCCACAACAGACACCCTGTGAGGCAGGTGGGGCTGAGAGAGCTCTAACAGAGCTGTGACTTGCCCAAGGTCACCCAGCTGGCTTCGTGTGTAGGAGTGGGGACACAAATCCAGTTCACCAGATTAGCCTCCACCGCTCATGTGGAGGAGTGGGGAATCAAACCCGGTTCTCCAGATTACAGTCCACCACTCCAAACCACTGCTCTTAACCACTACACCACGCTGGCTCTCTAAAACTATGGAATATATAATTCTTAAACAAATTACTGTTAGCTAAAAACCTCAGATTAATATAACATTTTCCGTTTTAGGTTAGATCGCCAAGCCTCCGCTTTGTCTGACGGATCTTGTATATTGCAGCACAGAATTTAGCTACTTGTTTCATCATCTGGGCTGACCCTTCCCATAGGAGATTCTTCAACCTCCCTTCCTCAGAGCTGTCCTTTGTTAGACTGAAGAGAGGGAAAATTAGCTTAAACCTTGCTTCCTCATAGAAAGAGCATTTGAAGAAAACGTGCGCAATAGACTTGTCTTCACCCAACTTGCAGGGACACCCCCATTCTCATCTTGGTAACCTCTTGAATCTGGCTTCTAGAATCGCCGAAGGCAGGGCAGCGCTTCCAGCTAACGAAAAAGCCCTTCTTTGTTGGTTTGTTTCCATTCCTTGTGAGTGAACAAAGACCCAAACAACAGACTCACTGATCACTAACCAGGATTGTACTTTTGTTTCTCCGCAATAGACATCAAGTGTTTCTATTCAACCATGAAGACTAGAAATGTGTTCTTCTGACACAATGAAGGCTGAGGATGTAGCACAATCAATCCTGGTTTCCAAAATTTGTAATGTGGTGTTGGAGGAGAGTGTTACGGATACCCTGGACCGCCAAAAAAACAAATCAGTGGGTTTTAGATCAAATCAAGCCTGAACTGACCCAAGAGGCTAAAATTGAGAAGACAAGAGTCACTGGAAAAGACAATCATGCTAGGAAAAGTTGAAGGCAGCAAGAAAAGAGGAAGACCCAACAAGAGATGGATTGACTCTATAAAGGAAGCCACAGCCCTCAATTTGCAAGATCTGAGCAAGGCTGTTAAGGATAGGGCAATTTGGAGGACAATGATTCATAGGGTCGCCATGAGTCAGAAAGGACTTGACAGCACTTAACACACACACACACACAATTGTTTTTATTAAGGGATATAGACAAAAAGAAGGGGAATAAGGGGGAAAGGATCAAATCTATTTCTACTTCCGAGCATTACACAGTCAAAACTATCGTCAGGTCAAAGTAACAACATTCGTCTTAAACATATAACCATTGTTATAGACACTCGTTAATTAATTTCTAGAATAATTCTCTAAATTTCATATTTTTAATAAGTATTCCTGACATGTGAGCAATAATCATATAAAGGTTGCCATTTTGTCATGAATTTGTCCACTGAGTTCATTTTTAGCAGGTGAGTTAGACTGGCCATTAACTCAAAGTTAAAGAGTTTACTGCTCCATTAGGTAATAGCTGGTATTGTATTAGACTTCCAATATCTATCACAAATAATTCTAGCAGTAGAAGTTGCGTATTGATAAAGTTCTTTGTTAATAGAATTCACTTGGGGGGGGGGGGTTATACCCAGCAACATATATTTAGGTTCTAATTCAAAATTTACTTGCAATATTATCAGTGGAGAATCTTCTAATACTGTCTAGTGTGAGATTCTCTTATGCCAAGGTCGTCCAAGCCAGGAACCCAGAACATGCCATTTTTCAGGGCACCTGTGTCTTTATCACTCATTTCAACATAGCTGCACCAGGCAATACAAAAGATAAAGGTAGTCTCCTGTGCAAGCAATGGGTCATTACTGACCCATGGGGTGATGTCACATCATGACGTTTACTAGGCAGACTGTGTTTATGGGGTGGTTTGCCATTGCCTTCCCCAGTCGTCTACGCTTTACCCCCAGCAAGATCCACCCATCTTCTGTGGGTTGGTGGAGTAAAGATCTTGACGTTATACAGATCCAAGGTGCTTCCACGGATCAATTCAAACCATCCGCCCATCTAGTTCAGCACCGTCTCCTGTAACAGTCAGCAATTCTTCAGGGTCTCAGTCCCTTTCCCAGATCTGCTGCCCTGAACTGGGGCTGCCAAGGATTGATCCATAGTTCCTTTGTATCTAATACAAGTGCTCCACTATCACTGAGTCAAACTCTTTTTCACTTTCAAGTGACAATGGCTAGAATTTTTAATATACAGAAGCCAACATAATTTGTGGGGGTTTTCCCCCTCCACGCCAGTGGCTTTGTGTGTGCCGTGCCAACCTTGCAAGCTGGCATGAGGACAAATGATGATTTAATATGGGGACTGGAGCTCCAGATGAAACGCTGAGTCCCAGTTTCCATATTACCTAATAGTAGTGTGCAGGTGCAGCCCCACACAGTTTAAAAATTGGCATGCACCAACCCCCCATGGCAGCATTTCCAGAGCATGCCAGTCAGTTTACATGCTGTGGCTGGATATTAACCATGTGTTGCAGACTTGCACATGTGAAGAATTCATTAAAACGTGGATTTGGGGACTACAATATCTACCAGAAACAGGGCCCCAGGAACAATGGTGAGTGATGACAGATTAGAACAGAGGCGTCTTTTTTGAAGGTTTTGCAGGAAGGAGAAGAGTTGGTTTGTATATGACGACTTTCTCTACCACTTAAGGATGAATCAAACCAGCTTACAATCACCTTCCCTGCCCCTCCCCACAACACATACCCTGTGAGGTAGGTGAGGCTGAGAGAGCTCTAAGAGAGCTATGACTAGCCCAAGGTCATCCAGCTGGCTTCATGTGTAGGAGCGGGGAAACCAACCTGGTTCACCAGATTAGTGTCCACCGCTCATGTGGAGGAGTGGGGAATCAAACCTGATTCTCCAGATTAGAGTCCACTGCTCCAAACCACTGCTCTTAACCACTACATGACGCTGCCTCTCCAGCTGTTAATCAGCAGGCGTGATCCAAAGAAATAAACCCATGGGTCCTCCAAAAATGCTGTAGAGACATGCCTGGGACATATACAGAACCATAAAGATCAGAATTAGCTCAATGGATTTAGATTGAAATAAGGTTGCCAGCTCCGGGTTGGGAAATACCTGGAGATTTTGAGGGTGGAGCCTGAGGAAGGAGTGGTTTGGGGTATAATGCTATAGAATCTACCTTCCAAAGCAGCCATTTTCACCAGGTGAACTGATCTCTGTTGCCTGGAGATCAGTTGTAACCCCAGGAGATCTCCAGCCACCACCTGGAGGTTGGCAACCCTAGACTGAAAGTTCACCTGGTTTCACACACTGTATTTTACACTGGCTGCCCAGATGTCCAAGGGAGGCTTACAGTGAGAGCAATAATGGTAACGATTAATATATGAAGCTGTCTTGGTCTATGAAAGTCAGTAACTGAAGAAAAAAGAGAAAAGGGGAATGAAATCCAACCTAGAAAACAGAAACTGGGTACCCAAGGTTGGGTTGGCTAAATAAAATATATAGATAATGAAAATATTTATTTAAAGCACTATGTCAAGATAAAAATTATTTTAAAAAATCATTAAAACAGCACAATGGCATTTCCTTAGGTTGATATACTATAACTACATGCCAGATGCGTTTCGGCCTATTAGGCCTTCCATGCCTATTATGGATTACTCTTTCTGTACAATCAAGAACCTGACTTTGACAGGGTTCTTGAGCACATGGAAAGAGCACTGATGTGCATGTGTGTTGGATGTAGCTGGCATTCCAATGAACGTTCATAGGTCAGATTGGAGCTTGTCGCTATGATCCCACTTCTCCCACCACGTGCATCCATTATCTTCTCCCTAGAAAGGCTGGAAACTGGTATTGTCATTATGGGGTAAAATGTGCCATCAAGTCTCAGCCAATTCATGGCGACCCCATGAAGTTCTACCTCATGGGTTTTTCAAGGCAAGAGATAAGCAGAGTTGGTTTGCTATGGCTTTCCTCTGCATAGCAACCATGGTGGTCTCCCATCCAAGAAACGACCGTGATCAACCCTGTCTACCTTCCAAACTCTGACAAGACTGGCCTAGTCTGCGCTATTAGGGCTGCTACTGCTGTCATACCGTCTGCTGAATCTACTGCCGATCAATTTCATTGGATTAAATTAAATCCTGGCGGTCTCCAAGTTGGAAGAAGAAAAATATATCTGTTAACTCTCTCCACCCAAGACGCAAGTCTACCTGTTGCCTTAGTCCCCTCCCCCCAAAAAACCCTGAAACGTCCTGACATCGCCTCCACATATGAAATTCAATATGCACAAATCCATTGAGACCTGATGCTGCCTTCCATATGAAAAGAAATGGTCTGATGGATCAAGTCAACGACAATCTGAGTAATTTGCCCAAGGTCACATATTGTACTGCCTCCTGTGTGGAGGAAGGAACCTTTATCTTCTGAGCTCCCACCTACAGCCTAGCTAAGGAACACAGATTTGCTCTGTGGACTTTTTAATACAATATATACCCATTCATATTCCTACAGATCCCTAAATCCTGCAGTTCTGAACCTGATTTTCATTAAGTTTCAATGTCGCCGTAATGCCGAGATTGCCAATTGTAAGGTTGACTTTTCGTGGTAATTTTGTCCGATTTCTCTTTCTGTGATGTTGCATGAGACACTCATACCATATGGGGAGGGGAGGTAATGCTTTGGTTAACCCCTTAAAGACCCACAAAGTTTTTCCAGGGTATAAGCTTTCAAGAGTCAAAGCTCCCTTCATCAGATATCAAATAAGCAACTAACGTTTGTTTATTAATGATTGCCTATGATAGTGAGGCTTTTAAAAATCAGTGGATCAGATAGATAGCCTTTTAAAAACCTCTCAGCTCTATAATTTATGAGATTAAAACAAAATTAAAGGAACTGTGTGATGGATGGAATTAGAACCAGCAACTGTGCAAGATAGAAAGCAGCCCATCCCACCTTTGATTCATTCCAGCAACGACTTGCATTTGCATGTAATTTGCAGGTACCTTTTCCAACAAATGCTTTCATTTAGTATTATTACGAGGCACTGGGTGTGACAAGAAATCATTTTTCCTTGTCGGGGAGAGAGAAAAAGATTCTAGCATGAATAGAGATTTCGATGGGCTCAGGAAGACAGAGTTATGAGCCCAGTAGGATGTGGATATGAAACACTCTCCAACATTCAGCCCAACTATTACTATTCAGAACTTTTCCAGGGAGTTCCAGGTAGAACATATACTGTCCCCACATAGTTTATGGGGAAGGGCCATGGCTCAGAACATCTGCTTGGCATGCAGAAGGTTCCAGGTTCAATCCCCGGCATCTCCAGTTGAAGGAATCAGGTTGTCGGTGATGTGAAAGACCTCTACCAGAGACTCTGGAGAGCCACTGCAAGTCTGAGTAGACAATCCTGGCTGTGCAGGACCAATAGTCTGATTCAGCAAAACACTTTCAGAACACCCGAATTTGAGCACTGGGATTTCATACATGGTATATCTCACCACTGTATTTATCTGAATGCACACCTACATTCACACAACAATGTTCAATGTATCTTAATATAGCCCACCTCACTAGAACCAGAGCACTGGAAAGGGGGTTTTATTGGGGAAAGACTGCAACAGCGATCTCTAAAGCACTGAGCTTTCCACCCATTGGACTGAGATACATACTCCAATACTTTTGTAACTGAAGACAAAGAAACATTTAATAACACGGACGCACAGCGCATCAGTGCAAACCTCCTAAGACAGTGCCTTACAGAGCGGAGCTACTCCAGTGTGGTGGTGGAAAGTGTTGTCAAGTCGCAGCCAACTTATGGTGCTCCTGTAGGGTTTCCAAGGCAAGAGACAAAACAGGTGGTTTGTCGTTGCCTTCTTCTACATAGTAACCCTGGACTTCCTTGGTGTTCTCACATTCCAGTAGTAACCAGAGCTGATCTTGCTTAGCTTCTGAGATCTGATGAGATCAGGCTAGCCTGGGCCATCCATGTCAATACTCCAATTTAAGCCTATTTATTTCAACAGGTCCCAGACCAGAGTTTTGTTCAAGACTTTCTATTGTTCAAGAAATTGTTCAAGACTTTCTATTCCTTGGCTCCACCATCAACCAAAAGGGAAACTGCAGCCAAGAAATCAGAAGGAGGTTGAGACTGGGAAGGGCAGCCATGAAGGAGCTAGAAAAGATTTTGAAGTGTAAGGATGTGTCACTGGCCACCAAGATTACATTAATGCATGCCATCGTATTCCCTATTACTATATATGGGTGTGAAAGCTGGACATTGAAGAATGCTGATAGGAAGAAAGTAGTTTCCTTTGAAATGTGGTGTTGGAGGAGAGTGTTACGGATACCCTGGACTGCCAAAAAAAAACAAATCAGTGGGTTATAGATCAAATCAAGCCTGAACTGACCCTAGAAGCTAAAATGACTAAACTGAAGCTATCGTATTTTGGTCACATCATGAGACGACAAGAGTCACTGGAAAAGACCGTCATGCTAGGAAAAGTGGAGGGCAGCAGGAAAAGAGGAAGACCCAACAAGAGCTGGATTGACTCAATAAAGGAAGCCACAGCCCTCAATTTGCAAGACCTGAGCAAGGCTGTCAAAGATAGGGCATTTTGGAGGACTTTCGTTCATAGGGTCGCCATTAGTCGGAAGTGACTTGACAGCACTTAACACACACACACACACACACACACACACACAGACCAGAGTAACTCTGTATAGGACTGCATTATCAGTCTCTAACCTGTAAAATTAATGAATTCATAGAATATCTTGAAACTAGACTAACCTTATGAAGAACAGACCACCCTTCTAAGACTATCCCGTGTGACTATGTAGACTGGACTATTCTTATGAAAGACTATCCTAATGACTATGCTACCCTAGACTATCTTTATCAAAAGACTATCTTTCCAGACTATCCTTACAAAATTGTGGCTGTTGCAAATGTATATGAATATATGAATTTTCCACCATCGGTCCATGTATCTTAATATAGCTAACAAGTCAAAACCCTTGTGATCAGCCCCAGACAACTTGCATTGACGTGAGCTTCTTTGCCTAACACTAGAATGTTCACAAAATGCACATACACATACATGTGCTCACACGTACACATACAGAGGTGCCCAGTGTCTACTCCTCAAACCGTGAACCTTGTTTTTTTTTCAGAAGGGGAGAGGAGTAATCTGTTGCGTGAAATGGCTATTTAAACATACGTTAAGTTCAGACTGGGGCCTACCTTTCTTGTAACTTACTCCTCCCAGTCTCCCCCATCATGATTTCTTCCCACCGTTCATGGGAATTATTTTCTATGGCCTCATTCAACGAATCAAAGCTTGAGAAAAATGACAGCTCCATCCATCCATCCTACCAATCCGCTGAGTTCTGAATGTGCATCAACAAGGGCTACCCAGCCAACAGCACTTTGGAGGAATGCTCAATACTAAATTGTACCTATGCAAAATCAGCACATAGCCTTAATAAAATACTGGCTCATTTTCAATTGTAAATGAAACCACAATGTGACTGCATAGGTACTCAAATTCAAGTGAAATGTGGACACAGCATGAAGGATGTTAGAATGCCACTGGTGGGGAAAAGTACCGTCAAATCGCAGCTGACTTAGGGTGATCCCATAGGATTTTCAAGGCAAGAACAGAGGTGATTTGCCATTGCCTGCCTCTGCATAGCAACCCTAGACTTGGTGGTCTCCCATCCAAGTCCTAACCAGAGGCAACCCTGCTTAGCTTCAGAGAGCTGACAAGACCAGGCTAGCCTTGTGATAACTGTACCATCTCTGCTTAACTATCCACAGGTCATTGGATATCACATTGTTGTGGCACTATAGTGATCATTTTGTACTGGATTATCTTGTGTGGACGAGCCAATCTAGTTGCAAATGACTGGTAAAGCACAATGATACCACAGTATCTGATCATTACTGGATGTAGCCCTGACCTACTGTAACAGGACGCATTTCCACAGTACCTGCTATCTAAGATCCTTTATTTGGAAATTCTTTGTTCTGCAGATTTACTGGCCTTGACCTGCATGTTGACATAGCTTCGACCCCATTCTGTGCACTCGTTTGTCTTGCTCGGCTAACCTGGTTGAACCTGCTTCACTTGGACTGATGGCCCGGCATTGATTCCTGATTGTTTATTGAGCCACTGCAGTGTTAGACCTTCCCCTGCAAAGACCCATAGCTCCTCAGGGGTCCTAAAACTCACACAGGGGTCCTGACCAGAGTTGTTAAGGGAAAGCGATCACAAAGATCCCGAACTTCAAACAAGACAGAAATGTCTTTAGCCCTGCAAAGAACACTTCCTGGGTGAGTACGATGACAGATGGTTACCTACTGAAAATCCATCCTTTAAAGATTAATGTTACTCCGTTGCAAGGATAAATCATTGGTAGAGATTTGATAATGTAGACTGTGATGTTTGTTTATCCAGAATGACTGGAGGGACCCAGCTCATAAGAAGGGATACTTAGGCACAAGGAGACTTTCAAAATATTGGGGTCCCAGCAGTTCAGCAACCTAGGATAGTGTGAAAATGCACACGATACTATGTAAACACTGAATTGTATGCATTTCAAAAGACTAAGACCGTTTTATGCATTACTTCTGGTGATGCAAGTAATGCCAGAGGTAGGGTTGCCAGCTCCGGGTTGGGAAATACCTGGAGATTTTGGGGGTGGAGCCTGAGGAAGGCGGGGCTTGGAGAGAGGAGGGACTTCAATGCCATACAATCCAATTTCCAAAGTGGCCATTTTCTCCAGGGGAACTGACCTCTGTCATCTGGAGATCAGTTGCAATAGCAAGAGATCTCCATCCGCCACCTGAAGGCTGGCAACCTTAGCCAGAGGGCAGTTCCAAAATGCCTTGCAGGGACCAATATGGAAGACCCTGTGCCTTAGTGGTAAACCACATGCTTCCCTGCTTGATCGAACTAGGGTTGCCAGGCTGCAGCCGACAACCCCCAGGGGGAATTGGAGGGGGGGAGCTGGTGTGCTGTTGCACCAACATCACTTCTGGTAAAAACTGGAAGGGATGTCTTTAGACACTCTAGCATTTATAAAAAACGCATTGGTTATACAACAGAGTTTTTTAAAAATACTAGAACATCCATCATGTCACTTCTGGTTTTTACTGTAAATGATGTAAGTGCACCAGTGTGATGCTGGTGCTCACTCCCCCCACTAGGGTTGCCAACCTCCAGGCAGTAGCTGGAGATCTCCTGCTATTACAACTGATCTCCAGCCGATAGAGATCAGTTCACCTGGAAAAAATGGCCACTTTGGCCATTGAGCTCTATGGCATTGAAGTCCCTCCCCTCCCCAAACCCTGCCCTCTTCAGGCTCTGCCCCCAAAACCTCCCGCCAATGGCAAAGAGGAACCTGGCAACCCTATGCTATTACAACTGATCTCCAGCCGACAAAGATCAGTTCACCTGGAGAAAATGGCCACTTTGGCCATTGGACTCTATAGCACTGAAGTCCCTCCCCTCCCAAACCCTGCTCTTCTCAGGCTCTGCCCCCAAAAATCTCCCGCTGGTTGCAAAGAGGGACCTGGCAACCCTACCCCCACTATTCTCCCCTGGGATGCTGCTATAAAGAGAGGCATGTCGTCCCTAGTTTAAACTGACATTCCCAGGTGAAATAACTCAAGTAGCAGGGCTGAGAAAGACCTTTTCAATGCCTGAGTTCCCAGACAGACAATCAGAGTAGACAATACTGGCCTAGATGCAGCAATGGTTTGACTTAGTGTAAGAGAGATCCATATGTTCACATGTAACATGTACATGATAGTGTCTCAGAACCAACAATAGTAAGGGTCCGGGCTTCTGTCCAAGTGATGTCAGCAGCGCTGAAGACAAACACATAAGTTTTACACACTTCCCCACACCTACAACACACATGCACAAGCACACATATGGGGAGGAGGGATGGAATGGGATATCGTTGCCATTTTCAACGCAGCAAAAAGAACGGATCAATCACAAATTATGTGCAAAGCTCAGCACGCCAAAAATAAACTAAAGTGGAGGAATGCAGTGCAGTTGTGCTCTGACATAGATTTTCATAAAGCAGCCGCATTTCCCACTAAGTACCATGGTTCAGTGTTTTATAAACCAGCCTGCATTGCATAAATCAGGAATGCACTTGGGAGAAACTGATTAAACTCGCCTGCGGTTTGGGACGCCTGCAAAAAAAAAAAAAAAAAAAAGCAATCAAACCCCGGCAATGGAAAAGTTATTTATCCAAAACTGGCTTAAGACGGGACTTGTGTCATTCGTCAGTAAAATATTTAGCACACATCAAATTAATTCATATCATTGCCAGACAAGCGCGCCCGCCCCCCTTCCCCTTCTGGGTGGCTCCGAGCGTCGGCCAAGCAGAACATACTTATGAGAGGGTCACAGCGAGGAAAAATCCTATCCCAGGGATGAAATGGAGCCAAGCATAGAGAAATTGCCTCGTGAATAGCTCTACTGGGAGAGCTACTGGACTGATGCTCTAATGCAGGATGTAGGAAGAGGCGGTGGCTCCAGAGGTCGGCAGCTCAGCACCGTGTCCTGTATCCGATTTCATAATTTCCCTGCAATTTGCACTGCTGTTAAGTCTGGTCAGGAGATGGAGTGACATGCAGGAATCCACCTGGCAGCTGAGTCGGGTTCATTCTGGTCAGATGTCGAGACATGTACCAGGGCCAGATCAACAGAAGCAGGAGTTTAAACGTGGGAGGAATTAGCAGGAAATGGAGGTGACCAACTATATTATACATGCCTAGGGGCAGCCAAAGAGCCCTGTGGTGCAGAGTGGTAAGCTGCAGGACTGCAGTCCAAGCTCTGCTCACGACCTGAGTTCGATCCCAACAGAAGTTGGTTTCAGGTAGCCGGCTCAAGGTTGACTCAGCCTTCCATCCTTCCGAGGTCGGTAAAATGAGTACCCAGCTTGCTGGGGGTAAAGGGAAGATGACTGGGGAAGGCACTGGCAAACCACCCCATAAACAAAGTCTGCCTAGTAAACGTCGGGATGTGACGTCACCCCGTGGGTTAGGAATGACCTGGTGCTTGCACAGGGGACCTTTGCTTTACTTTACTAGGGGCAGCCAACTGGACAGTTTTCTATTGTCATGACTGGCTTTCCCCCCTATCTGGCTGACTGCCATGTTAGGTTATTTTCCCCATATAATGAAAAGAATAGGAAAGAAGACTGTTTTTTTTTTTTTTAATTCCCATTACTTTTAAGGCAAAGGGATTTACCATGATGCACTCTTACGGTCTTCACAGCACTAGGCTCGCAGCTGATTTTAGTGCGTATTTTCAGCACATACTTTCCTGTGCCTCAAAAGAAGCTGCTCTAAACACTGTAGCTTTCTTTGATTGCCTTTTCTGATTCCCTATCCCTCCTGACTTCTCCTCAGCCAGAGAGAGAGAGAGAGAGAGAGAGAGAGAGAGAGAGAGAGAGAGAGAGAGAGAGAGAGAGAGAAGATGCAGCAACTTAGATGACTTAACCCCCTACCTACACTCTGAGGATATTAAATGGTACAGTCCACTTTTGCAGCTCAGGATTCTACCATTTCACACGCAGACTACACATGCAGCAGAATAAGGCAGAAGAATCCTGATGTGCCAGAATGGATTGTACCACTTCACACTCATGGGTGGGGAATCTCATTCTGAATGTCTCACCCTGCAAAACAACACATCTCTCTGTAAGCAGAACATTAGCACAGCAGGACTAGACTAGGAACTTTCTCCCTTGTAGGCTTGCTTTCTGCCTGAAGGCAGTTTTAAAACACAGTGGGATATTCTTCTTCCTGCATTCTGAATTGATCCAGTCTACTCTACAGTTCCAGATTCTATGACACCATTTTGCTAGATATTTATACAGCTCATATCATATTAGCAGTAAAAGCCCAATTTCCCTCCGTTGTTTTCGGATGAGATTCCTCTTTCTCTAGAAGCACTCTTCTTAGGTGTTTTGAGCTCACACCTTACTTCTCCTGAAAGTCATGTACGAAAATCTTCAGTTTGTTTATGCTTCTGCCTCTGGACCTTGCAGAACACCAAGGCTTCAGAAACCTTCTTCTGATGGGCATTTACTTCCCCCATTTTTCTTGAGGAAATGACATGGTGACATGGGTAAAAGGTGATTTAGGTAGACTGCTGTGCCACAAATTGCCAGGAACTGATTTAGAGACCTTGCCTTTGACAAGGAAGACAGTCGGGTGTCTGCTTTAAAGAAGTACTGGGAATATTTTCATCAAAGGTTTGAATTGAAAAACAGTAGGAGGTAAATATCTGAGAACGCGCCAAGACAAACCACTAGATCCATGCAATTACCATTAACAGGGGACAGCCGCGGTTCAATGAAGTAATTCAATCTGGTGTCCTACATTTTATCAGGCAGCAATTGTGTGCTCTGACACAAATTGCAGAGAAAGAGGACTGGGGAGTCTCGGGGCATCTCCCCCCCACCCCACAAAGCAAATTCATCTTCCTCCATTCTTATCATCAGCAGATGATTTTCTCTCTTCATCCACAGGGACCAGGTATCCCATCTCTTCATAGGTCTGCCAGCTTTGGGTTGGAAAATACCTGGAGATTTTTGGAATGGAGCCTGAGGACGGCAGGTTTTGGGGAGGGGAGGGACTTCAATGCCATGAGTACAATTGCCAAAGCGGCCATTTTCTCCAGGGGAAGTGATCTCTGTCGGCTGGAGATAGGGTTGCCAGCTCCAGGTTGGGAAATACCTGGAGATTTTTGGGGCGGAGCCTGAGTAGGGCAGGGTTTGGGGAGGGGAGGCACTCCAATGCCATAGAGTCCAATTGCCAAAGCGGCCATTTTCTCCAGGGGAACTGATCTCTATTGGCTGGAGATCAGTTGCTATAGCAGGAGATCTCCAGCTAGTACCTGGAGGTTGGCAACCCTATCTCTTCATAATGTCACCATCTTCGGTTTTCAAAAACATACTAGAGTTTCAGGCCAAGTGCCTTTCAGAGATCTGAAAAGGTATCATGATTTTATAGAGGGAATGTTCCCTTCTCTGTCCAGAGACAAAGGCCTAGTCTATACATGCAGCATGGCGAGGTGGCATTGAGGTGTAGGGGTACCCGCTATAGTGGGACACCCCTCCCGGCCATAGCCACAGACTCAAACTGCTGTCCAGTGCAGCATCTGGTTTCCCACAATGGCCGACCAATAGGGTTGCCAGGTCCCTCTTTGCCACTGGTGGGAGGTTTTTTGGGTGGATCATGAGGCGGGGTTTGGGGAGGGGAAGGACTTCAATGCCATAGAGTCCAATTGCCAAAGCGGCCATTTTCTCCAGGTGAACTGATCTCTGTTGGCTGGAGATCAGTTGTAATAGTGGGAGATCTCCAGTTAGTACCTGGAGGTCAAAAATAGTAAATTCACTGTAAATTGGTAGTATTCAAAATACACAGATACAGGCTAATAATTCACTTATACTTTTTTGCTTATTTTACTATAATAGTAAAATAAGCAAAAAAGTATAAGTGAATTATTAGCCTGTATCTGTGTATTTTGAATAGTACCTGGAGGTCGGCAACCCTATCTCCAGCCAATGGAGATCAGTTCACCTGAAGAAAATGGCCGCTTTGGCCATTGGACTCTATGGCATTGAAATCCCTCCCCTCCCCAAACCCCGCCCTCCTCAGGCTCCGCCCCAAAAATCTCCATGTATTTCCCAACCTGGAGCTGGCAACCTTATTCTTTGGGGTTCCGAGTTCAACTGTTGCCCAAAATATTACAGTCCTGACAAATGGCGGCTGCACTTGTGAACATTCCCCATTAATGATCTGAAATCGAGATCTCTGGAAGACGAAGGCCTTGCCTTTGACAGCTTAACTGCTTGCAATCACCCTAATTTGACCCGGAGCGGGTTGAAGGCTGCCGTAATGTATGTTTGGCAATCAATGAAGCAAATCCTTATTATTCAGGTTCACATTTGCGTTTTATGTCGCATGTCAAGAGAGGGGGAGAGGGGGGGAGGTGGCAGGGAGGGAGGGAGGGAAAAAATAACCCTGAAAATACTAATCCCTTTGATGTCGCTTCACAAGGGATGATGAGCAAAGAATATATTTATTCCACTCCAGTGGAAAATAATAATAATAAAAAATGGGGCCACGTTGTAATAAAGCAAATTTGACGGACTGAATCTGGAGTGACAGCTAATCTGGGGCTGCGTCTATTGCTTGAATAAACCTTGTAATCTTTCCAAGAGGGAGCTTGGAGGAAAAAAAGTCAAGTCTGTTTAAGCTCTTTTTTTTAACCTGCATTTGGGTTCTTTTTAAGTGTTTTTAAACAAAGATTGCCTGAGAGGCTGGCAAGAGGTTAGGAGGGGCCTTGGTAGGAAATGTGCATTTTTGCACAGCTAAGGTTTGGACATATGCTAACAGGGTCTCCTGTGTGGTGCAGAGTGTTAAGCTGCAGTAGTGCAGTCCCAAGCTCTGCTCATGATCTGAGTTCGATCCCAATGGAAGTTGGTTTCAGGTAGCTCAAGGTTGACTCCGCCTTCCATCCTTCCGAGGTCGGTCAAATGAGTACCCACCTTGCTGGGGGTAAAGGGGAGATGACTGGGGAAGGCACTGGCAAACCACGCCGTAAACAAAGTCTGCCTAGGAAACGTTGGGATGTGACATCACCCCATGGGTCAGGAATGACCCGGTGCTTGCACAGGGGACCTTTACCTTTTAACAGGGTCTCCGCCCACAATTAATGGCATCGACCTGACAAACACTGAAGGAGGAATGAGCCAGAATTAAAGTGTGTTTATTCTCCCAACAAAGAACCTTTACTGGGAGTGTGATAGGGTTGCCAACCTCCAGGCACTGAGAAATAGACACTTCTGTGCTCTTACAACAGAGATTTGGAAATTAGCACAGACGTGAATGTATCACAAAGTGCAAAAAACATATTAAGATCCTAATCCTAAGCAGTATACAGTATACAGTATACAAGTGCAATACAACATCCAAAAGTGGATTGACTAGAAGTGGGGCTGAAGAAGAATTCAAAACGGCCGTACCCCTTCTATGATGAAGTTCTTCTTTTGATACCTTGCTGAAGGATCATTATCAACATAATACAAGAAGAACAGTCAAAAAAAGAGACTATTGGATACATTACCTGTATGGATGTTGTTTAATGCATATTGGACTGAGTCACTTTTGGATGTTGTATTGCACATATATTGTACATGCTTAGGATTAGGATAGGTAGTTATCACTATAGTATTGATAAGATTACATATTGTATATATTGTAGCATCTTAATATATGCTTTTTGCACTTTGTGATACATTCACGTCTGTGCTAATTTCCAAACCTCCAGGTACTAGCTGGAGATCTCCTGCTATTGCAACTGATCTCCAGCCGATAGAGATCACTTCCCCTGGAGAAAATGGGTGCTTTGGCCATTGGACTCTGTGGCACTGAAGTCCCTCCCCTCCCCAAACTCCGCCCTCCTCAGGCTCTGCCCCGAAACTCTCCAGGTATTTTACCAACCCGGAACTGGCAACACTACCTGGAGAAAATGGGTGCTTTGGCCACTGGACTCTATGGCATTGAAGTCTCTCCCCACCCCAAACCCTGCCCTCCTCAGGCTCTGCCCCCAAAACCTCCTGCCGGCTGCAAAGACGGACCTGGCAACCCTAGGGTGTGAACACTGGAGGAAATGCCATTTGGGATATTATGTGGACATTCTGTAGAGGTGAGATCCCTCACACAAACAGAAGGAGAGTCAAGCCAGGTTTAACCAAGTGTCCATTTTGTGCAACATCCTGTTACCTACAACAGCCAGTCTTATGCCAAGGAAGGCTGGCAGCTAAACACAGAAGTCAAATTCTCCTGCTTTTGTTATGCACATAAAAACTGGCAGCCAGAGTATGGTTTCCAGTTCGAGATTTGGAAATACCTAGAGATTTGGGGGCTGGAGCCTGAGGAAGGTGGGGGTTGGAGAGGGTATAAGGAAGAAGCCATTGAGCAATCCGGCAATGAGAGTTTCACCCCCAGGGAATCACAGCTGGGATAGTTTTGAGAACAGGTGAAACCAATGAGGAGGCAGGAAGCCAAGGTCCAAGGCTAAGTGAAAAAGTGATGTTGCTCCAGAGGGAGGGGTCTTGGTTCAGGATTTTTGTTTGTTCTACAGTGACTGATAAGGAATAAGACCAGCTCTGTGTTGTAAGTAGAGTAGTTTCTAGTTGCTTTAAGTTTGTTATTTTCCTTTAACCAAAAAAACAAAACAAAATCAGTGGGTTATAGATCAAATCAAACCTGAACTGACCCTAGAAGCTAAAATGACTAAACTGAGGCTATCGTATTTTGGTCACATCATGAGACGACAAGAGTCACTGGAAAAGACAGTCATGCTAGGAAAAGTTGAGGGCAGCAGGAAAAGAGGAAGACCGAACAAGAGATGGACTGACTCAATAAAGGAAGCCACGGCCCTCAGTTTGCAAGATCTGAGCAAGGCTGTCAAAGATAGGACATTTTGGAGGACTTTCATTCATAGGGTCGCCATGAGTCAGAAGCGATAATCAAATCAAGCCTGAACTCTCCGTAGAAGCTAAAATGACTAAACTGAGGCCATCGTACTTTGGTTGCATTACGAGAAGACAAGTGTCACTGGAAAAGACAACAATGCTGGGAAAGGTCGAAGGCTGCAGAAAAAAAAAAGGAAGACTCAACATGAGATGGATTGACTCAATCAAGGAAGCCATGGCCCTCAGTTTGCAAGGCTGTTAACGATAAGATGTTTTGGAGGTCATTAATTCATAGGGTCACCATAAATCGAAGCGACTTGATGGCACTTAGCACCCACAACACACACCCAATAAGAGTTTTCACCTCCATAGCTTTATCTAGTTCCCCTTTAAAGTCACCTGAACTATGTCCTGGGGGAGAGAATTCCACAAGCCTAATCAGGCATTAGTGTTTCATCTGTCCTTAGTCGGTCACTAGACTTCATTCGGTGCCCTCGAATTCTAGTAATTTGGGGATAGAGCCAAAAACCTCTCTGGAGAGCCAGCGTGGTGTAGTGGTTAAGAGTGGTGGTTTGGAGCGGCGGAGTCTGATTAGAAATTCCCCACAAGCTTGATCATTAGGGAGGATGTTCCTTATTTCGTTTATTTTTATTTTATTTTATTTACATTTTGTGTCAAGTTTCAGTGCTCCACTTTTTTGCTGCTGGTTCTTCTAGATGTGTTTATTTTGTATATTTGTGTCGTGCAGTTTTTTATATGCAATTTATATAGTGTTTACATCCATAATGTATGGGATTTATAAGTAAAATAGAATTCTGATTTATTGAGCCATCTTTTTTAAAAATCCATCCCCCCCCCCCCCCGGGAAAAATATGATACGAGCAGACAGAAAGTACGGGCGTCTTTTTAAATTGCGGGTTCGATTCACACAAGGGAGCAGTGAAATTGTAAATAGGGATTTTCAGGTTGAAATACCAGGGATGAGATATTCAAAATCATCCCTCTTCTGTGAGTACACAGTACACTAACACCCCAGTCCAACTGGGACCAACACTGACATTTAATTATCTGGAGATCTTTGATTTGGAACCACACATTTTGCTCCATGCTCTGCTTCCTTCAGACTTCCCTGTGGGTTTGAGGACTGGTAACATGTCAATCCCCCACAACCAACGTACTAGTGACAAATTAGGGGATAGAAAGTTATTGAGATCCCCAACGACAACTAAGTGCACATCCTTTCCACAATAAAAGAATCATCTGGAAAAACTGCACCAACAACTCTGAAGGAGAAATCTAATTGCTTTACTTCCTAAATAATTTATATCCCTTCTTCTTTGGAATGGAGAAGTAGTTTAACTTTTTTTTTTTTTACAAAGCAAATTGCAGTGTTAAAGCTGCACCCAAAAATCAGGAAGAAGCCATTACTAGCTATCTGACATCCTTCAGGTGGAGATGCCAAGGATTGCTAACCTCCAGGTAGTAGCTAGAGATCTCCCGCTATTACGACTGATCTCCAGATGACAGAGATCAGTTCCCCGGGAGAAAATGGCCACATTTGCAATTGGACTCTATCGCATTGAAATTCCTCCTCTCCCCAAGCCCTGCTCTCCTCAGGCTCCACCCCAAAAACCTCCCGCCAGTGGCAAAGAGGGACCTGGCAACCCTAAGGATTGAACTTGGGACCTTCCTGCAAAGAACATATTCTACCATTCAGCCGTGAGCCCTTGAAGATTAATTTTTTTCCCTAGATACCTACATAGTTTTTTGCCTGACCTGGATAGCGCACACTAGCCTGGTCTCGTAAGATCTTGGAAACTAAGCAGGGTCAGCCTTGATGAGAATTTGGATGGGAGAGTACCAAGGAATACCAGGGTCACTATACAGAAGAAGACAATGGCATACCACCACCTCTGAATGTCTCTAGCCTTGAAAACCCTACTGCGGAGGAGGAGGAGGGGAGTTGGTTTTAATATGCCGACTTACTCTACAACTTAAGGAAGAATCAAACCAGCTTACAATCACCTTCCCTCCCCCTCCCCACAACAGACACCCTGTGAGGTAGGTGGGGCTGAGAGAGTGTGACTAGTCCAAGGCCACCCAGCTGGCTTCATGTGTAGGAGTGCGGAAACAAATCCAGTTCACTAGATTAACCTCCGCCGCTCATGTGGAGGAGTGGGGAATCGAACCCGGTTCCCCAGAACCGGGTCCACCACTCCAAACCACTGCTCTTAACCACTACACCACACTGGCTCTGGGTTGCCATAAGCTGGGTTGCCATAAGTTGGCTGTGACTTGATGGTGCTTTGCACACAATGTATCATCCACACCTCAATTTCTACCATACACATCGCATACAGAAGGTCACAGGTTTAGGAATGACAAGGTGGGTGGAGGAGAGGATCAGGGAGACAAAATTCTGATGGCGGGCAAGTTATGTGATTTGTTTTTCACATTGTTCAGGCTGGGTTTGAGTGGCATGAAGATAGGAAAAAACTTTGTCTGGTTTTGATATCTGGTGTCTCTAGTTAATGGCTAAGTTTGTGAATGACCTTAATTGGTCACCTTGAAAATCCTCTGGGAGGAGACCATCTTTCATTCGAAGGACCAGTGGCCTCACTCTGTGTAAATCAGATCCTTATAACTGCCTCTGCAACTATGCCCAGCATTTGGGACAGCTTTATTTACCCCTATAATGGACTGTATCCTTTAACTACAAAACTCTTGCTTCTCTCTCCCATTGTCACCTCTCTTATTCACAAAGAAATGTAGCTTGCTTCCAACGTCCAGCTATTCTTCCTCGTTTGCCGCTATGGGCTATTCTCTACTTGTTTCTTTCCATTTTTTTAAAAGCATGCCAGGGGCGCCACTGCCGCTAACAAACACTAAAATTAATTGACCCGGAGATAGATTTTATTGTGCAAAATGTATTTACGGGATAATGGTGGCCCATTACATCAGCTGTTACGGGGCACTGAATTTTCAATGGCTCCTGGAGCATTAAAAAAAAAAAAAAAGGAACATGCACGCCGTTTGAGATCAGCCAAGTTCACCATCATTACCTCAAGTGTCGCCTTGATTCCCCTTTTTTCCTGGCTCCATTTTCGATGTGCTGCCTTATGGCTTACTAATCCTAACAAGATAGAAATCATTCTAAGGTTTGTCCCTCCTGGGAACTGCACTGACTGCCCTTTCATCTAGATTAACAGAATGCCGGGCACTAAGGAAGCAGTTGTTTGCTTCCTTGTGGAAAATCTCCATTGAACTCAGCAGAACTCATGTCTCTGTAAACGTGTAAGAACAAGCTCCCATTTCCCCGCCGTGAAAAGCAAACAGAAGAGGTGCTTAGGGCAGAGTGCAGGAAAACAAGATTTGAATCTACAGTCATCAATCGGAATGCCAAAATGCCAATAAAAGACAACTGAACATACAATTGAAGAACATTTCTGAAATTCTCATCCGGAATTTCTCCCCCAGTTTAGGGTTTCCCAGTTACCTAGTCTTGATTCTGAAGCTGAGTCGATGGATTAGGAATCTTGCATTACTTGGCTTTTTTATTTCGGAATTTTTTACACTGTGCATGCACAGTTTACCACAGGTTTTGATTTCTCCCATACATACGCATGCCTCTGTCATTAATGCTCACATTGGTCTGATAAAACACTGTATAAAAGGAACTCTCAATGTGATATGTATAGCTGCATAAAGACTTTTCTTTGTGTTTTACCAAGCTGGGGAAATACATCTCCTGTAGACTTCAGTGCAAACCAGTTCTCAGCATTGAAGGCTGCTGGGAAACAGAAACAATGGCTGCTTTCCTTTTGAAAATGTAAAAGCCAAGAGGTCTGCATGGGTTCCTTGGGAGGCACAGAGCAGAAGTGAAGAAAAATAATCTCTCTATATACATTAGCAAAGCTGGAGGTTAATTTGGGACAGTAAACAATAAACCCCTAAGGTGAGTAGTGTTTCCTAGGGGTTGGAACACATGCAATCCTCTCCTCTCCAATCAAATTCTATTGTTAGGCAGTAGCAGGCCATTCTTCTGTTTTCCATCACATTTTTATCCCATCCTTCTCCAAACACCTCAGTGTAGTGGATGGAGTTTGCCCAATTTCTCTTCATTGCAACCCGTATGTAGGGTTGCCAGGTCCCACCTCTCCTCCGGCGGGAGGTTTTTGGGGTGGAGTTGAGGTAATGATCGTATGTGCGGCCATGCCGACACGATCGCATCACTTCCGGTTTACACCCGTAAGTGCCGCAACTGGGAGTTAGAGTGGTAAAAGGCCCATTGCGATGCGGCTCTTCTGGGTGTAAACTGGAAGTGACGTGGTGCGGCAGGCAGGCATGTGTGCACGCGTTGCCCGCCGACCCTCGGCTGGTCGGCGGGCAGCCAGGTGTATTGGCTGCCACCACCTGACACTTGGCAGCCCTACCCATATGTATGTATGCATGCATGTATGTGTCTAGAATATTTATATGCTGCCTCTTCACAGCATCATGCTCAAAGCAGCTTACAATTTAAAAATACAGTATTAAAAAAGCCATTTAAAAGCAAGCCACTCAATATAACCTGCAAACTCCATAAAACACAGCAGACCATTAATAAGGGTGATAAGATAAAGTCCCTAATTAAAAGCCTGGGTAAAAAAGATGTGTTTTGCCCTGGCGCCTGAGAGTAGGTGCCAGGCAAGCCTCAAGGGGGAGGGTGCTCCAAAAGTAAGGTGCCGCTACTCAAAAAGCCCTGCCTCTGGTCACTGCATGCCTCACCTCTGAAGGCAGGGCTAAAGGGAGCAGGGCTTGAGAGGCAGATTTTAACTGGTGGGCTAGGCTGAGAGAGAGAGAGAGAGAGAGAGAGGCCAGCCAAAGTTAATGCAGTGCTTTTTGTGGTGCCATGTGGCTATGATCTGGGGTCTCCTCATTCTTCCTCTGACACTGTAACCTCTCTGTCATGCTGGTTTCTCTAAAAGAGGATTCTTTCTTTTAGAGGGCTCACAAAAACTAATGACTGTGAGCCAACTGGAGCTCAGTTGTTCGCCAAGTTAGGTAAATTAAGATTTGTTAACAATGATTTATCGTACCAAGTGGGGAGCTGACAAGGATCGGCCTTGACAAAGAAAAGAATTGACTGCGGCACTGCCAAACAGCAAGCCGCCAGGGTGCCTTCGTGGAGATGCGCTCGTTTTCAAGTGGATAAAGGTGTGCGTGTTTTTTCCACGAGCAAAATGTGTTTCAAGTGTTCGCTTGCCTGAGTCAAGCACCAGAGATAAGTGAAGTGTCTCCAACTACCTACAATACCAACATGTCTTGTTTACTGTTATCGCTGACTGGAGGAAAAGGCAAAGGGGGGCACAAAAAGCACCTCTCCCTTTTCTGCAGCAACCCCCCCCCCTTCCAATGTCTCATTTAACAGTTGTACAGCTGCATAACCTATGCTCAGATGAGGCAAGACATTATTCCCATTCAGAGACAAGCAGGCTTAAGCAGAATTATAATGGCAGTCAGAGCAGACCATACTGAAATAAATGAAGCATTCGTCTGATCTGGTATAAGACAGCTTCTTATGCTATACTGTGTTGATAATGACTATAGGGTCTGAACTGGACTAGGCCTATAGGGTGGCAGTGTGTGTGTGGGGAGTGGGGGAGAACAATACCAGGCAATTTGCTGACATTTTAGAAGAAGAAGAAGAAGAAGAAGAAGAAGAAGAAGAAGAAGAAGAAGAAGAAGAAGAAGAAGAAGAAGAAGAAGAAGAAGAAGGAGTTATGATCATCATGATGAAGAAGAGTTGGTGTTTATATGCCAACTTTCTCTACCACTTAAGGAAGAATCAGACCGGCTTACAATCACCTTCCCTTCCCCTCCCCACAACAGACACCCTGTGAGGTAGGTGGGGCTGAGAGAGCTGTGACTAGCCCAAGGTCACCCAGCTAGCTTCATGTGGAGGAGTGGGTAAACAAATCCAGTTAACCAGATTAGCACCTGCTGCTCTTGTGGAGGAGTGGGGAATCAAACCCGGTTCTCCAGATCAGAGTCCACTGCTCCAAACCACTGCTCTTAACCAATTCACAACACTGGCTCACCAGGCTGAAAAGAGTTAACTGAGCCAAGTTCAGTTCTGAATCAAGCATCTGGGGGGTTTGATTATCAATGGAGAAGGCACAGTGTAGGACACATGGTCCAAAGAACCATAAGGCACAGAGCTAAAAGAATTGTGGAGTGACAAGAAGGGAGGGGGGGAGCATACCTGTGTGCATCAGACAGACAAAATAGTCCGTGTTTTATGAAGAGCTGCAGAGGGAGCAAAGAAAAAGACAGCCACATGCTGTTAGCATACAGCACGGCTGTTATTGACAGCTTGAGCCGCCTGTAGTTTTCATGACAGATGTACTCGTTGACACCTCTTCTTGCTTCCAGGGAACAGGGGGCGTACACGATGCCCTGGAAGCTAAAAAAGTTTATTTTGCTCTGTGCCGAAGACAGACGGGATGTCTGTTGACAGACAAGCTGCTGTTGTCAAGGAGCCAAAGGAAAGATAGCAATTAGACCTCACTAGACCCCCCCCCCCACTCCACCCATTTCGGCAAATCCAAAGCAGAATTTTTGTCGCTGCAGTCAGATTTGTGGACACCTTTTTGAGCTTTGGGTCGGTCCCGTTGGCATCAGTGGGATTTAGGCAAGTAGGAGGATGCAGGGCAGGAAGCAGGCAAGGTGGGCAGACACCGAGGTTCGTTTGGAATTTACCAGTCATCTGGAATTTAGGGGAGGGGCTGTGGCTCGGTGGTAGAGCCTCTGCTTGGCATGCAGAAGGCCCCAGGTTCAATCCCCGGCATCTCCAGTTAAAGGGACTAGGCAGGTGGGAGATGTGTTCTGCCTGAGACCCTGGAGAGCTGCTCCCAGTATGAGTAGACAATATTGACTTTGTTGGACCAAGGGTCATGTGTTCAGTCCGGCCATTTCAAGCCTCAAATCCTCACTATGGTTTTGCTTTGCCCTTGTTTAGTTAATTGTGATGCTTCTCAGAGGACAATCCCTCAGGACCTGGCCCTCCCACCTGGTGTTGTTGGATCTTGGCCTCTGGCCCATCGCTACCATGGCTGAGGCCTCAGAGAGGCCTCAGAGAGGCACATTCTTGGTAGACCCCTAACAGAGGGCCCCCACCAAGGTGGACTCTGATCTGGAGAACTGGGTTTGATTCCCCACTCCTCCACATGAGCGGTAGATCACTAATTGGGTGATCTGGATTTGTTTCCCCACTCCTACACACAAAGCCAGCTGGCTGACCTTGGGCTAGTCACACTCTCTCAGCCCCACCTACCTCACAGGGTGTCTGTTGTGGGGAGGGGAAGGGAAGGGAAGGCGATTGTAAGCTGGTTTGATTCTTCCTTAAGTGGTAGAGAAAGCCGGCATATAAAAACCAACTCTTCTTCTTCATCATGATCATAACACGAGACATTGAAAAGAGAAAAGTATGACATTGGTTGAGCACCAAGAATGGGAGTTCATCTTGTCTTCTTCTTCATCCTCCTCCTATACATACAATCTGAAGGAACTATGAATAATTTCTTAGCCAGAGGACAACATAAGATGTCAGAGGATATGCTGAGTGTGTAGGTATTTTACTTGCATGCACAACATCTGGGATATTCCCAATAGGGTTGCCAGGCCATGCCTGGAAACTAGTGGGAGGTTTGGGGGTGGGGACATGTGGGGGACACAACTCCCTCTATGCAGCTCCATCACTTGCAGAGAAAACCTTGAAGTGATATAGAATAACTAGAGTTTGTGGCAATTCCTGAGAGCTACCTTATGTCATTTCCAGGTTTTTCCCATAAATGACATTGCGGCATATAGGATACCAATATATTAAAAAAAAAAAAAAGTTTTGCCTACCACCACTTGGAGCGGTGGTGGACAAGGTCCTGGTGGGAGACCTCCTGCCATAGTTGGATGCCTGCTAGCCCTAGTTTCCGATTTAAAAGAGGATTTATGTGTGTGTATAAAAGATTATGCCCATGCTCTTGCAGCCATGGAGAGTGGAAGCACATCCAAGATGGCGTACATGCCAAACATAGGCTTCATAGACCAATGTTAAGATGACATCTCCCCACCACTGCTTCCAGTGGTGCTGGAGTGCTTCCAAGATGGCTGCAGATGTGTATACTGGCACAGGCACAGAATCCAGCTGAACCTTGCCAAGAGCATGTGTGCCCAGGTTGTGAGCTTGCCAAGGTGTGCTTACATGGAGACTGTGTGGGGAAGGGGGCTAGATTTCCCTTTTCACCTTGGCCAGTGGGATGTCGACAACCGGCCCTATGAGACAGAGAAGAAAAACAAGTGATAACAAGATCAAGGTGTTTTGTTAATAGAGACCTGTCCGAAATATGTTCAGGTTTAAGCTTCTATGATGAAATTTGGATTGCCAACTAGGGCTGTCAATTCGGTTCGGCCCGAACTGAAAATCAGCCGAATTTCCCTTGATTCGGCGGTTTTTAGTTAGGACGGATCCGAACTCAAAACTGGCGGGCAACCGGGGGGGCCGAATTCAGCGAGTTCGGGAGTTCTGCGAATAAATTCGGCCAATTCGGCCGTCAGTAAGCAGCATAACCGTCAGTAAGCAGCATTCTCCTCCCCCGGCCAATCGGTGGCCAAGCTGGGTCTTCTTCTGGCCAATCAGTCAGGATTGAGTGCTGGAGGAATCAGCTGATGTGCGGCCGGCCGGGGAAAGAGAGAGAGAGAGGGAAATCCTCATGTGTGTGTGAGGGGGTGCTTGTGCACATTCGCTCCTTTCCGTGGCTGCAGGGGGCGCATTTTTTGGGGTACCGACCCCAAACTTTCAGGGGATATTCAGACAGGTTTTTTTAAGAGACCACTCAAGTTTTGTAAACATTGGGTCAGGGGGTCCCGAGATATGGGCTCCCCCCCTTTTTTCTTTCCATGGCTGCAGAGGGCGCATTTTTGGGTGTGCCGACCCCAAACTTTCAGCGGAGCATCAGACTAGGCTTCTTAAGATACCCCCCAAGTTTTGTAAACATTGGGTCAGGGCCCCCCGAGATATGGGCTCCACCCCTTTTTCCTCTCCCCCCTTTTCCATTTTCGTGGCTGCAGGGGGCGCTTTTTGGGGGGTTCAGCCCCCAAACTTTTGTCATAGCTTCAGAGAATCCCTCTTAAGAGACCACCCAAGTTTTGTAAAGATGGGTTCAGTGGGGGCTGAAATATTGGCTCCCCCCCTTTTCTCTTTCCATGGCTGCAGGGGGCGCATTTTGGGGTGTGCCGATCCCAGACTTTCGGCGGAGCTTCAGTCAAGGCTTTTTAAGAGACCACCCAAGTTTTGTAAACATTGGGTCAGGGCCCCCCGAGATATGGGCTTTCCCCTTTCCCCTATTGGGATGAATGGATCACCCTCGAGAGATGCATACATATGGATCTTATATTGGATACAAATGGAATCATATTGGATTACCCAGCCTCCCAGCCCCTCCTGCTGGAAGAGAAGACAGCCACAGTAAGATCCCTTTGGGGGCTTTAATCTATATTTTTTCTTTTCTGTGTGTGTGTGTGTGGGGAAAGCAGAGTCTGTGTGTGTGTGTGGGGAGGGAGCAGTTTCTGTGGGTGGGGGGGGGAAGCCAAAGGGGGCTTTTGCCGGTTCTGCCTGGAGTGTGTGTTCCCCCTCCAGTCTCTCTCTCCCTGGTTTGAGGGGGGGCTTCATTTTTATTCTTCAGGTTTTTCCTCATTCATAAGATCAGTTAGGTTATTGATGCTTGCTCAAAACTGGTTTTCAAATGGTGACTTAAAGAATGCATCTGCCTGGTCCCAAGTCCAATGCAAAAGGAGACATTCCACCCCCTCCTGCTCATTATGCATAGCTAGCTGCCTCTGTCCCTTTCCATGGTATGCAAACTCCCAGGTGTCAGGTGTTGCTATGCACTGTTGCAAAGGTTTTGCATTGCGTGCTTGTGTTGCTTTGCAGTTGTATTGTTTTGCAAAATTCTTCACACCTGCCCCGCCCTTTGCATATTTGCAAAGGGGTTGCTCTGCAGTTGTGTTGCTTTGCAAAGTTCTTAGCACCTGCCCCGCCCTTGCTCTCATCAGCTGTTTGTCGGGCCGGGAGCTTTGTGCGTGGGCGGCAAGCTCTGCGGAGAGATCCACATTAAGGGGGGGGGACCCCTTTCAGGGCCCATATCTCAGCCCCCCCTGACCCAATCTTTACAAAACTTGGGGAGTCTTTCAATATACGTCCTTTGAAGCTCTGTTGAAAGTTTGGGACCTCTAAGCCCAAAAATGCCCCCCCCCCAGAGCCGCGGAAAGGCGCGGTTGTGTTTTTAATGGCTTTATTCGGCCGAATTTTTTTTCCCGAACTTTGAATTCCCGCCGAATTGAACGGATCCGAAGTGGGGGAGTTCGGACTTCGGCACGTACCGAACCCACAAGGGCCAAATTCGGCCGAATCCGAACTGTACCGAATTTTTTTTTTTTGACAGCCCTATTGCCAACAGCAAACAGTTCGAGTTTTCGGTCATCCGAATACTTTCCTTGTGAAAAGCCAATACTGAAATCTAGAAGGTTCCCTGATAGGCAAAGAAGCAATATATTTTGGAGAACCACTTCAGAACAATGTCAATACCAAACAGTTCGGATTTTTGGTCACCCAAATATTTTCTGAAGAGGTCTTTGAAGACCTGTTCTCAGCAATTTCCTTTTGAAAAGCCAATACTGAAATCTAGAGGGTTTTCTGATAGGCAAAGAAGCAATATATTTTGGAGAAGCAGCCTTTTTAGAACAATGTCAATGCGAGTCCGTATTCCTCCGCACTAGGGGAATAGGATAATTATGTTTATCGGAGCCACATGCCAAATATACCATTTTGGTATATTCTCTCTCACACACGGGCTGTCTGGTGTTGCAAAGCACATCTGGTCTGTATTTGCTCCATGTATGCCAATGCAAAATAATATGAAAAATGACATTTGCAAAATGAAAGAGAGAGAGAGGTGGCAAGTATCCTCCCCCCACCCACCTCCGGGGGTGTGGGGAGTAACTTTTTCGTTCAAACTGAAATCATGAAAAGTGTTTTTTAAAAGTGAAAAATATATATAACTGCAGAAATCTTTTTCAATCACTACATCTTTGGCTATTGCAAAAATAGCAGAGTCAAAACATTACAAGATATATCAATGAACACATCACGCCCATGAAAATCCCCCCGAATGCGTATGGACGTGACTTGAGTATTTGAGGCTCCAATTGGGTCAGAACAGCCAAGGATTGTTGTGCCACACTATATGATACTCATTGAACACATGAAGCTGTATTATACTGAAACAGACCCTTGGTCCATCAAAGTCAGTATTGTCTACTCAGACCAACAGTGGCTCTCCAGGGTCTCAGGCAGGGGTCTTTCACATCACCTACCTGCCTGGTCCCTTTAACTGGAGATGCCAGGGATTGAAACTGGGACCTTCTGCATGCCAAGCAGATGCTCTACCACTGAGCCACGGCCCCTCCTCAAGAGATGCATACACAATCTCAGTTTTTCAAAATGAAAAGCTGTCGCATGAGTCAGTTTCAGTTAAGGAACACTGGGGGTGGGAGCTTAGAGCTATTAGCCCTTCCCCTCCCTCCTTTGGCCCACTCGAACTTGCCCTGCCCTACTTGCTATGTGCCTTGCATGGGAAAACCCTGCCCTATTTGCTATGTAACTTGCATGGAAAAACAGCTTAGGAAGGAGATCTGGGGTGTGAAAAACCAAGGAGGACTAAGTGGCTTTGGGGAGGGGATGTGTCTCAATGGTAGTGCATATGCTTGGCATGCAGAAGGTCCCAGGTTCAATCCCTGGCATCTCCAGTTGAAAGAGCCAGGAAGTAGTTGATAAGAAATACCTCTGCCTGAGGCCCTGGAGAGCTGCTGTCAATCAGAGTAGACAATACTGACCTCGATGGACCAATGTCTGGATTCAGTCTAAGGCAGTTTCATTTGTTCAAGTAGTTCCTCCCCCTCTTCTTCCATTGACAACTGTGGCCCTCCGAGACCATTTTTCATTTTTAAAAAACCAGTTTGTAAGCCCATCCTGCTTATTACTGAATAAGATAAAGGAAAAAAAAGGTTAGAAGCACAAGCACAGACTACCCTCTCCAGGATTTGTCTTTTAGGTTTTTGTAATTATTATTATTAATTTCATTTTGGAAATTAAGTTTATGCTGACAAATGAAAATGCAATAATTATATTAGTGTGCTGTTCATTGGAAAAGATGGCCTATAAACCTATGGATACAATTACAAACGTAAGAATGGAAAGAACAGCTGGGTTGACAAGAGGCTTGGGGAGAAACACCAGAAGTGAACACTTTACAATGATGGGGAAGAGGGGATTATGTGAAATCTGATAAACTTTTAATCATCTGTTCCCCACCTCCAGTTTATAGACTTCTCAAGAACACCATGTTTTCAGGTCAGACAAGGGATCGCTTCTCTTCCTCAGCAGAAATCTTCTAGTCCAGTCAGACAGAGTTCTACAGATTGCTTCAAGGGCGACGTGCCTTGCACTATATATGGTGATGGATTTTAATTGTAAACCACTTGTGTGTGTGTAAAGTGCCTTCAAGTCGCAGCCGACTTATGACGACCCCTTTTGGGGTTTTCATAGCAAGAGACTAACAGAGGTGGTTTTGCCAGGGCCTTCCTCTGCACAGCAACCCTGGACTTCCTTGGTGGTCTCCCATCCAAATACTAACCAGGGCTGACCCTGCTTAGCTTCTGAGATCTGATGAGATCTGAGCCTGGGCAATCCAGGTCAGGGCTGTTAACCACTTAGAGAGCCAGTTTATCCTGTTTATTTATGCCCTGCTCTTCTCCTCAGTGGGGACCCAAAATGGCTTAAAGCACTTCTCTCTCCCCTTCTGTTTTAACCTCTTAATGACAATGCTGAGAGGTAGGTTAGTCTGAATGACTGGTCCAAGGTCACCCAGCAACCTGCCGTAAGAGAGAGCGGGGATTTGTTCCCAGTTCCTCCAGCTCCCAGGGAGTATAACTAAGTCAATGAAATGCATATTAATTGGTGGGAACCTTGAGTAAGGAATCACTTCCTTCCCTGCAGAATGGAGCAGACATTGTGGAAAAAAAAGTATGTGGAATCCTATTAATTGTTCCCCATTGACAGTTTTGAATTTGATATGTGGGGCTAGCCCCTAAACAGATCTGGAATCTTCACGACGTGTTTCAGAAGGTATTGCCTGAACGGCCCAAATAAAATGTATACCAGTGCTAATATTTGATAAATACTTCAGCCACTCAGTGTTGAAACAGTTACCGCAAATTAATGTAAAATGTCACTGAATATTCAACATCAGCATTCGCAATGGAGAATTTTCACAGGCAAATTCATTATATCCTTCCCTGAGGAAGGAATGGACTCATGGAGATTCCCAGTCAGAGCGATTCTATCCTGCAACCGCTCATTTGTTTAAAGCCAGAGATAGTTAATCCGCTTTCAGTCCAAGGCACAACTCTTCCTTCCATCATCCTAGGAAACACAGCTCAAAGCTGTATTAAAATTAAAACACACGTCGTTCCAAAGTGAAAGACTCGACCGATATTACAAAGATAGGGCCCTGCAGCAGTCGCATTACCATTTTCTTAAAGAGTAGACGTATAACCGCACTTACCGTACGAGGACGTTCATTTTTGCTATCGTATTCTGACAAGTCTGCAGCACCATTTCTTTGTTGGCGATGCCAATCTAACGAACCATTGTTCCACGCAACGAGTCAGCCATTAATCCGGTTAGCCAAAGAAGTTACCCAAACCATGTACAAATTGCTTGCATGCTTACATCTTTTCTATGTGCAGAATTGTACATTTCTGTAACTCATGATGATTAGTACAAATTCCTTGCATGCTTACATCTTTTCTATGTGCAAAATTATACATTTGTGTACATTTGTGTAAGTCGTGATGATTAGTCCTCATATGATTCCATCCTCATATTTTCCTGTTTCCAAATATGTAACTTCAGCGTTAAGATGCAGGTTTCACGGGAAAGACAGTTGTCCCACCTGAATAGCTGTATGCCGAATAGAGGCACACCCAACAGATTTGATCAAACGTCAGAGCTTGTTGCTCTGCCCAAGGAAACGGGATAAACCCATAAGGTATTGCCAGAACCACTGAGCCCCTCAATTTATGCCCAGCAAATGTCTAGTCAAGAACAACCCTCACCTTTCCCTCCTCCCTTCTGTTTACCAGTAGACCGACATCTTTATGGGTAGATGTGATTTTTTTGAAACTCAAGCCAAAATCGTTGCCTAGCCCTGAGCTAGGGGCATGTACTTCATTTTCATATGCATGTGATCCTCCAAACATTAATAGGGAGGGAGGGGCTGGCCCAACAGAAGTGTTCGGACAGCTCCCCTCCGCAGAGGAAAGGATGGACCTCTCTTGAGGCCTTCGAAATACCCGGAAAATAGGTCTAGAATCCATGCAATGACTTTAGGGGAAGAGGGATCTGTAATGCTGTCAAGAAGAGGATTCAAAGCAAGGATGACAGGAAATATGTGATCATGGGAAGTAGTGTGCCTAAAGGGGCCAGGGATAACAGATTGAAAAACAGATAAAACAGAATAAGGGATTGAAAAGCAGAAGTGGTGAAGACAGCGACCGGGGGTGGGGGGAAGGATGGCCAAAATAATACACCTAGGGCTACAGGAGAGGAGGGGTTGTTTGCTGTTCTGGGGAAGTGGAAGGTGACTGGGTAATTACAGACCAAGTGTATACAGGGAGTCCAAGGCAGCATTCAATAGGAGGGGAAGTACAAAACACTGAATTAAAAACTCCCCGGATTCCTGGCCTCCGGCCTGTCATTTGCAGTCACCGGTTGACCACACCCATTAGAGTGACATGGGTGATTGATCTTGAACTGGGTGTGTGAATAACCTTAGACACCATGCAGAGATATAAGTTCAAAACAGTTGAGATCCACTTACGAAGTATCCTGTTCCCAAGCTGGATGGAGCAGAGCTCTGTAATAAAACACACAAACAAAAAAAGGAAGGGAAAATCAGACAGCTTTCTCTTAAAAAAACAAACAAACCCTATCCCCATACCTCATTACCAGGTTCCCTTTTAAAGGTTTTCATCATCACCACAACTGCCCCGATGGGGTTTGCCCCTTGTCATCTGCCACTGAACCAAACACGCCGTTGTCGCTTAATTCCACCCACCCCACACACCTTTTTCTACATTTCTCAACAGTTCAGCCACAGTAACATGCTATTTACTGAAATTTCCAGGCGGTGGGTGTAATTGCCAATTTATTTGACAGGCAGCTGGGTAATGAATTAATGATGCCATTTCAGCCTGTGCTGAGTTGAAACAGACACACATCAGCCAGCCTTCCTGACATGCTGGCATTCGATGCCCTGGACACCAGCTCCTTAGCCCCCTGGCAGCAAAGGGGGAAGGCAAACAGTGAGACTGAGAAGAAGGAGGGGAAAGAAAGATCCCCAGATTGACAGAATTCAGAAGAATGTAGCCCCGTGGGTTTGGAAGAATGGATGGATGTCTTTTTTTTTTCTGTTTTGTGTGTATATGTGTGTGTGACATATGGACTTGTTTGCCATTGTATTTTTCAAAGTTAGTTTGGCTGCTTCGCTTAAAGGAAAAAACAACAACCCAACAATACAGACATTTTGCATATATGATTTGTAATCTAAAACCAACATTAACAAAGAATTAGATTCAAGTCCAGTAGCACCTGAGAGACCAACAAGATTTTCAGGGTACAAGCTCTGGAGAGTCAGCCAGCCATAGTCATATCGTCCTTTATTGGTAAAAAATCACTGTACATAGGGTAGCATGTAAAAATATAAATATTTGAGATATAACCTTAAAAAGTAAGGTAAAGGTCCCCTGTGCAAGCACCGGGTCATTCCTGACCCATGGGGTGATGTCACATCCCGACGTTTACTAGGCAGACTTTGTTATGGGGTGGTTTGCCAGTGCCTTCCCCAGTCATCTTTCCTTTACCCCCAGGAAGCCAGGTACTCATTTTACCGACCTCGGAAGGATGGAAGGCTGAGTCAACCTTGAGCCGGCTACCTGAAACCAACTCCAGTCGGGATCGAACTCAGGTTGTGAGCAGAGCTTGGACTGCAGTACTGCAGCTTACCACTCTGCACCACGGGGCTTTTCTATATTACCTTACAAAATGGTTAAAAGACACTTGCATAAGATACTTTTGTGAGCTAACACATCCGTCTATTTAAATAATTTGCGGCGTTCTATAGCAATCTTTAAAAATTGTGCTACCTTCTCTGGAACATAGGGCAAACAATTATTCAAAAGAAAGGAAGCATTACTGGAATCAGAGGCATTCAGTCTACATGTATGCAAAGGGCTTAGTAGTTCATTACGAATTTCTGAATAGAAACTACAATAAAATAAAATATGGACAACTGTTTCAACACACTTACTGCCACAGGGACAAAGTCTGTCCGACTGAGGGATTTTGCTAAATCTTCCAACTTTGGAGAGTCAAAGAGTAGATCAGTTCAATTGCCTGGATGTTATGTTTTTTTTAAAAAGTGGTCAACACCCCACCTTGAAAAGAACTACCACAAAGGGGGGATTATGCAGATTAGTGGGTGCAATTGCAACAATGTATTATTTTGTTATCATTCCATTCCTTGGGACAGGCAATTTACAAACAAAAAGACAATAATACACTTGCTATTAGTATTCCTATGATAACTGCTGTTAGCAACAAAAACACAACCCGATAAAGATGGAATCTAAAGGAAAAAATAGGAGGGGAAAAACATAATCTAAAGGACCCATTGCTTAATTTTGGTTATTAAAAGCCAGCTTCCAAAAGTTAAGTCTTATGGTCCAGAGAGATGCTCCCAAGTTCCTCTCTAATAGGAGTGCTTCCTGGAATGCACCATTCAGATCCAAACTGTTCCTATCACTAACGGTCCCATCCTAAGCAGAGTTACAACTTTCTAAGCCCATTGACATCATTGGACAGAAGGGCACAACTCTGCATAGGATGGTATTAGACCTGTGCTAATGGGTTTTCCTCTCACCTGTTTCCCCCTTGGAGCATCCCTGATTATGGGGTGTGTGAGTTAAGAAATAGTCTGGACCCCACAGTAAATCTCTACCAACAGAAGAGATTCATGCCAACAGAATGGGAACTTCTCACCTCTCTCTTCAATCCCAGCCCCAAGCGATTCTTCAAATCTGTTACTGAGGGACAAAAGACCCATAGGATGGGGGGGAGGGAGATTAGGAAGTCTAAATGGGGAGGGAGAAATCATCACAAGCACTTAGTGAAAACTGTCTGCGGGATCCAACCCACTGAATACACATTTGGATACATGTGACCATCATTATGGAAGCAGTATGAAAGAGAAGGAGCCCTGTGGCGCAGAGTGGTAAGCTGCAGTTTTGCAGACAAAGCTCTGCTCACGACCTGAGTTCATGACTTCGGTTTCAGGTGGCCTGATCAAGGTTGACTCAGCCTTCCATCTTTCTGAGGTCAGTAACATGAGTACCCAGCTTGCTGGGGGTAAAGTATAGATGACTTGGGAAGGCAATGGCAAACACCCCGTAAACATAGTCTGCCTGGTCAACGTCGTGATGTGACGTCACCCCATGGGTCAGTAATGACACGGTGCTTGCACAGGGGACTATCTTTATCTTTACCCTCCTCCCAATGACTGTCTGGCCATACTCCCAACTGCTCAGGGTCTCAGCCTCATGCCCCCTGTCACTCTACTCACCCACCCAGTGGTCCAGCTGCCTGGAGCCAGTGTGGTGTAGTGGTTAACAGCGGTGGTTTGCAGAGGTGGACTCTGATCTGGAGAACCAGGTTTGATTCCCCACTCCTTCACATGAGCGTCAGAGGCTAATCTGGTGAACTGGATTTGTTTCCCCACTCCTCCACATGAAGCCAGCTGGGTGACCTTGGGCTAATCACAGTTCTCTTCAAACTCTCTCAGCCCCACCTACCTCACAGCGTGTCTGTTATGAGGAGGGGAAAAAAGGTGATTGTTAGCCGGTTTGAGTCTTCCTTAAGTGGTAAAGAAAGTTGGCAAATAAAAACCAACTCTTCTTCATCATGGCAACAGCAGCAGCTGCTATGGAGCAGCAACACAGCGGGACATTGTGGGGGCTGGAGGTTCCCATCCCTCCTTGCCATGCCTCCAAGGCAGCAGTGGAGAGGAACTTGGCTGACTGGCTCTCCCCTCCCCTGTTGCTGTGTGTGCCTGCTGTCCTACCTCCACAGTTTGGGCTGCCCAAGTTGTGGCCATGGCAGCAACTGCCATGACAGTGGGCTGGCAGGGGAGGGGGGATATGGAGGCCATGGTGGAGAATCCTGGTCCTTTTCACCCAACCCCCTGCCCCCCCAGGTGATGGTGGAGGTAGGCAGGTTGGCAGTGGATTTGGAGTATTCATGGAGTTCATGGAGGAAAGGGGTATTCATGGCTACTAGTTAAAATGGATACTAGCCATGATGCATACCTATTCTCTCCAGGATCAGAGGAGCATGCCTATAATCTTAGGTGCTGTGGAACTCAGGCAGGATGGTGCTGCTGCAGTCGTCTTGTTTGGGGGCTTCCTAGAGGCACCTGGTTGGCCACTGTGGACAGACTGCTGGATTGGATGGACCTTGGTCTGATCCGGCATGACTTATGTTCGAGTCATGATGCATACCTATTTTCTCCAGGATCAGAGGGGCATGCCTATTATCTTGGATGCTGTGGAACACAGGCAGGACAAAGCTGCTGCAGTCATCTTGTTTGTGGGCTTCCTAGAGGCACCTGGTTGGCCACTGTGTGAACAGACTGCTGGACTTGATGGGCCTTGGTCTGATCCAGCGGGGCCTTTCTTACGTTCTTATGTTCTTATGTCAGTCTTCTCTAGGAAGTGCTGAGACCTCTATGGTTTTACCATCACCCCATCAACAACAGCCACCCCCATGTCCCTGACCCCGGTCTCCCACTGGTTTCCAGGCCAGGCCTGGCAACCCTAATGAGCATTAGAGTGTTAGATGGGTGCAGGAGGGCAGCAATTTGGGGGAAGGGGCACACAAGTGGTGGTGGTGAGCGGTGGCAGGAACTGGCCCTGTATTCGTTCACCTGTAGAAGTGTTCCACCCACCGCAAAAAAAAGGCTGTAAAATTACAAAGACCGATTCTGAAACCACAAACACCACAAAAGACGGACCTCATGGATTCTAACTGTTCCCTGCGAATTGCAATAGGCCTTTGGGCTACCGTATTGTTTCAAGTGAAGAGGTTTTGGCTCCGGAACACTGAAGAAACAGCAGCTCATTGTGAACCAAAAGAAATTACATCCTCCAGGTCTTGGAAAGTCTGCTGTACCGATTTTGCATATATATTGTGAATTACTGGAGGGGGGGCAAGCTGGGTGGGGAGGCAGCTCGCTGGTCTCTTTCTGGCCATTGTTTATGCAGGTCTGACAGAATGAAGGAACAGTGGGTATCATTTCAATTTCTGATGTCAACATCAAATTACTTATTTAATTTCATGCCTGGCGAAGCATTGTATAGCTACATGCAGAAGCATTTCAGCTCATTTGTTATGCTGTGTTTTCGCAGCGATTGGCTTTGCCTTCCAACTGACAGCTTTAATTACGACATGAATTTGATTGCACTGCTGAGGAATTAACATAATGTAACAAAGCATTTAAGCACCCAGCCGCAGATACTCACATACACAAGCAACACAAGCGCAGGGGAGATGAGAGAGGGAGGCGATCCGGAGACGTCCCCATCCCTGCCAACAAATCCGGAGGCGTGCCGTGCGAGCGTGCCGCCATTCCTTAGACTGGACCGGCTCGAAGAAAACGGGGACGCTATCCTTCAGAGGAGAATTTTATTTTCTCGTGGAAGAACTGGGTGGGCTTTCAGCGCACACAAGTATTATCATCGCTAGGGCGGGGCTGGCCGCCTTTCAACTACACCTTAAGCTGGGCTTTAGCACTGAGGGGTTCCTAGCTTCTCCCAAGCACGACCCTTTTAAATCCCCATGGCGAAAAATCTTCGATGAGAAACTGGCGTCGTTGGGCTTCTCGCAGGATCTTGGGAAAACGGAAGCTTTTGCCGAAATTAAAAAGCGCATTCAAGAGCTCGGTTAGAACAGCACTACTTTTCGTGCCCGTCGCGTCTGTTCATCCCAGTTCTCCGGAATACCCCCTCCACGTGGTCTGCCTGCCTATACATATTATCTGACAACTCCTCGTCTCTGTAGAGCTTTTGGCTTGGCTAGATTGAATGCTAACCCTTCTACGGTAACGCAGGGCAGAATTCTGAATATACCATACTCAGACAGGATCTGCCCTTGCTCTTCTGGCTGGATTGACTCATTAGCCCATGCCCTTTTGGAATGCCACTTTTACGAGGAATTTCGATCGCACTATATTTCCCCCCTTTTAATATACAAATCCAATGCCTCTGTGACTGACATAATGCCTTTTTTACTAAGCGATAGGGACCCCAAGGCTACATTGTCAGTGGCAAGATTTGTTTCAGTCCTTATATCCCTCCAACACTAGATATATGCTGCTCAAGATCAATTGATCAAGGAGCTTCTAAGGGATAAAAGGAAGTATTATCATCCGCATAGCTATCTGTTGCCTATGTAGCTCAGGGGCACACTAAATGTGACTTCACAGCCACCACCAGGACACTGCCGCCATTTTAAAGGCAGTCGGACTCACGTGCCAGCGCTCTTCTCCTCCCAATGCTTTTTCATGTGCCAAAACAGCTGCGGGGGCCGCAGCTGTTTTGGCACTTGAAAAAGTGTGGGTGTGGGTGGGAGAGCGCTGCATAGGGTTGCCATGTCCCTCTTCGCCACTGGTGGGAGGTTTTGGGGTACAGCCTGAGGAAAGCAGGGTTTGTGGAGGGGAGGGACTTCAACACCATAGAGTCCAGTTGCCAAAGCGGCCATTTTCTCCAGGTGAACTGATCTCTATCGGCTGGAGATCGGTTGTAATAGCAGGACATCTCCAGCTACTACCTGGAGGTTGGCCACCCTAGTGCTGCACCATGGGCCGAATAAGGATCAGGCCCTTGTGGCGTTTTAAAAATACGTTTAAAATGGTGTTGCCATCCTTGTGGTGGCCACGAGGACGCCGTCACACTTAGTTCGGCCCCGAGCCACGCAAGCAATAATGATATAAAAACATATAGAAACCTCCTCCTCCTCTCAATTTTGTGCATATTTACTCAGAAGTAACTTCCACAGAATCTGATGTGGATTACTCCCAACTGAGGACAGTATCATCAATGCGTTGTCCCACCTGTCGGCCCAGCAGTACATAGCAGCTGATGAGACCAAGGCTTGTGGTCACTCTGGTTCAGAAGTTTTGATTTTTTAAACAAATGTCAGCACAAAGCAAAACCAATTCCCTCGAAGGAAAGAAAGCTGGATTCCTCGGTCTACATAAATAATGCAAAAACAGCAGCTTTGAGCATTCGGCTTGTTTTGCATACATTAATCTTCAGCCACTCGTGAGGAAGGAAAAGCGAATATGCTAGAAATTTAAAACTCTACCCCCTGACCATTAAACAAACAACTGAGCCATTTCCTGATTACTTATATTTCATTGCACACTTCAGGCGACCGGAGTGGACCAATGGTCTGACTGAGTAAAAGCAGTTTCATGTGTTGATGTGTGAACTCAGGAGTCCGTCTTTAATATAAGTTGCTCTCCCTTTTGCAGTAGGATCTGCCCTTGTGGGTCTGGCAGTATAGGTACAATGTTACTTGTTTTTTCATTGTCCGTTATGTGAGGCTGATAGACAGGCTGGTTGAGTCATTTGATAACGGAAAGAAGGCATTCACCCTTCCTGATATTTTTAAAATAACAATTAAATGGGTGATGGGAAAGGCTGCAAAATTTATATATATACTGGCTGCCTATTTTAAAGGATAAGGGGAATGTATTAAATACTAAACACGTTGGTCATTGTGCTTTTGTGTGGTCCTGCTTAAGACCTATTGGTCATTTGAACAGAATCATTCGAGTAAAAGTAAAACAATATGCCGTGCTCAACTACTTCAAAATCAATGTGAAATGAGCACAATCGTTTAGTACTCATACTTTGATGCACGAGCAAAAGTTTGGATCATTTTTATTTATTTATTTATTTATTTATTTGCACTTTTACCCCGCCCTCCCTGGCCCAAAGGCCAGGCTCAGGGCGGCTCACAAATAACAGAAAATAAAATCAATAAAAACCCTTAAAATATAATTTAAACACATTTAAAATAACCCAAGTCATTCAATAAACGTTCAGTAAGCAGGGAGTAATAGTCTCCTTTGATGGCGCTAAAATCTCATAATAATGGGCTGCAGAATACTAGATAGAACTGACCCCCCAAATAGGAGGAAGGCCTCAATTGTGGGGTGGGGAAAAGGACTAGGGAGGCCAGTATTCATAGGGAGAACCGTCACTGGCCTCAACCATAAGCCTGGCAGAACAGCTCTGTCTTACAGGCCCTGCTGAATTCTTGGAGGTCCCGGCAGGGCCCTGATCTCATTCAGGAGAGTCTTCCACCAGGCAGGGGCCAGGGCGGAGAAAGCCCTGGCTCTGATCGAGGCCAGCAGGACATTCCTTGGGCCAGGGACCACCAGCAAGTTGTTATTCTGCGACCATCAGTTTCTCTGGGGAACATACCCGGAGAGGCAGTCCCGAAGATATGAAGGTCCCAGACTGTGTAAGGCTTCAAAGGTCATAACCAGCACCTTGAACCTGACCCAGTCTTCCAGCTGGAGCCAGTGCAGCTGACGGAGCACTGGCGTAATATGAACTCGCGGCGAGGTACCAGTAACGTGCTGTGTTTATATATATAGTGCTGCTGCTACATGTATGTGTGTGTTTTTCTTTATCATCATTTCTTGCTTATTTAGTTGTCACCCTTCCTGTCTAGGATTTACTCTCTCCTCTGCTTCATCCTATGAGTCCACTTCATGCCATGATTAACCTCCCAGTCTCCAGCATTCCACAAAAAATTGACATTTTGCTGTTGTTTATTAATTGGTTACATTTAGTTTAGTGTGGCGTAGTGGTTAAAAGCGGCGGACTGTAATCTGGAGGGCTGGGTTTGAATCCCCACTCCTCCACACGAAGCCTGATGGGTGACCTTGGGCCAGTCACAGTTCTCTCAGAACTCTCTCTGCCCCACCTACCTCACAAGATGCCCATTATGGGGGGCAGAGGGAAGGCGGTTGTAAGCTGCTTTCAGACTCCAAAAGGAATAGAAAAGTAGGGTATGAAAACTAACTCCTCCCCCACCTCCTCTTCCTCCTCCTCCTCCTCTTCTTCTTTCATCGTGGGGCCAAAGGAAGCTTTCAGAGGGTTCCTAGGAGATCTCCCATTCAGTCACTGGCCAGACCCAGATCTACTGAGCTTCATCAAGACCTTTATGCCCTGTGCCTTCTAACCATATTCTGCAACCACTATAAACAAATGTTGATATTACTTCCGAAAATAACGTTGTCAGGGATGCTTACATGACGCTTTCCTGAAATTACTAGAGGAATCTGTGAACACTCGAAATCTAAGACTGCTTTCCCATCAAATGTTCCATATTCTCTCTCTTTCTCTCAATTGGCTTAATACATGCATGAGACTTGAGCAACAAGGAAAGTCAGTCTACACATATTTTAATAAATTGACAAATAAATATCCTTGCACATCAGCATAGGAATAGTGGTATGGACAGACGGAAGTCTGTTGCCTGGACAGCTACTTGATACCCCTTTACTTTCTGTCTATGTCATGTGTCTATGTCATGACATAGACTATAGTGGTATGGACAGAGGGAAGTCTGTTGCCTGGACAGCTACATGGATACCCCTTTACTTTCTGCCTATGTCAACGCCTTGCTCTTGTATTCCAAAGTCACCAGTATGGATCCTCATTCAAAACTGATAAAAGGAAGTATTTCTTCACACAACACATAGTTAAATTGTGGAACTCCCTGCCCCAGGATGTGGTGATGGCTGCCAACTTGGAAGGCTTTAAGAGGGGAGTGGACATGTTCATGGAGGAGAGGGATATTCATGGCTACTAATTACAATAGATATTAGTCATGATGCAAATCTATTCTCTCCATGATCAGAGGAGCATGCTGAATATATTAGGTGCTGTGGAACACAGGCAGGATGGTGCTGCTGCAGTTGTCTTGTTCGGGGGCTTCCTAGAGGCACCTGGTTGGCCACTGTGTGAACAGACTGCTGGACTTGATGGGCCTTGGTATGATCCAGCAAGGCTTTTCTTATGTTCTTATGAGACCATGATGGCAGCAGCTCCACCAGTGTTTGCACAAAACATAGGTCAATTTCAGCTATCAAGAGAGTTCATCAAGACTGAGTAATACATTACAGGGATCAACCTCTGAGCATTTGCTCCAGTGACTACAGGCCTCAGCTGCCTAGTTTGATGAATTTGGAATACCCAAGGGCAAACCAATGGCATCCATGCTTGAAATGCACCTCATTTTAAGTGCAAGTGGAAAAATGGAATTGGGCTGTGGATCAGCGGTAGAGCATCTACTTTGCATGCAGAAGGCCCCAGGTTCAATTCCTGGCATCTCCACAAAACTGACCTTGATGGACCAATGTTATGACTCATTATAAGGCACTTTCATGCGTTCAAATGTTTAACACAAAACAACAAGTATTATGAGCAGAGGAGGGAAGGCGGCATGGTATAGATCAATCTTGTCGGATCTCAGAAGCTAAGCAGGGTCGGTACTTGGAAGGGAGACCTCCAAGGAAGATTCTGCAGAGGAAGGCAATGGCAAACCATCTCTGCTTAATCACTTGCCTTGAAAGCCCCTTGCTGGGGTCGCCATAAGTCGGCTGAGAGTTGACGGCGCTTTAAACGCATGCACTATGAGCAGAAGAAAAGTATTCACAGAATAACTCTCACATTTTTCAAACTGTACACAAACCAGGCGTGTGCTGAGCCCAACCCTTGGACGCCTCGATATGGCCTCTGGCTGGCAGCAGTTGTCCAGGGTCTCAGGCAGAGACAGATCTTTCCCCAAGTGGGATCCTTTTAACTGGAGATGCCAGGGATTAAACCTTTGCCCTTCTGCAAGCAAAACATGTGCTCAGGCACTCAGCCATGACCCCTCCCCAAAGGTGCAGACTCCCACAACCCCCAGGCATCCCCAACTGGTGGCCTCATTACCCTCTATAATGCATTTTATAGAAGGTACGTCTTTTCACGATCCTGTACGTTGCATCAATTCCACCGCTTTATTCCAGACCTATATATAAAATCACCAAAATGCAAGCCCACCACCGATACACAAATAAGCATCATTGCATTTTCTGTATTACTTTTGCTTCCTTTCCTAAATAATCCTTAACATCCTGTTTGCTTTCCGATGATGGCTCCGCATTAAGCTAATGTTTCCACCGAGCTAGCCACAATCATTCAAAGATCTCTTTACTGAACGGTTAAAAACACCGCCCTTTTTTTCACATTTAATTGTTTGCTTCTTCTCCCAAAGCACAAGGTTTTCAGTATTTCATCAGAACTAAACCCAATTGCCAGCAACCCATTAGCAAACCCCCATAACATTGTGGAATTGTTGAGATTTTTAACGGCGGCGTCCTGTAGGACAAGCAGAGGGGGGAAAACTCCGTTACGTGTAACCCAAGAGTAAGTCAGGAGGAAAGGCGGGGTGGGGGGAGAGTTGAGCTGTCTTGAATTCCAGGCTGAGGGAAACAGACGGAGCAGCCATCTTGCCTTAGAGCAAAATCTCAGCTGAACGAATTCCACTGCAGGCGAGATTTTGATGAGATGAAATTGGCGGCACTGCTCTGCTCTACATAAGAAGGGGGGGCCAGGCGGCTTCGGCTTCTTTGGAGCCCCGAGGGCAGTCTTACCCAGAAAGCAGAAAACAAGTTGTCATTCCCCCAAAGCCTATGCAAGGGGAGATATACAGCAAGGGGCGGTGGTGGTGGCGGGGGAAGCTGGAAGACAGGTTTGCAGTACTCAGTGTGGCTTCACCATCATGGTGTCAAGTGCTGTTGGCTAATTAATGGGCCTTAATCTACCAGAGGGCGACTTTTCTGTTCATTAATTTATTTCAGACACTATTTCCTTGGCGGTTGTGTGGCAGAGAAACTGTAGGGCAAAGAGAGAATCAGATCTATGTTTGCTAAGGACTCTGACTCCTCCTCGAGCTGAGGCTGGCAACCTGTGGGAGAATAACTCATGTGTAGGATTGCCAAGCTCCAGGTACTTGCAATATATGCAAAATAGTGATGTTATTAAAAAAGTGCAAAAACATGCGAAGTTGCAATGATATAACGAACTCACACTTATATACATAAGTCTTCCAAAGGGAAGCCAATCTTGATAGGCACAAGCTTTACAAGGTAAGTACAAAAACTTATTCTCTTAATATTTGTCCTTTTAGCAGGTAGAAATGTTGAAGTGTTGTGGAGGCTGAAGCGGATCAGGAGCGTCCTTCCGGATGAAATCAACGCTTTCGGAGAGGGACACTCTCCTAATTTAGAAGGCACAGCACAGCAGCTTTGCTCCGGCACTGTAAGCACTAGGCTTTACATTTTCCCATCCGGAGCAGGGAACTACCAGCCCCCAGCCCCAATGTCCTGTCCCCATGAAACTGAGGAATGAAATAAAAAATGGCCTCCACAGAGTGATGCTCTTGAAATTTCTAGGCAGCCCAGAGCATCACCAGAAAGTGACATCACATCTTCCCCAAACCCTGCCTTTCTTAGGCATCACTTCAAAAATTGCATGGCATTTGTCCAGGAAGTGTTGGGAACCCTGGTAAGCTATTTGTGCTACAGGGTTAGGTTGTTGCAGGTTGTGGCTGCTCTTGCCAGGTTCAAGAACAAAGTCTCCACAGTTACTGTACATGGTCATGGTGCACTTATCCCCCACATTCATGGTTGGGTCATTAATTTGACCTACTTGTGTAGAGTGAAACATGGAATCACTTGCAGCTTTGCTGTTTTTATACACCACTGACCTATACAATATATGTCACCTAGGCTAGTCCAGTCTCGTCAGTCCTCACAAGCTAAGCAGGGTTGGCCCTGGTTAGTAATTGGATGAGATATCACCAAGGGAATCCCATGTTGCTATGCAGAGGCAGGCAATGGCCAACCACTAGGGTTGCCAAGTCCCCCCTTGCCATCAGCGAGAGCTTTTGGGGGGGGGGCAATTTGCGAACACGCAGCACATGGGTGCAATTATGTCCCTTCCAGGGTAAACCCGGAAGTGATGGGGACGCTCTAGCACATGCCTAAAAAGCTCTATGGAAACCATAGGGGTTTTTGGAGGAATGTACTAGAGCAGGGGTCCTCAAACTACGGCCCGAGGGCCGGATCCGGCCCCCGGAGGGCTTTTGTCCGGCCCGGAGACCGAGAAAGCCAGTCCCCCCTTGCCCCCCTCCCCAGAGCTTTTCTGGGCTTCTTGGCCGCGTGCGCACAGCCGGAAGCCTCCCTCCTGCCCCAGTCGCCCCCTTCCCTGCTCCCTCTCTAGCCCCAAACCCCTTTCCTGGGCGCACGAGGCGTCTTGCTGCCTCGCGCGCTGTCCAGTCGCCCCCTTCCCCTTCTCCCTCCCACCCTCCCTGGCCCAAAACCCTCTTTCCTGGGCGCACGAGGTGTCTTGCTGCCTCGCACGCCGCCCAGTTACCCCCTTCCCCCTCTCTCTCCCACCCTCCCCGGCCCTTGGGGGGGGGGGCTGGGCATATCTCCAGGGAGAAGAAGAAAAAGACTTGTGGCCATTTATGCACAGGAGGTTTTGCCTTGGATTTGCCGCTCTCCAGATGCACATTTTTCCCATCCAAATTCTCAGAACTCAAAAGTAAGCTCCCCCCTTCCCCGGGCAGGGTTTGGAGAATTCAGATGGGGAAAATGTGCATCTGGAGAGCGGCAAATCCAAGGCAAACCCTTCCATGAATAAATGGCCTTGGTTTTTACATGCCGACTTTCTCTACCACTAAAGGGAGACTCAAATTGTCTTACAATCCCCTTCCCATACCTTCCCACAACAGACGCCCTGTGAGGCAGGTGGGGCTGAGAGATCGCTAACAGAGCTGTAACTTGCCCAAGGTCATCCAGCTGGCTTCGTGAGTAGGGGTGGGGAAACCAACCAGGTTCACCAGATTAGCCTCCTCTTCTCATGTGGAGGAGTGGGGAATCAAACCCGGTTCTCTAGATCAGAGTCCCCGCTGCAAACCGCCATTCTTAACCACTACAGGGGGAAGGTCCGGGCTTGTAAGGAGGATGCTTTTCCGGAGAGCCCCCTCGCGCTGCCGCCGCCTCCCCCCAACAGTCCGGCCCCCAACAGTGTTTGAGGGACAGTGAACTGGCCCCCTGTTTAAAAAGTTTGAGGACCCCTGTACTAGAGCATCCCCATCAAATCCGGAAGTGATGGGGAAGCTCTAGCATATTCCTCCAAAAACTATGGTTTCCATAGAGTTTGGGCTTTTTTAGGGACATGCTAGAGCGTCCCCATCGCTTCTGGAATTACCTCGGAAGGGACATTATTGTGGCACCCTTTAACTGGCCTGTTTCCCCCACTGGCCAGTTGAGGGGCGGCGGGCAGGCCTGTTACTTGGTGGGCAATTGCCCGCCATTAACAGCCACCTGGCATCCCTACCTCTGATCAGCCTTGAAAACCCTGCATGGGGATTGCCACTTGATAGCACTTTTCACCATCACTAAATGTACAATGTGGACTTGTTGACTTACAAATCACTGAAGTGCTTACCTTTTAAGGGGGAAATTAAGAAGAAGGCATGAAAATAAAGAAGATTAGAAACTAAAGAATCATGGGATCAAGTCAAACAAGGTAAAAAAAAATCAAAACACAAGATTTGGGGGATGTTAACAGCATGAATGAGGCAATTCAAAACAAGCTCCAGTCTAGGTTGACCTAAAAACACTTATAAACACCCAAATTGCTTCTTTTAAAATCCTTGGAAACACCCCCCCCCCCAAATATATTCATGAACTTCAATTTTACATCTTCCCACTGCAACTGACCTTCGGAACTGTTTTGTAAAGTATATTGACTCACTACAGCAGTTCTATAAATATGCTCCGGGCTTTTGAGCCGACTTTACCCCATGGTTAATCCAGGCCTCGAGTCTGTATGTTAAAACTCTTCCAATCGTCATTAAAATGTCCTCTGCTTTGAAAGCCTAAAGGTTGGGATTTTTAAGATGCTAAAGGCGTTGATGTGGGCAGATTAATGGATCCCAAAACGAATGAGAATGTTGTGGTTTTCATCCCTTTTCAGATAAAATTATAAACTAGGCCAGACAGAAAAAAATGGAAAAGAGAAACTGGCAAAAAGATTTATTAGGATGTCTGATGATCTGCCATCACCAAAAGCTGATTGAAGCTTGGGATGAGCTGATACTCCCCATTCTCTTTCCCAAATTTCTCTGTGTTCCCAAATTTCTCTGTGAAATTGTAATTCAAATGTAACTTGGAGAATTTCTAAAATCAGTTGTGTTAAGTTCCATTTGTTGAGAACTTTTTTTTCACATCTATGTTCCTAATGCAGACATGTGCATGGAAAACAAATGAACAAACAAACCCCCAAAAACTTTGTCTGTATGGTTGCTTAAGAATCTTACTGGATGGTGTTTTGACTAATGCACACAAATGAGTCGTATGCATTCTTCAACTACAACTGAAATCTGTCACTGTACGAACTAAAGAGTTCTGTTTTGTTGTATATTTAACATAAGAACATAAAAAGAACCCTACAGGGAGAGAACAGTGATTCATCCAGTCCAGCATCCCGTCTCATACACAGGCTAACAAGTAGGGTTGCCAGCTTCCAGGTGTTAAGACTCCTCTGTATAATTATATTAGCAATATTAGTATTCTTAAGATTGTATAGCATATTCAAGTCTCGCATTTTTGTATTATTTTTCTTATATAGAGTCAAATATACTAGCTCAAGCCATCTTAAGCCCGATGGACAAAGCATCAGCGAAATAGGAAAATACCGGAATCCTATTTCGGGCTTAAAATATTCTAAGGAAATTCTCCTCAAAGTAAAGGGCAATTTAGCCCCAATTTTTGTTACAATTTACTTTAAAATCAAGTTTTGGCTCAAAATTCTTTGGCTACATACAGCCAATATCGATCTACAACTACCTTTGCCTGCGGTACCTGTTTCATTTGCGGCTTGGCATGCCGCTAGTGCCGCCCCAGTGAACGGATCTCCAGCCTTCACCTGGAACTTGGCAACCGGGAGACCTCACCTGGCGAAAATTATTTTCACCACGGGACTTTGTTTGCTTCTGTTTCACTGTATAAGGTTTGATTTTTATGACTGAATTATAAAAAGTCTTATTGATGTTTCCAGTAGCCATCAGTGCTTGTTATTTTCCTTCAGCTTCCAGGTGGTAGCTGGAGATCTCCTGCTATTACAACTGATCTCCAGCCGATAGACATCAGTTCCCCGGGAGAAAATGGCCGCTTTGGCAATTGGGCTCTATGGCATTGAAGTCCTTCCCCTCCCCAGACCCCGCCCTCATCAGGCTCTGCCACAAAAACCTCCCGCCGGGGGCGAAGAGGGACCTGGCAACCCTAGCCATAAGTCAGCTGTGACTTGACGGCACTGTCCACTACCACCAGCAGATGATGTGAAAGACCTCCATCTGAGACCCTGGAGAGCAGTTGCAGGTCAGAATAGAGAAAACTGACCTTGATAGGCCAATGGTCTGACTCACTAGAATGCAGATTCACATATTCATATGTATGGTTCTAATATTGGTTCATAGGCATCAAATGTTTTCCTAATGGCTAGCTACAGCTAAAAAGCTTCTGTCTCCTTCCTTCCAGTCCCTTCATCCTCTGCCTCTTTTTATATAGAAATTAACAACTGGCTATACCACAGGAAGTATCACCCAATGACAACATTTGAATGTTGGTTTTGTTTTTCCAAAACCACGTTTCAAGATGGAACGGTTCTTGGTCGTAAGTGAATCTTGCTGGAGAAACCAGCCCTTAAAAAAAAAAAAAAACCCTCCTTTTTTTGTATTAGGTTGAACAGGAGGGAAGTGCAGAACATTATTTTCTTTTCATAAGTGAAAAAATCTGTCAAAGCGCTGGAAGCCACCACAAGCTTGGCTAGCAAAATGTTTATCTCATCACGCACATTGGTTACATCCCTTCGCCAAAGCTGCAATGCTTGCTAGAAAGTCTGAGCCTTTATGCTTGAATTTCTGCTTTGTTAGCAAAGCAAGTGAAGGGTAGTTATTAGCAAAGATCTCACCAAGCATGCCAGCAGCTCAGGTTTTACTTGGTGGGTTTACAATCATCGGCACCCCCTTCTTCCCCCCACCCCAGAGATCTCATGATTTTTTAAAACAAGTCTCCAGCGTGCAAGCCTTTCCAAACCCTTCTTGAGACTAATGCCAAACCAAAATAACTTCTATTTTGACTGAAAAATGCACAATTTTCCAAGCTTAGCTTTGGTACTTCTTGAACAATTAAATGATTGGTTTGCTGAACAAAGTGTGTGGCCCACATGAGTTCATACATAGGGATGCCAATTGGATGTAATCTTACTGGAATTCTACCCACTTGGCTGATGGCTAGAATTAGAGGATGCAAAGTCAAAGACATTCCCCAAGGAGATGGTTTAGTGATTATTGCAAATCTGCGTGCTCTCCAAGGCCAAACATGCGTACTAAGGCATCTCAAAAAAAGTCATTTTACTGACATATAGAGTCACTTCATGTGGGCTTAGGGTTGCCAGGTCCCTCTTCACCACCAGCGGGACATTTTTGGGACGGAGCCTGGGGAGGAGCTGTGGCTCAGTGGTAGAGCATCTGCTTGGCATGCAGAAGGTCCCAGGTTCAGTCCCTGGCATCTCCAGTTAAAGGGACTAGGCAAGTAGGTGATGTGAAAGACCCCTGCCTGAGACCCTGGAGAGCCACTGCTGGTCTGAGTAGACAATATTGTCTTTGATGGACCGAGAGTCTGATTCAGTATAAGGCAGGTTCATGTGTTCAAGTTTGGGGAGGGGAGGGACTTCAACGCCATAGAGTCCAATTGCCAAAGCGGCCATTTTCTCCAGGTGAACTGATCTCTATTGGCTGGAGATCAGCTGTCATAGCAGGAGATCTGCAGCTACTACCTGGAGATTGGCAACCCTATGTGGGCTAGAGCATGTGGTGAGTGGCATGCAGAAGATCAGAAGTAGTTTGAAAGGATTCCCAGTCTGTGTGCCCCACAAATAGTTCATGGAGCCCCCCAACCCTCTCCCACAAAGCCTGGACTAAGAACTGCTTCAATCTCTGATTATGTATGGCAGTGCTGTCAAGTGACAACTGATGTACGGCGATCCCAGCAAGGAACTTTCAAGGCAAGCAAGGAGAGTTGGTTTGCCATTGCCTTCCTCTGCAGAGTCATCCTTGGTGGTCTCCCATCCAAATCATGACTTTGCTTCTGAGGTCTGATGAGAGAGGGCTATTCCATACCATTCCACATCACAACCTCTAATGACTGGAACACTTTAAGTGATGAGTCAGAAGTTAAGAAAGGCCATGCTAGATCAGACCAAGGTCCAACAAGTCCAGCAGTCTGGTCTGTTTGCTTAATTAACAATTCCTAGCAAGGTCAGATGCTCTCAGTTCACCTTCTTTCCAGTCTAGAAAATGGGCCCATGCAAACAATGGCGAAGGCAACACAATTAAAATCATAGAATCATAGAGTTGGAAGGGACCACCAGGGTCATCAAGTCCAACCCCCTGCACAATGCAGGAAATTCACAACTACTTCCCCTCCCCACACTCCTAGTGACCAGAAGATGGCCAAGATGCCCTCCCTCATATCATCAGCCTAAGGTCACAGAATCAGCATTGCTGACAGATGGCCATCTAACCTCTTCTTAAAAACCTCCAGGGAAGGAGAGCTTACCGCCTCCCGAGGAAGCCTGTTCCACTGAGGAACTGCTCTGACTGTTAGAAAATTCTTCCGAATGTTTAGACGGAAACTCTTTTGATTTAATTTCAACCCGTTGGTTCTGGTCCGACCATCTTGGGCAACAGAAAACAACTCGGCACCCTCCTCTATATGACAGCCCTTCAAGTACTCGAAGATGGTTATCATATCCCCTCTCAGTCTTCTCCTCTTCAGGCTAAACGTTCCCAGCTCCTTCAACCTTTCCTCACAAGACTTGGTCTCCAGACCCCTCACCATCTTTGCTGCCCTCCTCTGGACACGTTCCAGCTTGTCTACATCCTTCTTAAATTGTGGTGCCCAAAACTGAACACAGTACTCAAGATGTGGTTTCCAAAACTGCACTTACGTCGCTGAGTCTCTCTCGAGAACTGCTCCGTTGGAACCCTTTCGATTCTCCGCTGGCGCTTTCGCTGTCACTGTCTCGGCAGCTGTTCTGGCCTGGCTTAAGCTGTGAAACGAGAGGGAAATAAAAGCCACAAAGTTAAGGTCTGCAACGCGCCTCAGATATTTTCAGCATATGGATCCATTCAGATTTGTAAAATTAGACAAAAAGAGACTGATCTGACACCGTTTGGCCATTTGACATGTATCCCGGTGTCTTTCTCATAGAACAGCAAAGCCTGCATGGACCAAAAGGGCAGCCTTCATTTTTGGGAGGGAGCCAGCGTGATGTGGTGGTTAAGAGCGGTGGTTTGGAGCGGTGGACTCTGATCTGGAGAGCTGGGTTTGATTCCCTGCTCCTCCACATGAGCGGTGGGTGCTAATCTGGAATTGTTTCCCCACTCCTACACACAAAGCCAGCTGGGTGACCTTGGGCTAGTCACAGCTCTTAGAGCTCTCTCAGCCCCACCTACCTCACAGGGTGTCTGTTGTGGGGAGGGGAAGGTGATTATAAGCCGGTTTGATTTTTCCTTAAGTGGTAGAGAAAGTCGGCATATAAAAACAAACTCCTTCTCCTCCTCCTCTTCTTCTTCTTCGTTCGGAGTCATAATGGATCCCTATCTTTTCTACCCTGTGTGTGTGGGGGGGTAGGGTTCCCTGGTCCCCTCTGGCCACCAGCGAGGAATGGAGGGGTAGGGTTGTGCGATCCAAGCTGGGAAATTCCTGGAAATTTGGAGATGGAGCCTGGGGAGGACAGGGACCTCAGTGGGGTACAATGCCATAAAGTACAATCTCCTAGGCATCCATTTCCTCTAGGGAAACTGATCTTTGTCGTCTGGACATGAGCTGTAATTCTGGGGATCCCCAGGTCCCACAAGGAGGCTAGCATCCCTTGGGGGTGAACAAAGGTGAAGTGTTCATGTTGCTTATCAGAAGTGAAGTGTTCATCATGTTGCTTACCAGAAGTTGCAATAATGGTCCCATTACCTTCTGGGTGCCATTTTTTTCTGGTTTCACATAGTAGCCGAGGAAAGGAAATATGGCATCCAACGGCAATTGATTGCCATCAACACTAGGGCCACACAAACTGGGGGAGGACTTAGCAAGAATGGTTAGTTGAAGTTTCCTGAAATGTTTGGGATACCCCCTCACCCAATTTCAAGTTTTTAAAAGTTCTAACAGAACAGAATAGGTCTTACTTAGGAGTAAATACGTATGAGCAGCAAACCAAGGTACCAATTGCTTGGGAGTAAATGCCACTGAACACCGTGGGGCTTACTTTCTAGTAACTATGTATTGATCCACATTGTAAATCTTTAATGTTTTCCTTAATGTCATAAAACAGCCACTAAAGCCTCCCCTCTGAGCTGTAAGCGTTCCTAGGGATGACTCTGAATTTCTCATCCCTGCTGCTTCAACTCCCAAATCCTCAGTTTAATTTTGTTTTTCCCAAGTGCAAGTTGAACCCGTCTTTATTGTCATGCCAATTTCTGTTTCCTTGCACCAGATTTTCCCTGTAAAATGCATGCATTTTTTCAGCGTCATTGGTGCATTACTAAATCAGCATTATACACACAGTACATGTAAATTACAATTGTATATCAAAACTGTTCAGCATGTGACTGCAATACAGATGAAAATACAAAACCAACATGCAAAAGCAAAAAAATGATTGGCAGAAAATGCAAACAAATATGTAAAAAGAATGAAATAGAGAACCAGCGTGGTGTAGTGGTTAAAAGTGGCGAACTCTAATCTGGAGAATTAGGTTTGCTTCCCCACGCCTCCATATGAAGTCTGGAGGAGGACTTACTCTAAGAAATCCACTTTGGGTTGTACAGATTTGGGTTGTACAGATTCCTGCCACCAACATTTCTGTAACAGGTATGGTTGCCTATGTCCAAGTGGCGGCTGGATATCTTCCGCTACTACAGTTGATCTCTAGGCAACAGAGGTCAGTTCACCTGGAGAAAATGGCTACTTTGGAGGGTGGAGTCTATGGCATTATACCCTGCTGAAGTCCCTCCCCTCCCCAAACCCTGCCCTCCTCAGGCTCCACCCCCAAAATCTCCAGGTATTTCCCAACCTGGAGCTGGCAACTCTAGTTATAGGATCTACCCTGGATGACTTAAGGCCAGTTTCTCTCTCTCTTTCTCTCTCTCTGCATAATTTGCCTCACAGAGTTGTTATGATGATAAAAACCTGGGAAGGAGAATTGGATCTGTCGCTCACTGGAGGAAGGACCAGATAAAAATGCACAAAGGCACAATGCAATGCAAAGGCACATAGGCAATGCTCAGCAAAAGATTTGGAACGAAGAAGAAGAAGGAAAAAGGAAGAAGAGAGGATTCTATCTCAATTAGCCCTGGTGCAGAAACAAGACTACATAATCTGGAACTTCAATATCCAGGGAAGGAATTGGAACGAGAAGAATTTCAAGAGAATCCTTAATTCAAGATTTACATCTCATGAGAATGTGGCTCACGCTTTTAGGTACACACAAAGATAATAGAGAGTGACCCACAAAGACTTGCAGGAGAAGGGAGGAGAAACCTCATTCCCCTGGCTGGCTCCTGCTTCTCCCATTGGATCCTGCTTCTTTTCTCTCTCCTTGCTCCCCCAGTTAGTTCTGGCTCCACTCCTCCTCATCGCCTTCTTCTTCCTCATGGGGTTTGTGGCTGCTAATGTAATGCTGGGCAACATTTTGGGCCAATTCTGCTGAACTCCATTTTTGTGCTTATGTCTGAGTAAGGGGAATGTCCCATCAAGTCACAACTGACTTATGGCATCCCCATTGTGGGGTTTACAAGGCCAGAATATGTGCAGAAGTGGTTTGCCATTGCCTTCCAGACAGCCAGCATGGTGTAGTGGTTAAGAGCGGTGGATTCTAATATGGAGAACCAAGGTTGATTTCCCCATGTCTCCATGTGAGCAAGGGGTCTGTTGTGGGGAGAGGAAGGGAAGGTGATTGTAAGCCAGTTGGAGACTCCCTAAAGGTAGAGAAAAGTGGGGTATAAAAACCAACTCTTCTTCTTCTTCCACCACATACCAACCCTCATCTTCCCTGGTGGACTCCCATCCAAGTACTAACCAGAGCCAACCCAGTTTTGCTTCCAAGCTCTAACAAGACCAGGCTACTTTAAGCTGAACAGGCTGCTAACATTGTCTTTAGCAGTAGGGGTGGTGGGTTACCCACAATTCCTTTCTTAATGTCAGATTTTCTGTGAAACCTAAATTGTAGCTATGGAAGACCCCTTTTTGTGGACTGCTTATCTTAGGCATAAGGGCCAGCCCTGGGCTATTACACACAAAAGGTAAAGGTAGTCCCCTGTGAAAGCATCAGGTCATTACTAACCCACGGGGTGACGTCACATCATGACGTTGACTAGGCAGACTATATCTACAGGGCGGTTGGTCAGTACCGCCCCCAGTCATCTACACTTTACCCCCAGCAAGCTGTGTGAGTGTTAAGTGCCGGCAAGTCACTTCCGACTCATGGCGACCCTATGAATGAAAGTCCTCCAAAATGTCCTATCTTTGACAGCCTTGCTCAGATTTTGCAAATTGAAGGCTGTGGCTTCCTTTATTGAGTCAATTTATCTCTTGTTGGGTCTTCCTCTTTTCCTGCTGCCCTCAACGTTTCCTAGCATGACTGTCTTTTCCAGTGACTCTTGTCGTCTCATGACATGACCAAAATACGATAGCCTCAGTTTAGTCATTTTAGCTTCTAGGGTCAGTTCAGGCTTCATTTGATCTAGAACCCACTGATTTGTTTTTTTTGGCAGTCCACGGAATCCGTAACCCTCTCCTCCCACACCACATTTCAAAGGAATCTATTTTCTTCCTATCAGCTTTCTTCACTGTCCAGCTTTCACACCCAGCAAGCTGGGTACTCATTTTACCTACCTCAGAAGAATGGAAGACTGAGTCAACCTTGAGCCGGCCACCTGAAACCAACTTCCGTCAGGATCGAACTCAGGTTGTGAGCAGAGCTTTGACTGCAGTACTGCTTACTTTGACTGCTTATCATTCTGCACCATATATATTTGTTAGCACCGCCAACTGCTCTCTGCTAACAAAATCAATAGTGTTCTCTCAATATTGCTGGTACTTCTCAGTTTTCTTCACTGGACTGCATGGTCAATAGGTCCCTCAGCCATTAGGGATCTGATCTCATTACATTGTTAACCAGTTTTAATACCCTGCCAGGAAATGTTTGATCATGTTTTCCACAGCCTTCCGCCAAAGACCTAAAATCCCAGCACCATCAACCCTCCCTGCGGCTCAGCAGAGATTGGGCCATTCTCTCTGCAAAACTTTCAGTCATTAGTCAGTGTGTTCTGCCTAGCTCTCTTTTATTTCCATCCCCTGAGTGATAGTTCCAGCTGGTTAGAGGGAGACTGGAGTATTGCAGCAGGGGTTGTTTCTCTCCTCACACAGTTTACACAAAAACTGGAGGATCTTGCTAAGGCATCCAAGCACAGGGGCTCTAGAGGAACAAAGTGAATCGAGATGGTGGAACAAGCTACCCAAGCTACAATTTATCCCTCTTCTTTCCCAAATAATTATTCTCCCACCACCCCCATGCCAGGCTGCTGGAGGGTTTTATCTCTCTCTCTCTCTCTCTCTCTCTCTCTCTCTCTCTCTCTCTCTCTCTCTCTCTCTCTCTCTCTCTCTCTCTCTCTCTCCCCCTACCTACCTACCTACCTACCTACCTACCTACCTACCTACCTGGGTTATGTGTGTGTGTATGTATATATATATATATGTATATATAAACCCTATTCTGTATTTTAAAGCAAACACAGAAAACCCCACTGAAAAGGTTGTAGCCTTCTAAACAAGGTCTATGTAAAGTAGGTTAGCACAGCAGCACAAGCTCAGGGGGACAAATGGGGAAAGCCACTGAACTAAAACAATTGCTATAAAATTCAAGTGCTCTAAAGCATTCAGAAACTGCTCACAAGAACTACCTCTTCATCACAGCCTACCACACACAGGGCTGTGGCAAGAGTAAATGAAATGCACTCACATTTCCCAGGTGGGACTTTGTTGTGCTGTGAGGACAGCAAGGGCTGTCTGAAATACCTCTGAGTTTAACCAGGAACAAACTATTTATTAATTTTACAAAAATCCCCAGGTAGTTCCAGGTAGGTTTGCCAACTTCCAGGTACTACCTGGAGATCACCTGCTATTACAACTGATCTCCAGCTGACAGAGATCAGTTCACCTGGATAAAATGGCTGCTTTGGAAATTGGACTCTATGGCATTGAAGTCCCTCCCCTCCCCAAACCCCACCCTCCTCAGGCTCCGCCCCAAAAACCTCCCACTAGTGGTGGAGAGGGATCTGACAACCCTAGTTCCAGGACATGGGTGCCTACAAATGTTGGGTTCTTCAGGATTTAGCTCCCTTCCCAGAATCTCTACAAGTGTCAGGGCCCAAATCTAACATGACATTTTAAAACGAGTTGGGTTAGAGTTCCCCCACCTGCCTCTCGTATCCTTTAGTCAGATGGCACCTGCTGGGAGCTGCTTCCTGAACACTGCAGGGCCCAACTTGTAATGGAACCATGGAGCATGGAGAGAAGGGGCTCTTCCCCCATGCCATTTTCATGATGCCACATGTGATTGACGCTCTAGGAATTTCTCCTAATCTGTAAAGACCTCAGAAAAATAGGGAAATGTCAAGAGCTTCACTATGGATAGGGTTGCCAGGTCCCTCTTCACCACTGGCAGGAGGTTTTGGGGATGGAGCCTGATGAGGGCGGGGTTTGAAGAGGGGACAGACTTCAATGCCGTAGAGTCCAATTGTCAAAGTGGCCATTTTCTCCAGGTGAACTGGTCTCTATCAGCTGGAAATCAGTTGTAATAGGATGAGATCTCCAGCTGGAGGTTGGCAACCCTAACTATGGAGACCTTTTTTTTTTTTTTTTTTTTTTTTTGCTGCTCCTCAATTTTTTGAGGGCTGGGTGCTGGGACCAAGGATGGGGATTTACTGCCTACACTGGAAAAACCAAGCCCCCCAAATTTTGTATTCTCTTCTCTGATCCCATAAGGGAGCCTGCAAATTAGATTTCCTTCTGAGGACATTTCCTGTTTGGTGCTGGTCTCGCACATACATCAAGATGTGGTAGGGTTGCCAACCTCCAGGTGGGGCCTGGAGACATCTCCCAGAATTGCAACTGATCCCCAGTGTCCCTAGAGGAAGTGGCAGCTTCAGAGAGCAGAATGTATAGCATTACATTCCCCACTGAGCTTGCCCCTCTCCCAAAAACTCTTTCTTCCCCAGTCTCTACCCTAGGATTGCCAACCTCCAGATACTAGCTGGAGATCTCCTGCTACTGCAACTGATCTCCAGCCGATAGAGATCAGTTCACCTGGAGAAAATGGCCACTCTGGCAATTGGACACTATGGCACTGAAGTCCCTCCCTTCCCCAAACCCCACCTTCCTCAGGCTCCATTCCAAAAATCTGCCAGTGGCGAAGACCTGGCAACCCTACTCAAGTCAAGTCAAGTCAAGTCAAGTTTATTGTATAAGGGCATAGGCCATTACAATCTAAAATAGTATAATAAACAGGTTAAAATATACAAAACCAGGATCATTAAAAGAATACAAAAATGGCAACCTTAATCTACCTACAAATCTCCAGGGATTTTCCAACCCAGAGTTGGCAACCCAAAATGCGAGAATGAGACATGAGGTGGAGACTTTTCCTCTTCCATCCACCTCATTGCTTTCTAAAAGGGGTTATTCTCCTTAGAGACCTCCTTAGAACAAAAAGTAATGGAGAACCGCGCCCTGCAAAAAAAACCCACAGAAACATATTGCGTTTTTGGGCTTTGGCGATCAGTGTTAAGAGTATGCTGGAACATTGGTGCTGTTGCTCTTAATTGCTGCTTGTTGCCGTTCGACATCTCCACGTCTAATTGATCATGCTTCCCTTTTGTCATTTGGGTTGCAACTTCCCTATTATCTCCTTGTAAGTGAACCGCAAGCCAACTTCAGCACTGTGAATAATTTATGTGGCAAGACAGCTAAATGGCTCAAAATAGTATTAGGTTGTCAACCTAATAGCTCAACCCTCAAAGCCTCACTTGGGTTACCTGAGAGATCAGGTTGGAATTGAATGATCTGCTCCGAGCCAAGAGGTAGCCAAAAGCTATGATTATGAATATGAATGATGGCAAACCTTTGGTGCAAGTTGAAGAGAGGCTAGAGATGTAAATTTTCCAGAAATTCTGAAGCTGCAGGGGGAAAATACATTTTTTTCTGGGAAAGAAAATGGAAATTTGGGGGGAATTTTAAATATATGCAATACTTATTGTTTTATCAAACCTAAATTAATTTTACTGCTTTAACAACATGAAATGGATCATTTATAACTTACTTAGCATATAAACTTGCAATATGTTACATATTTATAGAATTTAAAAGATAAATGCCTTATTTTTGTACAAACAAAACTTCAGATGTATCCAATACTTGAGAGAAAACTGCAAGCTGATGCACCCTCTGCTACCTTAGCATATGTACCTTAATTTTTGCTATCTGGTTAGAGAGAGCTCAGTTCCTAATGAAACTTTAAGAGTTTTCCTCTGAGGCTTTGGTGCCGTTTCTGCCCTACCTCCTTCTGAACTCCCCACCCCCCTCCAAGGTAGGGCAATGAGCTACTTGTTACCCAATCTGTAGGTATATGTGTCACATTGGCTTTGAAGGAAAGGTCAAAAGGACCACAGAAGGCATCCAACATCTGGAAAGCAAAGAAAGCCCTGCAAGCTCCCCTGATGAAGATCAGGTATCCTTCTAAGTGCAGAAATACATCTTGGATTTAAGAGCTGTCTATGTCTACAGCCTGCCCACCTTGAAAAGCATTTCACTCATTCTAAAAAGATTAGAGAACTGGTGGGGGGACACTCATATGAAATATTTTCTCCATTGGAAGAAACTTGCAGTTGGTGGGGAAAAAAGGGGAAAAGTCCCACCCCCACCCCCAGATTTTCCCCATTTTTTTTCCAGGCCTTCAGATCTCTGAGAGAGGCAGAGATTTTTTGAATCTGAAATTTCCCCTCTGAAGCTCAGGAGTTAGCTAAAGTTTGAAAATATCTTTGGACAAACTGACCCCTCAAAGATCAGTGAGTTTAGGTAAATGCAAGCCCAGAAGGGCTTCTGGCAGTTTTGTTCTGGGTTGTATCATATCTAAATAATTAAGGTTGCCAACCTCCAGCTAGTTACAACCAAAAAAACACAAATATATCAATTGCAAAATTTCAATAGCAAAAATTCATAATAACAGTTCACATTCCACTAACAAACACAAGCTATATACTATATACACCAACCAGTGCAACCAATTTTCTTATCCAAGCAGGTATACAATATACATATAACAAGTAAATAACACAATTTTCATTCCTTATAGTTCTTATTAATAGTAATAGGATAGTGTCCTGATGGGACTAATCCATTATATGTTCTTTTTACAGATGTCAGGCAGAAGAGGAAGACGGCCATTACTGTTCTTCTTCAGTTCCTCTTCTGACACCTTATTTCTCCAGTTGGTATAAATTCTTTATGTTACTCAAAATCATTCAACAGACTCCCCATGGGTAGTAATAAATTCCTTCAGCCTTCTAGAGGCTAGTGTATCTTCCTAAGCTTCATGGGTTCCCCTCAGGAATACCTAATTCTCCATTCTAACTAGTTAGGTTTTAAAATGTGTGTGTATGTGTGTATACAGGAGCCCCGTGGTGCAGAGTCTTAAGCTGCAGTACTGCAGTCAAAAGCTCTGCTCACGACCTGAGTTCGATCCTGACGGAAGTTGGTTTCAGGTAGCAAGCTCAAGGTCGACTCAGCCTTCCATCCTTCCGAGGTCGGTCAAATGAGTACGCAGCTTGCTGGGGGTAAAGGGAAGATGACTGGGGAAGGCACTGGCAAACCACCCCGCAAACAAAGTCTGCCTAGAAAACGTCGGGATGTGACGTCTCCTCATGGGTCAGGAATGACCTGGTGCTTGCACAGGGGACCTTTACCTTTACCTTTATGTGTGTATTCATATATACCAAGGGAGAGAAAAGCTAGTCATGGGTGAAGACTCCCAGAGTTGATCTGAAAGTGTATATTTTTTTATTTTTGTGAGCATTCTTGTCAGATACTCAAAAAACGTTCAGGCATTTGTGTCTAATGAAATGCTCAGAGAATGCATACCCCCCACACACTCTCCTCTTCTTGCTTGAGTTGGGAATTTCCTTCCCTTTAAATTACTCTTCCTAGTTTCTCCAGTATTACATCCTGCCAGCGAAGACAGGAATTGCAGTTCTCATCGTCTCCCGAACTGAACTGGATCCACCAACCAATAATATAAACAATTCCATCCAAGACATTCAAAACCAATATTTTCATCAACCTCCGCAATCCAGAAAGTCAGGAGCATCGATCAAAAGCAACAACCAGCCACTTATCTATTTGACGATGAAGATGAACAAGAGCACAAGCACAAAATCACACAAAATACTACTCATTTTAAATTGGGGACAAATCAGCAGTATGCTCAGCTCAAGGGGGGAAGGGAAAGGGGCCTTTGCTAGCAGGCTATGCTCAGTTTTCAAGCATGCTATGGGCAAGGATGTTAGCATCGCTTGGAGAAAGCTAACCGTTCACCGAAACCCCGGTCACTGGACACCGCAAGGAAAATAATGCAGGAATTCCATCTAGGACCAAGAGGAAAGCAGGAAGGGACAAGACTTTAGTCCCTCTCGTTTGCTTTGATGGACTACAGTGCTCTTTGGGTACGACTCCTCAATGCCAAAGCGGCAAAGGGAGACAGATTGATCCAACAGCGTGCTTGGCAAGGTGTAATTTTAACAGTGATATTTCTCACTGTGCAGCCATCAGAATGCAAAGGGTCAGGAGAAGCCTGTACTTTGTTGCAATTCAGCTTTTAAAGTACACCGAAATACACTTCATTTGCCGCAATTGCCGAAAGCACTCAGTCCCATACCTCTCCTAGCGGGTCGCTTTACAGTCTTTTCCACTTTTGTGTTGCATCAAGAATATGCAATTTCTTACACTCAGGTTTTAGATGATTTTCCCCCCACCAGTTTTTTGGTGCTTTTCTGTAAAAACTGTAACTCAGCCCTTATTTTCAGGGATGTATTCCTGGCTATGCTTTCGATTAAAGGAAAAAAACACACACACACAAACACACACACAAAAAACAGGGCTTCTTCAAAGTTGTCATAATTCCAGATGCAGCAGCAGAAGAAAACTGGGATCCAGCATAGAGTTGCCAGCCTCCAGGTACTAACTGGAGATCTCCTGCTATTACAACTGATCTCCAGCTGATAGAGATCAGTTCCCCTGGAGAAAATGGCCACTTCGGCAATTAGACTCTATGGCATTGAAGTCCCTCCCCTCCCCCAACCCCACCCTCCTCAGGCTCTGCCCCAAAAACCTCCTGCCAGTGGTGAAGAGGGACCTGGCAACCCTAATCTAGTGGCACCTTAAAGACTAATACAATTTTATTCTGGTACAAGCATTCATGGGCTATAGCTCACTTCATCAAATGCAGGAAGCATAAACCCATTAGGTCCATTATTTTTTGTCATCAAGTCTCATCTGACTTACGGCGAACACGTAGGGTTTTCAAGGCAAGAGACATTTGGAGGTGGTTTGCCATTGCTTGCATCTGCATCACGACCCTGGTATTTCTTGGAGTTCTCCCATCCAAATACCAGCCAGGGTCAGGGATGAGAGAGCGTGACTGGCCCAAGGTCACCCAGCAAGTTTCCACTGTGCGAGTGGGGATTCGAACTTAGGTTTCCCAGGTCCTAGTCCAACACTTTAACCATTATACCACACTGGATCAATACATTTGTATTAAAGACTGCAAACAACAGAAAGGGAGAGGGAGATGTTACAAACAAAGGCCAGTTTAAATCCAGATTCCACCAAAAGAATAATTGATCCATTAACAGTGCAATCCTAAGCATACATATTCAGAAGAAAATCCCACTGAGGTCAATAAAACTTGAGACCCAGTGGTGTGGTGGTTAAGAGCGGTGGTTTGGAGCAGTAGAATCTGATCTGGAGAACTGGGTTTGATTCCCCACTCCTCCATATGAGCGGTGGTGGCTAATCTGGTGAACTGGATTTGTTTCCCCACTCCTGCACACAAAGCCAGCTGGGTGACATTGGGCAAGTCAAAGCTGTTAGAGTTCTCTCATCCTCACCTACCTCACAGGGTGTCTGTTGTGGGAAGGGGAAGGGGAAGGTGATTGATAAGCCAGTTTGAGTCTCCCTTAAGTGGTAGAGAAAGTCAACATATAGAAACCAACTCTTTTTCTTCTTCTTACTCCTGGTGTGTTTAGGATTGGAGCCTACGAGTTGTTGAGGTCCAGTTCCAACAGTTGATAGATATTTACGGAAATCCCATTTAGCGTATTTAGCAACAGTTTTGAGTGGCTCTCAAACACTGTGGGAGGGCTATAATTAAACAAAAGCCCAGAGGTATCTTAAAGACTGGCAAAACATTATTTCAGCAGAAGCTTTCATGAGTCAGTGCTCGCTTCATCTAATGATGTGACCACTAACTCCTGAAAGCTAAAATAAAATTGGTTCGATTTTTAATGCTAAATGGACTCCTGTTTTATTCTATGTTTTGGTCTGCTACATGGTGGATGACCATGTAGCAGGCTGCTTTGGCAATTGGACTCTATGGCATTGAAGTCCCTCCCCTCCCCAAACCACCTACGCCCTCCTCAGGCTCCGCCCCAAAAACCTCCCGCCAGTGGCAAAGAGGGACCTGGCAACCCTAGGCCCATAATAAATATTTACTTACTTACTCATATGCATTTGCTTGCAATGTATGCACTGAATCAGTGCACATTCACGAATGTACACATATAGCTGTCTCTCTGGTGTTGGAAAACCTGAAAAAGCAGGGTTACTGATCTCATGGAGAAAACCAGACATATTTATACATGGTTTTCTCCCCAGTGGGGACCCCAAAATGGCTTACAACATCATTCTCCCCTTCTCTATTTTATCTTCACAACTGCTACCCTTGTGAGGTAGGTTAGGCTGAGAGGGAGTGACTTGCCCACAAACAAGACGACGCCAGCAGTATTATCCCGCCTGTGTTCCACAGCACCTAATACAAATACTCATGCTCCTCTGATCCTGGAGAAAATAGGTATGCATCATGACAAGCTTCCATTTTTACTAGTAGCCATGGATAGCCCTATCCTCCGTGAACATGTCCATGCCTGCCACAGTTGCTGGCGAAACGTCAGGAAAGAAAATTCCAAGACCACGGTTACACAGCCCGGATAACCTACAAGAACCAATGTCCATTCATTGTTCTAAATCAGATCACAAATGTTTCATGCATTTTTGCATAGTCACCTGGAAAAAGAGCATGTACCAACATGGTCAATTGCAAAAAAACAACACCTAGACTTTAAATGGACCTGATTTAAAATTATTAATGACATGCTCATAAAGACCCAGCATGTGCGACTTCCATGGCTACCTGGCCAACTGCCGTGTCGCATGCTACCAACTGCCCAGACATATTCAAATCACTCACCATTTTGAACTGTGAATAAATATCAATGCACATGTACCTTAGAGAAAAAGGCCATTGTAAACTGGATGAGTTTCTAGCACATGCTTCTGTAACATTCCAAGGCTCAGAAGGCATTTGAACTTGGGTCTCCCAGATCCAATACCGACAACTGTAACCACTGCACCAGGTCAGATCCGACAAATGCATGTAGGTCAGAGCAGATCTTGCTGCTGTGTTCCCATTGGGGAGGGGCTGTGGCTCAATGGTAGAGTATTTGCTTGGCATGCAGGTCCCAGGTTCAATCTCCGGCTCAGTGGTAGAGCATCTGCTTGGCATGCAGAAGGTCCCAGGTTCAATCCCTGGCATCTCCAGTGAAAGGGACCAGGCAAGTAGGTGACATGAAAGACCTCTGCCTGAGACCCTGGAGAGCCGCTGCTGGTCTGAATAGACAATACTGACTTTGATGGACCCAGGGTCTGATTCAGTAGAAGGCAGCTTCATGTGTTCATGTGTGTTCACCCCGTGTGTTTAGTTTTTCCCAATAACAGTGTCTAAATGAGGGCTCAAAAGCTAACATTTTTTTAAAAGTCAAAACCTGTGCTAGAACGCTGAGGAATAATTGTTTGAAAACATTTGGATGTTCAGTATCCATTCAGTTTTCTCTCTCTCTCTCTTTGAAGAACTTCCTAAACAGACTCATGAAAAGATAAGATACTAACTATCAGCCACTACGGATACATCATTGGTGGATAAACAGTGAACGGTTTCCAAGTTCGGTATATATTTGATCTTCAAATTAACCCACCAGGACCCCAAAGTAGAACATCAGCATGTGAAAATGTCCCATATTACAACTTAAATCAACTATTATACCAGCTCAGCAAGCTTCGGCACATTCCCACCAACACATTAAAAAATGTCAGCTTGTCCTGGGTGAGCAATAATTTACAAAAGAAAGCAGGCGTGCAAAATATGGGTGGTACAAATCCAGAGAAGATATTTTGGGCACAGGGGTGTAATAAATTTTCTCCCCCTTCGTCTGCAGCCAGCATCCTGTGAAATCTCAACAGATCAAAGTTTTGCAGACAGCGAAAGGGGGAAAAGAGGAGGAAGAAGCCCCACAAAATTAATAACTATTTAAGTATTCTGTTTCATCATGATAACAAACAGATGGTTTTAATATTCTAGAGGCTAATTTCTGAACAATTAAAAACACAGCAAGACATTAGCATCTAATGAAACATTTTAACTATCAGCACAAGCATCTGCCATTAATTTCCACACAGTAAGGATTTGGTTCTCTCCAATCTGTTCTTTGTTAAGGAAAGTTTTTTTCTCCCCCACTTGGAATTTAATGGAGTAGAGAATTAACAACTGTTTTCAATCAGCAATCAGCAGGGTCCTTCGCTAGCATTCATTGAGATGATCCATACCATGGGGCATAAATATACCCCTCCAGTGGCTTTGATGTGTATGGATAGCGGGGATTTTCAGAAGGAAACCCAGATCCTAAGTACGTCTTCTTTTTGAAATGTAGGGATTAATCCCCTTGTAATAGTGTCATGTCTCCTTTTATTAGGTTCTTGGGCAGGGCTGGAAGAGTGGCGGGGCAGATGTGAATATTTCAGAGAACAGTCCTTAAATTCAGTTCCCCTAAAACCAAAATTTGTACTGGGGGGTAGTCAAGAGAGGCCTAGTGATGGAAACCATGTGAATGAGAAATTCTTCAAAGGCAAATGAAAATCCTGCATTTATGACCTGATTTATGATCCTTTCGCTCATGTGAGAGGTAAACGTTGGGTGGTGTTCATCAAAGTTAAGGGAAGTAGTTATGACATCAAGGGGTTTTACTTGAATAGCCGGAAACAAGCCCTCTAATCCCACCATTTTTACATCAGGAATGGCGTCTAGAATGAAGGAAGGATCAAGCTTAGTTGCTTGCAAAAAAGAAAGAACAAGAACTCAAAGATGGATCAGCCAAGGTTGGTCATAAAATCTCCAGCATACTGAAACCATTGCAGAAATTAATCGCTGATCTACTAAAACCAGTGTCTGCATGGAAAGGCATCATTTCATGGTTTGAAGAAGATTGGAAGAAGTGTTGGTTTTTATATCCTGTTTTTTCTCTACCGACGGGTATCTCAAACCAACGTACATTCGCCTTCATTTCCTCTCCCCCCAACAGGCTCCTTGTGAGGTATGTGGGGCTGAGAGAGTTCGGAGAGAACTGTGACTGGCCCAAGGTCACTCAGCAGGCTTCATGTGGAGGAGTGGGCGATTGAACCCTCGTCACCAGGCTGGCAGGGTTTGGGGAGGGGAGGGACTTCGGTGCCACGGAGTCCAATTGCCAAGGTGGCCATTTTCTCCAGGTGAACTGATCTCTGTCGGCTGGAGATCAGCTGTAATGGCAGGAGATCTCCAGCTAGTACCTGGAGGTTGGTGACCCTATCCCTAACCCTATCAAAAAAAAAATGTTCATTTACTTATCTCATTTATAGTCTGCCTTTCTCATTGAGATACAAAACAGATTACACAATTAGAAAACAAAGCCATAAAGGCTAGTATAATACTTGCAACAGCATGCTGCCCGGCTGTTGGTCTTCGGAAACGAGGTGTTGCCGGAGACTTTATGAGCTGGGCATGAGGAAGGAAAAAAATAAAGACTGGGGCCAATTAAAAGGGGGTAAAAGTAGCCAGCTTTGTAGCGATTAGTTGGGGCCTGGCATAATTTGAGATATTCTTTACAGTTTATAAATACGGACCCATAAACTAGCCCTGGAAATACATTTTTAGTATTATTTGTATTTAGGGGCCCTCATAATCTGAGGCCCAGAGCTGGGGCTTAATTAGCTTGTCCATCAATGCAGTCCCTCCAGCATAGGGCTGCCAGGTCCCTCTTCACCACTGGTGGGAGGTTTTTGGGGCGGAGCCTGAGGAGGGTGGGGCTTGGGGAGGGGAGGGGCTTCAATGCCATAGAGTCCAATGGCCAAAGCAGCCGTTTTCTCCAGGGGAAGCGATCTTTATCAGCTGGAGGTCCGTTGTAATAGCAGATCTCCAGCTACTACCTGGAGGTTTAGCAAAAATAAAGCACCGATACTAAATAGACAAACTGTGTGAAATAATAGTATCAAGCTCACTAAGTTATATGCAAAAGCTTTGATGTGCCTCTGTCTGCTCCAGGCTCCATCTTCTTCCCTGGAAAGAAATATATAGAATAAGTCATTGTACTTACCTTTGAAAGACCATTGTTGAAACTGTTGAAATGGTTGAAACTGACCATCTTGTTTGGTAGCTTGCTAGTTACATTCTATCTTTGTATATATGTTCATGTATGTATCCTTATCATTGTTGGCTCCTCCTTGCACTTGTATATAATATAATCACACTTTTGCATATAACTTAGCGAGCTTGATACTATTATTTCACACAGACTACCTGGAGGTTGGCAGCCCTACCTGGGGCACCCATGCATAGCCCTATGGGTAAAGAGCAAAAACCCTGCCCTCGAGGGGAGATGCAAAGTCGAGCCATTGGAAGGGGGACGCCGCTACTTTTAACACGAACCCGAAACACCACGCCGTCAACGCCGCCCCCCCCAGCAGCTCATCGCACACCATGGCAACAGCTGTGTTTCTCCGTAGCAATAAAACGAAACAATTTAATCGCTTTTATTGTTCTGCTGTGATGCTCAAGCGCAGTCATTTTCGTCCCTCCTAGGGCTCCCCGAACCCCGCAAGGGCCGCAACGAGAGAAGATCTCATTTACCTAAAAGCGCTTATAAATTTTTAATTTGCTTTAACAAGTAAATTAACAAGTCCCTCATTCAGGCAAGTTTTATAGCCTCTCGCCACTCGGGGGAGGGCCATAAAAGTTTTATAGATAATCCAGAGCTACCAAGGCTGCTCATAATAAATTGTCTGCTTCCTGTTATTCTATCAAACCACTGGGCTTCTTAATGGCTTAAAGTCACAGCTTCCGTATTTCCAGGGCTAGTTTATGGGTCTGTATTTATAAACTGTAAAGAAAATCTAAAATTATGCCAGGCCCCAACTAATCGCTACAAAGCTGGCTACTTTTACCCCCTTTTAATTGGCACCAGTCTTTATTTTTTTCCCCTTCCTCATGCCCAGCTCATAAAGTCTCCAGCAACACCTCGTTTCCGAAGACCAACAGCCGGGCAGCATGCTGGCCCACAACTCACTGCAGACCCGCTCTTCACCGCAGTTTTTCATTAGGAGCTGCTTTGAAGTATCTGCAGGCTTCCAAGAGCCCTCGTAAAACAGTGCAAAATGGGAGCAGCAGGGCCGGCTCAAGGGATTTCCATTACCATGCGTGCAACACCCCGTTGCCTCTTCCTGTGTCACACCTAGGGTTGACAACCTCCAGGCGGTGGCTGGGGATCTCCCGATGTTACATCGGATCTCCAGGTGACAGAGATCAGTTCGCCTAGAGAAAATGGCCACTTTTTAGGGTTGCCAGGTCTCTCTTTGCCGCCAGCCGGAGAGTATGGGGGCAGAGCCTGAGGAGGGTGGGGTTTGGGGAGGGGAGGCACTTCTATGCCATAGAGTCCCATTGCCAAAGTGGCCATTTTCTCTAGGGGAACTGATCTCTATTGGCTGGAGATCAGTTGTAATAGCAGGAGATCTCCAGCTAGTACCTGGAGGTTGGCAACCCTACCACTTTGGAAGTGATTCTATGGCATTATACCCCATTGAAGTCCCTCCCCTCTGCAAAACTTGCCCTCCTCAGGCTCCACCCACAGAATCTCCAGGTATTTCCCAACCCAGAGCTGGCAACCCTAGTCACACCGATGGCTAGGTTCCAGCTGAGCTCCTGCAGCTAGGGTTGCCCAGGTGCCCGCTGGTGGTGGGCAAACCCCCAGTAATGTGCCCCTCTGCCCACTGACCAGCTGAGGGCCGGCGGGCAACTATGTACGCATGTGTGCCCCTCGTGAGGAGCCTAAGACCTGAGTGGTAAAGGGTCGCTGCGGCCCTTGACCACTCAAACAAAGAGTTTGAGTGGTGTAAGGCTCCTCGTGAGGCGGCATTTCCGGTTGTAAATGCGCGCACACAAGATTTGCACAGAAACCTCCCACTAAAGGTGAGTGGGGACCTGGCAACCCTACAAGCAGCTCAGGCCTGGGATGGGGCGGAGCATCCTCAGGAGTCATGGCTTCTGGTACCACAATTGCTAGAAGCCAGCTGTGGAGAACTGGCACATTCCTCATCATGCCACCTAGGGCTGCCAAGTTGCCCCGCTATGGCAGGCAACTGCTTACCCGAAGGTCTGTGCTCCTATTACTACCCCAATGAACAGTGGGAGCAAAATAGAGCCCAAAAAATCAGCACTGGTGATGCTGTGACATCACTTCCGGTTTAGATAACTTAAGACGATGACAAGAGCGGCTGTTCTCAGGATGTTCAATTGGGTGTCATGCCTGATGCTTGCAGAATGGAAACACTAATGTGAAGAATTTAGATTAGAACGAAATGAGATGGATTGACTCAATAAAGGAAGCCACGGCCCTCAGTTTGCAAGACCTGAGCAAGGCTGTTAATTATAGGATGTTTTGGAGGTCATTAATTCATAGGGTTGCCATAAGTTGGAAGCAACTTGACGACACTTAACACAGAGAGACACAAAAATGTATGTATGAACTTAATCTACTTATGTCTTGCTTTTCAACCAGTTTGGTTCCCAGAGCAAGGGGTACAGTGGTCAAAGTGTCAGACTAAGATCTGGGAGACCAGGGATTGAATCCCCACCATGCCATAGACCTTGCTGAGTCACACTGGGCCAGCCATTCTCTATTGACCTATCCTACCTCACAGAGTTGTTGTGATGGTAAAAAGGAGAAAAGGACACTGACGTGTACACGTATATGAATGCTAAGTCGCCATGCAGTATGCACGCTGCCGTATCACATACTTCAGCTCTTGAGCTGTATTTCAAGCTGTTGATGACTTTGGTCAATTATATCTTTCTAAGCCATCTGTAACCTGAATATCTCGTCCCTGGCTTTAAAATTGGTAGAAGACCAGCTATTTTGCAAAAAATAAGTGGTGTCCTGCTGGATCAAATAAGTGGTGTCCTGCTGGATCAAACTAGAGGCCCATCTGCTCCAGCATCCTGTTTCACACAGTGGCCCAACCAGTTATTCTAGACAGAAAACAAACAGGGCATTGAGACCAAGGCTTCCCCCTTATGTTGCCTCTTAGCACAAATATTCAGAGGTTGACAGTCTCTAAATATTGAGGTTCCCCTTAGTCATCATCATGGCTAATAGCCACTGAAGGTCCCAGATTTCAAACTCTGGCACTTCAGGAATTGGGAAAAGACTTTTCTCTTTGTGAGACACTGAAAAGCTACTACCTGGCCAATGATACAATACTGACCCAGAGGGGCCAATGATTTGACTCCGTGAAGAACAGCTTCATCTGAGAAAGGTCCATAGCCCACTGGGAGACACACATGCTGCAGATTCCAGATTTAATTCCTAGCATCTCCAATTAAACAGGATCTTCGAGGCTTTAAGAAAAGACCTTTAGAGCCACCGCCAACCAGACAGGACAGTACAAAGCTAGATGGACCGATTTTTTAAATGTTCATGGCAACTTCATAGCAAAGCAAAAGAGCTCAATAAACTCAATCTTCCATAAATTAGATGGGTTAAAAAACCAATTAAGGAATCTCAGGTAAGGAGCAGTGGGAAAGACATTGCCTGAGACACTGGAGACCAATGGTCTGAAACTATAACAGATTCAGAATCACTGTGTGTTATATGAACCGTCAAGTCACTTCTGATTTATGGCGACCCTATGAATTAATGACCTGCAAAAATCCTCACTCAGGTCTTGCAAACTGAAGGCCGTGGCTTCCTTTATTGAGTCAGTCCACCTCATGTTGGGTTTTCCTATTTTCCTGCTGCCTTCAACTTTTCCTAGCATTATTGTCTTTTCCAGTGAGTCTTGTCTTGTCATAATGTGACCAAAGAATGATAGCCTCTGTTTGGTCATTGTAGCTTCTAGGAAGAGTTCAGGCTTGATTTGATCTAGATCCCACTTGTTTGTCTTTCTGGTCTTCCATGGTCTCCTCCAACAGCACATATCAATCAAATCAATTTTCCTCCTGTCAGCTTTTTTCATTGTCCAACTTTCAAATTGTACATAATAACAGGGAAATAGCATAGTATGGATTATCTTGATCTTGCTCTCCGGCAACACTTCCTTACATTTAAGGATATTCTCTAGTACATTTATGAACACACGAAGCTGCCTTATACTGAACCAGACCCTTGGTCCATCAAAGTCAGTATTGTCTACTCAGACTGGCAGCAGCTCTCCAGGGTCTCAAGCGGAGGTCTTTCACATCACCTTCTTGCCTAGTCCCTTTAACTGGAGATGCCGGGGATTGAACCGGGGACCTTCTGCATGCCAAGCAGAGGCTCTACCACTGAGCCATAGCCCCTCCCCATGGCTGCCCTTCCGAGTCTCAACCACCTTCTGAATCATTAGGGATGGTCAAACACTTGCTGGTTTGATTTACATTCTGCTTGCTAGTCATGAGCAGGAAGCAATTTTTTCATTGAGCTGGTTGGCAGTTTGTGAGCAGCTCAACCCTATTTTGTGGGTTAATAATGAGGGCAGAGCTCAAGTAGCATTCAATTTGGAATCTTACAAACATGTCCCACTCGCTGGTGTGTGTGTAAGTGCTTAGGGTATCAGTTCTTAGGTGCTTAGTGTAGGTTCTTTACATTTTTATTATTATTATTTTATATACAATGAAGTTATTTGTGTGTATTTACAATTACTCTTTCTCTCTCTTTCCTCATAATTTTAATTCTGGGGTATCATTACAGAGATCCACCCTGGTATACACAGACTACAAGATCTTACGTTATACATTTCTGGAACCCCTTCTATAGCTAATCCCGCCCCTCCTGCCCCCCGTCCATTTTGGGTAACACTTTCCAGAGTGTAATTAGGAGAGGGAATTTATATGCTGATTCCAGAACACTCACTAAACGGGGAGCAGGGGGAAATCTTGGAAAACTACCATAGTTTCTCTAAGCTACTGCTGCATTTAATTTCTCTAAAGAACTCATAACAGGGCAGGCAATGCTCCAAGCAAAGAAGAAAGGAACACAGCAACTAAACTTTGAATTGCACAGACCCCCACTGGGTTATGTTGGCATAAGACAAAACTGGTGAGTTTTTCCTTTCCATATGACCCAGTAAATCAGATAATAGTATTCAGGTTCCTGTTTTTTAAAAAAAAAAAAAGTTGGAGGAAGGATAAGAAAACGAGGGTGAAGGGGAAGCAATGTTGAAACAAATATTCTGCTTGACAGATCAGTGGATTTGTAAGAAACAGACAGGATGAGATCAAGGCAATCCCTTCCCAAAGGATCCGTGGTTATGTCTGAGTTTCCAAAATGCAGGGCTCATTGACAGGGTTCCAAACCTCACTTCTTGATTTCCTACACAACAGGGCTATTGCCTCTGGATTGTCCAAGTATGTATTTCTGATTGATCTGACCACTATGTATGTATATCTGATCGATCTGACCACTGTCACACATGCCAGATTAGAGTACTGCAATGCACTCTGTGTGGAGCTGCCTTTGAAGACTGTCTGGAACAAAACCGATGACTAATGTACAAAGTGGAGCCTATCACAATGAGTAGGCAAGACCAGCGCTACATCGTTTGCAGTCAGTTTTCTGTGTTGGTTTGGACCTTTAAAGCCACAATTATCCTAGAAGTCAGGGCCCAGTTGGTTGCCGTTTGCAGGTTACGGTGTTCCCTCACTTTGGACGAGTAGCTAGCATATTTCTCCTGGCCTTCTAGCCTAATCTAAAAATACTTTTTTTAAGGCAAATTTAGGAATTTCTCTGTTGTTTGCTAGATGGGCACTGGCTGCATTTAAATGTTGCATCAAAAGTTGGTTTGATTGTGACGGGTGCACCCATCGTTTATTCGAGGATCAAGGGGCTAGAGCAACTACCCTATGAGTAGCGGTTGAAATGCTTAGGGCTGTTTAGCTTGTAAAGAAGGCGGTTAAAGGGAGACATGATAGAGGTCTATAAAATTATGCATGGTATGGACAGAGTGGACAGGGAGAAGCTTTTCCCCTCTCTCATAATACCAGAACGCGGGATTATCTGATGAAGATGGAGGGTGAGAGATTCAAAACAGATAAAGGATTTTTTCGCACAACAGAGAGTTAAATTGTGGAACTCCCTGCCCACAGGATGTGGTGATGGCTGCCAACTTGGAAGGCTTTAAGAGGGGAGTGGACATGTTCAAGGAGGATAGGGCTATCCCTGGCTACTAGTAAAAATGAATACTAGTCACGATGCATACTTATTCTCTACAGTATCAGAGGAGCATGCCTATTATATTAGGCGCTGTGGAACACAGGCAGGATGGTGCTGCTGCAGTCGTCTTATTTGTGGGCTTCCTAGAGGCACCTGGTTGGCAGCTGTGTGAACAGACTGCTGGTCTTGATGGGCCTTGGTCTGATCCAGCATGGCCTTTCTTATGTTTTTATGTTCCTATGCTCTCTCTGTCACCTTTCTTTCCTTCTCATGTGACTAAAAACTTTCTGGTTTGGGAAACCTTAAATCAAGCCCCTATTTCCTGGAACATCCAGATACAGGTGCTAGAGCAAAATGGAGCTTGTTTCCTCTCCACGAACTGGGATTCTAAACAGGGGTGAAATAAAAGATATAGAATCTCGGTTTGTTAGTAGCTTTTTTGAAGCAATCAGTTGTGCTCTACCCATCAGGGGAGGAGGGAAGGGCTCCCACGAGCACAGGAAATAAGCTGCTTTATGCAAGTCAGAGAGCACTCCTGTGATGTCTCCACGCACCCATTGTGAAATCTTTTTAGACAATTCCAAATTTGTTTCTAACGACTGCTTTTTATGCTTTCAGATTCTTCATTGTTTGTTATTTTTAATACAGAGGAAGATCAGCAGGGATGTGATGCCGTAGAGTCCACCCGATGAAGTTGCCACTTCCAGGGGGAACTGCCACTTCCAGGGGGAACTGATATCTGTAATCTGGAGATGGTCTGAAATTAGGGCTGCCAGCCTCCAGGTAGTGGCAGGAGATCTCCTGCTATTACAACTGATCTCCAGCCGATAGAGATCAGTTCCCCTGCAGAAAATGGCCGCTTTGGCAATTGGACTCCATGGCACTGAAGTCCCTCCCCTCCCCAAACCCTGCCCTCCTCAGGCTCTGCCCCAAAAATTTCTCGCTGGTAGCAAAGAGGGACCTGGCAACCCTATCTGAATTCATAAAGCAGTAAAGGCGACTCTGAGACTCTGAGCTGTGAGGTTGACCAGGTATGAAGATCTGAGGTGATCTCTTTTTTAATGAGTTTAAACCAAGGTGAAAATTCGGATTCCCGGATTGATGCTCTAGCGATCGATGCATCAGTCCTGAACGTAGGGTTGCCAGGTCCCTCTTTGCTACCGGCGAGAGGTTTTTGGGGCAGAGCCTGAGGAGGGTGGGGTTTGGGGTGGGGAGGGACTTCAATGCCATAGAGTTCAATTGCCAAACTGCCGTTTTTCTCTAGGTGATCTGATCTCTATCGGCCGGAGATCAGTTGTATTAGCAGGAGATCTCCTGCTACTACCTGGCAGTTTGTAGGAAAAAGGCACCTCTATGCTAGTACCTAGGTTTGGAAATCAGCATAGATGTGAAAAGATTAAACAAAGTGCAAAATTTATAAAGCTACACAGATATACAAATCACAACTAGTCATACAAACAGATAACATCAACGTGTACATCACCGGTCTGTGGCTTCACTTCGTGGGAACCTTCGTGGGACCACTGTCTTATATGAACACTTACCTTTAAAAGGACTGTATACCTTTTGGACTGTATATGTTGGTTTCTGGACTGCTTTTGAGTGTTTATGTTCCTTGGTGATGTACACGTTGATGTTTTCTGTTTGTATGACTAGTTGTGATTTGTATATCTGTGTAGCTTGAAAAACTACCTGGCAGTTGGCAACCCTACCTGAACACCCAATCTCCAAGGAGAGAATTGTCCGAAGAAGCGTCTAAAAGGTCGTCAGGGATAGAATAACGAACACAGATATTATTGAGAAATCTCTGACGTGCTCGGTCTGATGACATTAAATGCTCAAGAGATTTACCACTGAACAAGTTTGTTCTGGAAGTTTTATGTTTTGGGCAATATTTTATCACTGCGAGATGAGCGCGAGGCCTGAAAGACGGGAGGCCAGTTTCAGCTCTCTTCAGGACTGCAGGCGTCCCCTTGGGAAGAACTAGGAGATCTGGAGATGAGTTGTAATTCTAGCAGAATTCAAAGCCCCTCCTGGAGGTTAGCAACCCTGCCTGGACCCAGGCCATCTAAGCACTATTACCTTGTATCGTACTTAACCAAGGGACCTACTCATCTCTCATTCAATTAACTTTCCATCTGCAGTAAACCCATCCCCTTTAGCTGCTCAGTGACCCAGCAGTATTTAACATGCTTTCTCTGAGCCATTGTTTTCAACCAAATTAAAGGCATAGCTCCTCAAACCCCCCCCACCACCACCAAGCACCAGCTATCGTTAGAATGGCATACCAATGGAGTTGCCAGATACTAGGTTGCCCGCCAATTAAGGGGGTTGCTCGCTGCCCCTCAGCTGGCCAGCAGGTGAAGGGGGGGAGGGCAATTAACAACACTTCTGGGTTTACCCTGGAAGTGATGGGGACGCTGTAACACGTTCATTTTAAAAAACTCTATGGTTTCCATAGCGTTTTTGGAGAAATGTGCTAGAGCATCCCCATCACTTCTAGGGTAAACCCAGAAGTGACATTATTGTGCCGATCACCCCCCACCATCCCACCAAAATGAAGCTCCTGCTGGTGGCGAGGGGGACCTGGCAACCCTACATACCGAGGATATGTAGGGTTGCCAACCTCCAGGTACTGAACACAACTAGCCCATCATACATTCGTGTACATCCATAACCTATCCTAATGAACACGAACACATGAGTGCAATTCATCAATAGTCCAAATATCATATATGGAGTGGTTCCACGAAGGTTCCCACGAAGTGGCGCTGCAGAAAGGCGGGGATACGGCCGTTTCGATTTCTTGTCTCTATCTCTTCTTCAGTCCCCCCTTGCAGGATTGATGCAAAAGATTACTGAGCTCATACACTTGACAGGCCTGCAGTGCCTTCAAGGGTGATCCATAGGGAAATTGCTGCAAAGCCACAGAGAGGTCCGAATTCCCTCTCACAAAGCTTCAATCACACTTCCTGGTCTCCTTCAACTTCTTACAGCCCGGAGGGGGGGGGGCTGAAAGTCAATATGTTCCTCACACACATAGTAAGAGAGATACTTCATGCTGCTCTTGGAGCAAAATTTCATGGCCGCTTTGGCAATTGCACTCTATGGCGTTGAAGTCCCTCCCCTCCCCAAACCCTGCCCTCCTCAGGCTCCACCCTAAAACCTCCCGCTGGTGGCGAAGAGGGACCTGGCAACCCTAAGGATAAGCCCGTCTCCCTTGAAAGGTCCACTCTGAGGTCCACAGACAGTGTCCCAAGAAGCTGGCAAGACTCTACAGATGGAAACTTGCAACATACAGGCAGCAGGCAACACAGCTGAAGTGAAAATAAAAAGATGGGGGGGGGGGAGGCGAGACCAGCTACATATCGGGAAGCCTTCCAAAACTGCAGCTGTGCCGACCCATTAAAAAGCTGAAACTCATTCTGCTCTCGACCCCATACTTATTGCCACATAACTATTCATCAAAGAAATTTCGGCGCAATTAATTAAATTATTCCCAGGCTTGCACTGCGCCGTCATTATTCCCGTTTCGGCTTTTGCTCCTGCTCTCCTTCAACCCCCGTGCCCACATGCCAAGAGCCATCTCCAGGGCTGTCCAGCCTCAATAAATCCCTGCTCCTCGCTGCTCGCGACGCCTCTCATGTCTCTGTCGCGCTCTTGTTTATTGCCATTTGTTTTCCAGGAGGATTTGGGCCGCCAGCATATTGGCAAGACTTCCAGGCGAGAGGGATGGGACAAAATCTACCTGCAGACACTTAACGCTAGGGTCACGCTGCAGAGCTGCTCCTGCCAATGATGAAAAGAATGCTTCTGGGAGGAAGAATTTTATTGGCGCCAGGAAAACCAAATAATAATAATAATTTTTTAAAAAAGGTGAGATCCTCTGGCATCAGGGACACGAAGAGTCGTTGGGAAAGCTTCGTGTTAATTAGGTTTATGGCTGAAAATGCACTTTGCAAGAGAAATCTTAGCTACGATACACAAGCCTCTCTCACACCAAAGAAGTGATGGAATAGAATCAATTTTTATTAAATGATTCCGATCCGGAGGTTACTGTAGATGTTGCCAATTTTCTAGTGGATGTGATGAAAGTTCAAAAAGCCCAAAGTTTGTAATTTCTATTTTTGGAATTTACTGGCCTATGTTTTTATCTTAATGACTGCATATTTTATGTACCTTCTCTAACAACTGTAATGTTACTTATGCCATTAAAGGTTTTTCATTCATTCATAGAATCTTAGGGCTTAATGGGAAGTGTTTTGTGTATTTCTAACACATTTTATTCATTGTACGTGTATTTGAAATTATTGTGTGATGGTTGTTGGGAGCCGCCCTGAGCCTGACTTGTGTCGAGGGAGGGAGGGGTATAAATCGAATACGATAAGTAAATAAAATAAGATAATAAGCAGCTTTGTTTTATTGGACTGGGAAGGAACCTAAAATTATCTGAGCTGCTGGTAGGTAGCCGCATTAGTCTGTAATAGAGGAACAAAATTTGAATCCATTAGCACTGTAATGATCAACAAAATTTTCCTGGGTATTGATAATCTTGTCACCTGAACACACAAAGCTGTGTAATTCAGAGTCAGGTCGCTGGTTTATTGAGCCCACTGTTTACTCTAGCTGCAACTCTCTCAGGTCTCCGGCAGACGTCTTTCACATCACTTCCTTTTAAGGAGAGATAGCAGGGATTGAACCAGGGATTTTCTGCAAGCAAAATGGCCCACTGTCCAACATCTAGTCTAAGTAGGGTTGCCAGGTCCCTCTTCGCTACCAATGGGAGGTTTTGGGGACGGAGCCTAAGGAGGGCGGGGTTTGGGGAGGGGAGGGACTTCAATGGCATAGAGTCCAATTGCCAAAATTGCCATTTTCTCCAGGTGAAATGATCTCTATCGGCTGGAGATCAGTTGTAATAGCAGGAGATCTCCAGCAACCACTTGTAGGTTGGCAACCCGCTTCATACACCCATTTACTACGGTTGAATGTGGTGCCTTCCATGGAGATAGACCATGATGGGTAGCTGTGTTAGTCTTTCTGTAGCAACAGAAAAGAGCAAGAGTCCAGTAGCACCTGCTGAGGATCAATTAGGGATGGAGCCAGCTGCGCTCCACCCCTGATGGGGGGGCTGCTTTCATGGCCCACCCCGCCATCCAAACATCCAGCCAGGTGCTCCATCATTGGTAGGGTTGCCAGATCCCCCTTTGTCACCGGCAAGAGGTTTTTTGGGTGGAGCCTGAGGAGGGCGGGGTTTGGGGAGTGGAGGGACTTCAATGCCATGGAGTCTAATTGCCAAAGCAGCCATTTTCTCCAGGTGAACTATCAGCTGGAGATCAGTTGTAATAGGAGATCTCCAGCTAGTACCTGGAGGTTGGCAACCCAAATCATTGGTCAGACAAGATAACAGTTAGAACAAGGGACAGGGGACAAGATGGCAGAGCACACGCAGGAGTTGTATGCTGCTCTCAGGAGGGTGGCTTGCAGGGGCTGGCAGTTTCTGAGCTTTTGCACTGTGAGCCCAAGGCCGCAGTCCAATTACTGTTATGCATGTCTCTTGGCAAGCCTGGGAGGTGGTTAGCCTGGTAGCGCTCATCTCTTCATGAGAAGCCATCCATGTACCCAACTCCCCACTATTCAGCCCAGCCCCCCTTTCCCTGACATTCTGTACACCTAACTGTCTTCATGCCCACCAGTCTATGAGGAGTGGGGGCAGTGGCCCCTGCCCTCAGCAGCTGCCCCTCCTCCTCCAACCTGTCCCACAAGCAGCGAGGGAGGTAGATACTGTTGGACCACGGCCGAATGTTGTCTGTGCAAGCACAGATAATGTCGCTCTGTTCTGGGGCAAAATTTAACCCTCCATCCTTTTTTCCAAGTTCTTACATATTTCTGTGGGGGCCCCAAAGTTTGCAGAACTATATGTTTTCTATCTCCATGGCAGATTTAAGTATCTGCAGATGGGGCCATGTTGATTGGTGATGATTCCTCAATTGCCAGCAGTGGTGGAAAGGACCAGGGAAGACACCAATGGGTTGGGCATCTGCTTGCATCCATTTCTAAGTGCCGCCTTCAATGAAATAGACCACCTTATAAGTGGAGGTCTCCATTTTTTTAAACGTTCTGGGGGGAAATGTGCTGTAGTCCTCAGACTATTTCAGGAAGGGATCAGCTGTTTGAACATTTTCTCTGTTTAAATACACACATTTGCACAAGAAAAGCTGACCTAAGCAGTGTCTTCTTCCTGACATCCTAACTTCTCATGTGTTGGGAGCAGATACTAACACATGGTCCTCCATCTGCACCTTGCAGGTACTATTCGCCTGGAGACTACACCACGTGCCTTCTCTAAAGCCAGCATGGTGTAGTGGCTAAGAGCGGTGGTTTGGAGCAGTGGGCTCTGATCTGGAGATCCGGGTTTGATTCCACTCTCCTCCACATGAGCGGCGGAGGCTAATCTGGTGGACTGGATTTGTTTCCCCACTCCAACACACAAAGCCAGCTGGGTGTCCTCATCCAGCCTCACTACCTCACAGGGTGTCTGTTTTGGGGAGGGCAAGGCGATTGTAAGCCGGTTAGATTGTGCCTTAAGTGGTAGAGAAAGTCGGCATATAAAAACCAACTCCTACTCCTCTTCCTCTTCTTCAGCAGCTTTGAGTCTGAATGAGGGTTGGTCTATTCCTACACACTTGCTGCTTACATCCTTCTCCAGTCCTTCAATCTCGGTCTTCCACAGATCCACCATTTGTGTAGATTGGGTCTTCGTGCTTTTACCAACCATGAATTGGCATCCCCGTTTCACGTGCCAGCTTACGATTCCGCTCGGAGATGGAGAAAGCCATCTGTGTAGGCGGAACCCAACACCCGCTGTTTTTGGCTCGCTTTCTTTTCCTTCATTTTCCCAAAATGAAGGCCAGATTTTCCAGAGTGTTTCCCGCTTGCCTTCTTTGATTGTGACATTTTACAGCCAGATTTCCCAAAGAATGAAAAGGTGGGGGGGGGATCAAAGCTATTCTTCTTCGAACATATTGTACACATGTGGGATTCATTTGTCAAGACAAAGGCCGACCACCATGTTTTAATTTTTCTTTCCCCCACTCTCTAGAAATCCTACCCAGCCCACAACTCTCATTTTGATCATGTAGAACATTAGAATAGGTTATTTAAAAAAAAAAAAAAACTTTCTTTTGTCGTATCTCTTCAATCCAATCATGACCTGTTTCTTTCACTCCCTATTGCTATGTTCACAGCTGTTATTGCTAGGGCTAAGTCACAAGGTGTCCCCAAATCTATACCTTTCCCCACCCCTGCCTATCTTCTTCTTAATTACTGATTTTTGCAACAAAAGTCATAAACAGCCACTTTTTTATCTTGCCCTTCCTCTATTGGGGTTGCCAACCTCCAGGTAATTAAGTAAGAGGGACCTGGCAACCGTATCTATAGAGCTCAGGGTAGCATATACGCCAGCCCAGCCACATGTATTTTTCAAACCAGCCTATTTCAGCACAGCTGTGGGCCACTTCATGCAGCCTGTTTTAGGTTGAGAGGAATAAAGCTGTCCTGTTTTCAGAATTTTGTAATAATCATATTGCCTTGGACTTCATTTTCTACAAAACTTCAGTTTTCTGTCTAATGCCATTGTATTCCATCATTCCTCCAAGAAGCTTAAGGTAACGGACATGGCTCTCTCCACTTCTGCTTTCTTGCATTTTTCCTTAAAGAGAGGATAGTGATTTCCACCAGTTCTCTCATCTTGCTGCAACCCTCCAAGCCTTTCGGAATTTTGTTTTGTGCAGTGGAGTGGGGGGAATCAATAGACCCTCAGGAACAGCATAGTGGGCTTATACAGGAGGGCTGCTGTGGAAGGAGGAATCGACAGAGATCTCTGCCTCCTTAAAACTATTCTCTTTCAGTCTAACCAACTTAAAAGTGACTTGCCCACCAAGATCACCCAAAATTTCATTTTGGATCTATGCCTTGCATTTTTTTTAAAATTAACCTATCTTTAAAAAAAAAAAAAGAAACAGCTTGCTTTACCATAGTTCACAGCGGCATATGAAAGCATTAAATAATCTATACAATTCAATAAACCAGAAAAAGATAGACTCACAGAAAAGCTAAACCACTGTCCACATCATAAAAACAAGATCAGCAATATTTCAATGATTAACCAAAGGACCTATAGAATAATTCTATTTTACATGCCTACAAAAAGATAATGGAGAGGGGGTGCCATGCACTTCTGAAAATGTCTGTGCCCTACAGGGTAGGTGGCATTAGGAATGCTCATACACCCATTGGTTTGGTTAGGGTTGCCAACCTCCAGGTACAAGCATATTTGATTGGAGACGTTGTGCCCACTACTTAGTGTCAGAATTCCAAAGGTCCCCACAGACCCAAAATGGTTAGAGGAACCCAAGAACAAGGTAGGAACCCAAAGACCATATCTGGCATGGGTAAAGGTATGAGAAGAGACTAGGGTTGCCAATTACTAGCGGAGATCTCCTGCTATTACAACTGATCTCCAGCCAATAGAGATCAGTTCACCTGAAGAAAATGGCCACTTTGGTAATTGAAGCCCCTCCCCAAACTCCACCCTCCTCATGCTCCATCCCAAAAACCTCCCACTGGTGGCAAAGAGGGACCAAGCAACCCTAGGTTTAGCTCCTGTTCTGTTCGCCAGTTGGAAGCAGCGCTGATTTTTTAAAGCAGTAAGTTCATGAACAGTTAGAGTAGGGTTGCCTGGCAAGGCCTGGCAACCAGCGGGAGATGGATAGAGCAGGGACAAAGTGGGAGTTTGCTAATGTGCATGGACTCATGAATGCAAACCTAGGTTCGAATTACCACTCAGCTATGAAGGTTCCTGGATGACCTTGGGTCTCTCTCTCTCTCTCTCTCTCTCTCTCTCCCTCTCCCTCTCCCTCTCTCCCTCCCTCTCTCCCTAACCAAGAAGAAGAAGATGAGCTGGTTTTTATAACCCGCTTTCCTCTACCTTTAAGGAGTCTCTAAGAGGCTTACAGTTGCCTTTCCTTCCCTTCCCCTACCCACAACACACACCTTGTGAGGCAGGTGGGACTGAGAGAGTTCGGAGAGAACTGTGACTTGCCCAAGGTCACCCAGCAGGCTTCATGTAGAGGAGCGGGAAATAAGGTTGCCAGGTCCCTCTTCACCACCGGCGGGAGGTTTTTGGGGTGTAGCCTGAGGAGGGTGGGGGTTTGGGGAGGGGAGGGACTTCAATGTCATAGAGTCCAATGGCCAGAGCAGCCATTTTTGCCAGGTGATCTGATCTCTATTGGCCAGAGATCAGTTGTATTAGCAGGAGATCTACAGCTATTACCTGGAGGTTGTAAGCCAAAACAGACACCTCTGTGTATAAATGTAGTTACTCCAAATCTAACACTGATCAACCATACAAAGTATAGCTTAACAACAGACTGTATTATACAATAAAATTGACAAGCACATACAAAAAGTCTTATTTCTTAAGCATAAAGAAACAAAGTCACAATATTCCAAGGTTTCCAAAACGCACTATCCTACAGACAGACAAAAAGTCCAACAGGTACCAATTCTAGGTTTTTTTCTTCTTTCAGGTGTGGATTCCAGGTAAGCATTACTCAGTCCCAAAGCAGGGGATCAAAAGTGAAGAGGAAGACGGCCGTTTCAGTTCTTCATCAGTTCCACTTCACCAACCTTATGTATCCCATCTCTTATTTCATATTAAAGAATCCATATCCAAGACTCTTTCATAAGGTTCCTACCCAGGATACCTACAATTTTATTTCTTAACAGCAGGAGCTCTACAGCTATTACTCTTACACTCCTATTGGACAAGAGACAAGCTACACATGCTATTATGCACAGTGTATTTCCAAAAACATTTAAAATGTAATAATTCTTGTTATTGACAAGTTGTACAAGTTTGTACAAGTTGTACAAGTTTGTACTTCTGTATATCAGTATACCAAGTGTTGTATACAGAACTTATTGTTTATTTACACTACAGTGGATATGATAAATTAATACCACTTGTATTCTTCGCATATCGTTGCTGTTTTGTTTGCTAAATTACCTGGAGGCTGGCAACCCTAGCGGGGAATCCTGAAGCTACAAATATGTATGCAACCACAAAACTCTTTTGCAATTCTTTTTTTTTTAAATCCGTATATATGTGCATTGCCTTTCAGCAACTTTCACTGATTGGCTCTGGTCTGTATGACACCACACACACACACACACAAAAAACACTACAAAGTTATGAACCAGGATGTTCAGCCCTACAATGGAGATATCCTCCCGTACAAACCTTTCTCGCTGCACTTGCAAGCGTAATATATTCTGCGAACAAATTACCTTGCCAAGCGACTTTCCCAGACGTTGCTGGTGTCAACAAAATTAATGTGACATTTACAGTTATTTTGAGGGGAAAGACGAAACCACTTAAATAATTCCATGGAAAGCAACATGAGACAGAATTATTTAGCTGACAAAATCTAATTAGGTGTAAATTATTGCCGTTTATATGAATTATACAAGCTTTCAGAGAGACATACTTAAAACTCAAACTCAGAGCTTTCCACACTGAAATTATTCGTTGCTCGACTATTATTTTTTTATCCCCTCCAAGCTAAGATTCATAAAGATGTACTAACGGCTAATGAATTTCCATCCTCCTCTGCCTTGGTATTGCAGGTCAACATTGTCCATCAGGTTTAATTGTTTCCCCAAGTTTGCAAGGAGTTTGCTTGCACCCAAGCCCAACCTTTTCCAGTTGCTTCTATTTCAAAATGGTTTATGCCATGAAGGGGTAAATAAGTAGGGTGGCCAACCTCCAGGTGGTGGATGGAGATCTCCCGCTATTACAACTGATCTCCAGGTGACAGAGATCAATTCCCCTGGAGAAAATGGCTGCTCAGGCAATTTGTGGCATTGAAGTCCCTCCCCTCCCCAAACCCCGCCCTCCTCAGGCTCTGCCCCAAAAATCTCCAGGTATTTCCCAACCTGGAGCTGGCAACTCTACTCCACCTACGGTAGGCTTAAATCATTGCTTCTCACAGCCTTAGGTTTAGGAGACCCTCACCCTTACTTTGAAATGATATGTAAATGTGAGTGGAACTTCATTATTGTTGCATGATAAACTGCAATAATTCAGGATGGTGCGCAAGATAATGTAGCAGAAACTATTTGAGATACCCCACACACATTAAACAAGGATTACAACCCAGAATTCATAGCTTCTGAACTTCTGTGAAAAGGAAACCTAGGATATTTTAGGTAAATGGAGGGAATGAAACATTTTACCCACAGAAGTAAACTATTTAATTTGGTCACTGACCTCTGCAGAATATTCAGCAATCAGCCTACTTAGAAAGGAGCTGAAACCTTCGCCACACTCAAATGAGCCCCTTTGGAGATCTGTTTCAAGGATCTGGAAACACTGCGAAAAGACTGTGATCTCCAGTTGGCTAGGGTTGTCCATGTGACCAGTATAATCAGCACAAACCTCATCCTACAAGGACTTCATTTGCCATTGGTGTCAACTGAACATTAGAACATAAGAACATAAGAAAAGCCCTGCTGGATCAGACCAAGGCCCATCAAGTCCAGCAGTCTGTTCCCACAGGGGCCAACCAGGTGCCTCCAGGAAGCCCACACACAAGACGACTGCAGCAGCACCATCCTGCCTGTGCTCCACAGCACCTAAGATAATAGGCATGCTCCTTTGATCCTGGCATATTTGATTGGACAGGTTGTGCCCACTACTTAGTGTCAGAATTCCAAAGATGCCCACAGACCCAAAATGGTTGGAGGTACCCAAGACGAAGGTAGGAACCCAAAGACCATATCTGGCATGGGTGGAGATATGGGAAAAGACTAGGGTCGCCAACCTCCAATTACTAGCGGAAATCTCCTGTTATTACAACTGATCAATTCACCTGGAGAAAATGGCCACTTTGGCAATTGAACTCTATGGCACTGAGGTCCCTCCCCTCCCCAAAGCCTGCCCTTCTCAGGCTCTGCCCCAAAAACCTCCCACCGGTGGCAAAGAGGGACCTGGCAACCCTAGAAGAGACGGTTCGTCAGAAAATGTGGGTACTAGGTAGGGCTGCCAACCTTAGGGTTGCCAGGTCCCTCTTTGCCTTGGTGGGAGATTTTTGAGGTGGAGCCTGAGAAGGGCGGGGTTTGGGGGGGGAGAGAGTTCAATGCCATAGAGTCCAATTGCCAAAGCAGCCATTTTCTCCAGGTGAACTGATCTCTACTGGCTGGAGATCAGTTGTAATAGCAGGAGATCTTCAGCTACTAACTGGAGGTTGCAACCCGAAATTCAAAGCACTTCCGTGCCAATACCGTGAGGTTTGGAAACCAGCACAGGAACAATTAGTACAAAAAAACAACAACTATATTGTGTTTAAACATGCAAAAACAAGCAAGTGGGAATACACACAAGTAGTGCTTATTACAAATATATACAAAGTACACAATCCATGTTTGATGCAGTCTCAATGCAATATGGTTTTCTTAATATATTCGTAAAAAATTCTCTTTAAAAGGTCCATAAGGTACATGTATCATTGGCGCGGCTGTGCGGCGGGGGCAGGCGATTCCCACTGAGGAACAAACACAGACAATAAGCCTCTGTTTGGTCTCTCGAAACTGGCCATCCTTCCAGCATTTTGTTTACCAGACACGTGTGGGTCAGCCTCCGATTTCCCAGAAACAGGCTCGCTCCAACGGCTGCTTTGCTTTAAAAAATGTATCGCGGTGGCAACAGCTACGACCCGGAATAGAATTGGTGCTGAAGAAATTTTCTTGAAACGGCCGTCCCCCATCTACACCTTCTATTATGAAGATCCAATGATACATGTACCTTATGGACCTTTTAAAGATAATTCTTTACGAATATATTAAGAAAACCATATTGCATTGAGACTGCATCAAACATGGATTGTGTACTTTGTATATATTTGTAATAAGCGCTACTTGTGTGTATTCCCACTTGCTTGTTTTTGCATGTTTAAACACAATATAGTTGTTGTTTTTTTGTACTAACTAACTGGAGGTTGGCAACCCTAGCCAACCTCCAGGTTGGACCTGGAAGTCTCCCAGAATTACAACTCATCTCCAGATTACAGAGATCAGTTCCACTGGAGAAAATGGCAGCTTCGGAGGGTGGACTCTGTGGCATCACATCCAGCCCCAGATGTCCAGGAATTTCCCAGCCCAGAGCTAGCAACCCTAGTCCTAGACCTAGGCCATGAAGGGATCACTTAGGGGGAAGGCCAGGTTCTCTACACCTGCTTCACACAGGATCCATCAGTTCGATAAATTCTTGCCCAATAGAGGGAATCCACCCTCAATGCAATTGTCAGCTTCAACTGCCTAATAAGAGCAAAGTGGAGCTACCAACAAGCATTTCAACCGCCCATTTGTAACTGTAAGCGTTTATTTTTGGAGCTGTAATTCATTGTTAAAACCAAGCAGCCAACTTAAAAGCATTCAAAGGGCACTGTGTGATCAATTAAGTACTGTACTTTGACAAGCATTGAAAAAGGAGCACCAAGAGACAGTGTTAAAACTCTCAAGATCAAACAAGCAAGCTCCAAAGACTGGCATTACAGAAGGGGGGAATCTTTCTGATGTGTTTTTTATTATTATTATTTGTTAACTGGGTTGCCCTACAAGATGGTAAGGGTGCGGGAACGTGCTTTATTTTATTTCTTTTTATATATTCATTTACATTTTTATTAACAGCTTCAGTTTCTTCAGTTTTTCATTGCTGGTTCGGCAGATTTGATTGCACGGCGCGGACGTATCTGGTGCCTTTTAATGCACTATGTATAAATGATGTCCATTGTGCATATAAAGATTATATGTACAATAAAAGTACAACATATAATTCTAGTTTATTGATACAAATCACTTTGGAAAATGTAAAAATTTTTACGGGGGGAATTCAATGCTAGGAAACAGGAAAGACCACAAGAATAAAGCATTGGAACTTTGATTAACAGGGAAAGACCACAAAAAGAAGAAGACAAAAGTAATGACTACAGGAGAATTACACAACTTTAAGGTTGACAATGAGGAAATTAAAATTGTTGAAGACTTTCTATTCCTTGGTTCCATCATCAACCAAAAGGGAGACGGCAGCCAGGAAATCAGAAGGAGATTGAGACTGGGAAGGGCAGCCATGAAGGAGCTAGAAAAGATTCTGAAGGATGTGCCACTGGCCACCAGCATTAAGTTAACTCATTGCAACCATATACACATGCATTGTAAAACAACCTATATATTTTCTGCAGTAAGGGATTGTTTAGGGCTGGGGAAACGGTGGAAGGGTGGGAAACTCCCTTGTCACCCTTTACCACAGTCCTGGTTTAAACTGAGATCTCCAAAGGCTGATATTTACAGTAAAAATGGAAAACTCTGGAGATCTCGTCAGGGATCTTCCAGCATTCACTTAGTTCTAAGCATCATTGGATGCAACTGCCAACCCATGACTTGGCAACTGGGTTGCCAGCCTCCAAGTGGTGGCTGGAGATTTCTTGCTATTACAGCTGATCTCAAGGCAATAGAGATCAGTTCACCTGGAGAAAATGTCCGCTTTGGAAGGTGGACTCTATGGTATTATGCCCCACTGAAGTCCCTTCCCAAACCCCTCCCTTCTCAGGCTCCACCCACAAAATCCCCAGGTATTTCCCAATCTGGAGCTGGCAACCCTAGTGCCACAAAGGGCTCAAGCACTCTTCTGCTCTCTCTTTGCCATACAAATCATCCTCCTTTTCCTGGCGAGCAATACTATGGTTATGATGTTTCAACCAGTGTTACCCAAGTGCACAAAAATCTCAGAACAATTAACTGAGCAAAACCCAAACAAAAGTACAAGAGTCACTCCTCTAGGGGTATTTAGGGTTGCAAACCTCCAAGAAGTAGCAGGAGATCTCTTGCTATTAATACTGATCTACGTCAGATAGAGATCAGTTCACCTGGAGAAAATGGCCGCTTTGGTCATTGGACTCTATGGCATTGAAGTCCCTCCCCTCTCTAAACCCCACCCTCCTCAGGCTCCACCCCCAAAATCTCCAGGAATTTCCCAACCTGGAGCTGCAGCCCTAATCATGGATGACTCCCAATGAGCCAAGTCATGAAAGACAGCATTATTAGAAATGATCTTTTGGAAGGGGAAGGGTGATCCCCAGCCGTATCGTCCTTTCCCTCCCTGCGTTTGCTTTTGTTTCGTTCTAATGTTGAAAAAGAGTAAAAGCCTACCAGGTAATGAGTACAGTAGGAGGGTTTCCCTTGGGTTGCTGCCAAGGGCACTAACCCGGCTATTATCCGAGTCTTGACAAGCTGTGTCAGTCCAATCTACTGAATGCCTTTGAGTGACAAGCGATCGATACACCCACTCTCATGGGTCCTCCTCAGAGGTGGCAGAGGCCTAGGTAATAAGACAGCCTTGGCTGCTTCCACTAACTTAAATGTTTCCCCAGGCACAAAATTCCTTTCTCTTTTTCTTCCCCTCCATCCTCTTCCCGTCTCTCTGCCTGTAGCTAGATTTCTGACCGATCGAACCTTCTGATGGGGTGACATGGTTCTGCGGCATTGCGATGTGTCTGAACTGTGGATTGCCACACCGGGGGTGGTGGGGTGGTGGTGGTAAACTATAGGGGTGTGGGAAAGGGTCCTTATAAATAAAAATGACTAGCTACTGAGACAGTATCTATACAACGCTCTCCCGTCGGCTGTGATAGAAGGCAAACATAAAAAGATTCCTTTTTAGGAATGTATGTGCCTCTGCCAGGATGGTAGGGTAGAGACGACAGAACATGTGATATTTACAATCAATTACGGCAAGAATTGGTACTACCCATTTTGCCTGGCCTTCCAGATAGACAAAGATCCATCCAACTAATGAAAATACTTTCAGATATGAATAATGAGATAGTCACCAAATATGCAAGGTTATGTATTATGCATAGACGTACTTGGTCTAATTCTGATAAGGGAAGAGGAATATATTGCTGAATGGGTAATAATAAGCAAATATTAATTTTATTGTAAACATTTATTCTAATTAGAAGAAGAGAAGAATTGGTTTTTTATATGCCGACTTTCTCTACCATTTAAGGGAGACTCGGCCGGCTTACAATCACCTTCCCTTCCCCTCCCCACAACAGACACCCTGTGAGGTAGGTGGGGCTGAGAGAGCTCTGAATAGAACTGTGACTAGCCCAAGGTCACCCAGCTGGCTTTGTATGTAGGAGTGGGGAAACAAATCCAGTTCACCAGATTAGCCTCCGCCACTCATTTGGAGAAGTAGGGAATCAAACCCAGTTCTGCAGATCAGAGTCCACCACTTCAATCCACTGCTCTTAACCACAACACCATGCTGGCGTTTTATGGAAAAATATATTGCTAGATTTTATTTTTTTAAATCAATGTTAATCCTTTTGTATATCTGCTTTGCTGGTCAATGACCATACTGAATTGATTGATTGATTGATTGATTGACTGATTGATTGATTGAGACGGTATCTGCCCGCATTGAGCCTTGTAGCAACACCCTGATATAAGGGGGGGGGGGGGAAGGAAGTGTTCTGATAACAGAACAACATCAAGTTATCTGCTGACTGAGAAGCAGTTTCCTGTCTTGATATGCTTCCCCAAAATAGGGTTTCCCCCCTCTTTATGGCAGTTCTTGCAAACTGGTCTTGCTGTAATGATGGGGAGCAATGCCATGAAATTGTTTTCAAATGGTCTCAGAGAGGAGGTGGGTGTTGGGAAGGGGCAGTGTTTAAACAGGATATTGAATAAAGGGGGAATTCACTGATGTTTATAGAGCCAGCAGGGTGTAGTGGTTAAGAGCGGTGATTTGGAGCAGTGGACTCTGCTCTGGAGAAGAGGGTTTGATTACCCAATGCTACACATAAACTGCAGAAGCTAATCTGGTGAACTGGATTTGTTTCCCCGCTCCTACACACAAAGCCAGCTGGGTGACCTTGGGCAAGTCACAGCTCTGTTAGAGCTCTCTCAGCCCCACCTACCTCACAGGGTGTCTGTTGTGGGGAGGGGGAAGGGAAGGTGATTGTAAGCCGGTTTGAGTCTCCTTTAAGTGGTAGAGAAAGTCAGCATATAAAAACCAACTCTTCTTCATCATCATCTTCTTCATCTTTTTTTTTTTTTTTTGCCTTAAACACATGTTTCTTTTAACTTGCAAACAGGGAGTGTGCTGTCAGAGGGCAAATGATAAACCATGCTTTTCATAGCAATGCTGCAATCCTTCCACTAAGGGGTGCCATGAAGGCACGGGGGGCCAAAGACTGGCATGAGAGCAAGGCACCACTCCCCACAAAATGGATGCCTCTGAGAGTGTTTTGGGATCCAACTAAAACGACCAGGCAATAAGTGATGTGAAAGACACGGAGACCCCGGAGAGCCACTGCCAGTCAGAGTAGGCAATACTGACCTTGATGGACTCAGTACAAGGCAGCTTTAGGTGTTCGCAGACTCTCCGCACGAACCATTGCCACATGACCAAGGGTTCGCCCCACCTCCAAGCCTGATACGTAGCCACCTGTGCATATGTGCCTCCCCAAAAACCAAAGTTCACAAAGATTTTCAGTAGATAGGAAGGAGGAGGAGGAACAGGACATTCAACACATCAAAGTTACAGCTCAAATCTAGACTGGAAGGAGTAACATTGTCCAATTATGTTTTAAACTGTTCCTTTTTTTTTAAAGAGAATTTATTAAGAGAAAATGAGAATATAATAATAAAGAAAATGGAAATATAACATTACTAAAATACTCATAATACAAAATCTTGAAAAAAACTAAAACCGTGCTGCTAATATAACTAAAATAACCATAACAGTGAACCAAGCAATTATCTATTTATCTAAAATCCGTATGATTATTACATCATTCCCTTTCTGCCATTTACACACTGGAGTGTTTTTTCCATTCTTTGAAATTGTTAAATTCCAGTGAGTATCCAGTTCTTCCGTATTTTTGTCATTATTATAATAAACATATAATAAATTATAAATGATTATATATAAGTTATTATAACAAACACCTAAAGCTGCCTTGTACTGAGTCCATTATTATATTATAATAAACTTAATTAAAGCATAGGTTTCTTTAACCTCATCAAGCCAATTATTTTTATCAGGGATTTTTTTTTGCTTTTCCAATGTCTCGCAAGATTGGTTCTAGCAACCGTTAGTATATGGAGAAACATAACGCGAGTATCCTTTGGTTTATCTGGACAATAATTTAATAAAATTGTTTCCGGACTTACTGTTTTAAATTGTTCCTATGGAAGGCCTGGGAGCAACGTTGCGGCTTGTGCGCCCGTCTCGGAAAAATTCATTCGAGAAACAAGGTCTACCCTCAAAGTGGGCAACAGTAAGGATTTTTAAACCCCCCTCCAAGACCAAAGCAAGATGCGCTCAAGATGTTTAAATTGTAATCATACCCTGTCATAATCTGAGGCTTCCTTGCATAGTAGAGAGTTTGCAATAAAGTGCCTTTAAAAAAAAAATCAAAAGCGCAGAATCACACACAGCAAAGAAAGGCCTCCATTAGAGCTATTAAATTGTCCTTTCAGCATAATTCTTCATCTGGGACTTATTCCAAAACACAGGAGTTAATGACACTAATATAAACCATCCCAACATCCCATGTATTTCCTTAGCTCTTATTCCCATGACTAAATGGCTTTTTAATGTACTGCGATTTGCATTGGTGGGACTGGGTTTTCCCGCATCACTCTAGTGAAAAAACTGCAGTCACTCCGATTAACTCCCTCCTCATCAAAGCTGCAGAGAAGTTATTTCCGGAGGGGGCGGGCTGCAAACCACCGGTGGACAGTTCAGGATCCAAGAGGAGGTTTTTCATATGGGAGGAACTGACAAGAGGATTAAACACCTGCTCCACTGCAGTAGGCATGGGCAGACATTATGTTCATAGGAACTGGGAGGCTGCCAGACTTTTATATCAGGAAACGTTCCCTTCTTCTTAGGGTCTATGGGAGAGCTGTGTGTGTGTGAAGTGCCATCAAGTCGCAGCTGACGTATGGCGACCCCTTATGGGGTTTTCAAGGCAAGAGACTAACAAAGGTGGTTTGCCAGTGACTTCCTCTGCATAGCAACCCTGGACTTCCTTGGTGGTCTCCCATCCAAATACTGATCAGGGCTGACCCTCCAGATCGAGTCTGATCTGGAGAACCGGGTTTCATTCCCCACTCCTCCACATGAGCGGCGGAGGCTAATCTGGTGAACTGGATTTGTTTCCCCACTCCTCCACATGAAGCCAGCTGGGTGACCTTGGGGTAGTCACAGCTCTCCTTGAGCTCTCTCAGCCCCGCCTACCTCACAGGGTGTCTGTTGTGGGGAGGGGAAGGGAAGGTGATTGTAAGCAGTTTGATTCTTCCTTAAGTGGGAGAGAAAGTCGGCATACAAAAACCAATTCTTCTTCTTCTCTCCTTCTTTCTTCTTTAGAAATCTACCTACTCAAAAGATTTTTAGTTGATCAATGTAATTAAACTTTGCTTCAATTGGCACAACTTTGTTTCTATCTTTACACACAGAGACATGCACTTTCTCCCTTCCTTCCACTGGGAACAGGACATCTCTTCCACTGGGGATGGGACAAAAATTCCTGTTTCTGCCAATTTCAGAAGTCTCAATATAATACAGTCTGGGCTGTGTAATCGTGGTCTTGGTATTTTCTTGTGGGATAACCCACAAGAACCAATGAACTCTGACTGTGAAAGCCTTCGACAATAATACAGTCTCTTTGTGGTTAATGCAACTGAAGCAAATTTAGAACACAGTTCTATCTTGCTGATCATCACAGTGAACAAGGGAGGCAGCTCTCCACCTGGGCTTCTCACTAAAGGTATCACAGGTGAACTATGAATTGCGCTTAATGTGCCCATCTAAAATTTATTTCACCACTTCACCACTGACTCGCTGGCCATTAAAAATGAACCAAGGGCCAAGGACTATTCAACTATAGACTAACATCAACAGAGGTCTAGAAGCTCTGCTTCTCTGTTGTTGTTTTTAAATTACATACCTGCCCACCTTTCATAAATGAAAACAGGGTCACTTCAGTGTGCTTGCGACACCTTGATTCTCACACCAAAACCCCTTTGCTCTTACACACCGGCAAAGTCTTTTCTTTGTCTAGTTTATGCATTCACTCTACAATACCATTCCCTGCAAGGGATTATATGAAGCAAGCTATGTTGGGGTCAAACTACATGTTACATTCAGAATCTCTGGTTCTAATCTTTGAAAGCAGTTGGAGGGCCACGGAGCAAGGGAAGTGACAATTTACCCTACACCATTTTCCCAGTAGCTATCTAGCAGGAAAAAAGCAGGAGGCTTTTTCCCCCTATCAAGGTTAATAGAAGCTCAGGGGGAGGTCAGTTTCTATCAGGGAAAACAGTGGGGAAGGATTTAATGTCCCCCCCCCACCTTGTACTGAAGCCCTTGATCCAATCAGCCCCCTCCATGACAGTTCAGAGAGAATGTTACCACATCTTGGCATTACAACAATGAGGCTCAGGACTACATGCTGCCTTCTTCCTCTTCCTTCTGTTTCATACGAGCTCCGATTTCTCACTCTGGTGTTTTTGGAACACCACACTGTCTCAACTGGGCAGACAATGGTTTGCTCAAATGGTCATTTTCCGGAAAACAAGGATTGGAAACCATGGCAGGCCCCCCCTGGGATGTCAGGGCAAACATCCGTTTTGCCACAAACCAGGAAGTCAGAACTTGCAAAGGAAGTCAAGATGCTGTGAACGTCAACATAAGAGAGATCAAATTATTGTGATGAACCAGTCCATTTACAAACAGTCGAGCCCCTCATAAGATCAATTCAAACGAAGAAGAAGAAGAAGAAGAAGAAGAAGAAGAAGAAGAAGAAGAAGAAAAGAGTTGGTTTTTATATGCTGACATTCTCTACCACTTAAGGAAGAAGCAAACCAGCTTACAATCACCTTCCCTTCCCCTGAAGTGCCTATAAACTTCATTTATGGGAAAATGTATATTCTTTCATATGTATGAATACTCACATGTTTATAAGGTGCTATGCTCAGGTATAAGAGCATAGCATCAGGCACACACACACACACACACATATACACACACACACACACACACACACACATATGTACAGGCACTGCCCCATGTATAAGGGGTGAAGAATTAATCTTTGGTTCAGATTCACTAGTGTGTGATCACTGGGTTAGCATAAGCTGGCAGCCATTGCTAATCAGGTGCCAGTGAGATCATCCTTGCTCGGCTGGTACAGCTAGCCACCTTAACAAGGCCCAGACCAGTGATTTAAGACACCAGGGGTGTCAGATAAGAATGTTAAGTTTCGTTTCTTCATTAGAGATCATATAGCCACCTCGGTAAACGCCTCAAGACCACGCTAATAGGATATGCTAATGGTTGTATACACACACACACACAAATCTAATATGTATTGGCTCTGATGTTATACGTAACTCTGATTACTGCCCTCCATCCTAAAGCCTATAAAGACCGATGTCTTTCTTTGTTCTGGGTGGGAATGCTCTGCCGCTTTTAAGGGCATCTCCACACGCGCTTCTCTTTTATTGGTCCAATAAAAGAATCGTTTAATCCTGATAACCTCTCCTGAATTACTTTATTGGGCAATTGAAGATAATTGAGGCATATCACCCCTCCCCACAACAGGCACTCAGGTGAGGTAGGTGGAGCTGAGAGAGCTCTAAGAGCTGTGACTAGCCCAAGGACACCCAGCAGGCTTCATGTGGAGGAGTGGGGAAACCAACCCGGTTCACCAGATTAGCATCCGCTGCTCATGTGGAGGAGTGGGGAATCAAATTCAGTTCTCTAGATCAGAGTCCACCACTCCAAAGCACCGCTCTTAAACCACTACACCACACTGGCTCTCACTGTGAACAACAATGATGCAAACCCTCTGTCAGGCAACTTTTTTGTGCCTTTGCAGTTCTTTCTTCTACAGGCTTCCCAGCGTAACTTCCTTTGTACGGTACAGGGCCATGGTCGGTTGTGGCATGGTAAATAGACTATAGCTCCCATGAGTCAGTGCAAGCACTGGGCATGCACAAATTGTTACAGCATTGGACAGTTTACCTACCTTCACCGTTAAAGACAACTGAGTCATGTAAGTGTAATGGGCCAAGAACACAAGGATAACACAACCCATGCAAGACACATTTTTTGTAGCCAAACAAGTTTTTACAGCAACAATCTGATAGACAAAAGGTGGTGTTGGGGGGAAAAACTACAGCTCCCATGAGGCAGTGTGAGAAAATGCAGGCATAAATAGTTCCAGATCGGGACAGCCTAGGGTTGCCAGGTCCCTCTTCGCCACCGGTGGGAGGTTTTTGGGGCGGAGCCTGAGGAGGACGGGGTTTGGGGAGGGGAGGGACTTCAATGCCATAGAGTCCAATGGCCAAAGAGGCCCTTTTCTCCAGGTGAACTGATCTCTATCAGCTGGAGATCAGTTGTAATAGCGGGAGATCTCCAGCTAGTACCTGGAGGTTGTGTGCAGGAAGAAGACACCTGGAGGTTGGCAACCCTGGGCCAGCCTTTGCCACTAACGAACACCAAGCCCGAAAACCATACCGTAACGCATACAAGAAACCACCTCACATCTGTAAGTCACTAACCGTGAAATGTTAACGTGTTGTCACTAACTGTGAAACGTTGATGCTTTGTGTCCTTAAAGAACAGGGTGGGGAAACAACGGAGTGGTCTGGATGACAAACGGTTCGAAATGCACGAAAACAATTGGCCCCGTTGCACAAATATGCACGAACAATTCCAACACAGGCAAACCGTCTGTCCAAAAATGTTCTTCAGCTGGGCAGACTGAAATTTACAGGCAACACTAATTCATCAACCGTTTAATGACAAGAAGCCAAACATTTTGCATCCAGCTTCTGGGCCCACAGGGAGGGGTTGGGAGCTACTGCCCCCCACTCCACCTGGATAGAAACACTTAGAAGAATTTGTCTCTGTCTCTCCTCTGCCATTTGGGACAACATGCCTCCCCCCAAATGAAACCCACACAGTCACCTGTAATGCAGTGCTACTTTCTGATCATTAAAGTCTGGCTTATTTTTCCCACACACAATTATTTAGTAATAATTAAATATACAAGCTCAAATATAGGAATTACAGCTTTCATAAAACATCATTAAAATTTTAGAAAAAGAGCAAGAGGGACTTCAATGCCATAGGGTCCAGTGGCCAAAGCGGCCATTTTCTCCAGATAGCCATCCGCTGATAGTAGGAAGCTACACGCCTTGGATCAGGAACAAATGTTCTTGCATGTTTAATCTCAGGGTTGCCTTAATTGAGATAGAATAAGCGAAATGGGATTTTTACCAGAAACCCATCTGAAGATAACATTTGGCTTCTGATGACACTTACCTTTTGTACAACATTGTACTTCCATATTTATATTTTTTGACTGCTTTGGTTGCTACTTCGTTGTAAATTGTATTACCTTCGGTGGAACTGTGTAATACAAGTATTTTTCTTGTCAAGGTCATAAGTGCTGGGGTTTTTTGATTGTTTGTTTTTGCAATACCTGGAGGTTGGCAACCCTATGCATCAACCTGGGCAGCCAGGAACCTTCCCCTAACAGAGCCACCCTAAGCGCAAGATTCAAGTCCAGAAGCACCTTAAAGACCAACAACAGGGTTTTGAGAGTCAACAGATCACTTCCTCAGATTCAGAGCTCTGACTCGAAAATGTTTACACCCTAGAAATCTCGTTGATCTCTAAGGTGCTACTGGACTCAAAAATCTTTCTCTTCTGTGTGTATGGCTTTTTATGCAGGGACATTTCCCCGCGGTCACCCCCACCGACTGCTTCAGGGCTTCCTTTTAATTATGCATGCCTTTTCTATCCATCAGAGGTCGCCTCACTCTCCTTTTGCCCATATTTTCCAGATGCTGTTTTAGCCAAAATCAAGTTGCCGCTGAATTATGGCAACCCAGAAGAGCTTTCAAGGCAAGAGACTAACAGAGGTGGTTTGCCATTGCCTTCCTCTGCATAGTGACCCTGGTATTCTTTGGTGGTCTCCCATCCAAGTAATGACCAGGGGCTACCCTGCTTAGCTACTGAGATCTGATGAGATCAGGCTAGCCTGGGCTACCTAAGTAAGGGCTTACTCTTCTACTGCACACCAATATGGCTACTGACTTGAAACTAAACCTTTAGTACAGTTAAACCCTTCTAAGCCCATCAACTTCAGCAGTTTTGAAGGAACTCTTTGTCAGGATGGCGCTATAAATATACCAACCTTTTAAATACATTTTCAAAGGAAATAACAGGGATTTATGCACACTTGTGTCCTCCTCTACTGTTTTGCATGCGCAAAGGGGTTCAGTACCCATGCATAACACTGCACAAGAAGCCACCTCTGAAAAGCACCAGGTTCAGCTCCTGGCATCTGCTGTTAAAGAATCCAGTTGGGTATAACTAGGGTTGCCTATCTCCAGGTGGAACCTGGAGATCTCTTGCTATTACAACTGCTCTCAAGACCACCAAGATCAGTTTCCCTTGAGAAAATGGCTGTTTTGGAAGGTGGATTCTGAGGCATTATACCCTGCTGGGGTTCCTCTCCCCCCCCCAAAAAAAACCCCACCCTCCTCCAGGTATTTTCCAGCCCAGAGCTAGCAACCCTACAAGCTAATGTAATTCCCTCACATGAAACTGCCTTATACTGAATCAGGCCCTCGGTCCATCAAAGTCAGTATTGTCTACTCTGACCAGCAGTGGCTCTCCAGGCTCTCAGGCAGAGGTCTTTCACATCACCTCCTTGAAACACTCTCTAAAAGATCACAGTGTTTTCAAAAAAAACCTCCAGAAATTAACCAAGAGGAAACAAATTTGTTTTATGAATGCCAGGATAATCCATCACCAGCTTCAGTGGTTCATCTTGATAGGACTGTATGGAGACATCAGTATTCAACAAATTCAGGGACACAGAGGGAAGTGGTTAAAGTACAGGACTAACACCTGGGAGACCTGGGTTTAAAACCCCACGCAGCCATGAAACTCCCTGTGTGACGAGGACCCAGTTACGTTCTCACGGCTGAACCTCCTTCACAGTGCTGTTGTGGGGATAAACAGGAAAAGCAGAAGCGCATGTACCTGTCTTGAGCTCCTTGGAGGAAAGGCGGACTTCAAAACTGATAGATTTATCAGCTGAAGTTTTGGCTTGGAGCAACTGCAATCAAATGAGAATGATGCCATCCATGAGCTGACTGCGACCATGCAGATACGACAGGGTTGCCAGGTCCTTCTTTGCCACCGGCGGGAGATGTTTGGGGCAGAGCCTGAGGCGGGCGGGGTTTGGGGAGGGACTTCAATGCCATAGAGTCCAATTGCCAAAGCAGCCATTTTCTCCAGGGGAAAGAATCTCTATCAGCTGGAGATCAGCTTTAATTGCAGGAGATCTCCAGCTACTACCTGGAGGTTGGCAACCCTCAGATACGAAGGCACACTGTCTGCAGCCATAGCACATGTCTACTTCTATGTACCACCCCCATCCCTCTTCCAATACCCCCCACTCTCCGCCCCCCACAATGTGGACTGATTGATTTGGTTTATCACACATGTAGCATGTCGGGTAATGGTTTCACATTTCATTCGTTCCACTCCATCTGGGAATATTTTTTGGGGGAAAGGCACCCGTAAATTCTGTTCTCCTGCCACTATCTTCCCTCCTCACACCCCCACAGCACCCAGCCATCTGTAGCCAGGAAACAAATCCTACAAGAAATTAAAACACACACACACACACCTTAAAAAAAAAAACCTTTCAAAATTAAAAACTCATTTTCAAAAGAAAAGTAGCCTTAAACGGTTTTACAAACATAATAAACCGCAGAGCGCCACAGTCACAATAAATATCCAGTTCTAGCCTGCAGCTATTAAAATCCACCAGTGTGTTCTTAAAAAGTTTGCCAGCGCAACAGAATATTTATTCCGACCATGATTTGTCTTTTGTGGGTTGTATGCACTCTCTCTCTCATGTTTCTTTCATATGTTTACAAGGAAACGGAGAGAGAGAAAAGCTTTCCAAAAATATGTTCCGAGTTTCTACCAGCAAAGACCGCTCCTCTGAAACGCTGCCACTTTATAACTGCAAAGGTCCGTCTGGGCCCCAAGACCCCCCAAAAAGGGGGGGGGTGGAGCAGCCATGCCTTCTCTCTCGCTCTCTCTTCGCCTCGTTTTGTTTGTCATTAATTAAAGCTGAGCAAATTGGTCCAAAAATAAGCTAATTAGAGAAGAGCACGAAGAGAGGAGGAAAGAATCTGGGCAGGCTGCAGGCAAAAGCCGGGCAGCGTGACAGAAGGCAGAGCTGCCAACCTTCTCCCTTCCAGCGACCACCAGGAAGAGGTGGTTGTCAGATGGACCTTAAGTTAGACTTTTCTAAGGCCATTGGGCATGATTAGGGTTGCCACTTGCCAGGTGGGTGGTGTTGGCAGGCAATTGCACCTGGCTGCTCCAGGGTGGCAATCGCATGCACACGGCCCGGCATGCATGCAAGCGCCCCAGCCCTGCCCCCTAAAACCTCCCGCTGATCGAGAGAAGGGACCTGGCAACCCTAGGTACGATGGACTTAGAAGGGTCTAACCCTACTTAGGAAGTCACTGCCCATCATTGTCTCTCCAACAGAAGCGTTGGAGTGGAGGTGCAATGCTAGGCACCTCCAGATTTGCATCTCCCCTCTATAAGAACTCTCTGGGTTAGGGTTGGTGGCCTCCAAGTGGGGCCCGAAAACCTCCTGGAATTACAACTGACTACAGAGATCATCCCCCAGAGAAAATGGCTGCTTTGGATGGTACCCCCTATAGTGTTACATCCCAATGAGGTTCTTCCCCTCCCCAAACCCCTCCCTCCCCAAGTGCCACCCCCAAATTTCCAGGAATTCCCCAACCTGGGATTGGCAACCCTACTCTGGGTGTTCTTCAGGAAGTGTTCTTCATTTTGTTTCTTTTTATACCTGTTTCCTCAACTGTTTTGGTTCTTTGGTTCTTGCCATGAGTTTGATAGATTCATGGGTATGTTGTATGGTTTTTAGATGGAATTTGTATGGTTTTTAGATGGAATTTGTGTGGTCTTATCTATCAAGTGCATTCTTAGTCTACCCAGCGTGGTGTAGTGGTTAAGTACAGTGGTTAGGAGCAGTGGACTCTAATCCGGAGAACAGGGTTTGATTCCCCATGCCTCCTCATGAGCAGTGGACTCTAATCTGGTGAACCGGGTTGGTTTCCCCACTACTCCAAATGAAGCCAGCTGGGTGACCTTGGGCTAATCACAGTTCTCTTAGAGCTCTCTCAGTCCCACCTTCCTCACAGGGTGTCTGTTGTGGGGAGGGGAAGGGAAGGTGATTGTGAGCCGGTTTGATTCTTCCTTAAGTGGTAGAGAAAGTCGGCATATAAAAACCCACTCTTCTTCCTCCTCCTCCAAACAACTTGGAACAATACTTACTGTATTTGTCCAAAAGGAATATGAACCTGAATGAAAGACTTGCCTGGAAACACAGACACCACCACCAGGGCTATGGTACAAAAGTAGGGTTGCCAACCTCCAGATGGCGGCTGGAGACCTCCTGCTATTACAGCTGATCTCCAGGCAACAGAGATCAGTTCACCTGGAGAAAACGGCCACTTCAGAAGGTGAACTCCCACTGAAGTCCCTCCTCTCCCCAAACCCTGCCCTCTGCAGGCTCCACCCCCAAAATCTCCAGGTATTTCCCAACTTGGAGCTAGCAACCTTATACGGAAGCCATACTGCTGCCTCTAAAAAGAGATTTCCCGAAGCAGAAATAAACAGGAGTCTTGTGGCACCTAAAAGATTACCGGTAACTACCTTTTATTCCAACAGAAGCTTTCATGGCCTAGAGCCCACTCCTTCAGACACTGCAAGAGGATCCACATTTTGCATTTACTATATATAAGAGGTTTAGAATTAAAACAAATGGCGCGGTCAAGCTGACTCATAATACAGGAAGGAGAAGGAGGTATAATTACGTCAAATTTGGTTCTAATTAGGAAAAATAAAGACCACTGCTCACTGGTTATACTAAATTCGAGTCCAGCAGCACCTTAGAGACCCACAAGATTTTGAGGGAGAGTAAGCTTCTGAGGATCAAAGCTCCATTTGTCAGGGACCTTTGTCAGATGGTTATGCTACGGTATTTCACATCTGTAATGGGTGGGGGGAGTCCAGATTCAATTTGTGGAGGGGGGAGGACATGTAAAGATTAAAAGCAGCACCTTGGGCTCCTTTTTTTTTTTTAAAGCACTTCTCTTGTGTAAACCCCGCCCTCCTCAGGCTCCACCTCCAAAACCTCCAGGTGTTTCCCAACCCGGAGCTGGCAACCTTAAGTGCAGAGCATGCTTGACTTGTATGGTTACCAACCTCAAGATGAGGTCTGGAGATCTCCCGGAATTAATCTCCAAACTACAGAGATCAGTTCTCCTAGAGAAAATGTCAGCTTTGGATGGCAGACCCTTCTTCCTTTTTTTTTTTTTTTTTGAAAAATACAAGCCATAGTGGCTGCATATGTTTAATTAACTTTATTAGTAGCAGCTCGAGTTAGTATTTTGTTAACCTTCAGGTGGTGGCAGATCTCCTGCTGTTACAACTGATCTCCAGCCGATAAAGAACAGTTCACCTGGAGAAATTGGAAGCTTTGGCCACTGGAGACTATGGCATTGAAGTCCCTCCCCTCTCCAAACCCCGCCCTCCCCAGGATCTGCCCCCAAAACATCCCGCCGGTGCAAAGAGGGACCTAGCAACCCTATTAACTTCCGGCGTTTCTCCAAAGCAGCCATTAAATAATAAACTACGGATAGAGTAACAGCCTTATCTTTACCAGACAGCAGATAGATTAAATGATAGTCGTGAGAACAAACAGGGAAGTGTGAAATCAGTGGAGTAATGAGAGAAGATCTTGCAGAAGAATATAAATCACGCCTGAATAAAAAAAAAATGGGTAAGTGTTTCTGTCTCTGCCTTACCACATGGGCAGGCGCTCAGTCTGACTGGAGTATCTAGGAAGCTGCCAAACAATTCGTTGAGGGGTAAGGCATTGTATCTGGCCAAGAAGAAAAGTCTTCGAAAGGTTGGAATGGTTAAGAATTCTAGATAGTCTGGTAGCACTGGAAAAGATGGGGTCCTCTGACCCCAGGACCCAGGGGAAAGTTGATGGGGAGCCGGCTCCCTCCTCTCCGTCAGGGGGGCAGTGGTGAGCCCACCCTGGCTCTCCAGCCCTGAGTCTCAGACTGACAGATGGAGGGCGTTTGGCAGGAATATTGGGGGGGGGGGCAGCAACACCGGCTGCAACATCATATCACAACACATCTGTTGGCTATGCCCCTATTTACAGTGGTCTCTCTGGCATCAACCAGAGCCTGGGCCCTTGCCAGCGTGGCTTCGGCTCTGTTAGGGTCGCCATAGTGCTCTTTATTGATTAGCCATAAGTGCCTTTCTTTTGCTAACCTCCAGGTACTAGCCGGAGATCTCCTGCTATTACAACTGATCTCCAGCCGATAGAGATCAGTTCACCCGGAGAAAGTGGCCGCTTGGGCAATCGGACTCTATGGCATTGAAGTCCCTCCCCTCCCCAAACCCTACCCTCCTCAGGCTCCGCCCCAAAACCTCCCACCAGCGGCGAAGAGGGACCTGGCAACCGTAGTCCCTCCCCTTCCCAAACCTCGCTCTCCTTTGGTTCCACCCCCAAAATCTCCAGGTATTTTCCAGTCCAAAGTTGGCAACCCTACTACATAATATAATTCCCTCCTTCCCGACCAATGTTTTAATTGTTTTTATGTCTTTGTGCGTCTTTTAGCTGTGTTTTTAATTGTTTTAATGATGTGGGGGTGGCTTTGATGGTTTTAAAATGTGATTTCATTATGAATCTTTTAATTCATTAGATGGCCGTTTTCAGGGCAGAAAGGCAGGATACAAACGTTTTAAAATAAATAAACACGTAAAAAACAATTAAAGAAGTTTTGGTTTTTCTTCTTTTCTTCCCTTTTTCAGTTTCTTGTGAAAGTGCCGTCTCGTCTGGGTAATTAATAAAAGATATACTGAAAAGTCCCAGTTTTCATCTAAAACACAGAGAACCTTCTTGCATATTATATACGTGTGTGTCCGTATGTTATCTTTGCAATTACGGAAAAGGGCTCCACACACACACACACACGCACAAATTAAACTAACCCCATGCTACCTTAGCTGGGAGGCTGCAGTTGGGGCGTATTTTCTTTTGAGTCACTTTTTAAAAATAAAGGGATCCTTGGGGCCTTTCCCCCACCTCTCGCCAAGGCTTCCACAAAGCATGTGTTGACTACGGCCCAGTCCAAACACTCTGCCAGCATCGTTTCAGAGTCAATGGCCTTTTACGAGCTTCCATGAAGCTTCATGGGGGAAAATACAGACATATAATTGGCGAGAGTCTGTGAAAACAAGGCTGTCTCTCTTCTCTCCCCCCCCCCCACCCACCCCAGAGAAACTTCCAGAAGGAATTTTTGTGTGCGGAAATGGAACTAAAGACTGCCATCTGGCGCGAAAAGAGGCAAATGCCCTCAGCTGCAGAACAGAAGGAAAGCAAGGCTGCGAGTGTTGATGCTCAAATGTCAGGCCAACGGCAAAACAGGACTCCGGCTCTCCCGGGACTTCGGAAAACGATTTGCCAGAAGCACGCCAGCCCCGGAAGCCGAGCACAAAGCAACTCGCGGGAGCCGAACTCTCTGACAGCTGACCGATGAAAACAGGGATATTCTTTGTCTATCCGAATTCGGGAATTTCCCTGTGAGAGCAGCTCCTCCTTCACATGGCTTTCAGCTAGGAAGGTGCTCACCCTTAATTTCAGAATTGCAACTTGCAAAAAAAAAAAAATCCCATAAAAACCCCATTTTAAAAAACCCATAAAAGGCTTTTATTTCCTTCAGTGTAGACTCATCTTCCCGTGCCCCCAGCAGTGATGCAAATGTGCACATTGGTCAAAACATCACCCCCAAACCCGCCCCCGGTTGTGATGTGGTCTCGCGTTTGATTGCATCAAGATTTTTTTTGAGGTTTTACTAATTTGCCAAGCTAACTTTGAAGGCTGACTGCGCAGGCTTGAAGGGGAATGAGCAGGCAATGGAAAGCTAAATGAAAATACAGCTGTGCTAATGCCTCTCCAGGTTTGACATTGGTTATTATTGAAAGTTTCATGGAGAAAAGTTTGAACTGATGGTCTAAATAACAAGTCTCCCCCCCTTTTTTTTTGGATTACAAGTTCAGTCACTCTGTTTTTTGATGGGAGATAAAGAAGGCGTGTGAAGAATCTTGATGCAAGGAACACATCAGTAATGCACAGAGGTGTAGCAGTTAAAGTGTTGGACTAGGGTCCAACTGAAGGGGGCCCGGAGCTTCTCAGGAGCCGGTGTGACCCCCTATGCCAGCATTATACCTATGGCAGGGTTTTTCTGGCATGAATCCTTGTGCCGGCATCCAGGGGGCGTTCCTGAGGGCTTAGCTCCCTAAGCCCTAATGCCCCAGAAATGCCCCATTTTGCAGGCATGAGTCCCCTGTAAATCCCCTGGTGTAGCCCCATGAAACAGTATGGGCAAGTTTCATGGGGCTTGGGGGGAAATCGCTTCCTCCACCACACACACCACTGCAAGTAGGGTTGCTAGGTCCTTCTTCGCCACTGGCAGGAGGTTTTTGGGGCTGAGTCTGAGGAGGCTGGGGTTTGGAGAGGGGAGGGCCTTCAATGCCATAGAGTCCAATTGCCAAAGCGGCCATTTTCTCCAGGGGAACTGATCTCTATCGGCTGGAGATCAGTTGTAATAGCAAGAGATCTCCAACTAGTACCTGGAGGTTAGCAAAAGAAAGCCACTTATGGCTAATCAATAAAGAGCACTACTCAGTGCAACAATCATTGTAATAGCACACTCAAACATCACGGAACACGTAAACATGAGCAATAAAGTAATGAATCACTGTCACACAACCATATCATGTAGTGATAACAAGCAATTAATAGCAAATCAAGGTGTGCCAAAACTACAGGCAAAAATAAATCAAATGTCCAAGAATGCCAAAACAGATGGGTTTCCAGTAGCAAGTCCCATTTCGCTCCGGCTTCTTCAATTCTGGCAATCCCACGACGATCGGACATGTATTCCTTAGAGCATATGTTCAAGGAAACAGGCGTGTAGCCTGTCATTACAAGCGGATGACGAATCTGCATCATCTCATAGCGCAGTTGTGCTATCCTTGGGCACCTCTTAAGTACCCCCCCCCTTCAGGGTTTGGCTGCCTGAGACTCAGATGTGATTTCTTACTGCCATAGAAACATGCTGAGGGACCTTGGTCCAGTCACACACTCTCAGCCTAGCCTACCTCCCAGGGATGTTGTGAGGATAAAATGGAAGCGAGGAAGAGGGATGCAAGCTGCTGGAGAGAAAGGTGGCATATCCATGAAATAAATAAATAAAATAGGGTGGGAGAAGAAGCGACCTGAAAGCTTCAGAAAACTCTGCAGTGCTTGGGACAATATTTGAAACCCCAAAAATAAAATACTGGAGACACCTTAATGCATCAGGCCTAAGCATACCATAACCGCATGAAACCTGCCTTGTATCCTACATAATTCCAAAGATATCAACAGGGGCATTCTTGTCCTCACATCAAGGATTACTTTGTGAGCTTCACTCCATCACACACTGCTAAAGGCTGTAGCTCATGAGCAGTGTACTGTACGCATTTGTTCTGTGGTCTGATGGTCACTCATGTAAAAGCCAAGTGACCAATTGTACTTTTTGAAGCTGCTAGAAAAATTATTATTGCTCTCTAAATAATCAGCAGGAGCCCTGTGGCGCACAGTGTTAAGCTGCAGTACTGCAGTCAAAAGCTCTGCTCACGACCTGAGTTCGATCCCGACGGAAGTCGATTTCAGGTAGCCGGCTCAAGGTTGACTCAGCCGTCCATCCTTCCAAGGTCGGTCAAATGAGTCTAGCTTGCTGGGGGTAAAGGGGAGATGACTGGAGAAGGCACTGGCAAACCACCCAGTAAACAAAGTCTGCCTAGGAAAAGTTGGGATGTGACATCACCCCATGGGTCAGGAATGACCCGGTGCTTGCACAGGGGACCTTTACCTTTTTTTAAATAATCAGCACCTGTAAAAGTCCTTCACAACCTAGGACCCACATATCTACAGCACTGGTTCTCCCATAAAGCTCTGTGGAACCCCTCTGAGTAGGATTGCCAGATACAGATTAGAAAATAACTGGAGATTTTGGGGGTGGAGCCTGAGGAGGGTGGGGTTTGCTGAGGGGAGGGACTTCAGTGGGGTATAATGCCACAGAATCCACCTTTGAAAGCGGCCATTTTCTCCAGGTGAACTGATCTCGGTTGCCTGGAGATCAGTTTTAATAGCGGGAGATCTCCAGCCACCACCTGGAGGTGATGCAACCATCCGTGATGAAACAGTGAGGTATACTCCTTGTGAAGTAGGAAAGAGCACCCTTTCAGCTGGCATAATGGAACTTCCAAGATTGATGAAGCAGTAAGAGTAAAACGGGACAGCCTTCCATCCTTCCGAGGTCGGTCAAATGAGGACCCAGCTTGCTGGGGGTAAAGGAAAGATGACTGGGGAAGGCACTGGCAAACCACACCATAAACGTAGTCTGCCTAGGAAACGTCGGGATGTGACGTCACCCCATGGGTCAGGAATGACCCGGTGCTTGCACAGGGGACCTTTACCTTTACAGACTGCAAGTTTGCTTGTCATATTTTCACTGAATACAATTGCATTGAAAAGTATTGTCTTGGTCATATGGGCTGATATTTTGTAGTATTGTCCTTTAGCAGCACAAGATTTGTTATCTTTGATTACCACCTGGAGGCTGGCAACCCTACATCTGAGCAACATCTTTCCAAGGTACTGCCTTGCAAATGGGTGAGATCAGCAAACAGGACAAGTTGGACTAAGTTGGCCTATCTGGCTTTGAACAGTCTATTCCAACTGGCAGTGTCCATGAAGCCGCCTTATACCGAATCAGACCACTGGTCCATCAAAGTCAATATTTGTCTCCTCAGACTGGCAGCGGCTCTTCCGGATCACAGAGGTATTTCACATCACCTGTAATGTATTTCGCTGGTGCAAGGACTATGCTGAACTACTGAACTATAGAACTGTTCAACAACTTAACTCAGCTGTGCTGAACTATGTTGAGCTTGAGGCTCTGCTCCGGGCTCCGTTGTCTGTTTCTCCTATTTGACGGTTGACTTTGGCCGTCCAACCATGGACCGGTGTGTGTGTGTGGCTCCAGGTGGTTGGGAACTGTATATAAGTTGGGGTGTTTTGCAGTTAAGTTAGTTCTTTCTTCCCTGTTAACTGGATAAAGCGGTTGCTTTTGGAGCTCTGTCTCCGGCCTCGTGTGTAACCTATGCATACATAATATCACCTACTGCAAGGATTGAATTTGGGACTTTCAGCATGCCGAGCAGATGCTCTTCCACTGAACCATAGCCCCTACCCTCTCCAGTATCTTTTCATGGATCCGAGCAGAGGACAATTCATTTTTTCATTTAACTGGAGATGGAACCAGGGCTCTTTTGCATATTAAGGAGGTCCGGTTCTATTGAGCTTTCTCGTCCCCTCCCTCTGGATTATATATGTAAGCAAAGCGAAAACCTTGACTCTCATATGGGAAGAAAAAAAAAAGGTTTCAAATGGGCAGGGAGTCCAGGCCACCTAAACTGCAAAGTTTTGACACCAGCTATAGAAAACACCTTAGTTATGGCATTCTGGGGCACTTCACGTTTGCTGCAGCTATGAAATCATCCTCAGTTCTTTCCCTCTCTCTATAGCATACGCCTGCAATATGCAGAAGGTACGTTAACTCACCAGCAGCCTGCAGATGGTGCTACTGGACAGCTTTTCTTTTGCTGCCAAAATTAAAAAAAAAACACTTCATTCCTCGCACAACAGATTGCCTGCCTGTGGCCGCACATGGGCTATTTGTACCAGCGCTGTTTCAGTCCGTTTCTGCATTTTCCCAGATCAACAGTCCAAATGCAAAACCTTTATTGGCTACTGTGCACCTCTCACGAACCATCACCTCTCTCCTCCTTTTCCATCCTGCACTGGTAACACCTGTGCCAGAACACCACACAAGAGGTTCGCGGGGTCACCTTCTGAAATGCATATGCAAGATCACTTTGGAGATAAATTACTCTTTAATATACATTTAGCTAATTTGCCATCTGCTTTTAGAAGGCTAGCTTTTTTACTACTCTTTGCATTAACTTTTTAGCCTTACACAGACATTACTTTTCTACAGTTCTGCATTTCCCCCCTCTATTTTTGCTTCTTTTTCATTTCAAGAATGGCTCTTATTAGCCATTTCATTATTATATGTTCCCACAATGCACTATTCCCACACTTGAGATGCATCAGAAAGAAGAGGAGTTGGTTTTTATATGTCCACTTTCTCTACCTTTTAAGGAGAATCAAACCGGCTTACAATCTCCTTCCCTTCTTCTCCCCACAACAGACACCTTGTGAGGTAGGTGGGGGTGAGATAGTGCAGAGAGAACTGTGACTAGCCCAAGGTCACCAGCAGGCTTTACAGGGAGGACTAGATGACCCTGGTGGTCCCTCCCAACTCTATGATTCTATGAGTGAGGAAACAAACCCGGTTCTCCAGATCAGAGTCTGCCGCTCATGTGGAGGAGTGGGGAATCAAACCCAGTTCACCAGATTAGAGTCCGTAGCTCTTAACCACCACACTACGCTGGCACCAGATGAGATAAAAAAAAGAAGGTGGGGACTGTGGATCCCCAACCATATCAAGGCTTGTGGCACTTCTGAAGGTTTGAGAAAAGGTACTATGAGAGACGTTCCTGGGTCAGGACTAGAGTTGCCAACCTCCAGGTTCTTAGCAAACAAAGAAACAGCTTCAAACTGCAAAACAATACAAGTTTGTATTAAACAACAAATAATCAATCACCATACAAATGGTACAACAAACATGGACAATGTCCAGCCAAGTAAATTCTATATACAATTGAAGCCACCGCAGGGAATATTTACAGTCCTGGGCTTGAGAGCATCTTTTCTCTTCAAGAAGTAAGGTAATAAGTCAATGCTACAAAGTCCGGTTCGCTTTCTGTTTCAGCTTATGTCAGCCTTCCTCAGGGGCTCAATGCTAGCTGTATTCACACCGCTTATGCAGGTACTAGCTGGAGATCTCCTGCTATTATAACTGATCTCCAGCTGACAGAGATCAGTTCCCCTGGAGAAAATGGCTGCTTTGGCCATTGGGCTCTATGGCATTGAAGTCCCTCCCCAAACCCCGCCCTCCCCAGACTCCATTCCAAAAACCTCCTGCCCATGGCGAAGAGGGACCTGGCAATCCTAGTCAGGAGCCTGGACAGGAAGGAGTTCCTGGAGAGACAAAAGGTGAAGCCTATTAGTGAAATTAAACTTGTCTGTTTAATATTTATTTATGTCATTTATAGTCCACCTTTCTGATTGGGATTCATAGCAGATTGCACGGAGTGAGTCAATACAATCAACAGGATGGGACATTCAATAAACAATGAAACAGAATTAGGACTGTAGACGTATATTTTCATCATACTGCGCACCTGGAACACACATGAAACTAACCTGTAGAGTTTCATGAGGCTATGCCACCTTTTTGCAGGTTAAACTCGGTGCCTGCGAAAAGGGGCATTCCTGGGAATCCAGGGAATGCCCCCTGGATGCCAGCACAAGGACTGGCCCATTGCTTTCAATGGTGGAAAGGATTGCCGGGCTCCTCCATAGAAGCATAGCGAAGTTCGCAATAGAGAATCTGACCGCGACCACTATTTCTTCTCTTTGGAGGAGGATGGGGGTGACCCCTTCCAGACCCCATAACTTTGGAATCCCTGACAAATCTAAGCCAAACTTGGGGGTTCTTGCAAGGAGAGTCCCTTGCAGCCATGCTGCAAATTTGGGGGCTCTACCTGCAAAAATGCCCCCCAGGAGCCGCAAAAAGCTACAAAAAGTCCGCATAGGTTTTAATTGGTCGGATTTTTTCGGGAACCCCAGAAAAAAGCTGAATTCCCATATTTACTGGCCTGGAAATGCACCTTATTTCAGGTTTTCTGAAAAAAACCAGGCCCAATAAACCCGAACCCGAAATTTACCTCTCTTTTTTTTTTTTTTTGCACCCCTACCTCCCGCTGGTGGTGAAGAGGGACCTGGCAATCCTACGCTTTAGTGATTAGCACAAGACTTCTAGCATTACAAAAATGCACTGCTCAGCATCATGCTCAGCTTGTACCTAAGGCTGGACTATTTCAAACTGCAAGTGGGGGATCATATGATGGAATATTCTTCTGTGGGGGGGGGAATCAAAAATGCAAAAACCTGCAAATAGAAAATTAGTATGTTAGTGAGATGGATAACCTCACCATACTCATTTTCCTATGTGCAATGCACTTAGAGGAATGTTCCATCATGGGAACCCCCACACACACACACTTGAAGTCTGAAACAGTACGTCCCAGACAGCAGCAGAAGCAGCAGTAGAAGAGTTGTTTTTTTATATGCCAACTTTCTCTACCACTTAAGGGAGAATCAAACCGGCTTACAATCCCCTTCCCTTCCCCTCCCCACAATAGACACCCAGTCAGGTAGGTGGGGCTGAAAGAGCTGTGACTAGCTGAAAGAGCTGTGGCTTTGTGTGTAGGAGTGGGGAAACAAATCCAGTTCGCCAGATTAGTCTCCGCCGCTCCAAACCACCACTCTTAACCACTACACCACATTGAGAACGAAGACAAAAAAAACATTCACACAAATATAATCTTGGATTCCTTTTTTCTACTCCTCAATTTTTTTTTAAAGGTCATACCAGGAACATAAAACTGTGTGCTGCAGCAACAAGGTCAAAGGAGAACAAAAGGATGCCACTTTGGAGACGCTCACGGTGCCAAAGGCTACGGGGGATTTCATCCACCTGACACAGGAGCCTGTGTAGCAACAGCAGGGAAGAAAAGAACACCTGTCTTGTTACATTATCCTTTCAACCTGCCCACCGGCGAAGCATCAGCTTGAAAGCAGGTAAAACAGCTGGGCGCATGACACCAACGTACGCCGCACCTGGTTTCCTGGCTTCACAAAGTTCTTCTTTTAGAGGAAAGGGAACAAAAGGAAGACAGGGGGCTATGCTAACAGCATATGCTCCAACTGTCCCTATTTAGCAGGAACGGTCTTTCATTCTTTTCCCCCTGCTACCTGTTCCTGGTTAATCGGCACCCCTTATTTCCCCCTCTCAGTTTTCGTTTTAAGGATGCCTTGTTAGACATTTTGAGACCAAGAATTAGCAGCATTGCTTTCCCCCCCAGGCTCCAGTTCCCCCTCCGAGAGGGGAAAGGACGCATCAAGACTCTAGCGTGCATGTGCATCAATGCGGACAACGAGGGTTGTCAGGTCCCTCTTTGCCACCAACGGGAGGTTTGGGGGGCAGAGCCTGAGGAAGGCGGGGTTTGGGGAGGGGAGGGACTTCAATGCCATAGAGTCCGATTGCCACAGCGGCCATTTTCTCCAGGGGAACGGACCTCTATCGGCTGGAGATCACTTGAAATAGCAGGAGATCTCCAGCTAGTACCTGGAGGTTGGCAACCCTACGCACAACATGAATGTACCGTGAGGAGCAGAGCACAGTTTGCCATTTCACAACCTGCACCTGCTGAATGGCATTCTGAATGGGTGATAACATACCTAATATGTGTAGGGTCACTGCCCCCAGAAAATAAATAATCCAAAGAGCAAACACTTGTGCCATTTACAGGGCAGGCTATTCAAGGCCAGCATAAAGGTACAGAGAGCTCTGGCAACACACAGAAACGGAAGGGGGAGCTCAAGTAATGAGGAGTTGTTACAAGCATGTCCCTATTTTCATATGATGGAGTTTATGGGATAAGAGACTTAAAAGTACTTATGACATATTTATAGCCCATTTTTCCAATTATGGAGCTTGGGGGACAGACTCACAGAATCATATAGTTGGAAGTGTCCATAGAGGCCATCTAGTCCAACCCCCTGCTCAATGCAGGATCCTTCTAGAGCATTCCTGACAAGTGTTCATCCAGCCGCTGCTCGAAGACTGCCAGTGAGGGGGGAGCTCACCATCTCCCTAGGCAGCTGATTCCACTGCTGAACTACTCTTACTATCAAAAAAATTGCCCTAATATCCAGCGGGTACCTTTCTGTCTGTAATTTAAACCCATTATTGTGAGTCCTATCGTCTGCTGCCAACAGGAACAGCTCCCTGCCCTCCTCTAAGCGACAGCCCTTAAAATACTTAAAGAGAGCGATCAAATAATAAAGGGACATGTTTCATTCAGGTGCTGAACAAAGTCAGATTGAAATTTGACTCTAGGAAGACAATGGTAGTCTCGAACACCAGACTGGAGCCATGGTCTTACAGAATGTTTGGACTGTGATGTCCTACACATGGCCTATTCCAAAAAGAAGAATCAGCCACCTTTGTAATGCAACACAAACTTATTTACAAAGAAAACGAAGCAGCCTTGCTCACTGTGTGTTTTCCTTAGCCTGTACTCTTTATTATTACGATGATGAGCAAGGCAATCAGCCCTACTAATACCACCATTTATAACCCATGCTGAAGTTCAGTTTCCCTTATTGCTCTTCCAAGCAGCATTCCTTAATCGGACCTTTGGTGAAAAAGAGGAGGAGGAGGAGGAGGAGGAGGAGGAGGAGGAGGAGAAGAAGAAGAAGAAGAAGAAGAAGAAGAAGAAGAGAGTTGGTTTTTATATACTGACATTCTCTGCCACTTAAGGAAGAATCAAACCAGCTTACAATCACTTTCCCTTCCCCTTCCCATAACAGACACACTGTGTGGTAGGTGGGGCTGAGAGAGTGTGACTAGCCCAAGGTCACCCAGCTGGCTTCATGTGTAGGAGTGGGGAAACAAACCCAGTTCACCAGATTAGCCTCCACCACTCATGTGGAGGAGTGGGGAATCAAACCCAGTTCTCCAGATCAGAGTCCGCCATTCCAAACCACTGCTCTTAACCACTACCCCACGCTGGCTAACAGCTAATCCTGTTTATCCTGATCTTCTCAGGAATATATTTCAGGGAACATTATTCCATGATAGCAGAATGTATAGAACAAGGTTTGTGTCAACTTTTCATAAATAAATATTTATCAATCAATCAGTAAAGATCCATAAAGTATAACAGAGCAGTCCTAAGGGGGATACTTCTGGTGTGTCCAGGGATGGGTTTTTAAATTTACAGATGATACTAAATTAGGAGGGGTAGCAAATACGGTAGAAGACAGAGCCAAGATGCAGGATGATTTTGACAGGCTGGAGAAATGGACTAGAACTAATAAAATGTTCTTCAACAAAGACAAATGTAAAGTTCTGCATTTAGGTAGGAAAAATCAAATGCATACCGTAATTATAGGATGGGGGAGACTTGTTTGAGCAGTAGTATGTGTGAAAAGGATCTTGGGGTCTTAGTAGACCAAACACTGAACATGAGTCAGCAGTGTGATGCTGTAACTAAAAAGGCAAATGCAGTCTTGGGCTGCATCAACAGAAGTATAGTGTCCAGATCACGCGAAGTGATGGTATTGCTTTACTCTGCTCTGGTTAGACCTCAACTAGAGTACTGTGTTCAGTTTTGGGCACCACAATTTAAGAAAGATAAGACAAGCTGGAACGTGTCCAGAGAAGGGCAACAAAGATGGTGAGGGGTCTGGAGACCAAGTCCTATGAGGAAAGGTTGAAGGAGCTGGGTATGTTTAGCCTGAAGAGGAGAAGACTGAGAGGGGATATGATTACCATGTTCAAGTACTTGAAGGGCTGTCATATAGAGGAGGGTGCTGAGTTGTTTTCTGTTGCTCAAGAAGGTCGGACCAGAACCAACGGGTTGAAATTAAATCAAAAGAGTTTCCATCTAGACATTAGGAAGAATTTTCTAACAGTTAGAGCGGCTCCTCAATGGAACAGGCTTCCTTGGGAGGTGGTAAGCTCTCCTTCCCTGGAGGTTTTTAAGAAGAGGTTAGATGGCCATCTGTCAGCAATGCTGATTCTGTGACCTTAGGCAGATGATGAGAGGGAGGGCATCTTGGCCATCTTCTGGTCACTAGGGGTGTGGAGGGGGGAGGCAGTTGTGGATTTCCTGCATTGTGCAGGGGGTTGGACTTGATGGCCCTGGTGGTCCCTTCCAACTCTATGATTCTATGATTCTATGGTGCAGCCACGCCGTCTCCTGAGCGGTTTGCTGCGTCAGGCCCCCTGAAACTGCTCTATGCAGTTTCACAGGGCTACACCTCCATTTTTTCAGGCATAAGTTCATGTCTGAGAAATGCTGCCACAGCGGCTGCACCAGTGCCCATGCATGGCACTGCGGTGTGGCTCCCCAGCACCGGCATAAGTGGCCCTGCGCCAGTGTTAGTGCCCATTTAGCCAGTGCAAGTGGCACTAACGCTGGCACAGGGGTTGTGCCGGCTCCAAACCAATTTTGCCCCCCTTCAGGATTGCTCTGCCCAAGGAAACACAAGCATTTATATTGTACAAATATCTTCAATGGGCCAAATAAACTGTGGTAAAACCTTAGTTATCTGGTCAATGAGTTGAATTTCCATTACCATTCCACTCTGCTGGATCAATCAATTCTGTGAATTCCGAAAGCCATTATTGGTGCTATAATAGAATAGCATCATAGATTGTATATTTCAAGAGGGTAGCCATGTCAGTCTGTAGCAGAATAAAACTGGAGTCCAGTAGCACCTTAAAGAATCAGTAAGCCATCAGTAAGGTAATGTGTGTCCCTGAATCAGAACCAACTCATGGAATCTTCATGAATTTCCAGCTCAGGAGCTTTTCAAGGCAAGAGATGAGCAGAGGCGGTTTGCCATTGCCTTCCTCTGCACAGCAGCCCCAGTCTTCCTTGGTGGTCTCCCATCCAAGTGCCAACCCTGCTTCGCTTCCGAGCTCAGGCTCGATCAGGCTAGTCTGGGCTATTAGGCCTGCTACAAGCCATCAGTCAGCCATGAAGGAGCTAGAGAAGATCCTGAAGTGTAAGAATGTGTCACTGGCCACCAAGATCAAGTTAATTTGTGCCATCGTATGACCTGAATGGCCCAAGCTAGCCTGATCTCGTCAGATCTTAGAAGCTAAGCAGGGTCAGCCTTGGTTAGTATTTGGATGAGACCACCAAGGAATACCAGGGTTGCTGTGCAGAGGAAGGCACTGGCAAACCACCTCTGTTAGTCTCTTGCCATGAAAACCTCAAAAAGGGTCGCCATAAATCGGCTGCAACTTGAAGGCACTTCACACACACACACACACACACACACACACACACACACATTCCCTATTACTACATATGGGTGTGAAAGCTGGACAATGAAGAAAGCTGATAGGAAGAAGGTAGATTCTTTTGAAATGTGGTGTTGGAGGAGAATGTTACGAATACTGTGGACTGCCAAAAAAAAAACCACCAAATCAGTGGGTTATAGATCAAATCAAGCCTGAACTGGCCCTAGAAGCTAAAATGACTAAGCTGAAGCTATCATTCTTTGGGCACATTATGAGAAGACAAGAGTCACTGGAGAAGACAGTCATGCTAGGAAAAGTTGAGGGTAGCAGGAAAAGAGGAAGACCCAACAAAAGATGGATTGACTCAATAAAGGAAGCCACGGCCCTCAGTTTGCAAGACCTGAGCAAGGCTGTCAAAGAAAGGACATTTTGGTTGATTCATAGGGTCGCCATGAGTCGGAAGTGACTTGACAGCACTTAACACATGCACACAAGCCATCAGTATCAGCAAGGAAAACTGGTGGACTGAATCCATTCACAAAAGTAACATAAGAGCACAGAAGGAAATCAGAAAAGGGTAGTGATGGACGAAAGATGTTTAAAGGTGAGTAGATTAATATGGGACGGGGGCTGCCAAGCCCCCAGTTGAGATGGGGGATGCACCGCTCCCCGGTCCCATTAAAATTAAAAAGAGAAATAAGGCCTCGTCTTCTTATGGGAAGTTCTTACCATAGAGATCTTGGTGATTACGAGAGCTACCCAGAAGTGACAAAGGAATTACCGGAAACTCTGTGGTAGGAACTACCTGTTTTACTATAGAGTTTCCAGCAATTCTTAGAGCTACCCTTTGCCATTTCTGCACAGCTCTAGGAGTTATATGAATAGTCAACATGTGTATATATTGCAATATGCATAAGAACATCCAAATCGATTCATAAATGCACATTGACAAATCATCTCAAAATCATCAATAAGACATCATGGAGACTTCCAAAGAAAATAGTTCAATGAATGGCAAGAGGGGAATTCGGTACAAATCCCATTTCAAAGACAAATTTCTTCAGTCGCCCAGCTGTTCGCTTCAAAGAAGGACTCAAAGAAGATCAGTGTGGAGCGCGGGAACCAATGGATACATAATTGTGTAAAATTTATGCTAGCAGATCATCAGTGCAGTATGTGTCTTCAGACATGCTAATAAGCTGTCCGTCTGGATTTTTACCGTTGACTTTTCATATAATTTTGCAAAGATTCTTTAATATGCATATTGTTATTCATAGTGTGTAGTGTGTTGAGATACAATTGCTTTATGATATCACTGTATATATGCAGTTTTGATTGTTGTATCCATTTAGTCATCAGTGCCACTATTTTTTTCTACAATCTTGGTACGAGTCCCCCTTTTTTTTACTTAGCTCTAGGATTGACTCAATAAAGGAAGCCACAGCCCTCAGTTTGCAAGATCTGAGCAAGGCTGTCAAAGATAGGACATTTTGGAGGACATTGATTCATAGGGTCGCCATGAGTCGGAAGAGACTTGATGGTACTTCACACACACACACACACACACACACACACAGAGGAGTTGCCAGGACCTGTATGGTAAGAACTTCCGGTAAGTAGATGAGGTCTTTCCCCCCTTTCCCCCCAGGATGCAGTAGCCCCCTGCACCCCTGCCTTGCAACCCTAGTATGGAATATGGACCTTTGGCTAGGCAACTTCTGGCCACCAGTCATTGTGGCACTCATTGTGTGTATTCATTGCGGCTGACTACAGACAATGAACCTTGAGATCACCCAGCAAGCCTGACTTTCGAGAAGGTTAAAAAAAGCCTTGTGGCTCTAATATTTCCCTCCCTTTGCCACTTGCTTGTATGGTCAACACTGGTGTATTTAAAGGTTACAGCGATTAAGTGCTGTGATTAATTTAGTCTCAGCAGAATCAATTCCACTCAACTACAAATCTGATTTGCATACTGGAAAGGATTCTCTTTTCATCCTTGATCTGAGCAGCTTGGATGCCTGGCTCCATTCTGCCTCTAAGAAAAGAACTGTGCTTCGCAGGATGGGGATCAGAGGTTAATTAACAAATGTTTTGACAAAGCTAATAGGACAGATCTATTTACGTGCCGCTGTTTACTCGGCTTAATTTTAATCTATCGTCTCTCATCAGATTTGCCAGGGATGAGTATCCAACTTCTAAAAGCCCATTAGTGTGAAATTCAAGGGACAGCAGCAGATCTATTTATATCCAGAGGCTGAAAATAGCGAAGGTAATTAAAAATGACAGCATTTAAGGTTTGGGGAAGATGGACGAGGGACCTAGATTCAAGTTTGGGCATTTTCGTGCCCTGACCTGGATGGCTCAGGGTAGCCTGATCTCGTAAGATCTCAGAAGCTAAGCAGGGTCAGCCCTGGTTAGTACTTGGATGGGAGACCACCAAGGAACACCAGGATTGCAATGCAGAGGAAGGCAATGGCAAACCACCTCTGTTAGACTCTTGTCTTCAAAAACCCTGCTGGGTCGCCATAAGTCACCTGTGACTTGACGGCACTTTACACACACATGCAATTCTGTGCCCTGAACTGGATAGCCCAGGTTAGCCTGATCTTCTCAGATCTCAGAAGCCAAGAAGGGTCGGTTCTGGCTAGTACTTGGATGGGAGACCACTTAGGAATACCAGGGTCTCTATGCAGAGGCAAGCTATGGCAAACCACTTCTGTCAGTCTCTTGCCTTGAAAATTCTACTGGGTTGCCATAAGTCAGCTGTGACTTGATGGAAGTTATATGCACACAAGGATGTTTCATACTTTGCGACAGCTCACTAGAAAATATAGCTCCTGGTCAGGATGAGTAGATGTCCTCCATTCTCTCTCATCATTGAGTTGGCTGCGTCATGCATTCCATACCGTCCACCTTTTAGTTCAGCGTGAGTCTTTTTACAAATTATTTTTGGAGTCAACCTTCAACTGTTTCTTTTTCCTCTGTGATTTGATTTTAAAACACCGGGGGGGGGGGGAAGAGTTGTGATGCAATGGTCTCTTTTTCTGTTCTTCCCTGTTGGATCATTTGTACATCTGTTTCGCACTGGTACTGTGCCTCGCCCTTAAGACTCAGAACAGGTTCAGACTTAAATGCATGCAAAACCCACCCCCAAAAAAGGACAGGTGGTTGGTCTTGAATTCTTCTGTGGCAAAATTCAAAGGCAAAATTTCTTTGGGGTGAACAGGGAAACACCTTGGCAAGAGGCCTCATTTGCTAACCTGGACACACAGAAGAAAATCATTAAGGCCTTTTATGCAGGGATGTTTCCCTGCGGTCACCCCCGCCGACTGCTTCGGGACTTCCTTTTGATTAGGCATGCCTTTCTCGACTGTCAGAGGTCGCCTCGCTCTCCCCACCGGTTTTGCCCGTGTTTTCTAGATGCAGTTTTAGACAGAGTCTGGAAAAGAAATGTGAGCAAAACGTGTGGGGAGAGCAAGGTGACCTCTGACGGTCGGAAAAGGCATGCGTAGTCAAAAGGGAGCACCAGAGCAGCTGGTGGGGTGACCGTGGGGAAACGTCCCTGCATAAAAAGCCTTAAAATGCTTATTTTCATTCTTGCTCATACCGAAAAACCTTGTAAGGACAGTACCTCAGGGGACCAGTGGGACAGCTCCTGACAGCTTCTGACTGGAAGTGACAGCTGTTTGACAAGAAGTGATGAAGTAAAACAGGGGAGAATGAGGTTGGAAGACACTTTGGGTCCTCATTGAGAAGAAAAGTGAGATAGAGATGACCAAAACACAAACTGAGGAGCCAGCGGCAGTTAAAAGGAGAAGAGTTGGTTTTTATATGCCAATTTTCTCCACTTTTTTAAAAGGAGTATCAAACCAGCTTACAATCTCCTTCCTCTCCCCACAATAGACACCTTGTGAGGTAGGTGAGGCTGAGAGAGCTGTGACTGGCCCAAGGTCGCCCAGCAGGCTTCATGTGGAGGGGCAGGTAAACAAACCTGGCCCTCCAGATTAGAGTCCGCCGCTCATGGGGAGGAGTGGGGATTCAAACCCAGTTCTCCAGATTAGAGCCTACTGCTTCGAACCACTACACCATGCTGGTTAGGTAAAGGTAAGGTAAAGGTCCCCTGTGCAAGCACCGGGTCATTCCTGACCCATGGGGTGACATCACATCCTGACGTTTCCAAGGGAGACTTTGTTTGCGGGGTGGTTTGCCAGTGCCTTCCCCAGTCATCTTCCCTTTACCCCCAGCAAGCTGGGTACTCATTTCACCGACTTCAGAAGGATGAAAGGCTGAGTCAACCTCAAGCCGGCTACCTGAAACCAACTTCCGTTGGGATCGAACTCAGGTCGTGAACAGATCTTTTGACTGCAGTACTGCAGCTTAACACTCTGCGCCATAGGGCTCCTATGCTAGTTAGGAGGCCATATAAATTACTCCTGGCAAAGGGCACAGAGCGGAAAGGAGAAAGGGCTCCTTTGGGAAAGCTGAACAAAGCCCCGACTCAGAAGGGTAGGTGGGGGAGGCAGTCAGCTTTCCCACAAAGAGGGGCTGCAAAGTCCCCCTGTGACAATGGAGCAACTGGCTTGGAGAAAGGAGGAGAATGGGGCCGTTGCACCCTCAAGAACTGCTAGGGTTGCCAGCTCTGGGTTGGGAAATACCTGGAGATTTTGAGGGTGGAGCCTGAGGAGGGCGGGGTTTGGGGGAGGAACTCCAATGGCATATAACGCCACATCATCCACTGTCCAAAGCAGCCATTTTCCCCCCCAGGGGAACTGATCTCTGTCGCCTGGAGATCAGCATTGTTGTACCATATCTGGACTCAGGCTGGCTACAACAAGTCACATCCTGATCGAGAACGCATCTGTTGAGCCACCTCTTTTTGTGTAGCATTGCCCACCCTGTGGTAGCAAGCTCTTAAAGGTAAAGGTAGTCCCTGTGAAAGCACCGGGTCATTACTGACCCATGGGGTGATGTCACATCCCGATGTTTACTAGGCAGACTATGTTTATGGGATGGTTTGCCAGCGCCTTCCCCATCCCCAGTCATCCACACTTTACCCCCAGAAGCCGGGTCCTTGTTTGACCGACCTCGGAAGGATGGAAGGCTGAGTCAACCTTGAGGCGGCTACCTGAAACCGACTTCCGTTGGGATCGAACTCAGGTCGTGAGCAGAGCTTTTGACTGCAGTACTGCAACTTACCACTCTGCGCCACGGGGCTCTATAGCAAGTTCTTAGATTATAAAATACTGTAAAGATGAAATCATAAACTATGGTACTTGGCAAAGCAGCCCTCACCTCCCGATCCTTATTGGTCAGATTGCAGTTGCTGCTGAAGTCCTTTTCATACTGGGCTTCGGTGTCAGTCTCAGTGGGACATGGTTTCAGGTGCCTAGCTCAAAACCTGACCCTTCTCGGAAGTCGACAAGTCCGGAGCTTCCTGCTCACCCAACTGTTCATCCGACAAACAACCGGTCCCCCAAGACGACACGCCGGCACAGCTCTACCCCCCCCCACCCTTTCTGCCCAGCACTCCCCAACCTTCTACCCTGAGCTCTCCAGCTCATGCTTATGGCACGATGTACCAGGCGAGGGGCTGTGACAGATGTCAGAAGTGACGGCTTTGTTTTGTCAAGGCAGCGCTCCCCGTGCCGCCGTGTCAGGGCTGCCTGTCAGTCGGGGAAGCGCGGCAAAGTCGGAGATGACAGTTCCTCCGCTTCCTTTCATCAACCAATGTGACTGGGTGACCTTTTCCAGCCCGAGCAGCTGCCTTCCTTCTTCAGCCCATCATGGCAGCAAACAAGTCCCTTGGGGTAAACCGTGCCCTTTCCCTAATTAAACTAAAATAAAGAGAGACGGCGATTGCAAATTGCCATTATGCTTCCCTCCTGAAGCTGCACTGTGAAGCAAGAGGCGGAGGAGTGTTTGGGCAGAGAAAAGAAAGGGGGTGGCGAGGAAGGGAATGGGGATGGGAACAAGTACTTGAAGGGCTGTCATACAGAGGAGGGTGCCTTTTTGTTTTCTGTTGCTCCAGAAGGTCGGACCAGAACCAACGGGTTGAAGTTAAATCAAAAGAGTTTCCGTCTAGACATCAGGCAGAAATTTCTAACGGTTAGAGCGGTTCCTCAGTGGAACAGGCTTCCTCGGGAGGTGGTAAACTCTCCTTCCCTGGAGGTTTTTAAGCAGAGGCTTGATGGCCATCTGTCAGCAATGCTGATTCAATGACCTTAGGCAGATCATGAGAGAGAGGGCATCTTGGCCATCTTCTGGGCATGGAGTAGGGGGGTCACTTGGGGTGTGTGGGGGAGGTAGTTGTGAATTTACTGCATTGTGCAGGGTGTTGGACTAGATGACCCTAGTGGTCCCTTCCAACTCTATGATTCTATGAACAGCGAGGAAGGCTCGCAAAAGGCTACAACCATTCAGAAAACACTGTGCAAATAGAATTATATAGTTGGAAGGGACTTCCAGGGTCATCTAGTTCAAAGCTTCTTAAACTGTGGGTCACTACTACCCCTTATGGGATCGTGTAACTGAATGTGGGGGTCACGAAAAATTTGGCAACAGTAAAAGGTTTCTGTATACCTATTTTACATACCTATACACCTGGGGTTGCATAAATATTTCTCAGGCGAAATGGGGGTCATGAGTGGAAAAAGTTTAAGAAACCCTGATCTAGACCAACCCCCTTAGATCTCCTGCTATTACAACTGATCTCCAGCCGATAGAGATCAGTTCCCCTGGAGAAAATGGCCGCTCTGGCAATTGGACTCTATGGCATCCCCTCCCCAAACCCCACCCTCCTCAGGCTCCACCCCAAAAAACTCCCACCGGTCTCAAAGAGGGACCTGGCAACCCTAAACCCCCTGCACAATGCAGGAAATTCACAACTACCTCCCCCCCACACCCCCATTATCAGTAACAACAGCAACAATAAGAACTTAATATTGTCGAAGGCTTTCACGGTCAGAGTTCATTGGTTCTTGTAGGTTATCCGGGCTGTGTAACCGTGGTCTTGGAATTTTCTTTCCTGACGTTTCGCCAGCCACAGTTGCTGGCGAAACATCAGGAAAGAAAATTCCAAGACCACGGTTACACAGCCCGGATAACCTACAAGAACCAATAAGAACTTAGATAGCATTATTAGTAAAAATCAATCATGTGTGTAAATTGCTGCCAAGTCGCAGCTGACTTACGACGATCCTGTGGGTTTTCAAGGCAAGAGACCATCAGGGGTGGTTTTCCATTGCCTGCACCCACATAGCAGCCCTGGACTTGCTTGGTGGTTGCCCATCCAAGTACCAACCAGGGCTGACCCTGCTTAGCTTCTGAGACCTAAAGAGATTGGGGTGAGCTTGGGCCAAAATCAATTACAATAATATTAACAATTTTATCCCCATAACACCAACCTTGCAACATAGGTTAGGATGAGACAGGGTGACTGGTAATGTGGGCACCTTGAACATGTGCCTCCCAGATTACAGTCTATCATGCTGCCCCTTTTCTGAGAGTATAGTTCATTTTGGCTGGTTCTAGCCCCAAAAGACTGCTACCATCATTCGGCTCGATTCAGCTTTACTGAGGTGTATATGATTGGTTTTGGGGATGCGGGATGGTACGGTATAGGCTGATCTCGTCAGATCTTGGAAGCTAAGCATGGATGGTAACTTGGAAGGGAGACCTCCAAGGAAGACTCCGCAGAGGCAGGCAATGGCAAACCCCCTCTGACTAATCACTTGCCTTGAAAACCCCACCAGGGTTCGCTATCAGTCAGCTGCGACTTGACGGCACTTTACACACACATATGATTGATTTTATTGTTTTAAGCTTTTATCTCCTTGCTGTTTTACTTGATCAATAATCCATCGAGACAACCTCTCCGCCCGGTTGCATCACTGTGGGCGCACTGCAAAACAGAAAGGGAGAGAAGCAAGCACACCGGCTCTCTCATCCAAGAGGCAGTCTCTTCGCAATCCCTTCCATTCGCTCTTCCTCCCCAGTTTCCCCGCAGATTGCTCTGCTAACAGGATAAGAGGCGCAACAGAGAGATGTGATCGCTACATAAAGGTAGAACACATGCAAGGTATTTAAAACATTGGTGGGGGGGAGATATCAAAGAGCTCTCGCCATCTGTCTTCCAAGCTCGGGGAAAAAAATGCATATGCATTCAGAAACAGCAAGCTGAAGATCCTACAAGATGCCAGCCCCTCGAAGTGATGAGATGGGATATGACAGGCAACAGATTTGCACTCTTCTGACAGCAAGAGAAACACACGGGCTGCAATCTCGAGTTTGAAAACCTCCAGATGCTGCCCTCTTCTCACATTTCCATATCTTTGTTCATATAACATCTGAAATGCCCCCACCCCATCTGTACAGAAGAAGGGGGGGATACGAAACCCATCAAGAGCATATGTCCCACTGTACAAGCGGAAGGGCTGACTCGATCAGACACGCATCCAAAACTGCCAGAACAAGAATCAAGCAAAAAAAAAAAAAGAAACAGCAACGTAGACCACAAATCCTGATATGTGTATTAAATATTATATCAAATTATATACAAAACAGTAACACCAATAAAGAGAATCACATGCAAAACCATACATCAGTTGAAAAGGACATACAATCGATTGCAATAAGTTCATATAGAAACAATCGATTGCAATAAGTTCATATAGAAATAAGCCTAAGGACCAATATGGTTCCTCAGGAATAAACAGCGCAGTAGCAGATTGAGGCAAAACAATAGAACCAGAGGAAAACCTTGTAGTTAAAGTTCAACTAAATTAGGTTAAAGAGTGGAGGTCAGCGCAAATTACACAGCACCCATCCAAGCTAGGATTGGAATTGTATGGCCACACACACACACACACACACACACATTCACCAGCACTATTTTTGAAAACATATTCAGATCGTCCTCATTTCAAGAATGGCAACTAGATCCCAATTCGGTGGATTCACAGCCAAGGCCCAGAAGCAAGAGTCAGCAATCTTTTGTAAATAAAGAGCTAAACAAAGGCAACATTCAGAGCGAGACATTACCAAACTGCTAATATGAGAAAGTCCACTGATACACCTTATCCTTACGAGATTAACAATCCATGAGGGATAGGGTTGCCAACCTCCAGGTGGCAACTGGAGATCTCCTGCTATTACAATTGATCTTCAGACAACCAAGGTCAGTTCCCCTGGAGAAAATGGCTGCTTTGGAGGGGGGACTGTATGGCATGATACCCGGCCAAGTCCCACCTTGAGCTCAAAAAAAAACGGGGTCCTGAAATAAATATGTACCTGCCTTAGTCTAGAGAAGGAGCCCTGTGGCGCAGAGTGCTAAGCTGCAGTACTGCAGTCTAAAGCTCTGCTCATGACCTGAGTTCGATCCCGATAGAAGTTGGTTTCAAGTAAAGGGCTCAAGGTTGACTCAGCCTTCCGTCCTTCTGAGGTTGGCAAAATGAGTACCAGCTTGCTGGGGGTAAAGTGTAGATGACTGAGGAAGACAATGGCAAACCACCCCGTAAACATGGTCTTCCTAGTAAATGTCATGATGTGATGTCACCCCATTGGTCAGGAATGACCCAGTGTTTGCACAGGGGACTACCTTTACTTTTTACCTTTTAGTCTGGAAATCAGTTGTAATTCAGGAAAACTCCACGCCCCATCTGCAGGTTGTCAACCGAACTTATTTATAGGGCTGCCAGGTCCCTCTCCGTCACCGGCGAGAGGATTTTGGGGCAGACCCTGAGGAGGAAGGGGTTTGGGGAGGGGAAGGACTTCAATGCCATGGAGTCCAATTGCCAAAGCAGCTATTTCCTCCAGGTGAACTGATCTCTACCAGCTGGAGATCAGTTGTAATAGTGGGAGATCTCCAGCTAGTACCTGAAGGTTGGTACCCCTACTTATTCAGCGGATAACTTTTTAATGTTCTAGCTGCAATGCTGTGCAGTCGTGAAAAGCCGTCACAGCAAACCTGACTCAGACTTTCCTTACAAACCCATGCCTGAAGAGAGAGTTTTCTTCAGAAGGTGTAAGAGGCCCAAGGTCTGGAGAAAGTTGCAGTGTATCTGTACCCTGGTAACGTAAGACCAAACACCACCTACGGGCATGGATAAGATCCAAGGGATCGTCACGCTTCACATTCTAAAATATCCCGCAACCACACTGGACTCTACTACAGATACAGAATGCCTGGAGGTGAAAGACATTAAAAGAAGCTAATGACATGTGACATTGCTTCAAATGGCAAACCAGGAAAGGTTAACAAGAATAGACAACAGCTGTGAAAGATGGGGATGGTAAGAAGGGAGCACTTTTCCCCTCCCAGGGAAGCCTGAGTAAGACAGAAAATCTAATTTGCCTTTGATAATAAATTTTTTTTATTGTATAGCAAGAGGATGAATCCTGCAGCAAAGGCCAGAGCATTTGTACCAAACTCAATAGCATGGAACTTATAAACCGTAAAGCAAAGCTGAGTTCATGGAGGGAAATCTGCCACTTCCCCCTTTACCCACTGCTGCCCCCGATCCCTTGGGCCTGGTATAAGATACGGGGGTGGGGGGACATGCTGCTGGAGGAAGAAAATCACTGCCCCTTTGTTGCACAAAATTCTTACCCTCCACCTGCCCCAATTTCAGCCGAACAGTCCCAATGTTCCGATTCATGCCCCGAGGAAAAGCTCACCCTTCAAACAATCACAGTTTTTACAGCACTCTGTTTGTGAACTATATGGGTTGTTAGCAGAGGTGTGGAAATAAATCAGTCCCAAGTAGGGGTGTGCAAAAAAAGAAAATTCTGGTAAATTTTGGGTTCGGGTTTATTGATCCTGGGTTGTTGTTGTTTTTTTTTGGGGGGGGGAACCTGAAGTAAGCCCAATATCTATACTGCATAGGCAATTGCATTCTGAAAAGTTTACTACAATGTTTGCACCTTGGGGGTCCTAAATTGCCATTTGAGAGCAATGCTGATTCTGTGAACTTAAGCCGATCATGAGAGGGAGGGCAGGAAGGGTTGCATCAGTGCTTGGCGCTCATAGCCCTTTCTTGCATGCCCAGGGTAATGCCGGTCGCCACTTTGGGGTCAGGAAGCAATTTTCCTCCAGGCCAGATTGGACAGGCATCCTGGAGGGTTGTTGTTGTTGTTGTTTTTGCCATCTTCTGGGCATGGGGTAGAGGGTCACTGGAGGTGTGCGGGGTAGTTGAGAATTCCTGCATTTTGCAGGGGGTGGACTAGATGACCCAGATGGACCCTGCCAACTCTATGACTCCATGAAAGGTGGTTTAAAAAGTTGTTTTTTAAAAAACTGCCCACATAATGTGACTTCTTCTTCCTTGGAGGTCTCCCTTCCAAGTACCAACCCAGCTTAGTTTCCGAGATCTTGACAAGATCTGGCTATACTATACCATTTCACATGCCACAGAAATTGTTTACGTGGTGCAAATATGAACAATGAAAAGCAGAGAACCCAAATGGTCAAGGAAATGTATGTTCAAGCGTAGCTAAAAGTAACCTCGGGGGAGGAGGAATCAGACCAGGGCCACGGAACTGGGGAAAGAAGATGGATAGCCAGTGTGGTATATTGGTTAAAGTGTTGGAACAGGATCTGGTAGAACCAGGTTTGAATCCCTGTTCTGCCATGGAAGCCTGCTGGATGCCTTCTGGCCAGTCATGGGCTCTTAGCCTAACCTGCCTCGCAGGGTTGTTGGTTGAGAAGACAGAAAATAAAGCAGTAGAGAACAAAATTTGTAAGGCATTTTGGGTCCTCAAGGTGGAGAAAAGTAGGGTATGGCTTAAAAAAAAAATAGCCTTTTCCTTGCACCACATTTTCTGATGTAAATCTCCCTCCCAAATGCCCTGAAGGCTTTAACCCCTTCCCAAGGATATTCAAGTTTTGCCTTTTCAAGTTGTGTTCAGAGCCAGCGTGGTGTAGTGGTTAAGAGCGGTGGTTTGGAGCGGTGGATTCTGATCTGGAGAACCTGGTTTGATTCCCCACTCCTCCACATCAGCGGCGGAGGCTAATCTGGTGAACCGGGTTTGTTTCCCCACTCCTGCACATGAAGCCAGTTGGGTGACCTTGGGCTAGTCACAGCTCTCTCAGCCCCACTCTCAGCTCTCCAAACCACCACTCTTAACCACTACACCATGCTGGCACCAAGAGCTAGACCTCAACTGTGTTCACTCCAGACCTGGGCTTGGGAATGCCCACCAAATAGGAATCAAATAGGAATCAGAAAACAACTATTTATTTTTGCTTCATTTATACCCCAACACATGCACATTGTCAGTAGTGAAGGCAGCGCCACAGCATTCTCACGATTAAAGCAAACACAGATAGCATAGCTCAGCATACTGTGCTGCCTATGTGTGCAGGGTATGTCATGGCTCAGTGGTGGAACATCTGCCTGGCATGCAGAAGGTCCCAAGTTCAATCCCCAGCATCTCCAATTAAAGGGATTACCGGTAGGCAGGTAGGTGATGTGAAAGACCCCTGTCTGAGACCCTGGAGAGCAGCTGCCGGTCTGAGTAGACAATACTGACTTTGACGGACCAAGGGTCTGATTCAGTATAAGGCAGCTTCATGTGATCATGTGCACACAAGCTTGCTGTGCCCTGCCAATCAGGTGGAGACAGATGTGTTTCAGAGTTCAACATCTTTCTTACTTTTTTTTGCATACGGTAAGTCACATTGCACCAAAAAGATATCCAGCGCTCCAAACCAACCCTGTGCCCATACTTAAAGAGTCCTCCAAAAGCCCTAACTGTGACCAGTTACATATGGAACAATTCACAAGAAAGGGAAGACTACACACAACTCCTCAGAAACAGCCAAAGATGCTGAAAGCGAAAAGACGGCATATACGGGTTAGTCATCTGTTTCAAATTATGCCTTGGTTTGACCCCCAGGAAAATGCAGTCATTACCTGCTCTTGTTCAAATTAAATACTCTAAATTTTCCAGCAAGTACTGTAAACAAATCACTGCAGTTAATCAAAGCGCATCCTGAACCGATACTTTAGGAATGGTCTACTCCCATAATTCCAAATCTCCTTTAACGAACAATATTTAATTATAGCAATACAGAGAAGATTAAGAACTGGCAGCGACTGCCCCAGTTTATTTTCATAAATCCAGTGGACCACACAAGATATATACACAGAAATGACAGATGATGCATTTTGGAGAGATGGAAGGAGAAGGAATTGCATGAAAGGTCAAAAGAAAAAAGGGGAAAAAAGAAAGAAAGATGCATCAGCCAGATTTAGACTCACTGCGGATTCAATGCACCAAACTAATCCAAGAACATATCCTTTTAAAGTGATGTTATGAAGAACCTTCATTATAATATTCCATTTAAAGGTAATGGTAAAAGTCCCCTGTGCAAGCAATGGGTCATTCCTGACCCATGGGGTGATGTCACATCCCGACATTTCCTAAGCAGACTTTGTTCATGGGGTGGTTTGCCAGTGCCTTCCCCAGTCATCTTCCCTTTACCCCCAGAAAGCTGGGTACTCATTTTACCGACCTCAGAAGGATGGAAGGCTGAGTAAACCTTGAGCAGGCTACCTGAAACCTACTCCCGTCGGGATCGAACTCAGATCGTGAGCAGAGCTTTTGACTGCAGTACTGCAGCTTACCACACTGCGCCACAGGGCTCCTAATATCCCATTTACCCTCTCCTAAACAAGCTGTCTAGCGTAGCCTTCACAAGACACAATTGTAGGGATTGTTTAAGGGAAGACTCAGGGCACAAATTTTTTGGTATATCTTTATCTTGCCCTTCTTTCAGTGAGTTCAGGGCAGCACACTTCCTTCATGCATTTTGTCTTCTCAACAACCCTACAAGGTGGGACCCATTCTCCAAAACCCCAAATAGCTGCTTACAGTAGACGAAGAAGAAGAAGACAAAGACGAAGAAGACGAAGTTGAAGAAGAAGAAGAAGGAGGAGAAGAAGAAGAGGAGGAGGAGGAGGAGGAGTTGGGTTTTATATGCCAATTTTCTCTACCTTTAAGGAGTCTCAAACTGGCTTACAACCACCTTCCCTTCCCCGCCATAACAGACATCCTGTGAGGTAGGTGGGGATGAGAGAGTTCAGAGAGAACTGTGACTGGCCCAAAGGCACCCACCTGGCTTCATATGTAGGAGTGGGGAAACAAACCCAGTTCACCAGATTAGCGTCCACCGCTCATGTGAAGAAGGTCACTTCTTCTTTACATTAGGCCTGTGGCAATACCATCACCCAGTTGTTGGTGTTTCCTGTACACAATCAGGGAATAGGCTGTAAAGACTCTGGGAGTAGCATTTATTTACCCTCTAGGATGGGATTGGGAAGGAGGGGAGAAAAACATGACAATTCCGCTTCTTTTTTCCAGCTGAACAGCACAGTAATGGTGAGCCCGGGAAAGATCAGGCCTTTGGGTGATAAGAGAGCTGACATTCACTTCTCGAGAGATCAGGCATGATATCTCTTAATAACATCTTCTAACAGCAAAACCTCTCTGGTGGCATCTTCACAGGGGAGAGTCTGAGCAACCCCAGACTCCCGTTTGTGTGCTGGAGAGTAGTTGCATCGCAGCAGTTTCAGCCTGAAAATCCCACTTCCATTTCACATCCCTCTTTCCCATATCCAGCCCATGATTATTTTCAGGTTGCTGATTATTTTCAGATCGCTCCAAACTATTTGATACTTGTATATTATTCTGTATCTTTTACTTTTCAGCTTCTCTTCAATTCTGATGTGGTCGCTGTCCTTGAAATGATTGGGAGGCAAGCTTATAGGGTTGCCAACCTCCAGGTACTAGCTGGAGATCTTCTGCTATTACATCTGATCCCCAGCTGATAGAGATCAGTTCCCCTGGAGAAAATGGCCACTTTGGCAATAGGACTCTATGGCATTGAAGTCCCTCCCCTCCTGAAACCTCGCCCTCCTCAGGCTCCGCCCCAAAAATCTCCAGGTATTTCCCAACCTGGAGCTGGCGACCCTATTAATATTTGATACTTGTATATTATTCTGTATTTTTTAGTTTGTATTATATTTTCTGTTTTGCATTTTCAATATTTTGTTCAGTTTCTATCTAATAATTATAATAATAATAATTTAAAAAAACATAATGGGCTCTTTCCGTATAGAAACCATCAATTCTATGCTTTGAACTGAATGCCAATTCAAGGCGAACCTCCCATCACTTATCACCTGTGTCAGCATCTTACCGCTGTTCCTTCTCTATTTCTTTGAAGCTGTAATTCTACAGCCAAATTAGAGACACTTTGGTGTTACTTAGCAAGCTAAACACAATAGATGCTAGGGAGGTTTTCCTGGGCAAGACCTGATCCAGCGGTGTACCATTTCTACCACCCATATTCTTTCTTGGCGCACCTTAACCAATGTATATCTTTGCATGTGTGATACAGGATCCGACTTTCTCAGAGACGAGGAAATAATATCTCTTGCCTTCTAAGTGGATTAAGGCACTCACACAGACCTTTGAACCTGATTTCTTACTGAGTTAGCCTGAACAGTTTCTGGGCAATGGAATACAATGTTTCAATTTAATTTAATTTAATTAGTGGACGCCAACTCATTCCGTTTTCTAAACACATCTGATTGGCCTTTGGTTATCTTAAGTGCAAAACTAATGCAAGAAAAAAGTGTTTGGTCAGCACTGGTGGTCTTACTCCACCACTGCCCCCTGGTTTATTTTTAATATTTATGTCGCATAGTGGGGGTGGGGAGAGAAGCATGGAAACAAAGAGCTAGAAGGTACCTCAAGGGTTGTCTGATCCACACCCCTGCACAACACAGGAAATTCACATCCAACTTCCCTCCACCACTCCCTCCGTGACCCTTGCTCTATGCTCAGAGGAAGGCAAAAAACCTCCAGGATCCCTGGCCAATCTGGCCTGGAGTTCTTTCCTGACCCCAAAGTGGTGAACGTGGCAAATTCCATGCTGGCCATAATTAGACGTGGAACAGAGAATAAAACTGCTGCTTTCATACTTCCCTTGTACAAATCTATGGTGAGACCACACTGGGAATACTGTGTACAATTCTGGTCACCACACCTAAAAAAGGATATTGCAGAGCTTGAGAAGGTGCAGAAAAGAGCGACCAAAATGAACAGGGGACTAGAGCAACTGCCCTATGAGGAGCAGTTAAAAGGCTTAGGGCTGTTTTGCTTGGGAAGGAGGTGGTTAAGGGGAGACATGATAGAGGTGTATAAAATTATGCATGGTATGGAGAGAATAGTAGAACATGGGGTCATCTGCTGAAGCTGGAGGGCGAGAGATTCAAAACAGATAAAAGGAAGTCTTTCTTCACACAGCACATAGTTAAATTGTGGGATTCTTTGCCCCAGGATGTGGAGATGGTTGCCAACTTGGAAAGCTTTAAGGGGGGAGTGGACATGGAGGAGAGGGCTATTGGCTACTAGTCAAAATGGATACTAGTTTGAAGCATCCCTATTCTCTCTAGTACCAGAGGAGCATGCCTATTATATTAGGTGCTGTGGAACACAGGCAGGAGAATGCTGCTGCAGTCATCTTGCTTGTGGGCTTCCTAGAGGCATCTGGTTGGCCTTTGTGTAAACAGGCTGCTGGATTTGATGGGCCTTGGTATGACCCGGGATGGCCTTTCTTATGTTCTTATCGGCACTCCCCCGGGCATGTAAGATAAGGCCAGTGTGACACAGTTGCTTCAAACACTGGGCAAGAGTGGGCTTCAAGACAATTATGTTATGATCTATCCACCTCCTCTCCATGTATCCCCATGCGCCAATGATGGTCCTCAGCCGCCTTGTGATTGTCCACGTCCCCCTAGTTTGGAATCTACTAGAGCCAAACCCTTCTCAATACTGGTTTTCGTTTTATGGAACAGGCTACCTGTTGGGGGCACCAAATGTGATGGTTTTTAGGAGGTACTGCAGGACAGTTTGCCACAGAGCTTAATGGGATTCGAGCCGGAGACATTTTCTGGAACTATGAATTTTTACTGAATTGCCTTCTTGTTTTAATTATGAATTGTACGCTTGCCCTGATCCCAAAAGGGAAAGGCAGGATATAAATATTTGAATAAAAAGCACGTTTTCAAGCCCATCCTATTTTCCAGGAGCTCAGGGTGATGTACACAGCTCACGCTCATTTTACACGAGGGTAAGAGGCCCAAGCTCACCCAGTGAAATTCCATGGCAAGATGGGGATTTGAACTTAGGTCTCCAGATCCTAGTCCAACTCTCTAACCACCACTAATGCAATGCTTTAGCAGTTCTGTACACTAGGAATACTTCAGAAATTTTTCTCAGATGTAGATTTCCAAATGATCTTGTTTCTGGAATCAGTGTATTAGGAATGCTTTGTTGTTACTTTAAAAAAAACGACTACATTTTGTATGGATTACTCTCCATCTCTTATATTAATTTACTCTGTCATACACTATAGTGACTCCAAAAGGAAAGAGATTGTTTTAGTTAAAAATACAGTAGGAAAACAATCATTTTACACCATGCTAACAAAAGTTCCAAATATAGCAGAATGTGTAATGGCAGATTGCACAATTTTATTGATTTTATTTACTGTATATATATAAATATTTATTGTCCACCCTTCGCACTAATACTCAAAAGAGATTATGCAGCATAAATTGATAACAGGTCATATGGTCTATACAATCAATATGAGGAGACATCAAATGAGCAATGTATTAGAACTAGGGTTGCCAACCTCCAGGCAGTGGCTGGAGATCTCCCGCTATTACAACTAATCTCGAGGCGACAGAGATCAGTTCGCCTGGAGAAAATGGCCGCTTTGGCAACTGGACTCTATGGCATTGAAGTCCCTCCCCTCTCCAAACCCCGCCCTCCTCAGGCTCCACCCCCAAAATCTCCAGGTATTTCCCAACCCTACTAAGAACTAAGATTACTACATGTTTAAATTTAAAAACCAAACTACACATTTGGTTCGTTTCTTACAAACTACATTTTTAACCCAACCCAAGGGGCCCAGCACAGCATATTATCAATCTCTCCTCATACATTTTATTCTCACAACAACCCTGTAAGGTAGGTCAGGCTGAGTGTGTGACTGGCTTACAGTCAGCCAGGCAGCTCCACAGCAGAGCGGGGATTCAAACCAGGGTCGCCCAGTTTAGCGATGCTCCTCTACTAACAATGCAGGTCAGGCCACAACAACACGTTTGGGTTTTAACAGGTTGGGTCCAGGTTTCTTGGACCCAGCTCGGGTCCCCTGCTGCCACACAGCAGCTGCAGGGAATGCTTTTTTAAAAATAAAAATAAAGGTGCCCCCAAATGGGCTTGGAATGCTGCCTCCCCCGGGGGGGGGTCCTGCCTTTTCTCCCAAGACTTTTCTCCTAACAGTAACAGCATTGAAGGGGGAGTTATTTCCCCCTTTTTGCTGCTAGATGTGGAGTATTTGGTGCATGTAGAACAGCAAAAAGGGGGGAAATAGCTCCCCCCATGCTGTTTTGGCATGGGAAAACACATTGAGGGGAAGGCAGGAACCCTACCCCTTGCAGCGATGGGCGGGGCTGCTTATTATTATTATTTTAAATACAAGGAACGAAGCAAGGTAACCAAAATAAGTCCATCACAATCCTATCGCTATATCTGATAGACTCAGCTAGTAAATCACACCACAGAGACCAGCCTTGCATCAATAGGGTAGAAAATCGGCAGAAGCTTGACGATCACCAGTACGTGCTCTCCGGATAGATTTACACGTTTCGCAGAAGATTCATCAGCCTTTAAGCAGCATCAATTGGAAGAAAAAAAGACCACAGAGGGTTCAAGAACAGGCACTACACCAGGGGTGGGGAACCTTTTTTCCGCCAAGGGCCATTTGGATATTCATAACATCATTTGCGGGCCATACAAAATTATCAACTTAAAAATTAGTTTCTTGGGCAGTCCTAGCAGCTCCATAGCTAATGACTCTTCTGCAAGGGGGGGAAATGTTCCTTTTCTCAGCAAAACAAACTCACATCTGCCTTGAATAGAGGCTATTCCTGTCCAGGGGAGGGGGTGGATCACCAGTCTTAGATCCTTCTGAGCTAGAGATCTGCCAGGACCCACGAAGGGCCAGACCAAATGATTTTGCGGGCCTTAAACGGCCCCCGGGCCTGACGTTCCCCAGCCCTGCACTACACAATGCAATCACTTTATTGCGCATTGTCACCTGTTTATCTGCTGTTTATTTTTGTATTGTAACGTTTAGAATACAGTGTGTGTTGGTAGTCTCTGTGTTTGTTAGTGGTTCCTCTGGATGCCATTCTTGTCTCTATTACCTCGACACAGAGCCCCTCGTGCTGTTTTTTGGTTGCTTATTGTACATATTCAGCATAGGTATTTTTTTTTTTTTTAAGCCACTCCTGGAAGCAACTTCTTAAAAACTCAAATGCGTAGTTTGGGTAGAGTTGCCAGTTCCATCACCACCGGCAGGAGGTTTTGGGGGCGGAGCCTGAGGAGGGTGGGGTTTGTGGAGGTGAGGGGCCTCAATGCCATAGAGTCCAATGGCCAAAGCGGCCATTTTCGGCAGGCGAACTGATCTCTATTGGCTGGAGATCAGTTGTAATAGCAGGAGATCTCCAGCTAGGTCCTGGAGGTTGGCAACCCTAAGTTTGGGCATTAAAGTTAAAATGAGCCTGACCATTTTTTTTTTCTGGTCTACTTCCCCCACCCTGCAATTTGATATTTTAGTGTCTTTTCAATGCTTGCTCCAAAATCTCTGATTTGCGGTAGGAGCACAGCCCTGTTCCTTCTTAAATCTTTTATCACTTTTATAACAAACAAATAAAAAATCCTCGAGTTCTTAAATCATTTAGCACTGCAGCACTATCTGTCAGGCAGATGAAGTCCAGTTAAACAAACGAAAGGAGGGGGGAGAGAGAGAGAGAGAGAGAGGATCCCAAACAAGATGCCTTGACTGGGATCGTTCTAAACTCATTTTAACTTGAGACTTTCAAAGACAGCAGGCAGTCTCTTCCGGAGGGGGGGGGAAATCATTACACAGGAATCCCCCAAGTCCCACCTTTTGACATCAGACGTTTCCTGACTATTCATCCATCTGGCTGTTACCAGTTGTACTTTCCAAACGTACTAGAGGGTTACAAGTCAAAAGCTGCTTTTTCCAACATGCGACTGATTCCTCTGTGCCTCCCTCTATGTACTTGTTTCTTCTCTTCCTCACAAGCCTGCTTCCTTCCAGGCAGGAGGGAAAAAAAGCTCACCTCTTAGTTTCATGCCCAAGAGGATGTGGCTGGCATACAATCCTTTACCATCACTTCACTTGAGGCTTAGTTTAGGGGAGCCAGCGTGGTGTAGTGGTTAAGAACGGTGGTTTGGAGTGGTGGACTCTGATCTAGAGAACCAGGTTTGATTCCCCGCTCCTCCACATGAGTGGCGGAGGCTAATCTGGTGAACAGGATTTGTTGCCCCACTCCTACACACGAAGCCAGCTTGGTGACCTTGGGCTACTCATAGCTCTCTTACAGCTCTCTCAGCCCCACCTACCTCACAGGGTGTCTGTTGTGGGGAAGGGAAGGTGATTGTAAGCCGGTCTGAGTCTCCCTTAAGTGGTAGAGAAAGTTGGCATATAAAAACCAACTCTTCTTCTTCATGCACCACAGAAATGGAAGCAAAAACCTGCATCTACACAATAGGTCACTGTATGTATTTTGGGGGTGTAGATGGAGCTCCTTGGTGGCGGAGCTCAAAGTTGTCACTCCATTATTTATTTGGTATTTTTCATCTCATCCTTCCACTATAGGGTTGCCAACCTCCACGTACTAGCTGGAGATCTCCTGCTATTACAACTGATCTCCAGCCGATAGTGATCAGTTCACCTGGAGAAAATGGCCGCTTTGGCAATTGGACTCTGTGGCATTGAAGTCCCTCCCCTCTCTGAACCCCACCCTCCTCAGGCTCCACCTAGCAGCCATTTGCTCCAGGTGAACTGATCTTTATCGGCTGGAGGTCAGTTGTAATAGCAGGAGATCTCCAGCTAATACCTGGAAATTGGCAACCCTAACAAAGACACACACACCGAGGGTGACAGCCCTAAATCCAAGCCAGGCCAGCAAAAGTTCTAGATGGTTTAAGAAAGGGAGTTTTGGGACAGTCCTCACTTGCTGACATATTGCCCAGACTGAGGCCGTGGGCCGAAATCTTCCTTTATAGGGCCTGGGGTTTTGTGATTGGCTCTTTGAGTCATGTGTGCCAGGTGATCTCAGGCCAAAGGTACAGCCAAGGAGGTACTCTACAATTTTACACAAGCTAGCCCTGCCCCACAGATTTTATGGTGCTGAGGCTGGACTTGCTCGAATTGCATCCTGGCGCTCGGCCCTGCACCCACATAAAGAAAGCTAGCATGCCAGGGGAAAACATTCCAGACATGTTCCAGGCAGACAGAGGTAGAAGGAGTTCTCTTCAGGCAAGAAATTATGCCAGCAGGTCATATCCAAATATTTGTATTGTCCAAAGGTGGTCCTCAGCCTCTCTGGTTACAAGCGTTCTCGTTTAAGGTCACCACATGCAACTGGTTGTATGACTAGACTATTCTGCATCCTTCGCTATGCAAAATATCTTCTTCTTTTTTCTGTTTTCCCCAAGCTTGTATATTTTGTGCACCGTGCCGGAAAGATTCCTTGGCATTCAATTAAAAATTTAGATCATAAAAAGGACAATGTTCTCCCCACCCCCGTCTTTTTAGTTACTTTACTCTTTGTGCTTTGCAGATTTTTATTCTTCGCTCCAATACGCAGAAACAGAAGGGGAGGGGGAGCTAGAGTTCATCCATAGATCACTGAAAGCCCTCCCCCCCATGTGCAACAGAATTATTTGCGAGAGCATCACTCCCACTGCACATCTGTTTTTGAACGAGAGGGACTCTCTCGGGAGCGGTCACATCTGTATCGGAAGGCACGTGAAACAATAATACATAATCCAGATTGCTTGTATAGTGCTGGATATCGGTAGTCTACCTTCCCAAAGATGATTTCCCCGCGATGCTTCTCATTGTTTTATTGATGTATGTTTGGGAGAACTGTTGATTTTAATGGCTTTGTCATGTAATTTTATGACGTGTGCTTTAAAGTGTTAGCTGCCTTGGCAGCCCTTGTATGACAGAAAGGTGGGATATAAATGTTGTAAATAACAACAACAATAACAGCAACAACAACAATAATAAATAGGACCAAGTCCTTATACATCTGGAGTCAAGGGAACCTATATGAGACACTTAAGCAGTTTCCCATCTGACCAAACTGTTCACGTAAGCAAGGTGGCTGGGTCATATACGTGTCAACTGTGCCTTGAATAAAGCGTAGGTTGCCCACCACAGGCCATCACCCAGCCACCCTACTTAGAGACACTGCCTTGGGTGCACTGAATTCCTCTCCAGTGGGGTCAAATAGGACTAGAGTTGCCAACCTCCAGGTGGTGGCTGGAGATCTCCTGCTATTACAACCGATCTCCAGGCAACAGAGATCAGTTCCCCTGGAGAAAATGGCCACTTTGGCAATTGAAGTGGAAGAGTTAGTTTTTATATGCTGACTTTCTCTACCACTGAAGGGAGAATCAAACCAGCTTACAGTCACCTTCCCTTCCCCTCCCCACAACAGACACCCTGTGAGGTAGGATGGGCTAAAGAGCTGTGACAAGCCAAGGTCACCTAGCTGGCTTCATGTTTAGAAGTGGGGAAACAAATCCAGTTCACCAGATTAGACTCCGCCGCTCACATGGAGGAGAGGGAAATCAAACCCGGTTCTCCAGATCAGAGTCCACCGCTCCAAATCTCCGCTATTAACCACTACACCACGCTAGCTTTATGGCGTTGAAGTCCCTCCCCTCTCCAAGCCCCATCTTCCTCAGGCTCCACCCCCAAAATATCCAGGTATTTCCCAACCTAGAGGTGGCAACCTCCAGTTCAGGGGAACTTGCAAGCCAGATGCCCATTGTCATGGTTGCTGCAGCCCTACGTATAAGCTGTCAGCACTGCAAGGGCCGCTCAGCACACTTAGGAATGTTAGAAGTCCTCTAGACCAGTGACCCAAGAGGAACTCTCCCAACAAATGCAACAGCCAGTCCACTCCGGAGGTATAGCATTGGACTAGGATATGGGAACGTTATGTTCCCCCACCAGCAGTGGAACCATTCGCCTGTTGGGCTTCAGCATTTAAGGCAGCCTCAAAGGCCCAGTCATTCTATTATTAAGAATAGAAACCTATTATGGGATAAGCGCTGGGCAAGCTATCCCCTAAAATCAACAATAATAAAGGAGTTAAGCAGGGCTGCATTCTGGCCCCAACTCTTTTCAACCTCTTCCTAAACGATCTGGCCACTGCATTAAGAGAGGTTGACGGCCACCGTCCCAAACTCGGCTCCCTACATATTCCCTTGTTACTTTACGCTGACTATGCAGTGCTATTGTCGTGTTCAAGGGTTGGTCTAAAGAGATTACTGAATCGATGCCATGAGTACTGTACTGCAAATGGTCTGGTGTGAAATTATGTAAAATCTAAGGTCCTGGAATTTTCAAAGTCTATTTTGAATCATTGCCGATTTATGCAATCATCCATTAGACCACTTTTTCCGGAAACAAATGCAAAGCAGAACCACTGGTCCACCTAGCTTAGTATGATCTACTCAGACTGGTGGCAACTCTCCAGGCCTCATCCAGGTGTCAGACCACACCTGGACTACTGTGTGCAGTTCTGGAGGCCTCACTTCAAAAAAGAATGTGGACAAAATGGAGCGGGTGTAGACAGATGGTCAGGGCCCCGGAGATCAAGCCCTACGAGGAAAGGATGAGGGACTTCCGAATGTTTAGTTTGGAGAAGAGGAGGTTGAGGGAGGACATGATTGCTCTCTTTAAGTATTTGAAGGGCTGTCACTTAGAGGAGGGCAAGAAGCTGTTCCTGTTGGCAGCAGGGGAGAGGACCCGCAATAATGGGTCTAAATTATGGGCAGAAAGGTACTGGTTGGACATTAGGAAACAATTTTTTTACAGTAAGAGTAGTTCAGCAGTGTAATCAGCTGCCTAGGGAGGTGGTGAGCTCCCCCTCTCTGGCAGTCTTCAAGCAGCAGCTGGATAAACGCTTGTCAGGGATGCTCTTGTCTGATCCTGCATTGAGATGTATGGCCCCTTCCAATGCTATGATTCTATTCAGGAAGGGGTTTCCCCCCACAAATGCCTACTTGAGGTTCTTGAACTAGTAGTGCTGGGGAATGAAGCTGGGACCTTCTGCATGCAAAGTACAAAGTGAAATATATTAACCATTCAGCATGCTATAGTCCGATCTCGTCAGATCACGGAAGCTAAGCAGGTTCAGTACTTGGTAAGGAGACCCCCAAGGAAAACTCTGCAGAGGAAAGTGCTGGCAAGCCCACCTCTGCTTCTCACTGGCCTTGAAATCCCCTTGCTGTGTCGCCAGCAGTCGGCTGCGACTTGACGGCAATTTGCGCACACACAAAAGACCATGAAATAAGCACATCCTCAATTTTAAAAGTCAGTACATTAGAAGAAATTAGAATCAAGTGCCCCCCCAAAAAAAACCATATTAAACCAGAAAAGCAAGCACTTAGTCCTATAAATTTGGTACCACTGAAACAGGCAGTCATTAAAACAAACCCAGCAGCACTCAATAAAACTATCCAAACACTGAGAGGAAAAAGCAAAACCGACTCACAAAACATGATACAATCGACAGAATGCCTGAGCAAATAAAAAGGATTTCACCTAGTGCCTAAAGCTTTAGCAGACTGGGACTGCAACCTTGCGCATACTTTCTTGTAAGCAAATCCCACTGAACAATTGGGCGGTAGGAGCCAGTAGAACGGCTGAGCTAAGGCCATTCTAGTATCAAGGTGCCAGTACATAAAAGATCCCTTCTCCGATTAGGGTTGCCAACCTTCAGGTACTAGCTGGAGATCGCCTGCTATTACAACTGATCTCCAGCCCATAGAGATCAGTTTCCCTGGAGAAAATGGCCGCTTTGGCAATTGGACTCTATGGCGTTGAAGTCCCTCCCCTCCCCAAACCCTGCCCTCCTCAGGCTCTGCCCCAAAAACCTCCCACCAGTGGCAAAGAGGGACCTGGCAACCCTATCTCCAATCACTGCCCACTTTGCTTCACAGGTTAGAGGCAACACAGAGTAAGTCCACTGATTGCAATTTGCCAACTACAGACCTGTTTCATCGCATGTTTGAACTGCATTATTGATAGTTATCGTCCTATAGTTTTATGATATTATCACAAACTTTTAAAGTCGAAAAGCGATTAATAAATCCTCTAACAAATACACAGATCCTGTACATTTTGTAGTGCGCTTAAATCATATTTAGATACTGCCACAAAGCAGGTTGGATCCCTCTCTCCCGCAATACCTTAAGCAAAGAATAAGCAGCAATGAAAGTAATCAAACTGTTCAGCTCCATGTCTTGGTTAAAGACGTGGCTCGCGATACTCGGGGTCAAGGAGGACAATCTTGTTAAATGGAATGGACACAACTTTCCCTGCGTGCCCATGACCCGAGGCAGAGAAACAAGAAATGGAAGATGGGAGAAATTCAGAAGGAAGAATTAAAATGTGAGACCAGTAAGGCATGAGATGGAAAGCTGCCTGGAGAGAATCACAGAGTGATTTATTACGTAAATCCTGGAATCCTCGACATTACACCTGGCTTGAAACCACGTTATCACTGGGCTGGAAAGCATTTCAGTGCTACAGGCAATTGAATTTGCTCGTCAAAGCCAACAAGAGTTCAATCGGCATGTCCTCGTTTTAGAGGCCTCCTGGAACATCTCATCAAAGTGCCCTATGCGCACAGGTCAAATGGCCTAAGATGGACATATCTTGAGCAACTACCAGAACCACCCCATTTACCAGTCCTTCCCTAGACCCCCCAAGCAATTGAGGCTACAGGCAAAGAAGAAGTAAACAACAACAAAGAGAGATCCTGTCCTTCAGTGTTGCTCCTCTGAAGATGCCTGCCACAGCTGCTGGCGAAACGTCAGGAAAGAAAATACCAAGACCACGGTCACACAGCCCGGATAACCTACAAGAACCGATGAACTCTGACCGTAAAAGCCTTCGACAATATTTTTAACAACAAAGAGGTTTAGAAGACACAAGTAAGCCACCCCCCCAAATGACATGATAACAAAGGTGAACCCTTCATAGCCTGACATAAGCCAGAACAAACGGCAACTACGACATACTGAACTAGAGCCAATACTACCCCCATCTTTTATCTCCCAAGCTTTCCCAAATGCAGTGGCCCCAAATCCACACCCTCCAATATACCAGCCCTTAATGTCCCAGATTGCTTTGATAACGAAATTTATATTCCTCCACGGAACTCAAGGCAGGATCCTTAATCTTCCCAGGAGATTTCACCTTGAGCGACTGGCCCGACCCGGATTTGCACAGCTTCAACACGCTTGCTGAATCATGTGCCCTCCGACCCTGGGATTATGCCAAGTTGCAAAGGACGCAAGATGCAATTTCATGGGGGGGGGGAGGACACCTCAATAGGGAACAACTATGATAAAAAGTAGGAGTCTGCATGGAAGATAAGCATCCTTGACCCATAGCTTTCTACCTCAAAGAGGCTACATTGATTCCGGCAATTCCAGCCTCAATATTTGATCCAGGGGCAATCTCTCTCCTCTACAACGGATTCACGATCAACAGAGGATGACTCCTCTGAAGATGCCTGCCACAGCTTCTGGCGAAACGTCAGGAAAGAAAATACCAAGACCACGGTTACACAGCCCGGATAACCTACAAGAACCAACAGAGGATGCTTTCGCTCTTCCAAGAATTAGAAGAGGCTGCTTTGGTTTTATCCTTCTCCACCCTGGTATGTGAAGGAGAAGCGTTACATTGCCGCTGCCTGCACAGAATGAAGCATTCCTTCTTCCTCTTGCAACCCAGGGAGAGGTGGGAAGGAGCATTTCTTTCCTAGGGCTATTTTAAAAGGGCAGGCTTTGACTCTGGACCACAGATTTGCTTTCCCTCTCTCTGAAGAGCGGTTTTATTACTATCGGATTTTCTAGCCCCTGTACAGATTTCATCTGAGGATGAGCATTGCCAAAAGCAGCTCATCCCTCTGCGAAACTTTGCGGCCGCATTAAAGAGCCCGGAAGACCAGCGCTGGAAGAAGGGGGTTTGTGGTGGAGAGATGCCCAGAATCCCCCATCACATTAGGAAGGAAATAGATCACCTTACCTTTTCTGCATACTTGAACTTGACGTAAAACCAGCTTGACTTGATCATTGTCTTGCTCCGGGCTGTTGGGTAATTGCAAAAAAGACACTAGAGAGATTTTTTGTTGCGGGGGGAAGGGGCTCTTGAGGATGGAGGGGCGGTAAAAGAAGCGCGAAGCAAAAAAGAGCAAGATATTTCACCCTTTCAAGCTTATCCCTCGGCACCCTTCTTCTCTACCAAGCGCGATCTCGCCTCGCCGGGGCTGCTCTCCGAATGCCTCGCTCCGTGCTCCTCTGCTGGCTTGGCTGCCTGACAAGAGACTTCCACAAGCGGACTTCGGCTGCCTTCATCACAAGTGGCACATGTCAGTAAATCCAAGAGACTGGCTTCAGACTTGGCCGGCTCCCAAGACCGTGACCTCCCTTGGCGGAATGAATAATGAATTCCACCGCTTCCCCCTCCAGACACAGATTAACACCTGGCTAAACATTATTCTGACAACGGGATCGGCTGAGCGGCTTTTGCCTGGTCCGTTTGGAGAGTCCACTGCGATGGATTTAACCCCTTGCGCTCTCCCCCTCCCCCCCAAAGAAAACACTGGGCATGGAGAGGGACGTCCCTGTTGAAAGCCCTCCTCCTCCTCCTCCTCCTCCACCAAAGAATGATTAGAGGCCTAAATATAGCAAAGAAACGATAAAGCCCCTTTAGTGGAAAGCAGCCATCTCATTTCCCCGATTCTGCAACTGAATCTTTTATATTCCTAAGGGTGACGTTCCCCTCCCTCTTTCGCTTTCAGCGTACTCGTTTCTGGGCTGGGATCGCAATACAGCCCCTGTTTAAAGTGCTTTAGGAAAATATCCCAAGGCATCACAACCCCATTGTAAATAATCCCTCATTTAACATCATACTAGTGGTAAATATGAGAGAGGTATTCCGGCTTTCCTTCTATTTTGAAGCCTCTCCTTCAAAGCTAGAAGGCTCTGCCCTCTAATTCCAAATGGGTTACGCCTAGAGTTGCCAACCTCCAGGTACTACCCCGGAGATCTCTTGCTATTACAACTGATCTCCAGCCGATAGAGATCAGTTCACCTGGAGAAAAATGGCCGCTTTGGCAATTGGATTCTACGGCATTGAAGTCCCTCCCCTCCCTAAACCCCGCCCTCCTCAGGCTCCACCCCAATAACCTCCCGCCGATGGCAAAGAGGGACCTGGCAACCCTAATTAAGCCTAGTAATAGTTTCTCAGGGCTGAAGTATGTAGCATTGTTATGGAGACTGGAATTTCTTTTCCAGATTTCACTTTGTTAGATATAGCCATCAATTCCTCTTAATCTTTTTTCCCTCTTTCAAAAGAGGAATTTCTCTTCAACTTCTCTTTGTAATTTTCCCCTCTGTGCACCCTTCTGTAACATCAGCCCTTGTATGACTTTTTAAAATATATATATATATATATTACACACCACAGGGTGGTGCTCTAAATAGGAGGGCAGGAAGGTTTGGGAAGGCGATGCCTGCCTCTGAGTATCTGCCGAATGGAATGCTGAGATTTGCAAAACCCTCCCTTCCTGCCTCTCCTGTCTTCAAATTTCTCTTTTGATCAGAACAGAATTGATTCAAAACCGACTGCAAATTCTTGAAAACAGCAAAACAAACAGATTGTTGGATTTCAGGGGGAAACTGAATGGAATTAAGATAATTTCTCTTAACAGCGCTAGATGTGTGAAACGTTGGGCTCATGGTGACATTACTGGGCACAGTAAATGTGCATGCATTTACACACGTGTGCTAAAGACACCGGATCTAGACACTCCCCGCTCTAAGTTTACCAATTCCCTGCTGCAGCAACCTCCTGCCCCCATTGGTTCTCCGCTACTCTCACCCAACTGTCAAAGCAGAAGAAAATGGGGGGGGGGGTTGACATCAAGGACACAGCAATGCCACTTTCAGTCATTGCATTTGCAACACTCTAGGAATTTCCTCAGTCTCTATGATCTTTACCATAGATATGGGGAAAATCCTAGATCATCACATATCACTTCCCCTCCCCATGCTTGGCCCTCAAAAGCTCCTGTGATTGCCAGACATAGGCCTGGCAACCCTACTCCACTCTGATATTTAACTTCTAGACATTCAAAGGAGGCAGCTGAACTCTCAAGAATGACAATTCAGAGGACTTTTTAAAAAAGCCATGCTCCAAAGGCAAAATTAGAGTGGGGGTCAGAGAAACAGTGGCTGCCCCTGTGAAATAGGGGCTGATGGAGGGGCACGTATTGCAGCTACATACTGCCAGTGCATTGGAAGCATCACAGCTCAATTCCCAACGTGGCCTTTATCTTCATGACTTTCAGAAGAACACAGTTGTTTGTTTCAAAAACATCCCATGTCAGCGTTTTGCCCGAAAACCTGCTTGTGTGTTTTCCCGTTGATGCAGCTATTGTCTACTCTGAAAAGTAGCGGTCGCACAGTAGCCCGGCTTCAGCGAGATAAATCACTGCCGCTTGTTCGAGTGGTTGGCGTCGTGCACACCAAAGGCACGCAAAATAAAAACGTCGGGGCCGGGGCCATCTGTCAAGTCCACGAACCGCTGGGCCTCAAATGGTGGCGTTCTTTATGTGGCACTTCAGAAAGCCAGTGAGAAGATACAAGCGGGGTGGTGGGTGCTCCTCCTCCTCCTCCCTGGTAACCATCAGAGGTCATTCTGGGGAGGGATGCAGGATCAGGATGCCCTTACATTGTAAAACAAACCAAACACACAAAATGGATGAAACGGTGGCACAGCTCACCTGTAAGAAGCACAGGAGGGGGTCCTTGGGCTCTAGGGTTGCCAGGTCCCTCTTCGCCACCGGCAGGAGGTTTTTCGGGCGGAGCCTGAGGAGGGCGGGGTTTGGGGAGGGACTTCAATGCCATAGAGTCCAGTGGCCAAAGCGGCCATTTTCTTCAGGGGGACTGATCTCTATCAGCTGGTGATCAGTGGGAATAGCAGGAGATCTCCAGCTAGTACCTAGAGGTTAGTAGTCAAAATTCGGCTGCAAGTGCTACTCGGGAGTTTAGAATTCAAGGTGCAAGCACCAGCAAAAGTAAACCTAAAATAAGGTAACTACAATACAAAATGGCTCTTAAAATGTATATTAAAGGTAATTACTAACAGGCACAACCTTGGTTGAGCAAACAGGAAATTTACAAAAGTTCAAAGTGAATTTAATATAACAGGATACAAGCTTTACACAAAGATAAATATAGGCAAAAGTGCTCAATGCATATCATAATTTCAAGTCCATGCATGTAGATTGCAAAATTCAAGCAACGGAGACAAGACGTGGTGCAATGGAAATCCGGTATAATTCCATTTCATATGAAACTTTTTCAAGCTCTTAGTCCTTCCGTGCTAAGTTCATTCAATATATGAAGGAGTGTGCCTTCCTTGTATACATGGAGGTTGGCAACCCTATTGGGCTCTCAAACCTACTCATCGGGGCTGCATGGGGAGAAATGAGGTAAGAAAACTCGGGGGAGGTTGAGCAAATTGTGTGATTTTTATACAATGACTGGCTTGGGTCACTCTCAGTCTAACCTACTTTACAAAATTGTTGTGAGGATAAAGTGGAGGAGAAAAGAACACTGTTGTAAACCACTTTGGGTCCCCACTGGGGGCAAACACAGGGTGTAAATGAATTCAATAAATAAGTAAACAAATAATTCCCCAATACACAAGTTCCTAGCCCTCATGGTTACAACAGAACTGCTAAAGGAGAATAAGACAGAGCCACAAATCAGTCTGATATTTTGTTACGCTCCTTACTGTTTCCTGGTTGACAAATCTGTTCTGGGATCACAAAGATCTCTCACCCCACATCTGTGTCTGCCTTGTTGCTAAATTAAAGGGGAACACGAATGAGATTGTGATTAGACATAAGAAAACCATATGCCCCTACTAAATCCCCTTTAAGTATCTACAGTGTTTCCCAAAGAATGATGAGGTTTATTAAGAGAAGCGTGCAAGCGCTACTTAATACTACGGATTAAAACTAGCAGGATCAATTCCCTGGAGGGCGGTTCAATAGACACAAGCCTCTCTGGCACAAGCCCTAGCTTCAGTACTACCTCATCACATGCTGTTTAGTCTGGTGAACTGATTGGGTCTCACTGTAGCCCTCTGACCTTGAAAGCTCAACGAGGGTTAACTGGGTTATCTGAAAACCAGGCGCCAATCCAGCCACATTTCGTTTCTCAAGTCCTCAAAAGGCAAATTCTGCATGCTCCGGGGTGCACCTGTCTCCTGAATAGACCTTCTATGAGTGGAAGGCCCATTTCTCCATGGCCAAAGCACAGGATTTGCCCAGAGAAGGTCCCAGTTTTAGTTTGGTGGGGTTCAGCTGACCCTTGCCAACTCCGTTCATAGCCTGGGGCTTATATTGGATCCAGCACTGCTTCTGGAAAACTTAATGCAGCTGCCAAAAAACACACTTTGGTTGCCCACCAGTTGTGTGTGTGTGTGTTAAGTGCCGTCAAGTCGCTTCTGACTCATGGCGGCCCTATGAATCAGCGTCCTCCAAAAACTCCTGTCTTTGACAGCCTTGTTCAGATCTTGCAAACTGAGGGCTGTGGCTTCCTTTATTGAGTCAATCCATCTCTTGTTGGGTCTTCCTCTTTTCCTGCTGCCCTCAACTTGCATGACTGTCTTTTCTAGTGACTCTTGTCTTCTCATAATGTGACCAAAATACGATAGCCTCTGGGCTCAATTCAAGATAACGGCTACCGCATACAAAAGCCCTTTATGGCCTTGGTCGGTCACATCCAAACCTTATTGCAGTGTTTATTGGATGCTCCATCCTTTTGATTTTATTTGACTTAATGCTGTGTAATCCACCTTGAGTCTCAGTGAGAAAGGCAGACCATGGATAGCAATAAATAAATAAACAAGTACACGACAGCATACAGACCTTGGAAATAACAGGCAGAACAATGGAAAGTTTCTAATGCACTTTCCACTTGCACAAGATGGGAGCTCCGAAAGGTGGGGAGAATTCCAGAAGTGCCATTATTTCTTGCAAAAATGCAGCGTGGCATACCAAAAGTACTCAAATTTCCTGAGCTTGCAGGGCTTGGGGAAGTGCCGCAGATGCAGAAGGAAGCGAGTCCTGAAACCAACACGTGATCGATCCCATACAAATCTGCGAGTTCTTTTTCTCCTCCTCATTTCAAAGCAGACACACATACTCTTACCACCCCCGTGCTGCAGGCCTAAACTGTAATTCTATTCACCCTCCCTCTCTCTCCGTCGAAGGAGGCATACAAGCGACCAGGGAACGAAGCCAAAAGGAGTAGGAAGGGTGAATGAATTGAGCTGTCTCCTGAACAATTAACAAAACCCACTCCAGGATGTCAGCGTCCTCAGGAGACCCAGACTACAGGGGAGTCCTGAATAGTGTGGAAACCCACCAGGGAGCTAGTGCAATTGTGCAGTGTGTAAAACCAGATGCAGGACTGTGCCTTGGCGGCGCTTTTGCCTTCTCCTTCCACCTCTCTTGCAAGTTGCCAATCTTGACAAAATATGGCAGGCAGTGTGGTGTAGTGGTTAAGAGCGGCAGGCTAATCTGGAGAACCAGGTTGGTTTCCCCACGCCTACACATGAAGCCTGCTGGGTGACCTTGGGCTAGTCACCGTTCTCTCAGAACTCTCTCAGCCCCACCTACCACGCAAGGTGTCTGTTGAGTGGAAGGGAAGGAGATTGTAAGCCGGTTTGGGACTCCTTGAAGGTAGCAAAAGGCGAGGTATAAAACCCAACTCTTCTATTACATCTGATCTCCAGGTGATAGCAATCAGTTCACCTGGAGAAAATGGCCACTTTAGAAGGTGGACTCTATGGCATTATACTCCACTGAAGTCCCTCCCCTCCCCAAACCCTGCCCTCTTAGGCTCCACCCCCAAATCTCCAGGTATTTTCCAACCCGGAAATGGCAGCCTTCCTCGGAAGGGATGCCACTTCTGGGCAATGCTCTAGGAACCCCCAAATCACTATGGTTTTTACCATAGGGATTTCAGGATTCCTAGTGCGTCACCCGAAAGCGCTGTCATTTTGGGGCTTTGCTGCATTTCCTCTCCACTTTCTCCCATAGCATCAGAAGGCAAGTGAGACCTCAGCCATCCTACTGGTCGGTAGCCCGGTCCATGCCTGGGGTGGGCTTGCAAGGGTGGGGGGACAGGAGGGCCGGCTTGCCTGGGGTACAAAAAGCCCGTGACCCTTCCCACAAGTCATTCATTGTGTGAAGTGTTTTGCTTTGCCTCTTCTGAACTTACGGCATTCCAATTTCATTGTGTGTGCGTGTAAAGTGCCTTCAAGTTGCAGCTGACTGATGGCGACCCCTTATGGGGTTTTCAAGGCAAGAGACTAACAGAGGTGGTTTGCCAGTGCCTTCCTCTGTGTAGCAACCCTGGACTTCCTTGGTGATCTCCCATCCAAAAACTAACCAGGGCTGACCCTGCTTAGCTTCTGAGATCTGAGGAGATCAGGCTAGCCTGGGCCATCCAGGTCAGGGCAATTTCATTGGCTGACCTTAAAACAAACATGCATATGAATTCTTCCCCAGATTTTACAGTTTCGAACAACCTAAGCTTGTTACAGGAGCAGAGTTAGTAATTTGCTCGTTCTTCCATTTCTGGCTTTGGGACTTGGTTCGGCGCACTGCATATGCACATTTGGCGCCAGTTTTTAGTCCGTCTCATTAGTTTTCCCTTGCAGGTTACCCATGTGCAGCAAGGCTCACGAGCATTGATTAAATGACAGTGCAAAAACAAATCTTGAGGCAACTGAATGATTACTCCAGGATGCCTTTTTGTTCTGCGAGGTAGTCAATGTACATATGCTCCGGTGCCCATTGATAATCTGTATGAGAAACACACTGAAGTACCCGCCACTTCTAAAATTAATTTTTACAGTTCTCCAAGTCAAACTGGGTGGCAATCGGAGCAGAGAACAGTTTAGCACAAACGGATGGAACGAGGAAAATCCTCTCATCCATAATCCTGGGGTATACTGCCATGAGAGAGAGGGAAAAAAAGATTAAATTCATCCTGTTCTGTATTCCACTCCACTTTAATTTTGATTTAAAACTAGGAGCATTTCCGGACCCTGCCAGGACGCCACCATCCCATCCTAAAAACACAGAAGATGTTTAAACCAAAAGATCTGTCCGTTGAAATATATAACCTGCAAATAGGGTTGCCAACCTCCTGTTACTAGCTGGAGATCTCCTGCTATTGCAACTGATCTTCAGTCAATAGTTCACCTGGAAAAAAAATGGTCACTTTGGCAACTGAACTGTATGGCATTGAATTCCCTCCCCTCCCCAAACCCCTAGCCAGAAAGAAAGAAAAATAAAACTAACTAAATAAAATAAATAAAGCATGGGGTCATATTAGGCTTGGACATAATTTCTGGGTGATGCTCCAGGAATTTCCCTTAATTTCTACAGTAAAGACTATAGAGATATGGGGAACTTCCTAGAGTGTCGCTACAGAGGCTATTTTCCAGCTGTTTTTTTTTTTCTGCCACTCCTCAATTTTATGAGGCCATGGGCCGGCAAATGGCAAAACAACCATGTGAGCACACACCAAAATTAGAGGGGGCATATATGTAATACCCCCTACATGGGCAGAATATGTTGCACCCTTTCCCAGCATCCACCATAACACCGTTGTACTTATTCATGCAGACAGCCAGAGCAGACTGTAAGCCACATACATAATGCATTTACTTGGGGAGGGGGGGGAATCCATGCAAATCCACATGGTATTACCAAGCACACAACAAGCTGATCAGAGAGGCCTGTCCTAAGAAGTGGGTAAGCTGTATCCACGTACTCAAAAAAAAAAAAAATCTGTTTGACAAACAGAAAGATTAGATTACTCCGAATAATCCAGAGTCTTGTAGGCGCATTGCAGGGTTCTCCCCCGCTTCCCCTTTTAAAACCTAAACTGCATGAAGGGCTGTAACAGTAGCACTCAGTGGGAACCAGATCCACCTGGCACCTTAGGGAGATTATTAAAATGTGGTCAAAAAGTACAGGATTGCATAAATGGATCCATACACTTTACACACAAAGCCCCCAACAGCCTCTGCCTTACAGGGAAAGCAACATCAGGAGGGGGTGATTTGGAGAAAGGAGCTGTGTAGATATTTTAATTTCCTACCTGCCATTGTGCAATGGTTAAGGAGGCTCCCTCAACATCACACCAATGCACAGGGATACCAGGTCCCTCTTCAGAACCGGCGGGAGGTTTTTGGGGCTGAGCCTGAGGAGGGCGGGGCTTGGGGAGGGGAGAGACTTCAATGCTGTAGAGTCCAATGGCCAAAGCATCCATTTTCTCCAGGGGAACTGAGCTCTATCGGCCAGAGATCAGTTGTAATAGCAGGAGATCTCCAGCTATGACCTGGAGGTTGGCAACACTACCATCCAGCCGTATCACTGCTAACTACAGTACAAGTCGGAATGGACGCGAGAGATTTTATCTGCAAAATGCTGCGCAAAACTGTCACAGCGGGCCCCTGAGCAGCCCATCTCCTCCTGCGGGCCAGATCCCAACAGGCGTCCGATCACCCGGAACAGCCCTGCTGGCTTGTACCATGCAGACGCAACGGTGGAGGGAAAGTGTTGCTTTCTGCCATCACAGCCACAGAGTATATTTTAAAATGAGCTTTCGCCCACGTCTTTTTTGTTTTTGAAGAATTGTTTTTTTATTTTTCATAGAGTTACATATAAGCTATCCAACAAACAATTGAAAGTTACAGAATATTTCATATCAGCCCGTTGTTGTTGAAAATACATCATTATTATATATTGAAAATAAAAATAGAAACTTCCCCTTCATCCCCCTTCATCCTTTTCTTAACCTGAGTACTCTTTTGCACTCAAAATTCTAATCCAGATATTGTTTGATATTATATTATATTTAAATGTCCTTGTTTTATTGCTCATTGTTTCATTCCTAACATTATGTCCATTTTCATTTTTTTTGTAACTATTAATTGTATCTCTTATCAAGAGTTCTTATATCATCGATTTAACCATAAAACAATTTTAAAAAGAACAAAACATAATATCTTCGATTTCCCATTGTTGTATATATCAAGTATACCATAGAAGTGATTCTGCTTGTCAATGGATTAGATCAGTGAATAACCTTGAAGTTTTCCCATATACGTTTCTGTCTCTCAACATTCCCTCCATGTCTCCCATTCACCCATAAACTGAACATTGTCTTTTTGGTTTACCAGAGCAGTAAGTTTTGCCATTTCCACCATTTCTAACATTTTTAATATCCAGTCATTTTTGTCTGGAATTTCTGACGATTTCCATTTAGCTTCATAAATCAACCTAGCAGCTTTCACCCAAGTCTTATTGGATTCATCATGAGTCTTCCGTAGGAGGGTTGGGGCAAGCACGGTGATGTCACATCTCAAGTAAAACTGGAAGTGATGGTGGTGGCCAACGGGAACTCGGGGCAGGGATCCCCCTACCCCAACCTGGGGTTTCACAGCCCTGGCTAGAACCTTTCCTGAAAAAACATAGCACCAAGATTCCCATTGTTTTTAATCCGGCACGCAGTTCGCAACAGTCTGTCCTTTTGCTGCGCTTGTGCACAATTCCATCCTTTGCTGCCCTCCGGGAGTGTGGTTGGAATAGGAGGAAGATTTTTTTTTTCCTGTAATGCCAAATGTGATCTCTCTGTTGGAGGTCACAGCCTGGTTGTAATCTTCTACTCAGCTACCAGTAAGCGAACAGAAACCTTCAGACAAGCACACCCTCCGCTTCCTTTGAGCTGCGTTTAGTGGTTTCCTTTAATCTTTTAAGCTTCCTGAGTCCAATCTAGCAGCTGCCATCAAGACTACTTACACAAAATGAGGAAGAAAAGATGGGGATGGCAGATATCTGTAGCCACCGAGGGAAGTTATTATTTAGATTTTCGTCTTGCGGAAGAGCACAGCTTCCCACTCCTCCCCAACAGGGATTTTTTTTATGGGGTAGGTTGTCCTGATCCAAGCTGTCCACATCACAGAATGGCTCTGCATGACTTTTTCTTACACTGCTGTGTCCCCAGTCATCACCCCCATTCCGCTAATGTGAAATGCCACTTTGTCTTAACTATTGCAATTCAGAAATTTGCACGGCACTCCAGGGGGTTCTTCGCAGATGTCATCGGGTGACATGTACGGTAAGTAACAGGATACATGCTGAAAGCTAGACACTCAGACACTCCGGGTCACATTATCATGTTGGAAGGAAGGGCAAACTTGAGAGGAGAGGTCACCAAGTCTCTTGCAGGATTATCACCAGAGGTGCCCAATACCAACGTGGCGAGGGTTCACCATCTCTTCTTCACAGTTGTATAATGAGACCTACAAGAAGCCTTATGAGGAAAGGCTGAGGGAGTTGGGAGTGTTTAGTCTGGAGAAGAGGAGGTTGAGGGGGGACATGATTGCTCTCTTGAAGTATTTGAAGAGCTGACACTTAAGGGAAGGCAGGGAGCTGATCCTGTTGGCAGCAGGGGATAGGACTCGCAATGGTGGGTTTAAATTGTGGGAGGAAAGGTACCGCCTGGATATTAGGAAAAGGTTTTTTACAGTAAGAATTGTTCGACAGTGGAATCAGCTACCTAGGGACGTGGTGAGCTCCCCCTCGCTGGCAGTCTTTAAGCAGAGGCTGGACAAGCACTTGTCAGGGATGCTCTAGGCTGATCCTGCATTAAGCAGGGGGTTGGACTAGATGGCCTGTATGGCCCCTTCCAACTCTGATTCTATGAAACTATTAATTCTATCTAGAAACATGGATAATTTGTGGTCCCAGGTGGCCCTCTACACAATACTTCTCCCCCCCACACACACACACACACAGTTTCATGCCTCTGAATTCCTTCATCTTGTTTCCTTCTGGGGTCCACCACTCCAGAGAGCTTTTCCTCAACTTCTGTATTTGACTACTACCAAGCCAAACTCAGCACTTGTGTCAGCCAGTTAAACTAGCCAGTTTCAGCAATAATAGTTCTGATGAGAAAGATTCACAGCACTCTTCTGCACCAGGGCTGGGCACTTGGATTTCACACCAGCTGCAGCCTCCGAATAGACTTCAAGGGCAGGCCTTCATTGCAGTAGCCAAGAATTCCGTATTTCTGAGGCTCTTCTGCCCATTTTATTCACATTTTACTGTCCGAGCATAATCTCATAGCAGCAAGTATACCATTGCATCTTGCACTTTATGGCAGTGTTTCACGAAAGTGCACTTTGCACTTTACGGCAGTGTTTCATAGAAGACACCTTTGCAGCAGTTCTGTAGCTTTGTAATTAAAATATGCACTACTTCCGGTAGCAGCCAGTTGCTGCCTTCATCAAAAGGGCACAAGACAAATGAGGCCAAAAAGCATGCAGAAATAAGGCAAGTGTTGTTATTTGTACCTGTTTCAGATTTGTCCTACATTTTCAAAAGGATATTGTTTAAAGACAAGGGTCGTGGCTCAGTGGCAGAGCATCTGCTTGGCATGCAGAAGGTCCCAGGTTCAATCCCTGGCATCTCCCGATAAAAGGTAGTCTGTGACGTGAAAGACCTGAGACCCTGGAGAGCTGCTGCCAGTCTGAGTAGACAATACTAAACTTGATGGACCAATGGTTTGATTCAGTGTAAGCCAGGTTCATGTGTCCATGCAATAGAGGCATCTGTTCTTGCAACACAATAATGCCACCTAAAAAGAATCCCAAACGCTGCTTTCGTTGGAATTAAGCTCCCCTAATTGCATGCCTTTCTAATCCAGCAAAGAAAAGAGAGAGACGGAAATAACATTCTTATGCGACATTGTCCTTGTCTTTCATCATTCTCCTCCAAAGCATTTCTAATGCATAACACTTGTACTTCTCAAGGATCTTCCAGGGAGCAACTCATGCCTCCTTGAAAGGAAGAGCGTGCTTGACATAGATTCAGCAGGCAACCCTGAAAATGGATGCTGTCAAACAGCTTCCCTCTCCAGTGTCTCTTTATCCTCACTTAACAGGTTCCCCCCACCCCTTTCTGTAACAAAGCTGTTCAAATTCCATGAAGTAAAACCTGCTTCAGCTGATCCTGCTGCAGGAATAATTTTCAAATCTTAGTTTGGATGCATACATTTCTTGGTGGATTCTAACTGCCCCCCTTCTGTTCTTGGTATATTAATGTTGTGGGAAATGCAGGGCATCATGGACTTTGTGATCTTTAGCTACTGGATAACAGGTTAATGGTTGTTATGCATTTTAATTGCACACTGAAACTGCAAATCAAGCTGCGACGGGTGGGAGGGGGAAGAGACCAAAATGGCAAGACCTACCTTTTCCAGAGGACCAGCTGCCGGTAGATCACTGTCCCCATCTTGTCCCATTTTTGGGAACAAGGAAAGCCATGTTAAAATGTTCCCTGTAGGCTGCTTAGATTTGTTACTTTTCAAAGATCAATTCCTGTCACTAGTTCTATTTCCATGTTGGGAGAGGATGTATCTTGTCTCTCAGGCAATGCGTGTAAATGCATATGCATGAACCATTAAGGCACCATATAGGGCATAGCTTGCCATTTCACCCAATGAAACTGCAGAGATCTATTCTGAATGGTTTATGATGTACCTCACACCATTCTGTTTTTCTAGTATATCTTTAACAAAACACAAACAAACAAACAAACAAAACAAATGAACATTCTCTTGACTGCAGGGTTGTCGGGCCTGCTAATCATCACAGCAGGAGGGGGGGGCATTGCATCCCGGAAGGGACGTGACGTCCCTTCCAGGTGGCAGAACGGGATTCCCCCAAATATCTATGGTAAAGATCAAAGAGATCTTGGGGGATCCCCCAGAGTGTTGTCAGTCACTTCTGAGTAGGAATGCAATCCTCCCCCATACTTTCTCCTGCCATGCTGATCAGCACTTGTGGTAGGAAAGCCAGCGTGGTGTAGCGGTTAAGAGCGGTGGACTCTGATCTGGAGAACTGGGCTTGATTCCCCACTCCTCCACATGAGAGGCGGAGGCTAATCTGGTGAACTGGATTTGTTTCCCCACTCCTACACACATGAAGCCCGCTGGGTGACCTTGGGCTACACACTCTCTCAGCCCCACCTACCTCACAGGGTGTCTGTTGTGGGGAGGGGAAGGGGAGGGGATTGTAAGCTGCTTTGATTCTTCCTTAAGTGGTAGAGGAAGTTGGCATATAAACACCAACTCTTCTTCTTCTGTCTTCTTCTTCTTCCGTCTTCTTCCGTCGTCGTCTTCTTCTTCTAGGGTTGCCAGCTCTAGCATAGGGGATTCCTAGAGATTTGGGGGAACAGCTTGTGGAAGACAGAGTTTTGGGAGGAGAGGAATCTCTGGGGAACGTGATGCTAAAGAGGGCCCCCCTTCAGAGCTGCCATTTCCTGCGGGGCAACTGATCTCTGTCGTCTGGAGGTCAGCTGCAATTCCAGGAGAACTGGAGGTTCACAATCCTCATCAGAAGGCAAGTGAGTGGATGATTGTACAAATGCCCACTGGGGGCAGAAGGATGGCAACCCTACTTGGCTACGCAATCAGTGAAAGATAAACTATTGCTGGGTAACTACTTACAGCACGGTAAGTGAAACACAGCCTTGAGTAATGTGTAATGGCCTCAGCAGCAGAAAGGACGACTCCGGAATTGATCTTTGGCATGGTACACATTTGTAGTGTCCTGTATAGGTGTTGTTTTCCAGTTTTCCCACTCCAGCTCATACATGTGTGGGTTTCCCTTCTCCACTTTAACAACACATGTATGTTAGGTTTGCCAACCTCCAGGTACTACCTGGAGATCTCCTGCTATTACGACTGATCTCCAGCCGATAGAGATCAGTTCACCTGCAGAAAATGGCCGCTTTGGCAATTGGACTCTATGGCATGAAAGTCCCTCCCCTCCCCAAACCCCGCCCTCCTCAGGCTCCACCCCAAAAATCTCCAGCCGGTGGCAAAGAGGGACTTGGCAACCCTAATGTATGTGCATTACTAAAATACTGCAAAAGTAACTTTGCTGTTGCACGCTCAAGACATGGACAACAAAATAGGCAAAGATGACACCTGCAAGAAATAGGATGGCCAGTTCCCTCCTGGCAACTGGCAGGAGATTGGGGGTGCGCAGGTACAGGGGGCGGCAGTTGGCACGTGCATGCAATGATGCTGACCAGTACAATGTGGAAGTGCTGGCATCACATGGGGGGATGTTCTAGCACTCTATGGTTTCCATAGAGTTGTGAGAAGAGTGATAAAACATCTCCCCGGTGCGATGCTGGCACTTCTTCATCGCACCAGAATTGACATCATCGAGCGTGGCAATTGCTCCATCCCCATCAGCTGGCCTGCTTCCGCCCGCCAATCAGGTGAGTGTTGGTGGGCAGTAGGGTTGTCAGGTCCCTCTTTGCCACCAACAGGAGGTTTTTGGGGTGCAGCCTAAGGAGAGCAGGGTTCGGGGAGGGGAGGGACTTCAACTCCATATAGTCCAATGGCCAAAGCGACCATTTTCTCCAGGGGAACTGATCTCTATTGGCTAGAGATTAGTTGTAACAGCAGGAGATCTCCAGCCACCACCTGGTGGTTGGCAATCCTAGTGGGCAGTGGCAGGAATCGGCGGGCAATTGCCTGCCATTGGTGGGCACCTGGGAACCCTAGCAAGAAAGCAGAGAGAGGACATAGCATTTGCAATATAAATTGAGAATATTTTAGAATATGCAATAAAAATGGAGTGTTTAAGGGTGCTGTTTGCAATTCTGGATCGAATTATGATTCAAACAGAGCAGCGTTCTCCCGTTGCTGCAAACGTCTGGAGAAAAACCGTGGAGTTTCCAGTAAAGCACTCCCATCCCTTCCACTTCCCACTGCTGGAAAGTGAAGCTATCGCTAATGTCTGCTCTGTCTCGCCAGCAGGTAATCCCCAGCAGAGCCTGCGGTCTACGAGAGAAACAAAGAAGGTTCCCAACAGCTGCAGCTCCAAATTAAAGGATGCCACTCCAATGAAATTACTCTCCACAAGGTCTGTACTTAAAAATAAACCACACATATTTGCTTTGATTTACGGAAGGCTCCAAGGCCAAAGCTGGTGGAAGGGTTGGGGAGCGGAGCATGTCCGCAGATTATACTTGGCAGATGGACACTGAGTTCTTTAAGAAGGAGTGGGGAACATCAGAGGGGAACAGACAAGGCTGTCAGAAGCAAGAAGAGGACAGAATCACTGCAAAAAGCAGAGTTGGGGGAAACTGCAAGGCCATCCACTCCACCTATAAGAAAAGCCATGCTGGCTCATACCATGGTCCATCAAGTCCAGCAGTCGGTTCACACAGTGACCAACCAGGTGCCTCTAGGAAGCCCACAAACAAGACGACTGCAGTAGCACCATCCTGCCTATGTTCCACAGCACCTAATATATAGGGTTGCCAACCTCCAGGCAATAGCTGGAGATCTCCTGCTATTACAACTAATCTCCAGCTGATAGAGACCTGGAGAAAATAGCCGCCTTGGCAATTGGACTCTATGGCATTGAAGTCCCTCCCCTCCCCAAACCCCACCCTCCTCAGGCTCCGCCCCAAAAACCTCCCGACAGTGGCAAAGAGGGACCTGGCAACCCTACTAATATAATAGGCATGCTCCAATGATACTGGAGAGAATGGGTGTGCTTCGTGACTAGTATTCATTTTGACTAGTAGCCATGGATAGCCCTAGCCTCCATGAACATGTCCACTGCCCTCTTAAAGCCTTCCAAGCTGGCGGTCATCACCACATCCTGGAGGCAGGGAGTTCCACCCCCTTCTCCCGTGCTGCCATTTTGACACAGGAGCACCTGGACACACATGTGCTGGCGACCTATATTGTCCATCACCCAGCTTCAACACGGCATACGAAAGTTAGCACAGTCACAAGTAGGGTTGCCAACCTCCAGGTGGCACCTGGAGATCTCCCACTACAACAGTTGATCTCCAGACAACCAAGATCAGTTCCCCAGGAGAAAACGGCTGCTTTGGAGAGCGGAGTCCATGGCATGATACACTGCTGTGGTTCCTCCCCTCCCCAAACCCCACCCCACAAAATCTCCAGATATTTCCAAACCAGTGCTGGCCACCCTAGTCGCAAGCCATTCACAATACGGGAAGGGAAGAGAATTGTTCCAAGCCATAAATATGAGAGCTGGGCAGGGAAGAAGGAAAAAGTGTTTCAGGAAGATCAGGGACTCGATTTAAGCCTTCATTGAGTCCTGCTTGCTAATCTGAACATTTGTCCTCTGGTTGAAATGAAACAAAAAGCCCTTATGTTTATTTGTCTTATTATTATTATGAAGCAGAAGCAGAAGAAGCGGAAGGAGAAGAAGCAGAAAAAGGAGCGGAAGAAGCAGAAGCAGCAAAAGAAGAAGCAGAAGACGACGAATTGGTTTTTATATGCCAACTTTCTCTTCCACTTAAGGAAGAATCAAACCGGCTTACAATCACCTCCTCTTCCCCTTCCCACAACAGACACCCTGTGAGGGAGGTGAGGTTGACAGAGCTCTAAGACAGCTGTGACTAGCCCAAGGTCACTCAGCTGGCTTCATGTGGAGGAGTGGGGAAACCAACCTGGTTCATAAGATTAGTGTCCATCGCTAATGTGGAGGAGTGAGGAATCAAAACCGGTTCTCCAGATTAGAGTCCACCACTCCAAACTACCACTTTTAACCACTACACTATACTACAACAACAAAGTGCAAACTCCCAAAACTAGGGTTGCCAGGTCATGCCTGACAACTGGCCTGGCAGGAGCTGTGGGGGCAGAGCCATGGGGGTAGGGCTGCCAACCACCAGGTGGTTGCTGGAGATCTCCTGGGTTTACAACTGATCTGCAGACAACAGAGCACAGTTCCCTTTGGAGAATATGGCTGCTTCGGAAAATATAGGGTTGCCAGGTCCCCCCTGGCCACTTGCAGGGAATGGAAGGTTAAGGGTTGCCAGATTCTGGTTGGGAAATTCCTGGACATTTGAGGATGGAGCCTGGGACCCTCCAAAGCATCCATTTTCTCCAGGGGAACTGATCTCTGTCATCTGGAGATGAGGTGTAATTCCGGGGGATCCCCAGGTCCCACCTGGAGGTTGGCATCCCTAGGAAGGTGGAATCTATGACATTATATCCTGCTGAGGTCCCTTCCCTTCCTAAAACCAACCCTCTTCAGGCTCTCCCCCCCCCCCAAATCTCCAGGTAATTCCCGTCTGGAGTTGACAACCCTAGTTCTGGAAGACATCTTCCATATTCTCATCAAAGATCGATTTGAACAAAAGATAGTACAGGTTGGACATCCGAACTGATCCAAAAACTGGACCTTTTGAGCCGGCATGCAGGCATTACTCTCAGGCCCTCAGCAGTGCCATTGCTGGTTCAATGTACACAAAATCATTACAAATATTGTTTAAAATTACATTCAGGCTATGTGTACAGAGTACATATAAAACATATATAAAACAAATGAATTCCGAGTTTAGACTTGGGTCCCATCCCCAAGATATCTCATTATGGATGTGCAAAAATCCCAAAATATTCAAAAATACGGAAACATCTGAAATAGAGACCCCTTCTGGTCCCAAGCAGTCCAGATAAGGGATATTCAACCAGTAATACATGGGGGTGGGAATGCATTAAGGGAAGTACCCTAAGCTGGGACAGCTTTTCACCCCCTCCCATGTTCAAAACTGGTCCACTTCGGAACCCATGGGAGGCTAAACTCCTTTCACCTCCATCTCAGAGCTGCAAATCATTCCCAGAAAAGGAATCTCACAAACAGCCGCCTCTAACCAAGGCAAGATGTACCCAAAAACTCCATCTTGGGAACGTTCGGTGCAACCCGCAGGGCACAGCCTGCTGAACACACATGTCAAGTGCAATAACGGTCAAATGGCGTTGGTGGGGAGGGGAGAGAAACGTGGCAGCCAGCAGGGCTCAATCAATTAAATCAATCAAGTATGCTCTGGCCCGAGGTAAGGAAGGCTCTGCTCCCAACTGCTGGCGCAATTTGGAGTTCCTCTGCTGGGCCCGATCACAAAGAATAGGCAAGAATAAAAGCACGGGGTGGGGAGAAGGGGGGAGAACACTTGGGCCATTTATGCAGGGTCGATTTTGATGCTCGCTCTGCTTTTTAAAAATCCGCCCTTTAAAATGGCTATCCGCGGTCCCGATGCAAGAGGAGAAAGTCAAACAAATTCCACCCCCACCCCCACTCGCCTGCTCCTTCGTTCCTTCATTTGCATAGTCATTAGCAATGGCCGTTTGCATAGCTAAGGCGCGGCTGGGATTCTGCATGCTTCCTTCAGCAAATGCTTCGATGTGGGGGCGGAGCAAATACAAAAGGTCGCGTTAAAGGGGCTCTTAGGAAACGTGAAGCAGTTGTGCACCGGCTTCGCAGTGACGGCTGGAATGACGGTTCAGCGTGAAGAAATAAAAAAAAATATGCGGGGCACTTCAGCCTGGAACGCGCTGCCAATTACCAAGCAGTTTCGGTCAAGGAGGTTATAAACTTCCACAACTGCGTAAGCATTCATTAGTTATAAATCAGAGCATTACCTCACTTCCTAAGTGGAATCAGGAAACGTAAAGGCTAAGGGGAAGGTGCTAGCTCTCGGACACCTTAACGTAGTGGAAAGGAGGTTTTGAGCATCTGCTTTGCATGTGAAAGGTCCCGAGTTCAGTCCCGCAATTTGGGAGCCTGAAAAAGCAGGAGCCCGGTCACACATGAAGTGCTATCCGTGCACCTGTGTACACGCTCCAGGTCTATTTATGTATTCCATTCCAAGGGACGTCCCAACTGTAGGGGCAGAATTCGAACCCATGACCCCGCCTCTTGCCACCGTTTACATTCACCATTCCTTCCCAGCAGTATCTGTACACTTTGCACTACATCGTCTCCCCCACCCCCCAACCATCTATTGAAACAAACTCACCATGAATCTTTTCTTTGGCTCCCTTTATACAAAGCTCAGATGGATCATTTACTCCTCGAGGTGGGCTGGCGTTTCCCTGCCAGGAACCATTTCTTTTACTTGTCACACAATCGTGTAGCGGGAGTCCGGGATTGTCATAAATTTCCCACAGAGCAATCAGGGCAAGCTAGCTACCGTTCCCCGAACAGAACCCTTTATATTCTAGCAACAGTCTCGGCGAAAGAGAAAACGTTCCGTTCCTCGGCAGTCCTGCAGAAGCAATGCTTTCTATTTCACACGCCAAGCATGAAGGCACCACCTGCCAAGCAAGCATAAAGCATTCGTTCTTGGGAAATCCAGACTCATCTGTGTTTTAATGGGCGGAAGTTCCGCAACTTGCAAAAAGGAGAACGCGGAGACACTTACATGTGAATGATACAGTCATCCTGAGATGGAGCACTTCACTGCAGAAAGCATTTGGGGAAAGGTTTAAGCCTGCAAGGTCTAATACAGCTACAATTAAACAGACACACACAACAGTTTGTGGTGCTTTGGTGTAGTGGTTAAGACTGGTGGTTTGGAGCGGTGGACTCTGATCTGGAGAACCAGGGTCGATTCCCCACTCCTCCGTATAAGTGGCGGAGGCGAATCTGGTGAACTGGTTTTGTTTTCCCGCTCCTACGCATGAAGCCAGCTGGGTGACCTTGGGCAAGTCGCACTCTCTCAGCCTCACCTACCTCACAGGGTGTCTGTTGTGGGGAGGGGAAGGGAAGGTGATTGTAAGCCAGTTTGAGTCTGCCTTAAGTGGTAGAGAAAGTCGGCATATAAAAACCCAACTCTTCTTCTTCTTCTGAATTTCTCATCCCTGCCTTTTTGACTTGAAAAGACTAGTTTGGGTTGCGCTTCTCACCTTGAACTCATGACTCAATTTCTTTTCTTTCTACGCTCTGAAAATTTCCCCATAAAATGAACACATTTTTTGACATCTGCACATCCATAAACCAGCATCCTTCATTATGTGCAGGAACGCTGCACGCTGCAAATATAAATACCGCAATTGTGCCTAAATGGGTGAACACAAAACCAATGCATCTCAAAGCCATCAGTGAAAAGCAAAAAGCGATACATCAATGAATATAAAAAAGAAACCAATTAGAGTTTTAGTGATGAGCGCATGTTTCCTAAAGCACCCAGTCCAGATAATAGATAATACATCACATACATTTCAGGAGGAGGGGGGAAGCCAAACAAACAAAAAGATCTACACTGTCTTTGGTAGTTACGCTGCAAAACTGCAGAAATAAGGCTTGCTAAAATTCATACTGGAGTATGAAAACGTTCAGTTAACATTGTCAGCAGGACAGCTTCAGTTAAGCCTCCATGTTCAGAAGCAGTGTGCCTCGGAATACCATTTGTAAGGGAGCAAGAGTAGGAAGGAGGCTGTTGCTTTCATGCCTGCTCATGGGATTCCTGGAAGCATCTGGTTGTTGCCAGAAACAGGCTGCTGGACTAGCTGGTCCCTTAGTCTGACCCAGCAGGGCTTTTGTTTTCATTCAAAAGGAGAGTATGCTAATTCTGGGAAATTAGCCATCAAACCTAATGGCCCTTGAGGCTCCTAAATGGAAGCTCCATTTACAGGGGAAGTACACTTCCAAGCAATATATATTAAGGGCAAACAACCAGGGGAAAGTTGTTCCTTTCATGCCCAGCTTGTTGGTCTCCTGGAAACATCTGGCTGGCCAGCTGTTAGAAACAAGATGGTCTGAGGCAGCAGGGCTCTTCTCACGTTCCTGGTTCTCGCTACGGCAAAGCTGACTTCCCGCCCAATCCGTGTATGAACGCCGCTCTGCCAAAAGGTTAAAATTGACTTTATAAAAAGGGAAAGCAACTTTTTAAAAAACGTCTCTGGATAAGAAATCCCTTCCTGTGCAGGCTTCAATTGTCAAAATATCTTGAGTGAGAGAAGGGTTTTTTGTTGTGTAAAAGAGCACTTTGCATTTTAGTCTGCAGAGGGGGCTAAAACCTAAGGAGATTCTTGGATCTGTTTGCCGAGAGAGGCCATGAATGCCTTTTAGACCAGAGAAGCGTCAGTATTCAGAGCAATCCTGATAACGGTGCTAAGGGTCAGGCAGGATTCCTTGTGATGTAGGGAAAATGAAAGATGGAACTAAAAGTGAGAAATGCATAATATTTCTTAAGATTGGTGGCTCTGTATATCTCAGCCTTAAAGCTATGTTCAGAAATCTCACAAGCTGCATTCTCCGGGTCTCAGAGAGTACATACACAGCTACAAAGTAAGGTGGCCTCCAAACCTTACTCTTTTTTAAAAATTTCCCAAAAAGTGTGCTTTTAGGATAGTACCTACTATTGGACTTTTTGAAGAAAATACAACATTTACTTGAAAGAACATGGCAATTGGTGCACTGAGACTGCACCCTATTTAGATTGTACATACTGTATATAACTTTGACTGTTCTTATATGTATCTTTCACTCTTGTATTGTTGATGTCATATGTGTAATGACTCAACTTTAAGCAGCGGATTTTATATGTGACTGCTAATCAGATTTATGAATATGCCAAAACCTTACTCATCCAAATTGTAATTCTATAATTCCAAATTACCTAGTCTTGTTTCCAAAACAGGAGCAATGCATTGGTGGGAATTCTCCCCGGTCCTTTTTTGTTTTATTTTTAAAGCAGGAGAAAAGGGCAAAGCCCTGACCTGGATGGCCCAGGCCAGCCTGATCTCGTCAGATCTCAGAAGCTAAGCAAGGTCAGCCCTGGTTAGTATTTGAATGGGAGACCCCCAAGGAAGACCAGGGTTGCTATGCAGAGGAAGGCACTGGCAAACCACCTCTGGTAGTCTCTTGCCATGAAAACCCCAAAAGGGGGTCGCCATAAGTCGGCTGCGACTTGACGGCACTTTACACACAGAGAAAAGGGCAAGAGTCCAGTAGCACCTCAAACACTAACAAAATTTCTGGCAGTGTATGAGCTTTTGTGTGTCACAGCTCACTTCTTCAGATAACAGAGCTGTGACTCACAAAAGCTCCTGCCCTGCCAGAAATTTTGTTAGTCTTTAAGGTGCTACTGGACTCTTGCCCTTTCCCACTGCTACAGACAGACGAACACAGCTACCCATCGTGATTAGTATTTTTTAGTTATTTAAAATATTTATATGCCTGCCCTTCTTCTATTATTCTAGGAGGCAAGGTGATATCAAAATTTGAAGAACCAACGACAGCTTGGTCATCGAGCAAACTAAAACCAAGCCAGACAAAAATATACAACCCCCAGATAAATAAAAATCTATAAACAGCACCAGCAAGGGCCACATCTAATCAGCATCAGTGCAGTGTGGGGTAGAAACCCTACAAGCAGTAGGGTTGCCAGGTTTGGGGGGTGGAGCCTGGGGAGGGCATGGTTTGGAGAGGGGAGGGGCTTCAATGCCATAGAGTCCAATTGCCAAAGCGGCCATTTTCTGCAGGTGAACTGATCTCTATTGGCTGGAAATCAGTAGTAATAGCAAGAAGATTACTGAGATATATTACCAGATGGATATTTCTCTCATATTGGACTGAGTCACTTTTTGTATGTTTACACTTTGTATATATTTAGAATTAGGATAATTTTGTGTTAATATTGTATCAACAGCATGTGTGTGTGTGTATTGTAGCACTCAATAAGAATTTTGTACTTTGTGATACTTTCGCGTCGGTGCTGATTTTCTAATCTCTGTATAGTAGCATAGAAGTGTCTATTTCATTGTAGTACCTGGAGGCTGGCAACTTTACAGGGCAGTCTGGATTGCCAGAGGCAGGGAAGACCAACACACCAACTGAAAAACAGCAACAGGGTTCAGAAAGCAAATGCACAGTTGCATAAAGTCATGGCAGGGATGATTTGTACAAAAACAGAAGGGTACACTGTGACAGCTTTCAACAAACTAGTGTCACCCCCCACCAAATGGCCCAGTCTTCTTTCACTATTCCAAAGTGTCTCCAAAGGTCAGGAGCTAAATATACAGTTTATGCTTAAAAGCCAAGGCCGAGTAAGAAATTGAATAACACCAGGAAGCAGGAAAAACCACTGCTATTTTCTTAATGGCTCCAAGTGCACGTCTTTCTGATTTACAAATTAAATTCGAGGAGCTTCTGTACAGAGGTCTGTCTTCGCCCATTTCCCCCCCTAAGCAATGTAACAACCTCGTATTGACATATTGCTGAGATAAACAGTCCTGGTTGCTATGCCTTGGCTAAACTAATCCAAAATAATCAAGTTTGCGTTCAGCACATTTTGTAACACATACGGCAGGTCCGGTCAGGAAGGTCACATAACAGAGGAACCACAAAAAGGAACCCACTGAAAACGGTCAGGGTTAGGGTTACCCTGGGAATTGTACCCTGGGAATTGTAGCTTTATGACAGCAACCCCATGCAGAACTACAGTCCCCCGTTGGACAAGTAGTAGTAGTAGTATAATTTATTGCGGTCCGGTCCTTGGAAAGTATTACGGTACAAAGTTAAAACATAATTAAAACAACAATAGTTCAATACAACAACAAAAATAGCTACATGAACATTTGAGCTAGTCAAATGGGTTTAAAACTCTGCATCCCCATTGGACAAGAGCTTTGAAGGTGTCGTGTCCTCCAATGTAAATTCATACAGCCTGCATTGATCTTTGAACACTAGTTCCCTTAAGTGCCGAAAGTTCCCCTTTTCTCTTGCATTTTAATTATCGCTTTATTATTTTGTCTAAAAGCCTATGTGCTATATAGACTTTCCTTCAATAAAATGAATGAATGCGAGTTGAAGAATCTGGCCACTTAAAAAAAATGCACAGAAATACTGGAAAGACACAATAAAGATATTCCGAATAAATAAGTTGTACTGCTTTCGTAATGCTGGAAACAAAAAAGGAGAGTGGAACCTTTCTCTGAATACCTTATTACACAAGGAAACACAGTCCTTCAGATTTGTAAGAATCAGTCACAAAGAACTTCATAATAAGCACAAGCACTTTGAACTGCATTCAAAGACAGATTACCAGGGATGTGGTTTCAAATCAGTATTGTAACAGCCGACATCAGATTGGGCCACTACGTTTTGTGCCAACTGACAGCTGTGAGCTACCTTCAAAGAGCAGTCCCACTAGGGTTGCCAGCTCCAGGTTGGGAAATACCTGGAGATTTGGGAGGTGGCGCCTCAGGAGGGAAAGGTTTAGAGCGGGAAGGGACTTCAATGCCATAGAGTCCACTGCCAAAGCAGCCATTTTCTCCAGATGAACTGATCTCTGTTGCCTGGAGATCAGTTGTAATAGCAGATCTCCAACTACCTCCTGAAGGTTGGCAACCCTAAGCAGATACAATCCTAGCAGACCCACATTCGGCAAGGAGGGCACGGTGTCCTGATCTTGTTCATGTGGCTACCAAGTCTTTGTAGATTCTGCCACTCCCTTGGTAACATGCCAACCAGCTGGAGACTGATCAGCAAATCGTAGAGACTCTCCCCTTTGTATGACCAATTCTCCACGGGGTATTGGGAATCAATTGGGATTTGCTCTCCATGGGACATGTTGAATGAGCAGCAGCCTCCCATGGGCCAGATGCTCAGTTTGTAGGATTGCCAGCTCAAGGTTGGGAAATACCTGGAAATTTTGGGGGTGGGGCCTAAGGAGGGCTGGGTTTGGTGAGGGGAGGGACTTCGATGGGGTATAATGCCAGAGACCCCATCTTCCAAAGCACCCATTTTCTCCAGGTGAACTGATCTCTATCGCCCGGAGGACAGTTGTAATAAGGGAAGATCTCCAGCCACCACCTGGAGGTTGGCAACCATAAGCCCCACATACTTTACTAAAGGCATCCGTGTGGTTAGGTCAGCAAAGACAACAATGAAAGCTTCCTAGTTAAGTGGTAGAAAGCATTCCAACCATGCGGTCCAATCTCCTGGAAGGCTCCTACAGCCATCTTGGCAAACAATCAAACCCTTGAACTCATAAAAATCTTCTGGAATTACAACTGATCTCCAGAATACATGGATCAGTTCCTCTGGAGAAAATGGCAAATTTGGAGGATGGATTTTATGGTATTAACATTGCTGCTGAGCTCACACCCCTCTAGGGTTGCCAACTTCCAGGTAGTAGATGGAGATCTCCTGCTATTACAACTGATCTCCAGCCGATAGAGATCAGTTCACCTGGAGAAAATGGCTGTTTTGGCAATTGGACTCTATGGCATTGAAGTCCCTCCCCAAACCCCGCCCTCCTCAGGCCCTGCCCCAAAAACCTCCCTCTGATGGTGAAGAGAGACCTGGCAACCCTACACCACTCCCCAACCTCTGCCCTCAAATCTTCAAGAACTTTCCTTGCCTGAGTTGGCAAACCTAAACTCACAGAATTCAGAGTCAGGATTAGTAGCGATTACTCCAAGCTTCTCATGCCATCCATTCATCTGTTCCCCAAATCTATCTCAAAAGACCCCTAAGATATCTCAAGTCAAGTTGCTTTAATGATACTCAACTGTAGGTTGTCTCGAGATCAAGCACCCCAAAGGCGTCCAAGAGGAATACACATTTTACAAGAAAGCATTACACCAAGTGGTCCCCGAAACAACTGACAAGTCCCTCACTCAATACTACTGCTCTATTTTGTTTTAGCTGATAGTACAAAAAAGCAACTCTATATGTGGCAAAAACATTTCCATCAGACAGTCAGTAATACCAGCTGAACACCAAATTGTACAAGGGACAGAGAGCAAATCAAGCTATAAATAATAGTTCTACACTAGGTGCAGAAGAGCACAATTACCATGATGTTTTGGTTTTGTTTTCAAAGGAATAACCAGAACTGCACCCAACATTCTCAAAAGCATCAGTAGGTAGGATATAGTTCCAATACCGACGTCTTCCAATCTTAGATGATTATGATTATTATTCCGTTCCCCAGGAAATGCTTTATGAGAGGCTCTAAAACAGTATGAGAGATGCCATTATTTCTTTTATGGCTTGTGGAAAATAACATACCCACCGGTATCTCCAGTGCTCCAGTAGGAATGAGCCGGTAATAATTATACCAGAGTGTGTTGTTATTATAAAGCAAGATGTTTGAGGGGGCCATTTTCAATATTTATGGAGCACTAATGCAAAAGTTCATTCCCAAACTCGGCTAGTGCCAAGTTTTTAAGGTGCAAAATAACAATCTTTCGATCAACAAAGGCACTCGTATTTTCATAAGAACGAGCGAGGCTGTAAATTTGCAGGTCACTCTCCAGTGATAGCACCCCATGCATCAGTTATATTTTAGTTTAACAAAATTAATATATGTATTAATGGTTTATCACAGCTGCTCAACTCCAAATTGTTTATTCATTATGGACTGCACCTGTTCTACCATACTTGATTGATACCACAGAATAATATTGGACAATAGAGTACCAAAAAAATCACCTTATCTTAACACTCTTGCAGAGTAATCTCATAAGGAGTTAGAGGCGGAAAGTGCTGTCAAGTTGCCACCGACTTATGCCGACCCCATAGGGTTTTCAAGGCAAGAGATTAACAGGGGTGGTTTGCCATTGCCTGCCTCGGCATAGCAACCCTGAACTTCCTTAATGGTCTCCCATCCAAGTACTAACCAGGATTGACCTTGTTGAGCTTCTGAGATCTGATGAGATCAGGCTAGCCAGGGCCACTCAGGTCAGGGCAAGCAGAGTTAAACCCTTCTAAGTCTATTGAAGTCAATGACTTAGAAGGGTGACACTGCTTAGGATTGTACTGTTGGACTATCGAGGTCGGTCTTGTCTGCTCTGACTGACAGCGGCTCTCCAGGGTCTTTCCAATCACCTACTACTTGATCCTTGTCACTGGAGATGGCAGGGATTTAACCTGGGGCGTGCAGCAAGCAAAACAGATGCTATATCATGAGCCACAGCCCATCCCCTTGAGCTAGCCAGAGGAAAAAAAGGTAAAGGTAGTCCCCTTGTGGAAATAGGGTCACCTGGCAACCCTAGTAGGAATAGAGGACAACTGATAAAATTTACCTGAATTTTCTGGAGCTGAAAAAAATCCCCAGACTGTAAATGAGTCCCAAAAATTCAGAATAACAAAAAGCATGCCCTCCCTAAATCCAGATCCAAAATCAATCCAAACATATTTGATCAGCTAGATCAGTTCCAACAGACCTGCCTCCAGACATCAGTGATTGAAACTGATTATAAGCAGAGAGCCATTATGAACATGTGCTTGTACACACTTATGTTTCCCCCCACCTGATCAGGATTTATTGAATGAGAATATTTATATGCTTCCTGTCCAGAGATCTGACCAAAATCAATATACAACGGAAACAACAAAAGAAATCCATTAACATACATACATTAAATTCACAAGCCAGGGCACAAAAACAGCATAAATGTACTTCAAGCAGCCTAAAATAATATAGATAAAACAGACAAGATGCAGGTGATAAAACAGCTAAAAGAAACCCCTTGGTGAAAAGCCTGGCTGAAAAAGGAATGTTTTAGCTTGGCCCCTTAAGTAAGGTTGGAACTTGGCAAGCCTTAAGGGCAGAGTGCGTTCTAAAGGCCAAGGTGCTACCACCAAAAAGCTCCATCTTTGGCCACCTCTTACCTCACCTCTGCAGGAATGGGCACAGGGAGGAGCTCTGTCATAATACTAGAACACAGGGTCATCTGCTGAAGCTGGAGGGTGAGAGATTCAAAACTGATAAAAGGAAATATTTCTTTACACAACACATAGTTAAATTGTGGAACTCCCTGCCCCAGGAAGTAGTGATGGCTGCCAACCTGGAAGGCTTTAAGAGGGGAGTGGACGTGCGCATGGAGGAGAGGGCTATCCATGGCTACTAGTCAAAATGTCTACTGGTCATGCTGCATACCTAGTCTCTCTAGGATCAGAAGAGCATGCCTGTTATATTAGGTGCTGTGGGACACAGGCAGGATGGGGCTGCTGCAGTCGTCTTGTTTGGGGGCTTCCTGGAGGCACCTGGTTGGCCACTGTGTGAACAGACTGCTGGACTTGATGGGCCTTGGTCTGATCCAGCAGGGCTGTTCTTATGTTCATAGAGAGCAGGGTTTCAGAAGAGGATCTTAACTGGGGGCTAGGGCGTATAGGTATGTGTGCAAGGGGGCTGCTGCAGATATTCCGCTGTGTGTATAGGGATGGGACCAGTGGGTGTGAGCCCACTCCCCTCTATTTAGGGATATTCAACAGATCCATAGCAGTCTATGGAGCCAGCTCGTGAGTGCCAGCGTGGTGTAGTGGTTAGGAGCGGTGGTTTGGAGCAGTGGAATTTGATCTGGAGAACTGGGTTTGAGCCTCCACTCCTCCACATGAGCGGCAGAGGCTAATCTGGTGAACTGGATTTGTTTCCCCACTCCTCCACACGAAGCCGGCTGGGGGACCTAGGGCTAGTCACACTCTCTCAGCCCCACCTACCTCACAAGGTTGTAGGGAGGGGAGGGAAGGTGATTGTAAGCCGGTTTGATTCTTCCTTAAGTGGTAGAGAAAGTCAGCATATAAAAACCAACTCTTCTTCTTTTTCTGTGTGCACACACAAATATACTATTTAATGCTAACAATAGCATTAGCCAGATGGTTCAATACCAAACAGAATTAATTTAACACATTTTCCTCAAGATGTTACAATATTTAAACAGCTTCTGTAATAAAATAAAAGGTCTTGCCTCCTAGATCCAAGAAAAGGGCAGGATTTCCCCACCACTCACGATTTTACCTGACATGTTTTGTTTCCTTCCCTGTTCCAATAAAGGCAGTCAATTTGATTTGCAAACCTTAATTACAGTCAAATGAAACTTTCTCCGAACCATCATTAGCAATTGGGCAGGGGGGAGAGGAAAGATCCTCAGTGCAACTTTCTTTTTTTTTTTTTAAAGGTATATTTCAGTAATTTCCTGCAAACATTCAGGTGGGAACTGTAGTTAGCAAAGGAGAGAGGAAACAGAGCAGAGGCAGAAAAACAACATGGGAGGCTGATCTCTAGTCAAGTGGCAACTCGCAGGAGAACCTGATCGATAACTGCAGCAAAACAAAGCAGATATGCACATAGGGGACTAAGTATCATCATGCGAGGCAAGCCCTGCTGGATCGGACCAGAGGGACATGTAGAATTCCATTTCTCTCAATGGCCAACAGATGCCACTGGAGAAACTATAAGGAGGGCATGAAGGAAACAGCCTGTCCTCGTTTTTTGCTTCCCAGTTACTGGCATTAAGAGGTTCCATGGTGTATCCACCCCTAAACATCAGGTTGGTGCATGGTGACCCCTGCTGGAGCAGACCAAATGCCCGTCCACCGGTTGTGTCCCAAAAACTCACAAGCAGGAAATGAATGCAACAGCATATCTTTATGAATGAATTCATTTATTTGTTTAGCCATAGGCCATTACAAAATATCCTTACATACGTACAAAAAACCTAAAATGGTATCTACAAAAGGATAAAATTGCACCGATTTACATTGCCCGAATAAAACTATTTCATACACAATCTGTATTCAAACAAAGGTCACACTCCTTTGGTTTCCTGTACAGAATTGTTCTTGATAGCTTCAAGAGGTCTAATCTTCCTGGCCGCAATAGCAAATTGAGACATTCTGAGGGTGACATGCGAATCAGAGTCAGAAAGTAGAAAAATCATTTTATCGATTTCAGAACCGAAAGTTACTCCCTTCAAAATTCCATCCCAAAATTTGGCTCTGGGCTCACTATTCAACGGATATGAAAACACATAATGAAAAATGTCCTCATCAGCATATCTCTATTGTTACACACACACACACACACACACACACACACACACAGCAAATCATGCTCAGAGTTATACAACCTGTGGACAGAAATATAGAAACACACCTGGATGGGACCTCAAGGGTCATCTAGTCCAACCCCTTGCACAACGTAGGAAATTCACAACTAGCTTCTCCCCCTCCAACTCCCCCAGTGATCTCTGCTTTATGCCCAGAGGAAGGGAAACAACCTCCAGGATCCCTGGCCAATCTGGCCTGGAGGAAAATTCCTTCCTGACCCCAAAGTGGCAAGCAGCATTACCCTGGGCATGTTAGAAAGGGCCATGAGAGCCGAGCACTGACTCATCTCTTCCTGCCATCCCTCTCACCATCTGCCTAAATTCACAGAATCAGAATTGCTGTCAGATGGACATCTAGCCTCTGCTTAAAAACTTGCAAAGAAGGAGAGCCTACCACCTCCTGAGGAAGCTTGTTCCACCAAGGATAGGGTTGCTAGATCCTTCTTCACCACCGGCAGGAGGTTTTAGGGGCAGAACCTGAGGAGGGCAGGGTTTGGAGAGGGACTTCAATGCCATAGAGTCCAATTCCCAAAGCGGCCAATTTCTCCAGTTGAATTGATCTCTAGGCTGGAGATCAGTTGTAATAGCAAGAGATCTCCAGCTAGTACCTGGAGGTTGGCAACTCTAACCAAGGAAGGTTCTGAGAAGGTCCTGGGTTCAATTTCCTGCACTTCCAGTTAAACGAATCAGGTGATAGTTGATGTGAAAGACATCTACCTGAGACATCTACCAGTTAGAGAAGACAAGACTGGTCTTGATAGACCTCATTCATTATGAAACAGCTTTATATGATCCTCCTGGCTGTATAACCCCTCACTCACCTGGATGGCCCCCAGTGGTCTGCTGCTGCACTATTATGCACTAGGAGTCAGCCATGGGTCCCCCACGTGGCCACTTCTGCTCATAAACAGGCCACTGGGAGTTGTGAGGAACAGAAGAAATGCCCAGTAGAGCTGGATTTATGCACAAACTAAGTAAACTACACCTTCAGGTCTCAGATTATGGTAGAGGTAATCCCCTGTGCAAGCACCCGGTCATTACTGATCCATGGGGTGACATCACATCACGATGTTTACTAGGCAGACTTTGTTTACTAGGTGGTTTGCCAGTGCTTTCCCCAGTCATCTTCCCTTTACCCCCAGCAAGCTGGGTACTCGTTTTACCGACCCGGGAAGGATGGAAGGCTGAGTCAACCTTGAGCCGGCTACCTGAAACCGACTTCCATGGGGATCGAACTCCGGTCATGAGCAGAGCTTGGACTGCAGTACTGCAGCTTAACACTCTGCGCCACGTGGCTCACTCAGATTATGAGCGGTCTATAAATACACACACCCTTAAAATGACTTAATTACCATTTGCAGGCAGGGTAATGCTACAGAGTAGGGTTGCCAGATCCCTCTCCACCACCGCCAGGAGGTTTTTGGGGTGGAGCCTGAGGAGGGCGGGGTTTGGGGAGGGGAGGGACTTCAATGCCACAGAGTCCAATTGCCAAAGTGGCCATTTTCTCCAGATGAACTGATCTCTTACCAGCTGGAGATCAGTGGTAATAGCAGGAGATCTCCAGCTAGTACCTGGAGGTTGGCAACCCTACTACAGGGTCTCCGAAAGTCGACACGGCTTAGAGCCTCAGCGTGTCTTAATCCTGCCCCGGAGTCCCGTCTCCAGGTCCAAGCCAAGGACTCTTGACGCTTGCAGGCGGCACTCACCCATCACTCAGGCCTCGGCTTCCTTTTCAATTAGCGGTTCCTAGACAGGCTGTAATGAAAACAGTTGCTAAAGAGCACTTCGGATGTCACCCTAAGACTGCAAATCCAAACTGTAAATAGCAGGCTGTAAATCACTCGTCACCACTGTCAACTCTCCCTGGAACGGCGCAAGGATCCCCCAATCTAAGCCCATCTGTTCTGCTCCCTAACGAACTCCGTGGCCAACCAGACGGCTTCTGCTCAGCCGCCCACTTCCTCCTCCTCTTCCTCCCATTACCGGTCATGTCTGAGACAGTAAGAAGAGGCACAAATCAAAGGCGGAGGGCATGAAATGGTTTGAGATTTCTTCCCCACCCACCCCCAGCGCTGCCAATGCTTCGCCAGCTGGCCTTTGTCTCACGACAGAGGCAAGCATAGCTTATGCAAAGTACATGTCCCATCTCTCCCGAATGACAGCAATTTCTAAAACCGTATACTCCACATGTAAAACACTGATTTGCCCAACACTTAAAAGGTAAAGGTCCCCTTTGCAAGCACCGGGTCATTCCTGACCCATGGGGTGATGTCACATCCTGACGTTTACTAGGCAGACTTTGTTTACGGGGTGGTTTGCCAGTGCCTTCTCCAGTCATCTCCCCTTTACCCCCAGCAGCAAGCTGGGTATTCGTTTTACCGACCTCGGAAGGATGGAAGGCTGAGTTAACCTTGAGCCGGCTACCTGAAACCACTTCCGTCGGGATCGAACTCAGGTCGTGAGCAGAGCTTGGACTGCAGTACTGCAGCTTACCACTCTGCACCACGGGGCTCCTTGCCCAACACTTAGACCTGCCATTTACCTGCCCAGGGAGGAGAATTAACTGCCCTCAGCCCCAATTTCCCACTCCAAAGGAACTGAGGAGCAGAGAGAAAAAATGTCCTCCGCATAGTGATGCTCTGGGAATTTCCCCCTAGTTTCTAGGGCAAAATGGGAAAATGTGCATCTAGAGAGTAGCAAATCCAAGGCAAAAAACCCCCATGCATAAATGGCCTCAGATAAGCTTCTCCCCTACGTAACCCCCTCCATAAAAACCCCTGGTCTTCTCAGAAGACTTCCTTTTCTCTCAGCTCAGCGCACCGGAAAAAACCCCTAGGCGTTTGAACTCCTCTGCTGATTCCCATAGCTTATTCTTACTTAGGAAAATGTACATTTTTGACCATGCAAATTGTACTTTGACAGATGGGAATTCTTTTTTTGTTATTGTCGTATCTTAACTCTCTGCTTTGATTCAGACATCTCCCTCTAGAATTTAAGCAGCTGGCTTCTGCTGGCTCAGTCAAAAGCTTTTTCCAGCTCGATGACTTCAGATCATTTCATTTTTTTTGTTAACTTTAAAAACACAACGTGAGTGTGCGTCAGCCATTATGAATTATTCCCCTACCACATAAGAACAAGCCCACGTAGATAGGACCAAAATTCCTTATGCCATCCAATTCCAGAACCTCACTTTCCAAAGTAGCCAGCCAGGAAACCCGCCTCCCACCCCACCCGGAAGTTCTTAAGCACAGTAAAAAGCAATAGTCTTTCCTTCATTGATAGGGTTGCCAGCTCCAGGTTGGGAAATACCTGGAGATTTTTGGGGCGGGGACTGAGGAGGGCAGGGTTTGGGGAGGGGAGAGACTTTAATGCCATAGAGTCCAATTGCCAAAGTGGCCATTTTCTCCAGATGGACTGATCTCTACCGGCTGGAGATCAGTTATAACAGCGGGAGATCAACAGCTAGTACTGGAGGTTGGCAACCCTACTCATTGATGACCTGGGCAACTGGCTTTCAGAGGTGCAACACCATCCTCGAAAACAGAAGTTCAATTTAACCATCACAGCTAACAGCCACTGTTGTACCTGACTTGTGTGAATGCATCTGATCTCCTTTTAAAGCCACTTCCTAAGTGATAATCCTGCATCCAACAACCCTCTTTGTGCTACATCCTTCCAACCACAGTTCAACCAATGCTTTTTTTTACTTGTCCCACTTTAAAACAAGAGCTCCCTCAAGCGTCAAATGTTGCAAAGGGCTTCCAATCCTGCTGCAAGCAGCCAAAACCAGCCGTCAGTTGCCGTTTGGCTGGATTCACACAAATGGCTTCGCCACACCAGCTGCGCAGCTGCCGCAGACACCCCCTCGACTAGAACTTTACAAATCCTGCTTTTGTAAAAAGTAGCCCAGCCCATGTAGAATTTCTGGACCATAATGGAACAACAAGTGAGATGGATTTAAAAAACAAACAAAAGATGCTACATTGCTTGGCGGTAGGGTTGCCACATGGTAGAAATCATGCTTTCCTACTGGATTCTGAAACCCTGCTCCTTCTCAGACTGGTTCAGGGTCTCAAGATTATTGTCCCTGTAGACAGAGAACGTGAGGGCGAGCTAACACAAACTGAGGGGTCATCAGCAGATTCTGGGGGGCAGTGTGGCTGCATTGTTGAGCAGTCTTGGAAGCCAACGTACAAGTCCAGATGTGTATGTCATTTCAAGCACAGTAGGATAACCCCCTAGAACTGTGCCACTCCATGCTGCCCGTACAACTGAGCCATGCCTGATCCCATCAGACTAGCTGGGGTATCTAAGTCATTCACATTTAGGATGCGTAAGCCTTAATCAATATCTTCCACCATTCCAGTAGGACTCGGACACAACAATTGCTTCCGATTACTGGCTGCTTGCCGAGATGCAATCCGAGAGACCAACCGCACGAGAACAACAATGGCAACGGGAAAGGAAATCATTCCGGCTTTACAAAGGCAGCTCCTTAAAAATCCATATCCCTCCAGGAGGGAACGGTACAAACTGCTCCGCTGTAAATAGATTTCTTACCTGTCGGAGCCTTTTCAGGACCTTTTTTCTTTTCCTGAGGTGCTGGCAAAGGTTGCGGTCATTCTCCCGGTCTGAGCCGTACTGGGGATGGTGCAGTCTGTTCTTTTTAGGATGGTACGGCAGCCCATTGGTAAGAATGTCCCGTTTCTTCTTTACTAAGGGATCCTGACGTTTCTCCACCAGGTCGTGGGGCTTCACTACCGCATCCTTCTGCATGACGGCAGGCAGGGGAGAAGAAACGAGAGAGGGAAAAAATGATTAAATGTTTGTCAGTCTATTTGCTACAGGTACACAGCACTGGAAAATAAGCAAAGTTGCCTTAACCCCGAAGAAGATCTTCCCTTGGATCAGCTATAAAATGAGCTACTATTGTGCTCTCTTCTCACCTCCCTGATCTTCAAGTCACCACTCCACCATGGTAGGTGAGGCTGAGAGAGTGTGACTATTCCCCCGGTAGACAGGGCCACAGGCAGAATTGCTCACCATCCAGAAGAATGGCTGCCTAAGGGAGCATCTTAACCAGCATGGTGTAGTGGTTAAGAGCAGTGGTTTGGAGTGGTGGACTCTAATCTGGTGAACAGGGTTGGTTTCCCCACTCCTACACATGAAGCCAGCTGGGTGACCTTGGGCTAGTCACACTCTCTCAGCACAGCCTACCTCACAGGGTGTCTGTTGTGGGGAGGGGAAGGGAAAGTGATTGTAAGCTGGTTTGATTCTTCCTCAAGTGGTAGAGAAAGTTGGCATATAAAAACCAACTCTTCTTCTTCTTTTCACGTTACGCTTTCACAAAATATACAAGCAGAACAAAAGCAGAGGCAAACAGGCACTCCCTACAGGAGGCAGCAAAGATCCTACGTCAAATTTCCCCAAAGACACTCCACCCTAAGATGCTTCAGCATCTACAGGAGCCACCGCTCGCTGGCTCAGTTTAGCCATCTTCAAATATTTGGGGTAGAGAGAATGGCCATGGGACATCAGACACAAGCTCCAGTCTGGATGTACGTGTACTCATTTGAATACAAGCAAAGAGTCTATGCGTGCACGGATATACGACTCTGCATGATTAGGAACCCTGCTTTTTCAGGGTTACCAATCAGATGCAGAGCATCGCATGCACACTCATGTGTATATTCTTACATGTAAGTGATGATCAGGGCAGAGCATACCATAGCTACCTTGCGTCACACACACACACACACACCCAGCACGCATGCTCCTCTTCAAATATTCAAATATTCTCGTCTCTCTCAAGCTCTTTCAAAATTCAGACTAGCACATAAATGAACATGTGAACCCATGAAGCTACCTTATACTGAATCAGACCCTGGGTCCATCAAAGTCAGTATTGTCTGCTCAGACCAGCAGCGGCTCTCCAGGGTCTGAGGCAGAGGTCTTTCACATCACCTACTTGCCTAGTCCCTTTAACTGGAGATACCAGGGACCTTCTGCATGCCAAGCAAAGGCTCTACCACTGAGCCACGGCTCTACCACTGACTCCGCTGCTGTTTAGTTAGCTCTCTACCCTTCTCACTAGAGGTCAATTCAATTCATATACAACCCTACACATGGGGGGCAACAATAGCATATTTCACCTTCCTGTCCATCTGATACAGTGGCCCAGGTAGCAATACCACTGGCTATCTACATGGTTTTGGAATGCAACAAGACCGAAATCCAAGATGTACAGCTCTTGGATGGGTCGATTCCCAGAGTTTATCTAATCTATCAACTATGAATACACAGTACACTGGATTGGGGCATATTACACCATTGCATGGTGTACACCATTACATGGATGGATAGCAGAATTACAGGCAGGGTTGGCACACATGCTACGTGTGTGGAGAGGTGAGATGTACCCTCCTTTCTGCCTGGCACTGTACATCATCCACACTAGCTATACCTGAGGGGGTGTCACATTCCGAAACCTTGGAAGCCACTCATAAAGGCAAACTCACATTCCGTTGTCAAATCCCACGTACCTACTGAGGACATATCAACTGATCATGTCCAGCCATTACCAAGCGGCCTGCTTACTAAAAGATGGTCAGCCATTGACACATGGCTGGATATTTCACTACAGCAATCTTTCAACTAGATTTTCAAGCCAGGAGGCAGATGATCACATGAACACATGAACACATAAAGCTGCCTTCTACTAAATCAGACCCTTGGTCCATCAAAATCAGTATTGTCTACTGAGACCGGCAGCGGCTCAGGCAGAGGTGTTTCACATCACCTGCTTGCTTAGTACCTTTAACAGGAGATGTCGGGGATTGAACCTGGGACCTTCTGCATGCCAAGAGAGGCTCTACCACTGAGCCACGGCCCATCCCCCAAAAGCATGAACACATGAAGCTGCTTTCTACTGAATCAGACCCTTGGTCCATCAAAGCCAGTATTGTCTACTCAGACCAGCAGCGGCTCTCCAGGGTCTCAGGCAGGGGTCTTTCACATCACCTACCTGTCTGGTCCTTTTAGCTGGAGACTCTGGGGATTGAACCTGGGACCTTCTGCATGCCAAGCAGATGCTCTCCCACTGAGCCACAGCTCATCCATGTGTGGATGAAGCCCAAGCTAATGTACTGATGGTTATGGAGGTGGGCAGCAATAAGGAACAGGTGACTCTTCCAAAGGGTGTATGGAGGAAAACAGGAACTGTCCCTGGAAAAGAGGGACTATTGGAGTTAAGGAGGATTTTAACATGCCACTTCAGGCAGGGTGTTCCCTATTACTATGTATGGGTGTGAAAGTTGGACAATGAAGAAAGCTGACAGGAAGGAGAGTTTTATGGATACTGTTGACTGCCAAAAAGACAAATAAATGGGTTCTAGATCAAATCAAGCCTGAACTCTCCCTAGAAGCTCAAATGACTAAACTGAGGCTACTGCCTTCTCATAACGTGACCAAAGTAGAACAGTCCCTGGAAAAGACAAGAATGCCTGGAAAAGTTGAAGGCAGCAGGAAAAAGAGGAAGTCCCAATACAAGATGGATTGACTCTATAAAGGAAGCCATGGCCCTGGGTTTGCAAGACCTGAGCAAGACTGTTAACAATAGGACATTTGGGAGGTCATTAATTCATAGGGTCATCATGAGTTAGAAGCGACTTGACGGCACTTAATAAACACAAACACACACCAAGTACAGTGCCACCATAGAAACTTGCAAGTTCACCCTTGCTACCTTGACGTGAAAATACCTGTTTCAGAATACTTTATCCCTTGTGCTAATTGAACCTATGATTCTTTAATTTGCATGCAATTCCATTTTCTCATACTCATAAAACAAAGTGTACCGTTTGCCTGCCAGTAAATTAGCATCATTCATTATACACATAACTGCGGCACCTTCTATATCTAATTACCACATAACATGTATACACAATGGAAACGTACCTACAAAGCCAACAGTGAAATGCAGAGAACTGAAGTCATTGACAAAAAATATAAATGACTATAACAAACTATGTTTGAAACATCAGGTTCCGCCCCCCCCCCATTTAAACCACACAGTAGCCATGTTCAGAAACCACAACACATGTACGTGCACAAATCTGTTTGTAAGAAAAAGCTGATGTGTTCACTTTACAAATGAAACCAGGGACCAGTACCTGGATAAATGTGGAGCTTAAATCACATGTTGAGCTGCTCATGCATTGAATGTAACTTATGAATTACTCAATGGGCATATAAAGAAACATCCCAATGTACACTGTACATGAATTGTACATGTGTTCCCTTTAACAAGAACAGGGCTAGTTTCACTGGAGGGGAAGGGTTCATGGAAGATGCTAGGAAATTCCACTAATTTCAAGCAAGAGAGTTAGGATCTCTAGCATCCCCATTTCACCCTGTCATCAGCACAGATGCCCTGAGGTTCCAAATACGTGACCAACAACACCTCTCCTTTAAAAAACAGCCCCCTGGCTTCCTGAATTCCCTTTTTTGCCCAGTTGAATCCATTTCCCTCTGAAGATTACTGCGCCTACCATTTTTGATTATGCATGTTACAAACAAGAGATGGATTGACTCTATATAAAGGAAGCCACAGCCCTCAGTTTGCAAGACCTGAGCAAGGCTGTTAAAAACAGGACGTTTTGGAGGACGTTGATTCATAGGGTTGCCATGAGTCGGAAGCGACTTGAAGGCATTTAACTAGGGTTGCCAGGTCCCTCTTCGCCACCAGCAGGAGGTTTTGGGGGTGGAGCCTGAGGAGGGCAGGGTTTGGGGAGGGACTTCAGAGCCATAGAGTCCAATTGCCAAAGCAGCCATTTTCTCCAGTTGAACTGATCTCTATCGGCTGGAGATCAGTTGAATTAGCAGGAGATCTCCAGCTACTACCTGGAGGTTAGGACCCTACACTTAACACACATACACACATATTACAGAACTGTTCTACCAGGCAGCAAGACCCACTGATGACCACTAAAAATTGAACAAGGAGGGCTTACAGACAGCCTGACAAAAGAAGGAAGGAGATAGATGGTATCTGTAATAAGATTACTTTGGTTCTTGGCAATGCAGAAATATTGCTTAAACTAACATTGAAATCCACAGAAGACTGGGGTGGGGGACACTCTTGACAGAACCCTGACTTGGCCTGTACAACACTAATTATACTAAGACCAGGTTCACACATGAGGGAGAATGAGGTGGTGGAATAGACAGCAACACTTCAGAAGGTGACGTTTTTTAGCCATAAATCTTGTGTTTTAGAGGCTTATGTATTTTACAGCGCAATCTGGGGGGGAGGGGGGTTCGCTGCAATCCGAAATAGAGTCACACCTTTCTAAACTCAATGAAGTCCATGTGTTTAGGAGGGTGCAGCTCTGCTGTTTGTTGTGTGCCGGTAGCTCAGATATGAAGGCAAATGTTTTCAGTTTAATGATGTCTATACCCTTGTTGGTTCTTTCACTTTTCCCCTTGTTTTGGTAAGTGGCAAACATTTATAACACACTATACAGTCATTCAGAAAGAGATCAATAGATAGATGATTGCAGAAAGCAACTAGAGGATTAAATGCAAGATTTATCCCAAAATCAGATTGAATTAAATCTTCACAGATAACCCGTACGACGAACCATCAATATGCTTAATTAATAATCTATGTGTTTGGTGTTCGCTTAACCAGTAGCAGGGATACAGGGATAGTTCAGTAGAATGGTCTCAAGGAATATAATGGTGTTAGATTACTAAAACCAGGAGCATCTCAGTCTAGATGGCGCCTGGAACAGAAACAGTTTAGCAGTGCCCCAGTAGGTAGTTGGGAGAGTTATTGTGGTGTAGTGGTTAGAATGTCAGACCAGGACGTGGGGAGACCAGGTTCGAATCATCACTCTGCCATGGAAGCTTGCCATGGGCCTGTCACAAACCTACCTCGCAGGGTTGCTGTGAGGATAAAATGAAGAAGAGAACAACAAGGCAAGCTGCTTTGGGTCCCCCTTGGGGACAATGGTAAAGGTAGTCCCCTGTGCAAGAACTGGGTCATTACTGACCCATGGGGTGATTCACAGCCTGACATTTACTACGCAGACTACGTTTACGGGGTGGTTTACTATGGCCTTCCCCAGTCACCTACACTTTACCCCGAGCTGATCTCCGGGATGGTGTTGAGGACCCCTAGGCTGGTTGTCCCAGGGGACTTCAACATTCATGCCAAGGCTGTCTTGTCAGGAGTGGCTCATGATTTCGTGGCCTCCATCACCACCATAGGTCTGTCTCTGGTAATAACTGGTCCCACACATTGTGCAGGTCACACTCTTGACCAGGTATTTTATTCTGGACAGGAGGAATGTAATCTGGGGTGGGGTGGGGTGGAGGAATTGACTGTTCTTCCGTTGTCATGGACAGATCACTACCTGCTTGGGTTTAGACTTACAGAGGTACTAAATACCAAAATTCTGCAGGGGTGGGGGATCTCTTAAGTCCCTCTCCTCCCCAAACCCCACCCTCCTCAGGCCCCACCCCAAAACCCTCCCGCCGGTGGCAAAGAGGGGCCTGGCAACCCTAGTGTGGTTACTTGCTGCAATTCTCCAGGGTCACAAGGAAAGGGAGTTCCCAGCAACATTACACATATTGGACCTTGCTATACATGATCCAGACACTGAACGGGGATCTAATACGTGCAAAATATGTACTCTGATACTGAGCTTAAGTCCCTTATTTCCATATGAACAACCATGCTGCTAGGAATCAGGATTTCAGGATATAAATGAGTGTTGGCTACAGCACATGATAAATTATACTATTCTCAGACTCCAAAGCAAAAAATGGAAAAAAAAATTTAATAAAATGAAGATAACATCTCCAGTGTGAGAGGTCTTTGGAAACTGGCCAAACACCATAGGAAAATGCAACCCGCAAGTTAATCAATGTCACACTGAACAATCTATCGTTTTGCCGGCTGTTGGTTCAGTCATCTAGCCTTGGCTCTCCTAATCCCATCCCTGAGGCATTAGATAAAATCTTATTTCCTCCAAAGAGACTTTGAAAAGGCAAGCCTCGAGGAAATCCCTGGAAAAACCACTTTGCAAAAACAACTGACACATTGAAAGCATTTGTACTGAAGTTCAGTTGGAATTTTCATTCGATGTGGATTCCCGCAAATCACTTTGGAAGCCAACATTGGACTGAAAAGATTAAAGAATGTACAATTCTTAAATAAAATGACTGAAACACAGATCATCATTCTTCCAGGAATCTTACAACAGAAAACCTGTTCTGGCCTCAGGACATTAGGTTAAGATCACAAGGGTGAATTAAAACAGTTTGTAATTATAAAAGAACCCCCTCAATTCAGTTCAAGAAATGTACTTTTGGGGAGAATTTGGTATCTTACAAGAATGGAAGGAAAAATGGTGCTCCCTCCCTGTTTCATAATCATATGACTGGTTTTGACATAAAATATACAGTATTATGGGGAAAGAAACTAAACAACCACATTTGCTGGTAAGTATTATATACAGTGCCCTGACCTTGATCTCGTCAGATCTCAGAAGCTAAGCAGGGTCACCCCTGGTTAGTATTTGGATGGGAGACCACCAAGGAATACCAGGGTTGCTATACAGAGGAAGGCACTGGCAAACCACCCGTCACTTGCCTTGAAAACCCCATAAGGGGTCGCCATAAGTCGGCTGCGACTTGACGGCACTTTACACACATTATATACAGTATAATACTTACGAGCAAATGTGATTGTTTAGATTCTTTCCCCATACAGTAAAGGAGCCCCGTGGCGCAGAGTGGCAAGCTACAGTACTGCAGTCCAAGCTCTACCAAAGGATCGGGAGGTGAAGGCTGCTTTGCCAAGCACAATAGTTTATAATTTCATCTTTACAGTATTTTATAATCTAAGAGCTTGCTATAGAGCCCCGTGGCGGAGAGTGGCTGCAGTACTGCAGTCAAAAGCTGTGCTCACGACCTGAGTTCGATCCCGACGGAAGTCGGTTTTAGGTAGCCGGCTCAAGGTTGACTCAGCCTTCCATCCCTCCAAGGTCGGTCAAATGAGTACCCAGCTTGCTGGGGGTAAAGGGAAGATGACTGGGGAAGGCACTGGCAAACCACCCCGTAAACACAGTCTGCCTCGTAAATGTCGGGATGTGACGTCCCCCGCATGGGTCGGGAATGACCCGGTGCTTGCACAGGGGACCTTTACCTTTTTATTATATACAGTGCTTTCTCATATTTTCTGTAAATTAACCTTTAATCAAATCTTAAATGGAGTTAGGTTTCATCCAGAAGCGGGTATGCGTGTGTGTATGTGATCACAGTCAAATTTATTCATCTCACATTTTAATCATCCAAATATCAATCCTGAGACACAGAGTGCTTTTGAACATTTTGGATGGCAACTATCGAGGCATTACTGAAATCTCTGGTTTGTTAACTACAGACGAAAGAACCATTTTTTATTATAACCCTACCATAAAATTTATAATATATTCCACAGCAACCCAGTTCTTGCAGTATCAATTGCTCCTTTATGCATTATTGAAGGTCTTTCAGATCCACGTTTTCCCCTATCCTGAAATGTATACAAGGAGTCTCTCTCTAAAAATAACACAATGAAAACTATAATTAAAATGAACACACAGATAGCAAGAAGCTAACAGGAGAAAATCCAGTGGATCAAGCGGAAAATAAAATAGGGAGATCTGAGAGAGAGAAAATCTGCCAAGCGACTTAAGAAAATAAAGGGTATTATGAAGCCATTAGGTGATTCCCCCAGGAAAGAATATTCCAAAGGTATGGGGCCATAACAAAAATGGCCATCCATATAGCCTCAAAACTGTGATGACACCAAGAGAAGGGGCTCCAAGACAGATCTTAATGAATGGGTAGGACCAAGACTAGATTAATTCATGCCATCGTATTTCCTATTACTATGTATAGGTGTGAAAGCTGGACAGTAAAGAAAGCTGATAGGAAGAAAATAGATTCCTTTGAAATGTGGTGTTGGAGGAGAGTGTTACGGATTGCCAAAAAAACAAATCAATGGGTTATAGATAATATCAAGCCTGAACCCTGGAAGCTAAAATGACTAAACTGAGGCTATCGTATTTTGGTCACATCATGAGACGACAAGAGTCACTGGAAAAGACAGTCATGCTAGGAAAAGTTGAGGGCAGCAGGAAAAGAGGAAGACCCAACAAGAGATGGACGGACTCAATAAAGGAAGCCACAGCCCTCAGTTTGCAAAATCTGAGCAAGGCTGTCAAAGATAGGACATTTTGGAGGACTTTCATTCATAGGGTCGCCATGAGTCGGAAGCGACTTGACGGCACTTAACACACACACACACAGGACCATCCTTACATGACCTGCGGATTAGGATCTATATATAATTATCAATCAATCAGTCTGTTACAACCATAGATCACTCAAGTTGCGGTTATTAGAATATAGTTTCAGTTATCAAGCCCATGTCTAGTCTTTTGAAAGATGGTATTATAACAAAAAAAAAATTATGCAGCCAAGACTTAACACCCATATTTTTTGGTCTTGTTTTTTAAAAAAGTAACAGATTTAGAAGTATTACTGAATGTAATAATTAGTGTAATAATTAGATCTTGATTCCATTCCTTCAAATCCTTCAATAGCATTTCCAGCATGCCTGGCAGTTTATAACCCATAAGAACATGTCTGTATGAATGAAACTTTACAGAACTAGGGTTGAAACAAGTTCCGGGCTCTATAGGCCTGATTGTCGCAGTTGAACAAGATAAATTTGCCTATCAAGCACAGAATTTGTTTCATGATGATCCATCGAATGATGGATACAAACCATCTTGAACTGGAGATTTAAACTTGTGTCCTTCCCATCTTTCCTACTGCCTCACCCTGGGCGGAGAAACTTCATTTAAAATAACTACATGCACACCTTTCTCCTAAACATCTCAGGACCCAAAGAGAGCAAGATTCAAACCTCAGGATTGCCAAGGGGAATACCCTTCATTCAAATTTTGCCCTGAGTTTTGGAGTTCTTAATTACTTGATGGGTTTTTTCCCCTGTTTTATGTGGTTCATGCTCAGTCATTGTTCGCATCTTGTAGCCTCTCTGCTACTGATGCACACGTTCACTAGGGTTGCCAACCTCCAGGTAGTAACAGGAGATCTCCTGCTATTACAACTGATCTCCAGCTGATAGAGATCAGTTCACCTGGAGAAAATGGCCAATTTGGCAATTGGACTCTATGGCAATGAAGTCCCTCCCCAAACCCCACCCTCCTCAGGCTACACCCCAAAAACCTCCCGCCAGTGACGAAGAGGGACCTGGCAACCCTAACGTTCACGTTGACACAACACACTTCGCACTACAACAATGCAGTCTTGATCTCATCGTATCCATGCTCTTATTAAGATTATTTTGTGGTGTTTTACAATAGCACTGGCATTTCTTCAACCATAACAGCCCTTCAAGAGTACACATGCATATTTTAAAAAGACAGTGATCTGAAAGAACTGAAATGACCTGCTGCCAGTCCCAAGTCAATTTAAAAAACCTTCCCAGTGGATGAAGAAGAAGAGGAGTTGGTTTTTTATATGCAGACTTTCTCTACCACTTTAGGGAGAATCAAACCGACATACAATCACCTTCCCTTCCCCCTCCCCACAACAGACACCCTGAGAGGTAGGTGGGGCTGAGAGAGCTCTAACAGAGCTGTAACTTGCCCAAGGTCACCCAGCTGGCTTTGTGTGGAGGAGTGGGGAAACAAATCCAGTTCTCCAGATTAGCCTCCGCCGTTCATGTGGAGGAGTGGGGAATCAAACCTGGTTCTCCAGATCAGATTTCACCGCTCCAAACCACTGCACCACGCTGGATCCAGAATTAACAAGGGGAGAAATGCAGCGCAGAGTTGAAACCCTGAAATAATGAAGGAATGGAACAGGGGAAAATGGGAGGGATCTGCTTACCTCCACTCCCAAGTCTAGGATTCTATGGTAAAAACAATCATCATGATTGAAAAACTGTAATGAAATGGGGGGGGGGAGGGAGAGATGTTTGTCTTTCTATAGTCTGCTCCCAGCTGATCAACCCGAGAACATACTGAACACAAGTACTATTTGGAAGGCAACATTATGTGCTCTTAGTAGTAGATTAATGAATGTAATTATCTCCCATTGTGGAAGCAAATGCTGCAAACCCTGTAATTTATAGGGCTCTATAAAGTTCTAATGTGTTTTTATGTCCATAAACTGCTTAACCATAATCTAATGTATTGGTGCCCAACCCTCCCCTTAAGTGGTTTCTCAGCTGTGCAGCGAGGACAAATCCTTCCAACATGGTTGCTTTTGCTTTAATGCTGTCAGGCAGAAGCCCTATCTGACATCTGCATTTCAGCTGGGTAGACCAGCCGGTCAGGCACTGGAGGTGGAAACAGATGCTAGAACCTAACAATTGCCATTCTGGACCGGACCAAAAAGGTTCATCCAGCGGTCTGTCTGCTACTGGAGCCCACCAGGTGCTCCCAAGATGTTCACAAGCGAAGGTGCTAGACAAGTAGTATGAAGGTTGTGGCTACCATCTATCTGGCTGTCCTCAACCAGAGCCAGGGGTTTTTTGGCCCTGGCCCAGCCTGGTGGAACTCTCCGTCTAATGCAGGGTTGCCAACCTCCAGGTACTAGCTGGCGATCTCCTGCTATTACAACTGATCTCCAGCCGGTAGAGATCAGTTCACCTGGAGAAAAATGGCCGCTTTGGCAATTGGACTCTATGGCACTGAAGTCCCTTCCCTCCCCCAAACCCTTCCCTCCTCAGGCTCCACCCAAAAAAACCTCCCGCCGATGCTGAAGAGGGACCTGGCAACCCTAGTCTAATGAGACCTGGGCCTTGTGTAATCTAACCCAATTCCACAGGGTCTGTAAGACGATGTTCTAACAGGCTTATGGTTGAGGGCAGTGACGGCATTACATCTAGAGCCCGGTCTCCTTATCTCCTTACCCCCTTCCTTCCTTTCCTTCCAGCGCGTGTGAGAGCCAGCGTGGTGTAGTGGTTCAGAGTGGTGGACTCTCATCTACAGAACCGGGTTTGATTCCCCGTTCCTCCCTATGAGTGGTAGACTCTAATCTGGTAAACCGGGTCTGATTCCCCCCTCGTCCACATGAAGCCTGCTGGGTGACCTTGGGCTAGTCACAGTTCTCTCCGAACTCTCTCAGCCCCAACTACCTCACAAGGTGTCTGCTATGGGGAGGAGAAAGAAAGGCGATTATAACCTGCTTTGAGACTCCTTAAAGGTAAAGAAAAAGCAGGGTATAAAAACCAGCTCTTCTTCTTCTCTTCTTTTGAACAGGCCTGTGCATATTTCACCCTTAAACACATGGTGGTCATAGGTGGGGCTAAGGGGTACAATTCTGATTATCCCTCTATGCAGTGTAGGGATGCCAACGTCCAGGTACTGGCTGGAAATCTCCTGCTATTACAACTGATCTCCAGCCGTCAGAAATCAGTTCACCTGGAGAAAATGGCTGCGTTGGCAATTGGACTCTATGGCACTGAAGTCTCTCCCCTCCCCAAACCCCGCCCCCCTCAGGCACCACCCCAAAAACCTCCAGCCAGTGGAGAAGAGGGACCTGACAACCCTAATGCATTGTTTGCTACCTAAATGAATGCATGAAAAATGGAGAGAGAAGCCAGGAGCAGATGCAGACGAGACTGTATGTGTATGCACATACAGTCAGTTCAATGTTTGAACATTGGGGCAAGACTGTGAGTACTACCCCCTCTACCTGCACTATGGTTGCCAACCCTCCAGTTGGGACCTGGGGATCTCCCAGAATTACAACTGATCTCCAGGCAGCAGAGTTCAGTTTCCCTGGAGCAAATGGCTGCTTTGGAGGGTGGCCTGTATGGCATTTAGGGTTGCCAGGTCCCTCTTTGCCACAGGCGGGAAGCTTTTGGGGTGGAGCCTGAGGAGGGCGTGGTTTGGGGATGGACTTCAATGCCATAGAGTCCAATTGCTATTTTCTCCAGGTGAGCTGAACTCTATCGGCTGGAGATCAGTTACAATAGCAGGAGATCTCCAGCTAGTACCTGGAGGTTGGCAACCCTAAAGGCATTATACCCCACTGAGCTCGTTTCCCAGGCTCTGCCCCCAAAGCACCAAGAAATTCCCAAACTGGAGCTGCAACCCTGACCCGCACACCTGATGGGAAATACGCCTTCTTGAAAGCCGGATACACATTGCAAGCAGAAATGTGAAAGCAGCAGCGAGGAAGTCAAACAGGCATTTAAATTTAAAAAATTGCCGGAACAAGAGTCCTTGAAATCAATCGTCTCAGTGCTGGAACACAAAGCCATCGCGCAGCCAGGCTGCATGGGAGAGAGAAGAGCAGGGTGCTCGGTGAAAGGAAGAAAAAAAAACCTCATCCAGGAGAAATTAGAATCATTGCCGACAAATGACGAGTGCTTCTTTTCAAGCTGAAGGAAGTACGCCACTCTGCAGCGCTCTCAGAAGCGAGAAATGTGTGACTTGGGTTTAATTACAAGCGACGCAGCCTCCCTAAATGGCCTTCGTTTTCTTCACAGGGCCAGGAAAGCAGTAGGGATTCCTAAGGTTGCCAACACCTGGAGCTTTGGGGGATGGCAAGGGGGGGGGACATTGTGGTGTGGTGGATAGAACAGTGGTTTGGAGCGGTGGACTCTGACCTGGAGAACCGGGTTCGATTCCCCACTCCTCCACATGAGCGGCGGAGGCTAATCTGGTGAACTGGATTTGTTTCCCCACTCCTACAGACGAAGCCAGCTGGGTGACCTTGGGCTAGTCACAGCTCTTGTAGAGCTCTCTCAGCCCCACCTACCTCACAGGGTGCCTGCTGTGGGGAGGGGAAGGGAAGGTGATTGTAAGCCAGTTTGATTCTTCCTTAAGCGATGGAGGAAGTCAGCATTCTTCCTTCTTTTCTTCTTCCTCTTCCTCTTCTTCCTCTTCTTCAATGGGGTATAATGCCATAGAAACCACCCTCCAAGCAGCCATTTTCTCCAGGGGAACTGATCTCTGTGGTCTAGAGATCAGCAGTAACAAGTAGGGGCCCATGAATTTAGTGGGGGAGAGGAAAATCCCATCTCCTCTCCCCCTCCTATTGCTTATCTTACAGTGATGGGGGGGCAGGTAGGCCCGCCACTGGCTCCTGGGCTTCTCCACCATTCCAGGGCTCCGCTGTCACTGTGCTCCCACACTCCATTGCACTTCCGGCCCGGGCTCCCCAGGTTCCCACCACCACACACACACACACACACAGAAAGGGCAATGCTGCCAGGACTGCCGCGCCTCCGGGCTTCCCCCTAGGGTTGCCAGGTCCTTCTTCATCACCAGCGGGAGGTTTTTGGGGTAGAGCCTGGGGGTGGGGGGCGCTATGGCTCAGTGGTAGAGCATCTGCTTGGCATGCAGAAGGTCCCATGTTCAATCCCTGGCATTTCCATTTAAAGGGACTAGGCAAGTAGGTGATGTGAAAGACCTCAGCCTGAGACCCTGGAGAGCCACTGCCGGTCTGAGTAGACAATACAGACTTTGATGGACCAAAAGTCTGATTCAGTATAAAGCAGCTTCATGTGTTGAGGGTGGAGTTTGGGAAAGGGAGAGACTTCAATGCCATAGAGTCCAATTGCCAAAGCAGCCATTTTCTCCAGGGGAACTGATCTCTATCAGCTGGAGATCAGTTGTAATAGCGGGAGATCTCCAGCTAGTACCTGCAGGTTACAGAAACTTTCCTTGTCCTAGAATACTTTATAATTTTTATAATCTTATGACAAGACGGCATAGTAACTTATAATCATAATATTCCAGGCTGACGAAGCCAAACAATTGGTGAAACCGCTATAAATATCCGGGATAGCGTTCCCTCTGTCACCTTATTTGGAGCAGCAAGAGGTGTCCCAGCAGACGTTGATTCTCTGAAGCTTGTTATTGGACTTTGTTCCGTTGGAAAAGAGCCATTGAGCTCCAAGCAAGATTGCATTCACATTGTGAATAGCTGTGTATATATTGTACATATAGATAGTTGTTTTGATTATTGTTGTATTAGCACATTGTTTCATGTAATGCACTTTGAATATATGTTTTTGCTACTATTGCCTACACTGTTTTCTTCTTGCCAGTACCTGCAGGTTGGCATACCTACTCCCCCCCCAAAGGGTGACACTCCCGAGACTGCAAAGGCTCCTGGCTCTCCCCCCACACCTGAAGGGGGACACTGGACAAAGTGGCCACCGGCAGTTCAAACAGTAAGAGTGTTGTCTGCAGATGTGCAGACAATGATTTTTTTTAATCGATAGAATTTAAAGCCCCTGTGTTGTTGTTTTTAAATTTAAGATCTTTCTGCAGACCTAGGGGATTCCCCAAGTCTGCAGAAACATCTGTACTAAGGTTGCCAGGTTGCTTGGAATGGCGGTCAATTGCCCGCCAATCCATCTGCTGGCTGACAGTGAGGATTGTGTGTGGTCGCAAGCAACACAATCCCATTACTTCCGGTTTACTGCCAGAAAGCATGACAAGACGATTTATTTATTTATTATTTATTTTATTCCACTTTTACTCTGCCCTCCCTGGCCCAAAGGCCAGGCTCAGGGTGGCTCACAAATGGGGGTTTGAGTGGTAAATCATCTCATTGTGCTGCGCCTGCAGTGCTTCTGGAAGTAAACTGGAAGTGACAGGGTCGCGTTGCTCGGGGCCACACGTGTGCAGTCCTTGCTCCCCAAATTTCCTGCCAGGGTGGGACTGGCAACTCTAATCTGTATGAGGTCAATCTGCCCCCTATCTGTGGATTTAAGTATCCACAGGCAGGGGGGCAGATTTAGGAATTAGATATACAGGCCTTTTATGCATGCCTGTTTCCCTCGCAGTCACCCCTCCGATGACTTTGGGTCTTTGTGTTGATCATGCATGCCGTTTCCGACTATCAGAGGTCGCCTCGCTCTCCCCCGCGTTTCCCCGTGTTTTGCCCACGTTTTAAAATTTGAAATAAAACAGATCCCCCAAAACGCAGGCAAAACGCGGGGAAAGGCAAGGGGAGAGCGAGGCGACCTCTGACGGTTGGAAACGACATGCACAATCACAACAGAGACCCAAAGTTATCGGAAGGGTGACGGCGAGTGAAACAGCCATCCGTAAAAGACCACAGATAGCAGGAGATCTCCAGGCAGCATCTTGAGGCTGGCAACCCTAATGGATTTCCCATCCCCTCAAACCCAAGAAGCTTTGCCCTGAGGGCAGAACAGAAGAGATGATCCCACAGGGACGTGGCCAAGGGAATCAGCCCAAAGGTATGTCTCACTTCTCCACTGCCTGCCACTCATTAGCTTGACCTCCATCCATAACAGATCACGGGTTCGTTTGCTCTCTTGACTCTTAGGCTACTGTTGTCTTTAGACAACCCACCCCCAAAAAACTGGCATTCAGCTAGACAGAGAGGTCTGGAGGGTGGATAAATAAGTCAAACTACTTTTATTTTTACATTTAGTATTTAGAGTCCTTTTTAAAAGGAAAATATCATATTTTACCTACAGGAAATTAAAGCACATTGTATAATCCTAACCAGAGATATCCTTTTCAAGGCCATTGATTTCAATGGCCTCAGAATGACATAACTGCTTAAGATTGCACTATAAAGTACCCAGTAGTTAGTGAAAACGGTCAAAACCAAAGAGGATCAATACAAAACGAGAAAACCACCAGCAGCAAAAAGCCCTAACAATGCAATGTAGCAAACACCAGAATAAATTTAGGTTAGTTACAAGATTATACTTGATATATGGTGTCAGTATAATACCATCAGTTTGCACAGTGCTTTGCGTGATAACAATTAAAAGCCAACAAAAGCAAGTGCTTTTTTCCTCAGTCGACCATAGGGTTGTGCATATTGATAAACCTGAACCGAAAATAAACTCAAAATTAGCCATTTCGGTAATTTCTGGCCTTTGGGATTAATGAATGCCAAAACCTGGGGGCCTCCCCAAAGCCGAAGAGGCGAGTGAAATTCCTGAAAAAGCAGAATATTCGGCTTTTCAGGTTCGGTATTCGCCTTTCCTCTGTGCTTCCTCCCATTTTTCTATCTTTGTTTTTTTTACTGGTTTTGTTATGGCCCCATAGTTGGGGGCCTTTTGAGATGGGGATTGTGTAATTGGAGCCAACTTGGTCTGACCAACCTTTTAACTGATTGATCTGGATCAAACAAGGTTTTTTTAAAAAATGGGGCTCACCGAGTCCCATCTGGAGGGTTATACCCTCCAACTAAAAAGAGCCAGCTTCAACAGCTGCTGACCACCAGGTTTCCTCATCCACATGGATGAGCAATCTCCTTCAGACAGCCCCCGTGGTCAAGACTTCGGCTGGCTCCTATCTCACCCTCTCCCTGAAAACCTGCTGTCAAACTGAAGATTGCCCCAAGTAGAGGCTTCATTTCCCCACACCATAACCATCTCTTGAAATCATATTTTTGATGACAACCATAAAGGACTATTCATAGAATGTCATTTGCCATCAAAAGAAATGTTTTCCATGTCTTATTTCTCTTGCATTTAAGCCTTTTTCCTCTGTTTGGAAGATGATTTGCATGGATATCAATCTGTGTGCCCCAGATATGAAGGCAGCACCCAGACTTTGAGGCGCCAGCCTGGCAATCAGCTCTTTCCACCAGTCCTCAGCAACACTGAACTTCTGAAGCTGAAACAGCTGGACAGCTCGGCTGGCAAATGCCCGGAGGCTGGGGGCGACCCCTTTGCAGGCCCATAAAATTGGACCCCTTGCCCCAAAGTTCACCAAACTTTGGTGAATGTCTAAGGAGAGGCCCTTGCAGCCACACTGCAAATTTGGGGACTCTACATCCAAAAATGTCCCCACAAGAGCTTTGAAAAAATCCCTATAGACTATAATGGGCCTGAATTTTTCGGTAACTCCGGTAATAAGCCGAATGCCAATATTTACTGGTAAATTTGAGCTCAAACGGTAAATTCACCTTTTTTTTTTTTTTTTTTTTTTTTGCACAAGCCTAGTCCACAGACTTGCAAAACTTTCTGACACAAGATGTGGTGATGGCAAATAGCTTAGTTGGCTTTTTTTTAGAGGGGATTAGTCATGGAGGAGGTCTAGCACCAGCTACTGGCAGTAATAGTTAAGCAGCATGGTGTAGTGGTTAAGAGTGGTGCACTGTAATCTGGAGAACTGGGTTTGATTCCCCACTCCTCCACATGAGCAGTGGACCCCAATCTGGTGAACCGGGTTAGTTTCTCCACTCCTCCACATGAAGCTTGTCAGGTGACCTTGGGCTAGTCACAGCTCTCTTAGAGCTCTCCCAGCCCCACCTACCTCACAAGGAGTCTTTTGTGGGGAGGGGAAGGGAAGGTGATATTGTAAGCCGTTTTGAGACTCCTTACAGTAGAGAAAAACAACTCCTTCTCCTCCTTCTCCTTCTGTAGTCTAGCCCCAAGTCCACCACCCAGAAAATACATGATTTGAACCTTTGCCATTTCTTTCATTTTATTGTGTATCTCAGGGGGTCTAATTTATCAAGCCCCCTGCCAAGGGATACGCCTTTCCCCTGGTTTCTCCATTTAAAAGCACTTCTCTTGTCATAGAACTTTATGAATTGCCCCGCTTCAAGCAGTGCTGCCAAGGCACTTGGTTGGCACCGACGCTGTCCATTAAGCATCTCCAGGTCTGCCTTGCTTTGACCCCAAAGTGGCTTCTGCATCTCCACTCCTTTAAGATGACTCAAAGTGGATTTAAACTGTGCATATACCCATAAGTAAAGCCTTCTCTCAATTGATTTGTCTTTTTCTGATGTGCTCTCGCAAGAAGCACGATAATAAACTCTTATTTCTCCAGCGAGAGATTATTGGGTTTTTATTTGAGTTCCTCCTTGTTTCGTCTCTCAGGAACCTGTACTCTTGTACTAGTGCCTTGGCTTTAGTTCTCATTAAAGAATAAAAAAAGCTTACAAATTCAATCAATCTTGGAGGTTTGCCAAGATGAGTCTTTGCTTCAGCTCCAGCGACAGCACTCTTTTAAAAGCATTTCATTCAGCTCTACACACATATGGTCTCACACTGCTAGAGCCCACTGGTACATGCTCGTAGGGTTGCCAACCTCCAGGTGGTACAACCCAAAGAAAAAACACCAATGCTGTAATGAATATAGTCAGGGCCGGATTTAGGTTTGATGAGGCCCTAAACTATTGAAGGTAATGGGGCCCTTTATATGTCCAGCTGTCTTTGGCAACAACAAATTGTTGCTGTTTTTTGTGTTGAATATATGCTATATGGTAATTTATGGACCTAATAGGTATCTAAAGCCATTTGCACATAACAAAATATGCATTTTATCAAAGTAATTGTTGAACTGAAATACAATTAAGAAGTAGTATATTAATAGTGAAATAATTATTATTTCCTTTAAAAAAATTTGGGGCCCCCAAGAGAGTGGGGCCCTAAGCTAAAGCTTGTTTAGCTTATACGTAAATCCGGCACTGAATATAGTCATAAATAAATACACAGCACACTGGCTCAGTATCAACAATCTATTACATAATACTGACACTACTTAACTATCTATAGACACTTTGGGCAGAAACGGGAGTGTGATCTTAACCCTCGTTTGGTAGATTAAATTCTGGATAGAAGGCTGAAGAAGCCTCTTTGATGGCGAAAATGTGGGTCAGAACTGGTGGCGTGTTTCCTGTCTTATCTACTAAATGACCTCACATCTGAAGAACCTGTCTTGTCTGCTAAATGACTTCACATCTAAAGAAGATGGCTACATATTTATTTGGATTCTAGTAGCTTGGACTGTGGTTGAAAGACTGCATCATTGACAGCTTTCCTAAGGTAGATTTGTCTAATTGCACGTTTGTATGTGTATGTGCATGGGGACAGTATAGTTAGTTGTGTGTAGTGTCTATAGATAGTTAAGCAGTGTTAGTATTATGTAATAGATTGTTGATACTGAGCCAGTGTGCTGTGTATTTATTTATAACCTCCAGGTGGTAGCTGGAGATCTGGGGCTACAACTGATCTCCAGGTGACAGATCAGTTCACCTGGAGAAAAGGGACTCTTTGGAAGGTAGACGCCATAGCATTATACTCCATTGAAGTCTCTCCCCTCCCCAAACCTGACCCTCCTCAGGCTACATCCTCAAAATCTCCAGGTATTTTCCCAACCAGAGCTGGCAACCCTGTCTCATAGCCATTTCATTTGCCTTTAGGGGGCACACCAAGGTATTGCATAGAGTGGGCACATGAACAGGTAATTCGCAGCCTAATAAAATCCAGGCTGGGTAACTGGAAAATGTTTTTTAAAAAACTTAAATAGGGCTCTTGGTTCTTCTCTAAAGGAACTTGCTGCAGGAAGAGAATTACTGTGAAAAACTACCATCTCAGAAGACCATTACAAGTCCCCCTATTTCAACAATGCACTGAAATCAGAGAGCCACTGTAAAAATAAGAGGCACTTACATTCATCTTCTTCCCTCCACTGAACCCATGAAATGCATGTCTCTAAACATAAAATCAGGCACAGAAACAAGGCATAAAACATTTGAGTCAAGGCTCAGTGCTATCTAAACTAGATCCTTAGAAGGCCCATATATAGGAGAAGGCATTCACAATGCACCAGCAAAAAAAAAAAAAAAGTGATGGGAAACACCTGGAGATTTTGGGGATGGAGCATAAGGAGAGCGGGGTTTGGGGAGGGGAGGGACTTCAATGCCATAGAGTCCACTTTCCCAAAGGGCCATTTTCTCCTGGGGAACTGATCTCTACTGGCTGGAGATCGGTTGTGAATAGCAGGAGATCTCCAGCCACCACCTGGAGGTTAATTCAATAAAGAAACAGCACACGGCTCAAATAATACAATCCAAAATATTTGTACAATCCAAAATATTTGTGTAATCAATCAGTACAATAACACAAGCAGCCCATATGCATAAATCACTCTGTCCCGGGGCGAGCCCCTCCCCGCATCGCCCGGGCCGTTCCAGGTCTCCCCCCCCGGGGGAAGGAATCCCACTCACCGGGGGTGGGGGGGCGACCCGCAGGCCAAACGGGCCACCCCGCCGACGGCCGGACCTCCGCCCCGACTGCAGCCCGGGGCCCGGGGGAAAACCGGCCTCAGCGGCCCGGCCGCAGCGCCGGATGCGGCGGCGGCGGCCCGCGCGCCTGCAGCCCAGCCCGCTCAACAGCTGAGCCGCGGGAGGGCGCGGCCGGGGCCAGGGAGCACACGCCGGCTCCCCATGTTAAGGCCGGTCACCTGGCCCAGTGTCGGCCCTTATTTGGGAATTCGGGGCGGGCCTTGAGGGAGGAAGGGGCGGGGCCTCTCTGGCCTGGAGGGGATATAAGGCCAGAGAGGAGCCTGGGCCGGGGAGGAACAGCAGCTACAGGAGGCAAGGGCGGAGCTGACCCAGAGCAACCTGGCTGCATCCGAGGGGGAGACCAGTTCTGATTCCCCCTCGGACTGGTCTGAGGCCGAGGAGGCTCCTCCGGCCGGACCCTCCTCCAGGGCAGAAACCCCAAAGGCAACGGCGGCACCAGGGGGGCGCGACACACTCATATGCAATACATGACAAATATAACACATAACAAGGGCATAAACTACGCCCTGGAGTATCTATAAGTCTCTGCAGGATACAAAAGGGTTACTTGTTGAGAGCAGCAAATGTAGGAAAGTCCCCACGGCTAAGATGAGCAGTGCGACTGAAAATAGACCATCCCGAAGCCTGGAACCACTCAAAGGAGTGCTGATAAGGTTTTTTGTTAGTGTTACCACCTGGAGGTTGGCAACCCTAGGGTGGAGCCTGAGGAGGGCAGGGTTTGGGAAGAGGAGGGACCTCAGCAGGGTACAATGCCATAGAGTCCACCCTCCCAAGCAGCCTTTGTCTCTAGGGGAACTGAACTTTATTGTCTGGAGATCAGTTGTAATACTGGGAGACAGCCAGACCCCACCTGGAAATTGGCAACTCTAGGGTTCCCCAATGTTTTTGAGCCTGAGGGTGCCTTTGGAATTCTGATGCAGAGTTAGGGTTGCCAGCCTCCAGGTATTGTAATCAAACAAACGGCTTACAAGTGCTTACAGGAGCATGGAATTCAAAGTATGGCACCAAATAAATATTTCCAATATAGGAAAGAGACAAAGCAATACTTGCAATTAGAAGAATATAACGAGAATATTGAAAACAGGTACACTTCTAAAGCAACAAATATACAACAATGGGTGAAGTCCCAAAACAAACACAGTTGTAAAAATATGCCGGCGTAAACGCTCAGTATATTTGTTATATACATATATGCATTGCCGGCACGTCCGGGATAAACCCGGAAGTGACATCATCACACCGCACACGTGGATCACTTCCTCCCCTTCGGCTGGCCTGCTTCCGCCTGTCGATCAACTGGGGAGGGGTGGGCAGCCCGGTTAACTGGCGGGCAATTGCCCGTCATAACCGGGCAAAAGGGAAGCCTAGATGTATACCACACTGAGTTTCTTGGGGAAAGATGGGATAAAGATGTATTAAAATAAACCAATTAATAAAATTAGTCTAGAGAAGCCCAATGCTGGCTGCCCCTGCCCCCCCCATTTTGATTCCCCATTGATCTCCATCCCCTTCCTTACATCTCAAACGGGCCTCAGGAAAAGAGTATTCTACATGCCAAAAGATCTCCTCTACAACCTTGTGGTTGCTTGCTCTCAGAGAAGCGCAACTAGCCAACAGCACTAGCCATAAGTCTGCAGCAAGGCCTCATTAAGGTGAAGTGTCCCTTTTGGTGACTACGCCTACCCACGTAGCACAATTCACTTCTACAAACCAACCCAGAGAAAATTCAGTACAGCCTTTTCACTGAACTTTTGCTTTCATTCTCTTACTCCATCAATTTCCCCCCCCCCCTCGTTTCTGCTTGGAGCCAAACAAGAAATGCTACTAGAATGGAATCGCCCATTCAAAGAACAGAAAATAAGTTCAAAATAATGCAGCAAAAGATAATTGGGGGGAGGGCATGCAGACTGCTAGGGATTAATTTTACCCAACTAGTTGACAAAGACAACACACCATTGGGTATTATGATAGCAGCCCTGTTCGGTCATTACATTTAACTGCATGCATGGGACAATTGGATTACACATGATCCACCCAATATATGCATGATCACCATGTTTTCTGAAAGAGGCAAAACATGTATATTCCAGTTTGGAAACATGCATACCAGACTCCAGATTATTTGGGGGGTCTGGTACACATATAATGGGAGTGGAAAGCCGTGTGTTGCCCCTTTCAAATGAACCTGAGATTACACATATCAGAAAGATGGTATTGGCTGCATTTATCTGTACGTGCGGGCACAGCACCAGGAACGTAACATCTGAAAAGGGCTATTTCACAGCAATTGTTTCTACCAGCCTTTGAAATATTTAGTTAAATCCCTTTCAAGAGTAGAGCAGGAGAGTAGGCTTAAAATAATTTACAAGGGAGTTCCAAGAACTGGGAATCTTTCTGGTTTCTGTGTAGCTCAAAAATAAAGATTGGGTCAACATTCATGAACTCAAGCTAGGGCTGCCAGCCTCCAGGTACTAGCTGGAGATCTCCTGCTATTACAACTGATCTCCAGCTGATAGAAACCAGTTCCCCAGGAGAAAATGGCCGCTTTGGCAATTGGACTCTATGACATTGAAACCCCTCCCCAAACCCCTCCCTCCTCAGGCTCCACCGCAAAAACCTCCCACCGGTGGCGAAGAGGAACCTGCCATCAGGATTGGCAACCCTCTGAAACGTTACATTTCCAAAGAGTACAGGAGTAATCTGCTATTGGGGTGGCTTTTAAAACAGGAGAGCAGCCCTAAGTGGGCCCTTTTTTATTTACAAATTATTCTCATCAGCTTTCTCTAGCATGCAGGGGTTGATGGGAACAGTAGTTTTTACAGCCCCATGAACTGAATCTTAAGACCGAGAAGACACAAATTCTTATCAGCCCGCAGCATTCCAGTAAGCTTCAAGTCTGTGCCAACTGCTAATACTTGCCTGCAAGATGATAAATGCTAACAACTGTGTATACACAAACACGGTTAATTTTAAATCGCAAACAAACCATCAATACCAGTGTATAGGGTGCCTGACTCAGGACAGAACGGGTGTTTCAAGCAGAGCAAGTCTGATTTTAAAGCACGTTATCTGCACAAAGCAAAGCATCACTCACTACCCAAAAGTCTAGATCCTCGTTGATTTTGATTCTATGTCAAAACTAACCTGTCTGCTGTTAAGATGTTATAGGGGCTCACACCTGATGCACTTTTATATGTGTTATATTATGTATGTATATCTGGTATGTTTTTATGCTGGTCTTGGACCGTATTAAACTCTCTTTGTACTTTCTAACCTGTCTGCTAAAAAAACAACCATTATTAGATTATTTTAGGTGCAAATGGCAACCGTTATATGATAAAAATGAAGAGAAGAAGAGTTTTTTTTTTTATAAGCCGACTTTCTCTACCACTTAAGGGAGACTCAAAGCGGCTTACAATCACCTTACCTTCCCCTCCCCACAACAGACACCCTGTGAGGTAGGTGAGGCTAAGAGAATGTGACTTGCTCAAGGTCACCCAGCAGGCTTCGTGTGTAGGAATGGGGAAACAAACCCAGTTCACCAGATTAGCCTCCGCCGCTCATGTGGAGGAGTGGGGAATCAATCCCGGTTCTCCAGATCAGACTCCACCGCTCCAAACCACCGCTCTTAACCACTGCACCACACTGGCTCCCAATTCATTATTGAATTTAGCTAATTGTATTTAGTAGAATAAGCAGAATCTTAAATAAGCCATAGATATATTAAGGACTAGTCATTAAGGGAAGAAAGTTTTAGAGTTGATATTGGCAGAGAATTTATTAGCATGGGTTTATATGACGACTATTAGACCATATATTTTAATGTTAGAAAAAATGTAGGATGCACTCTAAACTAAATTGATTTCTGAGATACGTTATGAATGTACTGATCAAACCTGGACACAGAAACCCAATTCCTTCCCGTTTTCCCTTTCCCCATCCCTCTTTTAATTCTGTACCCTAACAAATCTAATAAAAAATGATTTATTAAAAAAAGTCTAGGTCCTCTTTAAAAAATAAATAAAAGATTTGCCCTCCAAGAGGCACCGCCGTGCCAAATACAAACAGGGTTCTTTCAGGACAAACATAATCAAGACTCCGAGGGAAAACTTTAGTGTGGAATGATTATTTATCTAAATTAACATTCCACTCCAGATGAGGCAATTAATTAGGCAAAAGGAGGGAAAAAAATCTTTAGCACTTTTGCTCTGATAATTAACTATGTTAAGACTTCTAATGAAAATATACTACTGTACCTTGGGGAAAGAAAATTTCACCAGTTCAAGGCTAATTTCCAACTAATTCCCCCATCCCTGCAATAATTCCATCACCAACTCAAATCAGGTCAGCACAGGAGCAAGAGAAGGCACTTCTCAGGGGGCTTTACCTTTTGCAAAGTTGTCGGCAGCCACAGAAGGAACCTCATTCGGGACGATAAAGTATTGCTTTGAGCATCGAAACGGAACTGGACTGCCACCACCACCTCCTCCTGGGAAGCTATATGAACTGTACACTGGTTGTTTAAATTTGTTGGTAGGCAGATGGATTAAAAGCCACATCCACTGCATGAAAATAATAGTAATAAGAACATAAGAAAAAAACAAGGCCCATCAAGTCCAGCAGTCTTTTCACACAGCGGCCAACCAAGTGCCTCTAGGAAGCCCACAAACAAGACAACTGCCTGGGTTCCAAAGCACCTAACAGAATAGGCATGCTCCTCTGATCCTGGAGAGAACAGATATGCATCATGACTAGTATCAACAAATAAATCTATTTTATACATTGTGCACAGTTGTATTTAAAAGCACAGGGCCTAAAATACAGGTTTCCTAAAAAGCACAAACATAGCTAACAAATATAACCAACACATAACAGTTGATGTTAGGCATTCCTTTCTTCACGTTTGTTGATGTAATACACATCCTGAAACACTGGACACTGTATACAAGGTAGGGTTGCAACTTGCCAGGTCCCTCTTTATCACCAGCGGGAGGTTTTGGGGGCGGAACCTGAGGAGGGTGGGGTTTGTGGAGGGGAGGGGCTTCAATGCCATAGAGTCCAATGGCCAAAGCGGCCATTTCCTTCAGGTAAACTGATCTCGATCAGCTGGAGATCAGTCATAGCAGGAGATTTCCAGCTACTACCTGGAGGTTGGCAACCCTAATACAAGGTGTGAGCCAGGAGCCATGTTTTAAGATGCATGGACTAACTATTTTAACATAAAGCCACACAGAATAAAAGGCATATTTGTTTATATGTCAGGTCGCGTATTGTAAAATTGTGAATGTATGACCACTGAGGAAAGCCTCTAAAAGTAGAGTTACCAGGTCCCTCTTCGCCACCGGCAAGAGGTTTTTGGGATGGAGCCTGAGGAGGGCAGGATTGGAGGAAGGGAGGGACCTTCAATGCCATAGAGTCCAATTGCCAAAAGCAGCCATTTTCTCCAGAGGAACTGATCTCTATCGGCTGGAGGTCAGTTGTAATAGCAGGAGATCTCCAGCTAGTACCTGGAGGTTGGCAACTGTATGTAAAAGGCCAAAATGCATCTGGTCAGACTTTGGTCATTTTATTGAATTAGACCGTTTAGCTCAATTCCTTTGGCTTCCCCTGACTTTTAGGTTGAGTTTCTCTCCCCCTCCTTTTCTTCAGTTGTTGGTTGGAGAAAATAACCCATGAAGTTTGGGTCCTCAGTAATAATTAGACCCTTGCAGGAGTATCTGATAAAGACTTCAATGCACCGAAGAAAAACAGAGGGAGGGAGAAATGATGGCCAAGCCGAGCTAAACGATGCACGTACTCTTTTTTTGTTTTCAAGATCGGCAACAAATATTCCATCTGCCCTCCAGCTAAATAAATATATAAAATCAAGCCCACAGATGAGCGCGTTTTTCATTTAGTAGCAGCTGCCGGCAACAGCGTCTCCGCGCCCTCATATTCCTATTAACCGAGCCGCTGCTGATTTATTAAAGGCTAAGACACATCAAAACAAATGCCTGTGACATCACTTATATGGCTGTTTACAGCACTTTAATGGGGTTACATAAAAGGGCAACATGGCTGAAATGGGAGGTTGCTTACGAGCTCATCAAGAAGAGGGCAGAGAGCTGCCCTCCTCCCTCATAAAATCCTGGGAGAGGAAGCCCATAGAGCCGGCTGCAGAGCAGGCAGTAAACAGGGAGGGTTTTGAATACAGTATCCACCCTGTTTCAAGCCCCCACCCCATTAAAAAAAGTATTTGGTTTGATTTTGCTTCTCTCTTGTTCAGAGAAATGACTGGGTTGGATGCAGGGCTCTGTCCACCGCAGGAAGCAAGCACAGCGGGAATTCTCTGGCTCCCCTCGCGCCTGCAGCCCACTGAGCGGGGTGCCAACCTCCAGGTGAGGCCTGGGGATTTCCCAGAATCAAAACTGATCTCCTAACAATAAAATCATTGCAGAAGAACGCAAATGCCCCTTTCATCCGGATCAAGTGGACTCCCTAGCTAGGGTTGCCAGCTCCAGGTTGGGAAACACCTGGAGGTTTTGGGGGCGGAGCCTGAGGAGGGTGGGGTTGGAAGAGGGGAGGGCCTTCAATGCCATAGAGTCCAATTCCCAAAGCGGCCATTTTCTCCAGGTGAACTGATCTCTATCATCTGGAGAACAGTTGTAATAGCAGAAGATCTCCAGCCACCACCTGGAGGTTGGCAACCCTAGCCCCTATTATTTTAGCATGTTCACAAAATAATATTGCACAAAATAAATATATCGCTCTCTGGATAAAACAGCTAATGACACTGTCTGAGAAGCGGATACTGGGTTACCTGCTGTCAAGTAGATCGGTGAACGGCGTGAGAGACGTGGCAACTTTTCTCTTTATAGTGTCAAGAAGAAATTAATCTTCATCCCCCCACCACCATCTTTATTAAAAATTGTGAAATGGCAGATTAATAGCTAAAGGCTGTTAAATCTAGGGAAAGGAAAACTGATCTCCAGACGACAGCTTCCCTGGAGAAAAAGGCTGCTTTGGAGCGTCCACTCTAAGGCATTAACACCCTGCTGAGGTCCCAAACACCTTCCCCAAGACCCACCCCCAAACCTCCAGGAATTTCTCAGCCCAGAGTTGGAGCACTTTATGCTTTCCCCCTTCAGAGAATTACTGTAGATCCTTACTCTGATAGTTATCTCTTGAAAAGAGAGAATGTTTCTAAACAGTGCCTTGCCTTCCTGCTTCACCTAAGGACTCTTCTGCTTGGTGTTTAAAAGAGGACTCTTAAATTAAGAGCCAGCGCCAGCTCAAAAGCACAAGCCTCTCCATCAGTAACACCGAGGGAAGCAGAGTCTTTTGCCTCACGGCTTTCGCTGGGAATTCCCTTCACAACCATTGACTCCGGAACCCAAAAACCAAGCCCTGGCTTCTCAAAAGCCATCAAAAGGGCCAGCGATTCAAAATATTAGGCTTCTCGTAATTTTTTTAAAAAATATTCTCATTTAAATGTAGATTTTGACCTTACTCATGAAACATTAATCAGTGAATTATGTATTTCAGCTCTTTCTCGGGGAGCCATCGCTCCGTCAACACGGCGCTGTGAATTACTATGATTATTTGCATGCTGCAAGGATAGACCGATCCCCGGTTCATAGGGTTGCCAGCCTCCAGGTTCTAGCTGGAGAACTCCCACTATTACAATTGATCTCCAGCCGACAGAGATCAGTTCCCCTGGAGAAAATCGCCGCTTTGGCAATTGGACTCTATAGCATTGAAGTTAGGGTTGCCAGGTCCTTCTTTGCTATCGGCAGATTTTTGGGGGCAGAGCCTAAGGAGGGTAGGGTTTGGGAGGGGAGGGACTTCAATGCCATAGAGTCCAATTGCCAAAGTGGCCGTTTTCTCCAGGTGAACTGATTTCTATCGGCTGGAGATCAGTTGTAATAGCAGGAGATCTTCTGCTATTACCTGGAGGTTGGAAACCCTAACTGAAGTCCCTCCTCTCTTCAAAACCCGCTCTTCTCAGGCTCTGCCCCCAAAACCTCCCGCCAGTGGCAACCCGACCGGGTTCATCACATTTCCAAAACAGGAAAGGCGGAGGGGGGGAGGAAGCATCCTTCAATATATTGAGAAGGAGAGAGAAAGAGAAGCCTCCGGAAATACCTCTTGATTCTGATCACAAAGGAAGGGCAAATTGGTCTGAAAGAGCTCTCAGCATTCCCAAAGAACAAGACGCTCTGGAGATTAATGGAGGCCTACATTTCTTGATAATAACCACAGACCATTAAGCAGGAAGGGGATGCACACTCACGAACTGCCTTGCTCCTCTCTCTTTATCTTCATCATTATTCAATCTGCTCTCCTCCCCCAGCAGTTCCTTAATCTCCCATTTAAGGTTTTAGGTGTTGTTTAAGAAGAACACACTCGGGGATTTAGCATGGAGCCACATTTTTTTTAAAAAATGCATCCCTATCTAAATTGAGGTCCGCAGGTAGGGTTTAAGAAGAGCACACTTGGGGACTTAGCATGGAGCCACATTTTTTTTTAAAAAATGCATCCCTATCTAAATTGAGGTCCGCAGGTAGGGTTTAAGAAGAGCACACTCGGGGACTTAGCATGGAGCCACATTTTTTTAAATAATGCATCCCTATCTAAATTGAGGTCCGCAGGTAGGGTTGCCAGCTCCGTGTTGGGGAATACCTGGAGATTTTGGGGGCGGAGCCTGAGGAGGGCGGGGTTTGGAGAGGGGAAGGACTTCAATGCCATAGAGTCCAATTGCCAAAGCAGCCATTTTCTCTAAGGGAACTGATTTCTATCGGCAGGAGATAGGGTTGCCAGGTCCTTCTTCACCACTGGCAGGAGATTTCTGGGGTGGAGCCTGAGGAGGGTGGGGTTTGGGGAGGGACTTCAATGCCATAGAGTCCAATGGCCAAAGCGGTCATTTTCTCCAGGGGAACTGATCTCCATCAGCTGGCAACCCTAGCAGGAGATCAGCTGTAATAGTGGGAGATTTCCAGCCACCACCTGGAGGTTGTAATCAAAAGCACAGTTGTAGGCTAGTAACGTATAAACCAACCAAATTTATATTATATTAACGCATATAACATGTGGTATGAAAGAAAAAACAGTACCTATTATATTTTTTTCTTTCATTTACATATAATAGGTACAGTTTTTTCTTTCATGTACATATAATACGTACAGTTTTTTCTTTCATGTAGTGGTACATATAATAGGTACTGTTTTTTCTTTCATACCACATGTTATATGCGTTAATATAATATAAATTTGGTTGGTTTATACTGTACGTTACTAGCCTACAACTGTGCTTTTGATTACTACCACATAATACAGTTGAATTTACTTGTTTGAATACCACCTGGAGGTTGGCAATCGTATCCACACCACCACTGTATTGTGTACAGAGCCCAAACTTCTGAAATAGCAGGAGAGGCATTTGCTGATAGGGATGTGCCAGCCTCTAGATGGGACCTGGGGATCCCCTGGAATTACAGCTCATCTCCTGACTACCGAGGTCAGGTCAGCATAGGTACTGTGTTCGTTGAGATTATCCACACCTGGAGGTTGGCAAGCCTATTTTCTGCTATTTATCCTCACAACAATTCTGAGAGATCGGTTAGGCTGAACGATCCCCAGTATAGAGACACACCACACCAACAGAGCATGCATGCAATAGACAGTATCCTACCTTAGACAGTAGCTCCTTCACTTCAAGAGTCTCTTCTTTCAGCAGAAGAGCCGCTTAAGTTACAGAAGGCTCCTAGTTTTGCTTAGGGTAGCAGGCCACTATTTCCTTCTGGTGACAAGTATCATAGGGTTCCCCAGGAGACAACTTAACAGGGAGAATATGGTGTCGGGTTCAATTCCCCCGTCCTCCACATGAGTGGCGGACGCTAATCTGGTGAACCAGGTTGGTTTCCTCACTCCTCCACATGAAGCCAGCTGGGTGACCTTGGGCTAGTCACAGCTCTCTCAGCCCCACCTACCTCACAGGCTATCTGTTGTGGAGAGGGGAAGGGAAGGCGATTGTAAGCCGGTTTGATTCTGCCTTAAGTGGCAGAGAAAATCGGCATATAAAAAAAACAACTCTTCTTTTTCTTCTTCTTCCTTATAGGACCTGGCGGTCTAGGTTTTGTCCCACACACCCCAGTGCCTGTTATGAGTCCTTAGCTGGCTCAAATTCCCAGCTTCCACTTAAAAAGCAAAAGTAAGTCTCTAGCCCTTGAAGATACAGAGATGGGATTGGAGGCAAAAAAGGCACAAGCAGTATTCTGCTCTATGTGAGGGAGAAAAAAACCCCACACTTCTCCCCAAAGCCAAACAGGCTTTAAGTCTGGTTCCTCTTGGCCTGTTTTGCAAGAGCAAGTTAAGGGCCTTCTTTCACCCTAAAGGCTTTAGGGATCAGCTTCCCTACCTCACAGAGGGTTTCCCACCCAGCTCGTCCTGTGGGTTTGTAAGCTGCAGTCTCCTTGCTAACCTTTCCAAGCTTCAGCTGGGCTCCCCATTTGCTGCAGATGGCCATCTCTCCTTCCTCACCTTCTGCCCCCTTACTTGGCAGGTTCTCCCAGCTGTCTCGGTCCCCTCACTTTGGAAGAGCTACGCTGGAGACTGGATAAAAAAGATGCTGCAATTGACCGAGATGGCGAAGCTTACAGCTTTGATAAACCAGAATGATAATGTACAATTTTGGGGGGAATGGGAGCCTTGGAAAACCTATTGTGAAAATCAGTTTTCAAAGGGACCATTTAAAGGATACTCTTTGATCTAATCCCTTATTTATACTTTGTATTAATTTTATATTAGGCTTTGATTTAATAATGTTGGATAGGATAAGAACAGGTTAATTAAAATAATATTGGGATTAGCAAAAGTTTATACAATTCATTTTTAGATGGAAGAGGGAGAGGGGAAGTCATCTTATTGTTAAATTAGTGATACTAGTTGTTTTTCTTTTTATTATTACTATTATTTTTAGTATTGGATATCGTTTCTGTTGATATGTTAAATGAAGAGAAAAAAAAAAAAAGAGCTATGCTGGGAGAGGACTAAGAAAACGTTTGACGTCGGAAACAGGCCCGTCTGCTTCAATGTTCCTGTTTAGCGAGGAAAGTCCTTCTCCAGGACATGTCATTGCTGTGTGTGTGTAAAGTGCCGTCAAGTCGCAGCCAACTTATGGCGACATCTTTTGGGGGGTTTTCATGGAAAGAGACTAACAGAGGTGGTTTACCAGTGCCTTCCTCTGCACAGCAACCCTGGACTTCCTTGGTGGTCTCCCATCCAAATGCTAACCAGGGCTGACCCTGCTTAGCTTCTGAGATCTGATGAGATCAGGCTAGCCTGGGCCATCCCGGTCAGGGCCATGTCATTGTTAAATCACGAGCCGGCGTGGTGTAGTGGTTAAGAGCGGTGGTTTGGAGCTGTGGATTCTGGTCTGGAGAACCGGTTCGATTCCCCACTCCTCCACATGAGTGGCGGAGGCTAATCTGGTGAATCGGGTTGGTTTCCCCGCTCCTCCACATGAAGCCAGCTGGGTGACCTTGGACCAGTCACAGCTCTGTTAGAGCCCTCTCAGCCCCACCTACATCACAGGGTGTCTGTTGTGGGGAGAGAGAGGGAAGGTGATTGTAAGGCGTTTGAGTCTCCCTTAAGTGGGAGAGAAAGTCGACTTATAAAAAACAACTCTTCTTCTAAACCAATTCTGAGGGAAGTCTGCTCATGTTTTCAAGGGCTCCTGAATCAGAGGGTAGGAATGAAAACCAAAGGATAGTGCTCTCATTTCAGATAGGGTTGCCAGCTAGGGTTGCCAGGTCCCTCTTCGCCACCGGCGGGAAGTTTTTGCGGTGGAGCCTGAGGAGGGCAGGGTTTGGGGAGAAACTTCAATGCCATAGAGTCCAATGGCCAAAGCGGCCATTTTCTCCAGGTGAACTGATCTCTATCGGCTGAAGATCAGTTGTAATAGCAGGAGATCTCCAGCTAGTACCTGGAAGTTGGCAACCCTACACTATTTGGAGATTAGGAACCTTATTAAATGGGGAAGGAGAAATCCTGTCCTATGCTCCATGGAGGAAGGGCATTACAAAAATGGACGATAGATAGGTAGGTAGGTAGATGATAGATGGATGGATGGATAGATGGATGGCTAGATGGATGGATGGATGGATGGATGGATGGATGGATGGATAGATGGATAGATGGATAGATGGATGACAGCTTCAAAGGGAGGGAATAAGACAGAGAAGGGTCTTTTGTGCCCAACTTCACATTCTGACATTTCTCTCAAATATCATTATTTAAAGCCTCCTGATGGCAATACTGAGAAAATGAACTAACCACAGCAGGTTCTGTCTTCCCCCAGGATAGTTTGATGAATTGTGTCAGCGCTCTGATTTGTGTTCGTGGAGTGAGATTCTCAACAGCTGAGCTATTGCCTGAAGCTAGCAAGGAACACCCTATCAGTCCCTCTCCCTTCCAGAGCCCCATCAACTCAAAATGAACTCCTGAATTTTCAGATCTACAGTGAGGCGTTTTTCAAACAACAGGCAAAAATACTGAAAGTGGAGACTGGTCCTCATAGCTTCTGCGAGACAAACTAAACGTGCCGTGGTCCTCTTGGCTGCCGCTGACATTTTCACGTCGTTTAAAGACGCTGCGAGGCAGGCTGCGGCACTGTTTCCCCCACCCCCCCCAAGCCTTATCAAGTACCAAAATGCCCCCCTGGCCATGTGAAGTTTTTGGCCCTCGTTTAGCGTTGCCAACCTCCAGGTACTAGCTGGAGAGATCGCCTGCTATTACAACTGATCTCCAGCCAATAGAGATCTGTTCCCCTGGAGAAAATGGCCACTTGGGCAATCGGACTCTATGGCACTGAAGTCCCTCCCCAAACTCTGCCCTTCTCAGGCTCCGCCCCAAAAACCTCCTGTCGGTGGCGAAAAGGGATCTGGCAAGCCTACCCTCATTTAACTCTGAACTGTCACTCTTCTGAGTTATATTAAATACTAACATGTACCCACAAGTTTCTTTTTTTTTAAATAGCAGTAATAATTATATTTATTTAATTGCTTCAAGCTCTACTCATTAGCACTCAGGGGGCTTTAATTACCACAATAAAATTCACATAAACATCCAACTGAAAGAGATCTTTTAAAGGAGGGAGGAGGAGAGGGAAAATATACTGTAGTGTCTGGAGGACCAGCCAGATCTGGGTTGGGAAATACCTGGATATTTTGGGGGTACAGCCTGAGGAGGAGGAGGAGGAGAGTTGGTTTTTTATGTGCCGACTTTCTCCACCACTTAAGGGAGACTCAAACCAGCTTACAATCACCTTCCCTTCCCCTCCCCACAACAGACACCCTATGAGGTAGGTGAGGCTGAGAGAGTGTGACTAGCCCAAGGTCACCCAGCTGGCTTTGTGTGTAGGAATGGGGAAACAAACCCAGTTCACCAAATTAGCCTCCGCCGGTCATGTGGAGGAGTGGGGAATCAAACGCAGTTCTCCAGATCAGAGTCCACCGCTCCAAAGCAGAAGGGTGGGGTTTGGGGACGGGAGGGCCTTCAGCAGGGTGTCATGGATAACGCCATGGTTCTGCAAACTAGACACCTGTCTCTACCACCAAGAACATTTTATGAGAAGAAAAAGAGTTGGATGCAGAGGGCAGCTAAGTAATTGTATCAAGGTGTATCTTTTCCTACGGTCAGGGCTGGCTCTAGGTAGCCTTTTCACTCAATCCCATCGAATTCCCCTCCTTACTACAGTCCTGCTGTACCTGCCTTTTCTCCACAGGTCCCATGATCCTCAGCATAGTTTTTTTTTGATGTTCAAAAGAGATTTCTCTCTCCCTTTATCACCAGTGGAAAAGTTGGTTGGATCCAACCCTGGGTCTAGGGTTGCCAACCTCCAGGTAGTGGCTGGAGATCTCCTGAGATTTACAACTGATCTCCAGGTGACGGAGATCAGTTCACCTGGAGAAAATGGCTGCTTTGAAAGGTAGACTCTATGGCATTATACCCCATTGAAGCCCCATCCCCTCCCAAGCCTCCCCCTTCCTCAGGATCCACCCCCAAAGTCTCCAGGAGCTGGCAACCCTACCTGGGTCTCACCTTCAGGGGAATTGGGTCTGGGTTTCAAAAGGACCAAGAACTTTTCAGTTCATCACTACAAACCTCCCATTTAAAAAAATTGTGCCATCGCTAGCAATATTTTGAAGGGGAAGGCCACAATTCACACCCCAGTGAATGTGCGTTGTCACATTTTGCGCTCAGGTATCTGTAGTGTAAAACTAAACTATCTTGCAAGAAGCAGTTTTCACACATTCCAAGTTGCATGGGGAATTTTTGACAGGTTTTGGGGATGGGGGAAACACCCAAACCCTACAAGTGTTTGTGGGGAAGTACCTAAGGATAAGGCAACCTACAGGAGTGACAGCATGTTGGCAAAACATCTCTCTGTTCCGTTGCCTCGCTGCTCACTGCCTATCATCCCAGGAGTCCTCGAGAGATGTCCGCTTGCCAAAGGAAAGGAAAGCTGAGCATTTACTGTTCACCAGGTAGATGACAAGAGAAGCACATGTCTACATGAAGCAGCGGAGCGCTTGCTCTGTCGAAAATCCAGCTCCCCGGAGAGACAGAGGCAGAGGTTCTGACACAAATCCATATCTGAGTGGTAAATGGCAAAACCGCATCCACTTCACAAAAATAAGTGAACCCACTCCACAGAGTGACACGTGGAGGGACTAGGGTTGCCAACCCCTTGGTACTAGCTGGAGATCTCCTGCTGTGACAACTGATTTCCAGCCGATAGAGATCAGTTCACCTGGAGAAAATGGCCGCTTGGGCAATTGGACTCTATGGCATTGAAGTCCCTCCCCTCCCAAACCTGGCTCTCCTTGGGCTACATCCCCAAAAACCTCCCGCTGGAGGCAAAGAGGGACCTAGGAACCCTAGGAGTGACTACAGACTCTCTTTCTAGAGCTGTGAAAACATGGAAGCAGAATTGTGTGTGTGGGGAGGGGGGGCGACTCAAACTGTGTGTGTGTGTGTAAAATGCCGTTAAGTCGCAGCCGACTTATGGCGACCCCTTTTTAGGGTTTTCATGGCAAGAGCCTAACAGAGGTGGTTTGCCAGTGCCTTCCTCTGCACAGCAACCCTGGACTTCCTTGGTGGTCTCCCATCCAAATACTAACTAGGGCTGACCCTGCTTGGCTTCTGGGATCTGACGAGATCAAGCTAGCCTGGGCCATCCAGGTCAGGGCTCAAACTACATGGCATGAAATAGGCTCCATGATGTTAAATGTAAATCAAGTGAAGTATTGCAAAGAACGTGGCAGCGACAGACCCATCTGATACGACACCTCCATATGGCGATGAAAGACACAGTCAGGAACATACAATAGCAGCAGAGTTCCAACACTGATCCACTACGGTTTCATCGAAGGATAGGGTTGCCAGGTCCCTCTTCACCACCAGCGGGAGGTTTTGGAGGTGGAGCCTGAGGAGGGCGGGGTTTAGGGAGGGGAGGGGACTTCAATGCCATAGAATCCAATTGCCAAAGTGTTCATTTTCTCCAGGTGAACTGATCTCTATCGGCAGGAGATCAGTTCTCATAGCAGGAGGTTGCTACTACCTGGAGGTTGGCAACCCTATCCAAGGAGCTCAGAAGGGAATAAATGAGGGTTGCCAGCCAACAGGAGTTGGCAGCCAGATGGAGTTTGGAGGGATAGGGAAAGGCTGTCAGCCCATCAACGTCATGTCACTGCCAGGTAAAACCTGGAAGTGAACACATGAACACACGAAGCTGCCTTATACTGAATCAGACCCTTGGTCCATCAAAGTCAGTATTGTCTACTCAGACTGGCAGTGCTCTCCAGGGTCTTAGGCGGAGATGTCACACCTCTACAGGAATTGCCGGAAACTATGGCGAAACCACAGAGATTCAGGTAATTCTTAAGTGGAGTCGCATGACTTCCACATTTTCTCCAGAAGTGATGTAAAACTGTGGCACCAATGACAATTTTTAAATGTATTTTTCTCCCACCAGCTGATGGAGTGGGGGCAGGAAGTGGGGGTTGGTCTCCCGCCGTAGCAGGACACCGGGCAACTCTAGAAATGGTTCTGTCCTACCCAGTTTTACCCTCACAGTGGGTATGCCAAGCAGAGAGAGTGAGAGAAAGAAAGAGGGGGGGGGGGAGGGAGGGAGAGAGAGAGATCCAAGAATACCCAATAAAATTCATGGCACAATGAGGTTTAGCTGCGTTTCCCTAGTTCTAGTCTGACATGCTAACTACTCAGACTACTCTTACACTTCTAGTCTACATCTCAACAGTTTTAACTGCTTTGTTTATATATTTATATGTGTTTTTAATCTTGTTGTAATGCTTTATTGTTCCCCAACTTGGGGAACCTAAGTTGGGTAGAAAGGTTTCTTTGATAAAAATGTTTAAAATAAAATAAATAAATTCATGGCACCTCCAGTTCTGGGAACCATAGTTCCTGGGGGCATTACAATAATGCATTTATGACTAAACTGAGGCGATTGTATTTTGGTCACATTGTGAGAAGACAAGAGTCACTGGAAAAGACAGTCATGCTAGGAAAAGTGGAGGGCAGCAGGAAAAGAGGAAGACCCAAGAAGAGATGGATTGACTCAACAGAGGAAGCCACAGCCCTCAATTTGCAAGATCTGAGCGAGGCTGAGCAAGATAGGACATTTTGGAGCACTTTGATTCATAGGTTCGCCATGAGTCGGAAGCGACTTGACGGCACTTAACACACACGCACACGCACACGAGGTGGGACAGAACTTCTGGAAAACAGACAAGTCCTCCCCACCCCGTCATTGTCAAGGAAGCTCTTAATTATCAAGCCCATTCTGGGCACTGAGGAGAGTCTGCCCTTCACTAGCTCCGGTTGTCTATTACCAACTGTAACTAACAAGGAAAGACACTCACGTTGTGTTATCTGCTTGTCCTATCTCCTTCCAGTTTTACCTGCCTACTCCTTGTACTGTGTCTTCTTTGAACATCAACATACTTGACCGTGTACTTGGCCTCTCCAACTGAACAGACTAATCGGTTGAGTCCATCTAGCAGCCAAACCCTGTGCCTTTTTTTCGCTAGACTCTTGCCCATTGGCTTATTCCCTGACAATGACCCCCATCAAGACAACACTAGCCACATCTCCTGAGAGGAGCCACATCTCTGAGCCAGAACACACAGCCCATCTTCAGTTGCCAGTATACCCTTTGATCTAGAGGCCCATTATTGGCAACTGAACATAAACGGAGTGGGACGCGCAAAACAATACTTGGAAAGCTGGGAGATCTGCAAAGACAGAGGGTGAAACATGCTGGTGGGGAACAGGTTGCCTGCCTGTTGGACGAGTGGCAGGTTGGTAGATAAAATAATGACTTAATTTTCTGTAAGAAGACGGAAAGGAAAGGAGAAAGGGAAAAAGGAAAGGGTGGATAAGTCACAAATATTAAAGCAGAAAGAAGACTGGAAGGAAAAATAATTCAGATTCCTAAATAGGAATTAGTCAATTTCCATCGTTTCAGTTTAGGGTTCAATCCCTCTCTACTCCTTGGAAATTCAATCTGAAAGCTCTTCTCTCAATGTTTGCATATTGTGATGGAGCAGAACTTCAGAAGCAGAGAGGGAATGGTCCATTCCTTGCCTCCCCTCCTCCATTTTTTCCATCCAGTTCCTGAAATGACAGCAGGCAAGGGAACAGCAATTTCCAGTCCATGTGCTAAGAGACAGAACAAGTCTCACAGCCTGCAAGTGGGACGCAGAGAAGCAATTCAGGCACTTACAGAACCATTTCCAAAGGTCTGAATTGAGTCTCGAAACTCAAACTTGGCCAGACGGCTCGTTGAAGAGACCCTTGAGAAGGGGAGCAATCTGACAAGCAGTCTGAAGGCAACGCGGACACTGTTCCAGCTGCACAAACTGATCTAACAGGATTGCAAAACGGCCTTTATTTAGAAAATGCAGGGGAGGACATATTTATCACCAGCCAGAGGTTGAAGGGCCACTGGGAGGTGGCACCCCTTCCCCGCCAGGAAGAGCATCATCTTCAGATAAAACCCACCCTGCCTCATCCATCAGCCACAGTATAAGCCAATACCCCTGAACCTGGAAGATCCATTTACCAACGGCTGTATTGTCCGGGCGTTATTGCCGAATTCCAAAAGACCAGCGTTTTTGTATCTGTAGAACATCTGCTCTGGAGGACTTATACCACTACTTATTTGAATGCCCTCTATATGTGGAGGCCAGGGCTAAATTACTTGCCGGGTTGGTTTCTGGCCTAAACACTTGTCCTAGAGCCGAGAAACTAGTGTTTTTGTTGAAAGATACCGATGGGTTTGTCTCTCATAGGACTGCCCTGTATGCTCTGGCAGCAAAGAAAATGCTCAGGGAGCTGATCCTTCAAGTTGATTTCAATGGTCACTAGGTCCCATTGGCCGATTGGGACACCACCACAATTATAGTTATTATTTTTCATTGTTGTTGTTTTTGTATGCATCGATTTAACACAGTTTTATTATGTATATTTATTATTAATCCAGAATTGTATTAACCTAATATTTTTTCTGTTATTATGTATCTGTGGTATCCTTGATATGTTTGTAATGGCCTATGGCTAAATGCAAATAAAACCATTCATTCATTCAGTGGAAGATCCATTTCATCATCATGCTTGTAATCATTGATCTTTCCTCCACAAATATACCTCATTGCCATTTATAAACCCCATGTATTCTGGTGATTAGTTTTGGACTAGGACTGTAGAGACCTGGACTCAAATCTCCCATGGGTTATGAACCTCACTAGGGCTGCATCCACACACCATTAGATGTTACACTCTAGGAATCATTCGCAACTGGATTGTCTTGTGTGGACAACCCAGTCTGGCTGCAAGTAACTGCAGCCAACAAGGTGCAGCCTAGACAACCAGCCACTCTCTCTCATCCTAACCTGCCTCAAAGGATTATTGTGAGAATAAAATCAATGAGAGGAGAACTACACAAGCTAGCCTGATCTCCTTATTCGAAGAGCAGGATAAAAATGCAGTAGTTTGAAATCCATCCAACCCAGCATCTACCTACATAAGAAAATTATGTGCTGAAAAGTTGTTTCATTAGGTTGAGGTTGAGGTCCAGTGGGCTATTCGAAGGCTAATGTTTGTAGTTTAAATAATTATTTTGACCTAACACACTGTTTGATGTATACACATCCTTAGAAGCCCCGCATAAAATGCAAGGTGGGACATGGGAGCCATGTTGTAGTGTACAAGGAATAAATAATTTAACAAGAAGCCTCATAATACTAGAAGGGCTTTTATGTATTTTCTACCATGCATTGTGATATTATATTGTTAGGATGTGTGCTAGACTACAATTCTATGTCTGACCACTGAGGAAGGCCTTTTCGAGGCCGAAACGCATTTGGTCCTTATTTGGTCCTACTTTGGTCATTATACGGTTTCACATCAACCGTGTATGAGTTTCATGTATTATTGACTGTGAACGACTCGTCTATGACATAGGCCTTATGTTTTTAACTTTACTGTGCACCATATTAAAATTTATATATTTGTAATGTTAGTATTTTCTAGCTCAACCTTTTCGGTTTGGGTTCAACATTTTGGTTGAGTTTAATTTGTTGTTGAAATAATCAGACCGTAGAAGCAACGTTCTAAAACTCTGCCCACAATCTACTTGCTTATACAACATCAGCATACACTGCTGAGGATGCCATCATAGAGACCACAGTCCATCAACACCATCATCACTCACAAAGTCCACCCCTATACCCTTCTCTAGTTAGAATCATAGAGTTGGGAGGGGCCAGACAGGCCATCTAGTCCAACCCCCTGCTAAATGCAGGATCAGCTGAGAGTGGGGGATGGGGGAACCTTTTTTCCGCCAAGGGCATTTGGATATTTATAACAGCATTCGCGTGCCATACAAAATTATCAACTTAAAAATTAGCCGACCAAGCCCCAAGCAGGCAGCTGCCCCAGATGACACCCCCCCGGCACGGGCAAGCAGGCAGGCATCCAACAGGTGGCGCACTTGCACACCTGGTGGCACAGGATGGTCTGTTGCACCAGCTGGGCATAGCCGTCCAGCTGCACACTAGAGTTGCTCCTGCTCTGCATGGTTGGGGCCGGATTCTACAGCTGGCTCCTGCTACCTCTGCCTGCAGGGATGAAATGAAGGCACACTGGCTATGAACTCGCCCACCCCCGCACATTCTGGCCCTACCCCCTTTAACCCCTCCATTGTCACCACTTCCACCCCTAGCTCTCTTGTACAAAAGTAATACGTTTCTCCATGGCCCGTGTGGGAAAGGGTTAACACAGTTTCTTGGGCGGTCCTAGCAGCTCCATAGCTAACAACTCTTCTGCAAGGGGGAAAAAGGTTCCTTTTCTCAGCAAAACAAACTCACATCCGCTTTGAATAGAGGCTATTCCTGTCCGCAGGAGGGGGCGAATCACCAGTCTTAGATTCTTCTGAGCTAGAGATCTGCCAGGACCCACAAAGGGCCAGACCAAATGATTTTGTGGGCCTTAAACAGCTCCTGGGCCTGACGTTCCCCATCCCTGGCCTAAAGCATCCCTAACAAGTGTTTGTCTGGCCGCTGCTTAAAGACTGCCAGTGAGGGGGAGCTCACCACCTCCCTAGGCAGCTGATTCCACTGTTGAACAACTCTTACTGTAAATAAAAAAATTCCTAATATCCAGCTAGTACCTTTCCATCCATAATTTATACACATTATTGCGAGTCCTATCCTCTGATGCCAACAAGAACAGCTCCCTGCCGTCCTCTAAGTGAAAGCCCTTCAAATATTCAAAGAGAGCAATCACGTCCCCCCTCAACCTCCTCTTTTCCAGACTAAACATTCCCAAGTCCCTCAGCCGTTCCTCGTAGGGCTTGGTCTCCAGACCCCAATCATCCTCATCACTCTCCTCTGCTCCTGCTCTATCCAATCCCCTTTGTGCACACAACACACATTGTCAAGGCCACCAATGACCCAGAGAGAATTGCTGTTCCGTTCCCTCCAATGTCTCTCCAACCAAGGAATTGGAGATTACCCCAGAGTCCCTTGAGTTGGCCCAGCTGGGGCAGTCTTCCATCTCCTGGTGGGAAAGAACAGACCAAGTATCCTCTGGTTAAACCTTGTTCCAAGCCATCAGCTTCAGCAGATGCCCAGCCAAGTCTACTCTGGTGTCAGCCTGCCTCATTGGCATCTTTACAATGACACAATGATCTAGTCTGTGTCCCCACCCTACTCATTTACTGGCTGACACAGCAAGAGTTTTAAGGATGGGTTATGAGGCTCTCAAAATGCCAGGGCCTTGCAATAAAAGCAGAGTACGAAAACGGCCCACAGTGACCGGGCCAGGAAATGCTATAATCAGTACAAAGAGATGTTCCCACTGACACATGCTTTTTATGTGCGCACCCAACCTATAAAAACGACACTTAGAACCATTTAATTGGAACCTGGATAGCAGGCACTTTGGACAAATTGGGCACGTGACCGAAAACCAATTTTGTGTAATGTTTTTAATAGGCTGTAAAAACGCATTTGATTGGGACACCTCAACCTCCCGCTCCGAACAAGACAGCTGGAAGCTAATTTCCCCCTCTTCTCTTTGCAACAGAGATGGAAATAATCCATATCTCCCTATTCTCCTGTACCTCTCTCCACTGTCCTGGTTTTGCCTTTTAGGGATGTGTTTGTTTTTAAAAATAGTTCATATAGTCTTCTCTCCAGGGCAAATAAATGTTCCCTTATTCCACCCCCAGTTCATTTAAGTTTTTGTTAACCGTTCTGTTTCTCCACTTTTGCACTGCAGCAGGTTGGGTGCTTTTTAATTTGCAAAGGACAAGACCTTTATGCGTGCAGTATATGTGGTTTCTGCCTGTAGTTTTTGCTACTACTTCTTTTTGTTACTTGCGTTAGACTCTGGCCGAAAACGATAAAGAATTTCTGTATGCCTACAATATAACATGTTTTGAGCCCCGGGGTGCAGAGTGGTAAGCTGCAGTATTGCAGTCAAAAGCTCTGCTCACGACCTGAGTTCGATCCCGACAGAAGTTGGTTTCAGGTAGCTGGCTCAAGGTTGACTCAGCCTTCCATCCTTCTGAGCTTGGTAAAATGAGTACCCAGCTTGCTGGGGGTAAAGTGTAGATGACTGGGGAAAGCACCCCGTAAACGTAGTCTGCCCAGGAAATGTCGGGATGTGACGTCACCCTATGGGTCAGGAATGACCTGGTGCTTGCACAGGGGACTACTTTTACCTTAACAATATAACATAAGACGTGGAATGGTATAGCATAGCCTGATCTCCTCAAACCTTGGAAGCTAAGCAGGGTCGGTACTTGGAAGGGAGACCTCCAAGGAAGATTCTGCGGAGGAAGGCAATGGCAAATCACCTTTGCTTAATCACTCGCCTTGAAAACCCCAACAGGGGTCGCTATAAGTTGGCTGCAACTGGACTGCACTTTACACACACACACTATAACACAGATTTTTGACATGCAGACAATGCTGGAAAATGCACACGTTTTTATTGGGAGCCGGGAATTCAGTATAAGGGAACAGAAAATGGCACAAAAACAAAAGAATCACAGGTTTGATTCACACAAGGGAGATCAAAATGGGAATTTTGGAGTTGAAGCAGCCAGAATCAGCAATTCAAAAATCATTCCTGTTTGGTAAAGTTGCCAGTCTTTAGGTTTTGAGCCCCATTCCTCCAGACCTGCAGAAACTACATCTGTGAAATGTATGAGTGTGTGTGGGAATTGCATCTTTTATCTAGGTGAGGTCTAGATCAAATGAAGCCTGAACTCCCCCTAGAAGCTAAAATGACTCAACTGAGGCTGTCATGCTTTGGTCACATTATGAGAAGACAAGAGTCACTGGAAAAGACAATAATGCTAGGAAAAGTTGAAGGCCGTAGGAAAAGAGGAAGACCCAACATTAGATGGACTGACTCTATAAAGAAGCCCACAGCCTTCAGTTTGCAGGACCTAAGGAAGGCTGTTAACAATAGGACATTTTGGAGGTCATAAATTCGTAGGGTCAAAAGCGATTTGATGGCACTTAACACAGATCTAGTTCGGGGGTAAGCAACCCCCAGCAAGTGTACCAAGCAGAGGTATTACTGACCATTTATGGGGTGGTTTGCCATTGCTCAGCATGCAGAGTTCAGTTCTTTGGCTCAGGGACTGGGGAAAAGCTCCTGAAGAACCGACAGAGCCCCTGGGGTTCAGCTTACTCCTAGTGCATCTGTCCAAGCACAACCCTCCTACTTTACCCCTTTTGTTTGCCAGCACACCGCCATCTTCCCAGGTTGATTTTGCATTGATTTGGCTCTCAGGATCAAATGGTTCCAGCCCTGATCTAGGTGCATGCACCCACATGCCTGCACATGCACATTAAGGTACGATGAAGTCTACAGCCTGGTGCTTCATATACAGAAGCAGCTGAGGCTTATTTGCAACTGGTATAGGACTGGAGAGAGCCAGCATGGTGTAGTGCTTAAGGTGTTGCACTAGGATCTGGGAAACCCATGTTCAAGTCCCCACTCTGCCATGGAAGCTTGCTGGGTGACCTTGGGCCAGTCACACACTCTCAACCCTGACCTTGGCTAGGATTTGGATGGGGACCTCCAAGAAAAAGAAGAGGAGTTGGTTTTTATATGTTGACTTTCTCTACCACTTAAGGAAGCATCAAACCAGCTTACAATCACCATCCCCTTCCCCTCCCCACAATAGACACCCTGTGAGGTAGGTGGGGCTGAGAGAGCTGTGACTAGCCCAAGGTCACCCAGCTGGCTTCATGTATAGGAGTGGGGAAACAAATCCAGTTCACCAGATTAGCCTCCGCTGCTCATGTGGAAGAGTGGGAAATCAAACCCAGTTCTCCAGATCAGAGCCCACCGCTCCAAACCACCGCTGTTAACCACTACACCACGCTGGCCCTCAAGGAATACCATTATTGTGAAGCAGAGGCAGGCAATGGCAAATCACCTCCAAATGTCTCTTGCCTTGAAAACCTTATGAGGCCACCATATGTCAACTGGAACTTGACAGCAAAAAATAAAATTAAAATAGGACTCTCATCTTTTACTAATATGTCCATAACCAGTAGAGTCTCTTTGCATTTAAAGCAATGCTGGACAGGTTCAGTTATAAAGGAAATTAATACATTGTGCAGAATACAAAGAAGAGTGTCAGTAATGAGTTGGTTGTGTGGTGTGGTGGAGGAATGGAGGCTGTCTGAACATTGGTACTTAGTGTTAGAAGTATACACGTATTAAAGAGACACCTCCTTGAAATAATCACCCAAGGAAGTTTCCAGAAGAAACTAAACACAATCAGAAAATGGTAACACACAGTAATAAACAAATTGATATACTCATCATCACAGAAAACAACAGAAAGGGGCTATTGTAAAAGTAGAAGAAGAGTTGGTTTTTATATGCCAACTTTCTCTACCACTTAAGGGAGACTCAAACTGGCTTACAATCACCTTCCCTTCCCCACAATGGACACCCTGTGAAGTAGGTGGGGGTGAGAGAGTGTGACAAGCCCAAGGTCACCCAGCTGGCTTCATGTGTAGGAGCGGGGAAACAAATCCAGGTCACCAGATTAGCCTCCGCCGCTCACGTGGAGGAGTGGGGAATCAAACCCGGTTCACCAGATCAGAATCCACCGCGCCGAACCACCATTCTTAACCACTACACCACGCTGGTTCCCCAGTGAAGCTTGATTCCTCAGACAAGGGGATGATTTAAAAAATGGTCCTTGGAATTGTGGGGTGCTGTCTTGGTGCTGCAAATGGCCTCAAGCGACACAGGAGTCAGGACCTACGACAAAATAATTTACAGCTGAAGACATTTCCTTAATGGGAGCCAACTGTCAGGAACAGGGAGGAGATGCCAGGAGATGGTCTTCACCTAGCGTTCTTATTCAAGGACACATCACATCTTTGGGAAGATGCAGCCCTGTTCCATGGACGGACAGAGGAAACAGGAGATCCAGGCAAAGAGAAGTGAATGAGAAAAGGATGTTGTAAGCACCCATGTGAAGTGCATATAGAGCTGCAAATGGCTGCCAGGAGGAGGGAGAGACGCAAGCTAATACAGTGCAGTAAAGATAATGTTCTATCCAAGATTCAGTGCTCTTATCCCAAAGCATGACAGCTCTAACCACATGGTTTACTAGTGATACATGAGCGCTATATATATATTTTTTAACTCTCCTCCTTGAATAAATATGCACACCACAGCGTGTGCTCAAGCGTTCGGGCTGAATTTTAAGGGAGGGGGGAGGGCATGGAGGCATCCCCATTTGTTTCTGTGGAAAGGAGACAGAGACGGAGAGGGAGAGAGAGATGAAGGCGGCGGAGAGAATTGTGCCAGGGATACATGAGAGTCCCCAGAAATCATTTCAAATAACATGTCGCACAAATTGGCTTTAAGAGACATTTTGCAGCTCTCGCATGTATTCCCCGCTGAACAGAGATACCTATTCAAATGATCAAAACCAGGCAGCTCTTAAACTCGAGATAAATCCCAGAGACGCAGACAAATAATAAAAAGAAGAAGACAGAAGGGGAGGAGAAGGAAAGTTCAAACAAAGCGGCAAATGTTCCTCTCTGGACCAGTCTCTCTTTGATATGCTTGTAGCTCGCTTACAGCACTTCTATGCCACAGGCAGTTTACTTCCTTTCACACTCTTATTTAAGTTGAGCAAAGCCCAGATTATTATTATTTTTTAAAACACACAGTAGCTATGCTGTTTTGGTTATGGGGGAACATACATATGAGAGCCAGCAGCATTGTGTAGCAGTTAGAGCATCAGACTGAGGTCACTCAGCATGGCGTAGTGGTTAAGAGCGGTGGTTTGGAGCAGTGGGGTCTGATCTGGAGAACCGGGTTTGATTCCCCACTCCTCCACATGAGCGACAGGGGCTAATCTGGTGAACTGGATTTGTTTCCCCACTCCTACACACGAAGCCAGCTGGGTGATCTTGGGCTAGTCACAGCTCTCGCAGCCCCACCTACCTCACAGGACGTCTGTTTTGGGGAGGGGGAGGGAAGGTGATTGTAAGATGGTTTGATTCTTCCTTAAGTGGTAGAGAAAGTCGGCATATAAAAACCAACTCTTCTTCTTCATCATCATCTGGGAGAGTCCCAACTTCAAGTCACCACTCCACCATGGAATAGGGTTGCCAGCTTGGGGTTGGGAAATACCTGGAGATTTTGGGGGTGAAACCTGGGGAGGGCTTGGTTAGGGTAGGGTAGGGACCTCAGCAGAGTAAAAATCCCACACAGTCCGCTTCCAAAGCAGCCATTTTCTCCAGGGGATTTGATCTCTATGGCCGGGAGATCAACTGTAATACTGGGAGATCTCCAGGTTCTCAACCCTAACCATGGAAGCCCACAGGGCTTGCAGGGGGGTTGTTATGTGGGTAAAATAGAGGAGGGTAGGACAAACATGTAAGCCACTGTGGGTCTGTACTGTGGAGAAAAGGGGATATAAATATTCAAATAAATAAATAAAGTTTTCAGGCACTGCATTAGTGCAAGAGACTAATAAATTAAGAACATAAGAAAGGCCCTGCTGGATCAGACCAAGGTCCATCAAGTCCAGCAGTCTGTTCACACAGTGGCCAACCAGGTGCCTCTAGGAAGCCCAAAAACAAGACAACTGCAGCAGCATTATCCTGCCTGTGTTCCACATCACCTAATATAATGGGCGTGCTCCTCTGATCCTGGAGAGAATAGGTATGGAGAGTTTGTGTATATGCATTGATAAAAACACCAGATTCAGTGAATACTATCTGTTTGCTTCCAGTCACTGACAGCCAGATAAGAACATGAGAAGAGATCTACTGAATCAGACCTATAGTTGTTCCCTAGTGTCGTATAGTGGTTAGAGCATCAGACTAGGATCTGGGACACCCAGGTTCAAATCCCCACTCTACCATGGATAGGGGTGCCACTTTGCCACTGGCGTGAGGTTTTTGGGATGGAGCCTCAGGAGGGTGGGGTTTGGGGAAGGGAGGGACTTCAAGGCCATAGAGTCCAATTGCCAAAGTGGCCATTTTCTCCAGGCAAACTGATCCCTATTGGCGAGAGATCAGTTGTAACAGCCAGAGATCTCCAGCTAGTACCTGGAGGTTGGCAACCCTAACCATGGAGGATCCTGATCCATTCACACCCTCTCAGTCTAACCTTCCTCACAGGGTTGTTGTGAGGATAAAATGGAGGACAGAACAATCTAAGCTGCTTTGGAAAGAAAGGTGGGGCATAAATGAAGCAAGATAAAATAAAGTCTGGCATTCTGCCTTGGAATGAGCAGGTTTCTCCAGTTCCTTTTTGATGTTGTTTCTAGTTTTATTAAAAAATTGAATCAGGGCTGCTTTCGGGGGGATCTAGAGAAACAATGGGGGGCATGAAATTGGGCAGATCACGGGCTTGCTTTCACATGATTTAGGGGTTGCTTCCGTGTGGTGGTGGTGGGGCTGAAAGTCTCTTTTGCATCAAAAAATCCTTTTCATATAATGTGTCATGCAAATTGGCTCTGAGAGACGTTTTGCAGCTCCCGCACGCTCTGCCGAACTGAGATGCCTATTCAAAAAGATCAAAACCACGCTGTTCTTAAACTCAAGTGGCTCTCGGCAGCTCTGCATACGATAAATCAACAACACGTTTCGGGATACTGTGACAGAATCCCCACAGACTGACAATGTGTCTGCCAGTGCCACTGAAGAGGTTCGAAGCACGAGCTACAAGCTGCCAAATCCCCATTCAAATCCCTTAAGGAGGCCTTTCCTGGGAAGCCATGAGCCGCTGTCCGTCAGCCTCAGAGATACAGGCAAGAAGACGAGTGACAGGTCCACGCAGCCACATGGCCCAGGGTTAGGAGACTTGTGAGCTGGAAATTACTTTGCCCCGAGACACCAGAAAACCCCCATAGGCAGGGTATCAACATGGCATCATGCATTTGGTACCGATATGTTCGCTGCAGAATAGAAGTGAATCTGCTGGACTACGTGAAGGCAAAGACGTGGCTATGGATGGAGAGCAAAGGTGCAGTGTGCCTAGCTCTGCCCAAGGCAGGGTAGACCAATGATCCTGGATTTCCTGGTGCCCGTTTGCTTGAACACATGAACACATGAAGCTGCCTTAAACTGAATCAGACCCTTGGTCCATCAAAGTCAGTATTGTCTACTCTGACCAGTAGCGGCTCTCCAGGGTCTCAGGCTGAGGTCTTTCACACCACCTACCTGCCTAGTCCCTTTAACTGGAGATGCCGGGGATTGAACCTGGGACCTTTTGCATGCCAAGCAGATGCTCTATCACTGAGCCACAGCCCCTCTCCATAAGATTAAACCATACTCTTAGGACACATGAACACATGAAACTGCCTTATACTGAATCAGACCCTTGGTCCATCAAAGTCAGTATTGTCTACTCAGACCAGCAGCGGCTCTCCAGGGTCCCAGGCAGGGGGTCTTTCACACCACCTACCTGCCTAGTCCCTTTAACTGGAGATGCCGGGGATTGAACCTGGGACCTTCTGCATGCCAAGCAGATGTTCTGCTGCTGAGCCACAGCCCCTTCGGCAAGCTGTCTCTTCCCCAAAGCAAACAGCTAGTCTGGGTTTTCTTCCACTTCATTGGAGCAAGAGGTGCTTCAGAAAAAGCCAGGAGGCATCATCCTTGCATATACAGGGAGCACCCAATCAGGAAGAGCTGCTTCCATTGTAGGTGTCTTGGCTTGCAACCTCTCAACTTTTTGTGATTAGCCAAATCCTAAATGGTGGCACCCATTCCATATACTCAGAATTCCAAAAGTGCCCACAGACTCAACAAGACTGGGGACCACTGAGACACCAAACTGCACTCCTCATTAGTAGAGACTCCAGTATGCTCACCTAATGGGGTTGCCAACAACATGGTGCAAACTTCCTGGAGATTTAGGGGTGGAGTCTGTGGAGGGCGAAGTTTGGGGAGGGGGGGGACTTCAGCTGGGTATAATACCATAGCATAGAGTCTGACCTTCAAAGCAGTTGTTTTCTTCCGGGCAAATAATATCGATAGTCTGGAGATCAGTTGTAATTCTGAGAGGTCTCCAGGTCCCACCTAGAAGTCGACAACCCTATCACCTGAAATGTAGGAGCCCTAAGGCTCAGTTACAGGGAGCCTCAGCCTCTGGGGAGGAACTATGGTTCATTGGTAGGGCCGATGTTTTATATGTGCAACGTCACAGGAGCAATCACTGGCACACATACCCATCTAAAGATCTAAGGTAGCAGATGCTAGGAAAGGCCTTTGTCGACTAAAGAGTTTCTCCCAGTCCAAGTGAGGAGGAGGAGGAGGAGGAGGAGAAGAGAAGAAGAAGAAGAAGAGTTAGCTTTTATATGTCGACTTTCTCTACCACTTAAGGAAGAATCAAACCGGCTTACAATAACCTTCCCTTCCCCTCCAAACAACAAACATCCTGTGAGGTAGGTGGGGCTGAGAGAGTGTGACTAGCCTGAGGTGGACTCCAGATCAGAGTCCACCGCTCCAAACCACGACTCTTAACCACTACACCACACTGGCTGAGAGAGTTCTGAGAGAACTGTGACTAGCCCGAGGTCACCCAGTTGGCTTCATGTGGAGGAGTGAGGAAACAAACCCGGTTCACCAGATTAGAGTCCACCGCTCCAAACCAAAACTCTTAACCACCGCTCTTAACCACTACACCATGCTGGCTCTCACAGGTACACAGGCAGCAGGGCTTGTGGAAAGCTCTGGGACATAGCAGCTGCCCCACCTCAGCTTGCGTTGACAGCGGCACTGCTTCCAGTCCCTTCAGTCCCAAGAAGCAGCATTTCCATTGATTCTTAGCTTCCTTGCAAAGTCCCTTGCTCGAGAAAAAACATCACACATAATTTGCAGCTGCTAGACTCAAATTATCACCACTCCACGGGCAGATGCTGTTGATTTAACTAACTCCATCACAGTCTTCCCCCTCTCATTCCCTCCCCTTTTTTTGAAATGCAGCATATATCTTATACTCAAGGCAGACTTGACTAGTGTCCTAGGGAATTAAAATCTCCCTAGTGGCACATCTCTTGGTCTTAGGGTTGCCAGCTCCGGGATGGGAATTACCTGGATAATTTGGGGGTGGTGCCTGAGAAGGGTGGGGTTTGCAGAGGAGAGGGGCTTCAATGCCCTAGAGTCAATGGCCAAAGTGGCCATTTTCTCCAGGGGAACTAATTTCTATCCCTTGGGGATCAGTTGTAATAGCGGGAGATCTCCAGCCACCACCTGGAACCCTACTTGGTCTGTATGTCCCTCAAACAGGGCCCAATGTAAAGAAGTAAAATACAACATTCTTGTGGGCGAATGTACCATAATTATCCATTTTAATTATAACAAATGAAGCTCCTTGTTTTATAATCAATTAAAAGGAAATAACGTAGACAGTAAAAAGCAATGGATATTCATACCGCTCGCTGAGATTGCCTGTACTTCTACAGACTCCAGGACTAAAGACAAAGATTCATGTGTTATACCTGTACCGTTAAAAGCTGCAGTGATCCATTTCCTGCTCTCTAGATCCCTCCCCGTAATGTATGTGTTTACTCTCTCAGCATCCTCATGCAATAAGCAGGGTAGCAATACAATCTGTAGAATTGCAATCACAACAATATATTAGACTGTTTGCAAACTTCCGCCGGTCCCAAATGCAGCAACTGGAGCAACAGCATTAAGTCAACGTTACATCACCACTGGCTTCCACTCTTTTTCTGGGTTTGACCTTTAAAGCCCCAAATGACTTAGCCCCAGGGTAGCTGAAGCATCGCCTCCGCTCGTATCAACTAAACCCAAACTTGAGATTGGCCCCGGCGGCTTTCCTCCAGGAACCGACCTTACCAAAGGTTAAGAAGGTGGGAACCCAGAGAAGGGCTTTTTTTGGCCGTTGCCCACAGATTTTGGAACTCCTTCCTTGCATGGCCAAGAACAGCTACTTCCCTAAAGGCCTTTTCAACGGCCTTTGAATGAGAAGGGCCATTGAATTAGATGAACAAGAAATGTTGTGTCGAGGGAGTGGTACTTCTGGGAAACATTGGTTTTTACTGTATTGTCGTTGAATTTTTAATTGTCCTTTATCGGCTTCATATTGATTTTATCGTAGTTTATTGTGTTCTAAACTCCCCCGGGACCTTTTTAGTGTAGTAGAAAAGCAGCCTACAAATAAACTAACCTCAACCTGCATACCTTCTAACATTTCATGGACAAGCATGGTTTGTGGATAAATTCACCCATATTCCTTCGAAGAGGGATTCAGTATTAAAAGCAGTGGTGGGTGTTCCAGAGGCTTCAATTGGTTCCTAGTTTGTTCCCCAATTCAAAGTGATGATAATACCATTTAAAGCCCTAAATGACCTTGGACCAGGATAATTGAGGGCATCTCTAGGGTTGCCAGGTTCCTCTTTGCCATCAGTGGGAAAGTTTGGAGGCGGAGCCTCAGGAGAGCGGGGTTTGGGGAGGGGAGGGTCCAGTTGCCAAAGCGGCCATTTTCTCCAGGTGATCTAATCTCTATCGGCTGAAGATCAGCTGAAATAGCATGAGATTTTCTGCTATTACCTGGAAGTTGGCAACCCTAGGCATCTCCCAGCCTGGAATCTTCAGGGTTTGGGCTTTCTTCATATGCCAGCTCTGCATGAAGTGACACTGGTGTGCAAACAGGACCTTCACTGCCATGAAGGAGAAGGAGAGGATCTTCTCTCCCCACAGGCTTTGAAGCCCCTTCCCCTGGAAACTCAGCTGTCCCTCTCACTGATGGCCTTCTCTAAAGACCTCTTCCAGAGGGCCTTGGGGGGGGGGGACTAATACTATTCCAATAATCCAATAATCCATGGCCTCCAGTTTGCAAGACCTATAATAGGATGTTTTGGAGGTAGGGTTGCCAGGTTTCCCCCCGCCTCCGGCCACCAGTGGTGGTGGGGGGTAGGGTTGCCAGCTCCAGGTTGGGAAATTCCTGGAGATTTGGGAGAGAAGCCTGTCGAGGACAGGGACTTCAGTGGGGTACAATGCCATGGAGTCCACCCTCCAAAGCATCCATTTTCTCCAGAGGGACTGATCTCTGTACTCTAGAGATGAGCAGTAAATCCGGGGGATCCCCAGGACCCACCTGGAGGCTGGCATCCCCATTTGTAGGCCATTAATTCATAAGGTTGCCACAAGCAGCTTGAAGGCACATAACACATACATAGTCCCTTGTAGTGGTATAGTGGTTAAGAGTGGTGGTTTGGAGCGGTGGACTCTGATCTGGAGAACCGGGTTCGATTCTCCACTCCTCCACATGAGCGGTGGACTCTAATCTGGTGAACTGGATTTGTTTCCCCGCTCCTCCACATGAAGCCAGCTGGGTGACCTTGGGCTAGTGAAAGCTCTCTTTGGGCTCTCTCAGCCCCACCGAGGCACCGACCTCACAGGATGTCTGTTGTGGGGAGAGGAAGGGAAGGTGATTGTAAGCCGGTTAGATTCTGCCTTAAGTGGTAGAGAAAACTGGCATATAAAAACCAACTCTTCTTCTTCCTCCTCCTCCAGATGAAGTCTTTTATCCTAGGATTTTGTGATTTTACCAGTTTGGAGTTCTAGAGCATATATTTATGTATATGCATGTATGCCCAGGTATGCAGAAGAAAAGACAAATCCAACTCCATACTTCCATTCACACCCAGATGTAGGAATTTGTGGTGACTCATTAATGGCATCTGTTAATTAATTAGATTATCGGCATTGAGTGTATTAGGTGGCTGCATCGATTGCGCTCTTCCAAAGACGGGAGCTCACCCCTTAGCTTTGCAACAAGCCTTGTTTATAGACTTGCATGTGCTTTCCCGACACTTGGCTCTAGAAATACACCCTCCTCGTTTCTCTTGGAGAGATACCCTTAGCTGCTCGCTCTCACAAAATCAATAAGGATGTGTGTCACAGAATCAGAGCACTGGCATCGTCTACCTGGGGGCGGACTGCAACAGGTTCCCCCCACCCCCCGTTGGCTGCGTTCTCCAAGTGATCTTTCTGAACTATTGTTGTTGCTGAACTATTCTCTTGTTTAAGGCTCATCGTTCTACACAGCCAGTTAATTCTTCCCACTGATCCTCAGTTCCCTCTGGGAATAAACCAACAATCCACCCACTACCAAACCTCAACAACAACACTCGTCCCACTGGGAAAACAGATGATCTGCCTAAGAGCAGGGTGGGGGGAAAGTTTTATTTTTAGCAGGCACTGACTGTATACATTAAAGGTGGTGTGATAAATCTGTTTTGAGTAGCTTTAAGATGATTTAACGCAGAGACTCCTTGCCGTTCCTCCCCCTGCAAGCAGATTCCCCACAACGTCTCAGCCAGCATGGTGTAGTGTTTAAGAGTGGTGGTTTGGAGCGGTGGACTATGATCTGGAGAACCGGGTTGGATTCCCCACTCCTCCACATAAGCGGAGGACGCTAATCTGGTGAACTGGGTTGGTTTCCCCACTCCTACACATGAAGACAGCTGGGTGACCTTGGGCCAGTCACAGCTCTTGGAGCTCTCCAAGCCCCACCTACCTCACATGATGCATACCTATTCTCTCCAGGATCAGAAGAGCATGCCTATTATCTTGGGTACTGTGGAACACAGGCAGGATGGTGCTTCTGCAGTCGTTGTGTTTGGGGGCTTCCTAGAGGCACCTGGTTGGCCACTGCGTGAACAGACTGGTGGACTTGAAGGGCCTTGGTCTGATCCAGCAGGGCTTTTCTTATGTTTTTATGTCTGTTTTGGGGAGGGGGAGGGAATGTGATTGAAAGCTGGTTTGATTCTCCCTTATGTGGTAGAGACAGTCGGCATATAAAAACCAACTCTTCTTCTTCTTTTCAACATAGCTCTTCCTAGTTGCTGACGAAGTTGCCTTCGACAGTCAGACTACTGGGCATCCTATTTCATTCTTCTCTGACTGGTAGCTGCTCTCCAGGGTCTCAGGCACAGAAAGAATTTCCCCACCATCTGCTATTTGAGATCCCTAGCTAGAACTGCATGGCATGCAATTGTAAAAACACTTGTTACAAGTTGACCATGGAATGAAGCTTTTGGGGATGTGGTGCAGATCACCTCCTGATAGGGTTGCCAGATCTAGGCTGGGAAATTCCTGGAGATTTGGGGGTGGAGCCTGGGGAGGACAGGGACCTCAGTGGGGTACAATGCCACAGAGTCCACCCTCCAACGCATCTATTTTCTCCTGGGGAACTGATCTCTGTAGTCTGGAGATGAGCTGTAATTCCCCAGGTCCCACCTGGAGGCTGGCATCCTTACCTCCTGGATGTTGTAGTACTAGAATTAAGGGGATGGGACAGCCTCTCTGACTTGGATCCAACAAAGTGATTCCACAGAGAGAACCATTTCTGCCAGCAGAATGCAACTTTGCCTCTCCCTTCCCCCTGCAGCTCAAATTGCCCCTGTGAAATACTGCTTCTGTGGGACAGATGACCTCCAGGAACAGGATTTCAGGGGACATTTGGGGCTGCAGCTAGTGCTGCCAACCTCCATGTACTAGCTGGAGATCTCCTGCTATTATAACTGATCTCCAGATGACAGAGATCAGTTCCCCTGGAGAAAATGGCCGCTTTGGCAACTGGACTCCACCCCAAAAATCTCCAGGTATTTCCCAACCTGGAGCTGGCAACCCTACTCCCAAGGCCCTAGGGCTTTGGCCACTGCCCACTGTAGGCGACCCCTGGTGCCAACCATGGCTCACTCCTTTGCCTTTGAATTCATTCAGCCTGTGGTGGTTTGCTGCTCAGACTCTCGGCTTGTATCTAAATTAAGATTTCTCCCAAATGGGGCGGGGTGGGGGCTGCAATTGCCAGGAAGCTCTGCTCCCCACAGAGACGTGACATCCAGCCTCAGCCCCGGGCCTTGAAAAAGAAAAAAAGGACAATCCTTTTAAGTAGTCTGAACGAAGATGTTTATCTAGAGAAACACAATTAGGCAAGCTTTTAAGCTGGAAAGCAGCTGAAGTACATCTCCCGTTAAATGAATGACCATCCATCAACGTGCCCGTTCATACAAGAAGGATTGTAACTAATTTCGTTGGTGATACAAAAGTCTGTTCGGCGCATGCTACCGGCATCGTCTCTCAGTGGTGGGCTTCTTTTGAGCCTGGCATGCTTGGCATGCCTCCACCCTACCGCCCACCTCCACCCTAATCCCCCTACCTGCATCCAACTGTTTTCTGGGTGTCTCTGGAGACCATCCAAAAAACGAATTCACCAAACCTGTCTGTTTATGATCTGATTCCTCAGCTCATTACCACCTAAAGACAGTGCGCTTGTCTGGGGCCTGATGTGTTCAATAGGTTATTCAATAATGGTTTACCCAGCGGTGTCAAAATGACAGCCCCACTTACGGTTAATCAGAGGTTGCGCGTGAGCGTCAGAGGTAAGTGGGTCTCTGCTCCCCTGGAATTATCAGCCACCAAACACCGCTGATATGTTTTGATCTCTGCGTCAAAGGCCTTCAGGGGTTTTTTGTTTGTTTGTTAATGGCCTCATTTTGTGTCCCATTGCTGTTAAAATGGTGTTGACGTCTGCGCAAAGGCAACCCCACCGCTCCCGATTGTCATGCTTGGATTGTTTAGGCAGAGGGCCAGCCTTTCATGCAGGCTGCAGATCAGACAGCTTCATGGTTCAGTTTAGTCAACACACACCTCAGGTTGGAAGCAGTGCAAACTAGGGAGCTGAGACCAAATTTTTTTTTGCCACAGAAAGAAGTCAGGCTACCACATTTTGGACCGATGGGAGTTGACTTCCAGGCCAATCCCATGTGGAGTGCGTGGAGCTTATCCTCCTTGCGAGCAATTATATATCCCCTGTCAGATATCTCCTTACTTCATAGTGTGGTGCTGTGGCTAGAGCGTCAGGCTAGGATCTGAAAGACCCGAGTTTGAATCTTCACTCCGCTGTAGAAGCCTGCTGGGTGACCTTGGGCAGGATACACTCGAGACCCAGAGTGGTATAGTGGTTAGGAACGGCAGGCTCTAACCTGGAGAACCAGTAGGGTTGCCAACCTCCAGGAACTCTCAATTAACAACAAACCTATGCTGAAAATAACGTAGTTACCAATAAGCAACAGCACGTGGCTCAGATTACAAATAACTCAGATATTATGATATAGGATACTGCAATCTTCATTCATATAGTGCTCATCAATAAATCAAAACATATTATATACATAAACAGAAAGCAACGAGTCCCAATAGGAATTAATGTTCATTCCTGAATGACAACAAACTGTTCTAGGTCAAACCAGACCTTTCCAATAGAAACAATAACTTCTTTATGGAGTATATTCTATGGCATTATACCTAGGGTTGCCAACCTCCAGGTACTAGCTGGAGATCTGCTATTACAACTGCTCTCCAGCGGATAGAGATCAGATCACCTGGAGAAAAATGGCCACTTTGGCAATTGTAACAATTGGATTCTACGGCATTGAAGTCCCTCCCCTCCTCAGGCTCCGCCCCTAAAAAACCCCGCCGGTGGCAAAGAGGGACCTGGCAACCCTAAGAACCAGGTTTGATTCCCCACTGCTCTAGAAGAAGCCTGGTGGGATTTCGGAAAATCCCTCTGTCTGACAGGCTACGCCCTTGTGACAATAATTGTATCGAAACAGTTGCTCATGTCCTATTTTACTGTAGTTTTTATACAGAAACTCGCAATGGACCACTAAGCCCCCTGTTTGTAAATAGACTGAACGTCTCAGACTCTCTTAATGTTTCCTATTTATTGAACAATCGTTTGCCTCAAATGTTGGAGATGGTGGCACAGCTTTTAAAGCTTGCTTTAAAAGCCAGCCAAACAGTTAGTTAGATCACAGCATCAACAAACAGTATTACGCGGCGTAACTGTCTTTTAACCTTACTATAAAGGGCGCCTTTTAATATTTCCATTCCTTTTGTAATCTTTTGTATTGTGTTTTTTATGCCAATAAAGTAGGGCTGCCAACCTCCAGGTAGTAGCCGATAGAGATCAGTTCACCTGGAGAAATTGGCCGCTTTGGCAATTGGACTCTATGGCATAGAAGTCCCTCCCGTCCCCAAAACCCGCCCTCCTCAGGCTCCCCCCAAAAATCTCCAGGTATTTCCCAACGCAGAGCCGGCAACCCTACAATAAAAGGATGACGACGATGATGATGATGATGATGAAGCCTGCTGGGTGACCTTGGGCTAGTCACAGATCTCTCAGAACTGTCTCAGCCCACCTATCTCAGAAGGTGTCTGTTGTGGGGAGGGAGGTTTAAAAAATTAAACTGGCAAATAAATGGAAATAGCATTGAGCAAGTAAAAAACTTTAAGTATCTGGGGCTAATATTCTCCTTTAATGGGAATCCAACTGCTCACATTAAGTCACTGGCTTGCTCTGCAGAAAGAAACGCCACTGCTATCTTCAACTTCTTCAGGAGAGATGGAGCTCGCTTTGTTCCCGCTGCACTAAAACTTTACTCAGCCAAAGTGCTTGCTATTATGAGGTATGGGATGCAAACCATCCAGGCTGATCATCTCAAACCCCTAGAATTAGTGCAATCGAAATTTTTAAGGTCATTATTCAACACCCCAAGAGGCACACCAAATGCGATATTGAGACAGGAGGCGGGACTGGGTACGATAAAAACGGAAATGTGGCGACACACACCTTTTTACTGGTTGAAAATACATTTTCATCCCTCTGGCTTAATTTATGGCCTCCTTGCTGCCAATCCTTTCTCCCAATGGGTCCAAAGAGCCACAGAAAAATTAAGAACTATAGGGTTAGATCCAGAACAACTTCTAGAAGAAGGATTAAAAAAAAGCAAAAAGTGTGGTCCATCAACGCCTTATCGATATCGAGCTACAAACAGAGCATGCCACCTTACCCCCTCTTTACAACCAACTGAAACCTAGCTCAGGTTTGGCCAATAACAACATTATAGGTAAGTCCATGAAAGGGGGTGCCAACCTCCCTTTCTTCCACAGATATGCTTCTTGAGAGTAGTAATTCAGTAGTACAGTTGTTCTCAACAGAAGCCCGGTGATCTTTCTGTTTCGGCGACTGACGCCTTCTTCAGGGACCAACGCTGGCTGTTATTAACAACAATTGGTTTGTAACAAGGCATAGTCCTCTTTTCGGCGGCGTTACTTTTAAGGCAATAATTAACAACACATGTTTTTGCCTACATACTATCAGTGGTGGATATGTTATTAAATACCACTACTATATAATCATTGTGTCTAGCTTCGTGAAGTGCTGTTTCTAGTTTGCTGAGTATCCCACAGCACGCTAACCTTTGTCTACCACATTGCCTGGAGGTTGGCAACCCTATTTGGAAGAGAAAGGATGGAAATCCCTGCAAGACGGCAGTCGGGATTCTTCCCCCCCCCTCCTGTAACCTTTTTGTATGCAATGGGTTATAGCCTCCGAGCACGAGGGTCCCTTGTCCCCCTCAGACACAATCCTTTGTGAGTAAGAACGCCACCGCGGAACAGCTAAACAACACAAAAAGTCCGCTAACACTTTAGAAAGACAAACACAGGCACAGGCCCATGGTTATTTTTACACATCCTATAGTATTCAGTCAGAAGAAGCTGAAAACTGGGGCGGGGGGGGGAGGGATGAGTCTCAATTGCCTTTAAGGCTAAGGTGATGAAGTGCCCCTAATGGTAACCTATCTGTCCTATCGCTTCCTCCCCTTCCATCCCACTGTTGCCATGGGAACCCCATCTGTTGGGGGAAAAAAGGCCATTCTTAGCAGTGGCAGCTGCATGCTGGTGATTGGCATTTTGGCTACCCCAGCGTCACCGCCGGGACTCCAGACACTCATGTTGGATACTCCAGGCTCTTATTACACTTACACAAATCAACTGTCTTCCCACTTCACGGCACTTCAGAAGAAACTGCCGTCCAGCATTTTGAAAAGGGCTGGGGATCTTTGCGGCTTTAATCAGGATTGTCTGGGTATGCAGCGAAAGCTGTAGCGAAGGGGAGGAAATATGCAGCGGAGGGCCTGTTTGCACAAGGAGATCCTCAGGATAAGGGCTGCGCTTCAACCCCGTGGCGTGTTTACACAGTAAAGGGATGAATTAGAAGCGAAATGCAAGAAATCTCGTGGGGGGGGGGATACCTCTCGCTCATCCCAGAATAAGTAACCAATTGCAAGAACGGCTGTGATGGGCAGAGCTGCCGATAAAGAAGGAGAACGATAAAATCAAACAACATAATCTATTCTGCAATAGGGAACTCAAACAGGATTACCTGGGGGACAGGAAGTTGCGCAGTGGTTAGGAGTGGAGGACTCTAATCTGGAGAGCTGGGTTCGATTCCCCTCTCCTCCACATGAGTGGTGGACTCTAATCTGGAGAAGAGGGGTTGTTTCCCCGCTCCTCCACATGAAGCCAGCTGGGTGACCTTGGGCTAGTCACTGTTCTCTCTATAGGGTGGCCAGGGCCCTATTCGCCACCGGCAGGAGGTTTTTGGGGCAGAGCCTGAGGAAGGCAGGGTTTGGAGAGGGGAGGGACTTCAATACCATAGAGTCCAACTGCCAAAGCGGCCATTTTCTCCAGGTGAACTAATCTCTTATCAGCTGGAGATCTGTTGTAATGGCAGGAGATCTTCTGCTACTACCTGGAATTTGGCAACCCTATCTCTCTACCTTACAAGATGTCTGTTGTGGGCAGAGGAAGGGAAGGTGATTATAAGTCCCTTTGAGACTCCTTAAAGATTAAAAAACAAAGGGGTATAAAACCCAACTCTTCTTCTTCTTCTATTCAGGTGTAAGCTGGCTACAAACCTGCAAACGTTCAGCAAGGCTGCTGTGTCAGGTGCCTTCCAGTGAATTACTATTATTGCTATTATTGTTGTTATTAACGGATACTGAAAGCTTAAGCAGAGTTATACCTTTCTAAGCCAACGACTGCAAAGGACTTTAAAAAATGTAATTCTGTTTAGGATTTACACTGTGGGTCAAATAATCCAGTCAATTAAAAGCCATTTTGAACTACCAGCAGCGGGCAGCGGCACTGATCAGGCAGCAGATTTTTTAAAGTCCTGCTTTAGTGTTAACTCAGATTAGTGTCCTTTCAGCTAGCTTTCGGAAACCAAACTAACTGGGAAAGACTAGCAGAGAGGAATGTTTAATGCTTCATCTTCCTTCTAAATCAAATTCCACAATTCATCCCGGCAGTTTTCTGTCACAGAATGCAGGGCTAGCCACTAGAAGGGGAGGACAGGTGTGCTAACAGCAATTCATCAAGCTCGCCAAATGGAACCTCCATGTGCAGAAGCAGTGCACCTCAACACACCAGGGGCTGGGAGCAACAGCAGGCAAAGGATGTTACTTTTCAAGCCTTGTTTGTGGGCTTCATGAAGGCACCTGGTCAGCCTTTGTGGGAAACATGATGCTGGAATGCATGGACCTTTGTTTGATCCTGCTAGACTCTTCCTATGTTCTTATTTGCCAGAAGAGTTAGGAATGGAAGCACCCTGTACAGAAGCAGCTATCTCTCTGAAAGGGCCAGATCTTGGGAGGGTCTAGCGGGGGCACATGCCCCGGGTGCAAGGAAAGGGAGGGCGCCAGCACATGCATGGGGAGGAGCACCACTGAGCCACAGCATGGGTGCAGCTGTCCGCCTGTGGCCCAGCTGGTTCATGCGCCACCCACTCACCCACCCTCAGTTCTTATCGGCCACTGCTCTCCCTCTCTTTTTTCTGCAGAGGTGGCCGCTGCATGCTCCACCTGGTGCGTTTCCGTCTCTGGGGCCACGAGGGCCTGGCTACACTGCATGCGCACGAGCACGTACCACACCTCTCCCTTTCCCCCTCTGCCCCAGATGCGCCTTCCCCCAGCTGCATGCCTGCTCTCTGAATACTAGTTGCTGGGGAGAAAGATCATGGGAGGATTATTGCCTTCTTGATCTGCTCAGAAGCTTCTTGGAGGTGTGTTTGGTCTGCATGGTGTAGTGGTTAAGAGCGGCAGACTCTAATCTGGAGAACCGGGTTCGATTCCCCACTCTCCACATGCAGCCTGCTGGATGATCTTGGGCTAGTCACCGTTCTTTCAGAACTCTCCCAGCCCCACCTACCTCACAAGGTGCCTCTTTGGGGGGGGATGATTGTAAGCCACTTTGAGATTCCTTAATGGGAGAGAAAAGTGGGGTATAAAAACCAACTCTTCTTCTTCTTCACTGTAGGAAAGGGACTAAACAGACCTTTAGCCTGATCCAGCAGAGCTCCTCTTATATTCTTAGGGTTGCCAGGTCCCTCTTCTCCACTGGCGGGAGGCTTTTGGGGCGAAGCCTGAGGAGGACGGGGTTTGGGGAAGAGAGGGACTTCAATACCATAGAGTCCAATTGCCAAAGCAGCCATTTTCTCCAGGTGAACAGATCTCTATTGGTTGGAAATCAGTTGTAATGGCAGGAGATCTCCAGGTAGTACCTGGAAGTTGGCAACTCTATATATTCTTAAGGCACCTTCTTTGATTTGGCCTTGAACCGTGTTTGCTTTTCAAGTCCTTTCTTTTTTGTGCATTGCTCAAATGATTTTTCACGGGGTGGAGGTTGGCAACCCTATACATCCTTAAGGAACCTTCCTTGATTTGGCCTTGAACCGGGTTTGCTTTACAAGACCTTTCCTTTTTGTGCATTGCTCAAATGATTTTTCACGGGGTGGGCGAATCTGTGGCTCCCTCCCCCAGCCGTGTCACTTGCTGTAGTTTCCAGTATACCACTGCCAAATATAATCTCCTATCGGAATTTGCATAAAAATGAAGAAACCTCACAGCACGATATTAAATCTGAAAATTTGCATGCTAGGGTAGCCGAGTAATAAGTCTGCATCCGAGGCAGGCGTGCCTGTAAACTCAACAAGCCGCAGATGTAATGAGGAGATCTGTACACCTCCGCGAAAGCAAATCAGCGATTAAAACATTCTGATGCTGTCGTTACAGGCCAAAGAGCAGGGGATGTACAGAGCAGCATCAAACCTGTCGCACAAATGGAGCAGCCAGCCATTCGTTTTGGCAACGTGCCCTGCGAAAGCAGAAACACGAGCCGGCTTTTAGAACAAGGCTCCGGTTGTAATGCTGACAAAACGCTGGAAGCCAGCTTCCCAACACAGGCTCCCCCTCAGAGAATGAAATGAGGTTGGCCTCTAGGTAGGGTGCCAACCTCCAGGTACTGGTGAAGTAGAGCACAGAACGGCACACACTAAATAATACACAATTCTGCTAAGGTGAACAGAAATAACACACAGTGTTATACAACCAACAATGTCTCATAGGCAATGCAGCATCATATCCAAAAGTCTGGAGTCAATCCTAATCATGTGAAAGTCCTTAGAGTAGCCCCTACTAAAAATAATAATAAAATAAAATTAATTTAATGTACGATTTTAGTACTGATATGTTATTAATGTACATAAGGAGAGTTCTTGAGAGAAGAACTGAAGAAGAAACTGGACTCGAAACGAGGAGTTCTCGGGAACAGATATCAGGTGAAAACGTATGGTCGCTTTAGCCTCCTTTATTCCCTGTTTCAGCCAGGATTCAAGCAGGATCGAACGGATACGTTTCACCGAACGTGCATTCGATCCTGGCTGAATCCTGGATGAAACAGGGAATAAAGGAGGCTAAAGCGACCGTGCGTTTTTGCCCTTTGTCTTCTGGGACGTTACTATGGCTCTCCTGCCCTACATTCGCCAGTGGCGAAGAGGGACCTGGCAACCCTAGCTCAGTTCCTTCAACAGTAGCTCTTATAGACTCAGGGCATCCTCATGTCCCCCTGCCCTCTCCACAAAAGAGCTTGCACTGATAGCTTTATTTTGCTAAAAGCTACAGTGACAATTTTATTTTATTTCTAATCTTCTTAGCATAATCAAGAGCTTTATTAGGTCTTCTTTCCTAGCAGAACTGGGAGTTTAACTGTCTGCAATCAGCTATTCTTTTCTCCTAGGTTTCTTTCTCAACAATGCTGCTTGTTATTTTGTGATTCTTTATACCGCTATGTGACACACACTCACACATACCCCAGTCATTTTATCATCATCAGAATCCTGTGTCACACAAGTCCATCGAAGAGTCAGGAATTTAATATCCGAAATGCGATCTGTGGAGCTTGTATGTCAAATAATTTATTCGCATCCATCATCTTCTCCCCACACTCTCTAGCTTTTATGTTGTGGGAGAGTCACTACGGTTGCCAACCTCCAGATGACTCAGCCAGCCATCCGCTTCTGTGTAGAAGGTATTCACCTTACACTTGAAAATGAGTACATTTCAAGCTTTCTCATCGTCTCAGGATTTCCAAATTTGATGAAGCTGGAACAAAATGGGATTTTTACCGGAAACCCATTGTTGTTTTTTGGAATCTGAGGACAATTTAGAATACACAGTCTCAAGGTTATTCAAAGTATTTTGCTGCTTCAACTGCGAGCTGAAATTGTTATTGTGTTAACTGCGAGTTATTCCTTCTATATATTGTGCATTGAATGAACACTGATTGGGGTATAAATATTTACCAGCAACTACTGGATTTGTGGCTGTAGTGCTATTTTGCTTTGTTAACAACCTCCAGGTGGTGTCTGGAGAACTCCTGCTACAGCTTAACTCCAGGCAACAGAGATCAGTTCACCTGGAGAAAATGGCCGTTTGGAAGGTGGACTCTATGGTATTATACCCCATTGAAGTCCCTCCCCTCCCCAAACCCCTCCTTCCACAGGCTCCACCCCAAAAATCTCCAGGTATTTCCCAACCTGGAGCTGGCAACCCTATCAGCCACCCACCCATTCTTCTCAACACCACAGAATTAATCCAGTTGCAATAGATTTTGGCAGAGAAATTGTTCTGGCAGAAGCGGAATGAAGACACCCCCCCCCAGTAATCATCTTTATTTTATTTATTTATTTACTTCATTTATACCCCACCTTCCTCCACAGTAGAGACCCAAAGAGGCTTAAATCATTCTCCTCTCCTCCATTTTATCCTTGTGACAGCCCTGTGAAGTAGGTTAGGCTGAGAGTATGTGGCCAGCCCAAGATCACCAGGGAGTTTCCATGGCAGAGTGGAGATTCGAACCTGGATCTCTCCGATCCTGGTCCGGCGCTCTAACCACTGCACCACATTAGCTCTGCACAGTTGCTCTCAAAGATTCCCACCATTCTTAGGGAAGACTGAGACAGTATGGCAGAGTTGGGGGGGGGTCAGAGGAATGAATGCTTTCAGCCCCATGGTTTGTACAACTTAAAGGCGGATCACTTTAATGCCCTTGGGGGGGGGGGGAACAGAAGGCCAACTGCCCCGTTCTCAACAAGTAAAGAGCAAAAACAGCTTAACTAAATAGCAAACTCTCTCACACGTCGGCAATCATGTTGTGACATTTTTTTGGGTGGGCTTTGAAATTCATCTCTGGCAACTAAATCTGAGGGGTCTCCCAAATAAAAAAAAGTCACCCACCTTCCCTTTTAAACACAGTAAAGCCTTCTTTGAGAGCCAGCATGGTGTAGTGGTTAAGAGCGGTGGTTTGGAGCAGTGGACTCTGATCTGGAGAACTGGGTTGGATTCCCCACTCCTTCCACATGAGCGGCGGAGGCTAATCTGGTGAACTGGATTTGTTTCCCCACTCCTACACACGAAGCCAGCTGGTTGATCTTGGCTAGTCACCGTTCTCTCAGAACTGTCTCAGCCCCACCTACCTCACAGGGTGTCTGTTGTGGGGAGGGGAAGGGAAGGTGATTGTAAGCCGGTTTGATTCTTCCTTAAGTGGTAGAGAAAGTCGGCATATAAAAACCAACTCCTCCTCCTTCCGTTGGCTCAGACACCAAAGAAGGTTCTCTGGAGAGATTTCTTGCCCCTTCTTGAACAGGTAAGCTTCACAGGCGACCCCAGGCTTTGGGGGAACCCTCATGAGTTGTCACTGACTCTCAGCGCATGGAAGGATAATCGGCAGTGCTTGGCTGTAAGCAGTCTAGGAGGGGGAATCAGGAGGAAGTCTCCGCAATGCATACTGAACAGCAAGTCAGATCTTGTTTCAGTGCCCCTTGTAAAATAACTGGAAATAATCTAGGACACCAAGGCCAATTGCCATTTGCTACTTGTTTTCTACCAGACAACATTCTAGGTTTGCACATCTGGTGCACCTTGAAGATACCTGCCTCCCTCTTGCATGGCTAAATGCTGCTCAGGAAGGGAATGACAGAATCCGTGAATTCTGTTCCTCTTAACATCTTACAGATGAAAACAGGGGGGTCTCCTCATCTACTTATAGCAAGAATCGCTGTGTGCCATGAACCTTTCTTTTCTTAGACACATACAAACATTGCTGAAGGCTCTTCTCTGCTTGCTGCATAATGTATTCGTTTATTCTGCCGCTCAGTCTGACCTCCAATGATTTAAAAGCAAAGAGCTCTTGTTCCTCAAAGATATCTTTTTTCAAGTGTATTTATTGTAGAATAGGTTATCAACAAAATATATCTCAGCTGCTACAAAGAGGAAAGGTGGCACGGTATAGCCTGATCTCATCAGATCTCGGAAGCTAAGAAGGGTCGGTACTTGGACAGGAGGCCACCAAGGAAGACTCTGCAAAGGAAGGCCATGGCAAACCACCTCACTTGCCTTGAAACCCCCTTGCTGGGGTCACCAGAAGTCAGCTGCGACTTGATGGCACTTTACACATACACACAGAGTGCAAAAGGACAGGCTTGTGCCTGTATGAGGTCTTAATGTTCATGAGCACATATTTAGACATTCACACATGTATGGCAGAGACCAGATTCAGCCCATCATGCACACATGGAGACAAATACAGGGTTGAGCTAATTGTGCTGGGGGGGGGGAGAAGAAGAAGAAGAAGAAGAAGAAGAAGAAGAAGAAGAAGAAGAAGAAGAAGAAGAAGAAGAAGAAGAAGAAGAAGTTGTTGGTTTTTATATGCCGACTTTCTCTACCACTTAAGGGAGAATCAAACCGGCTTACAATCACCTTCCCTTCCCCTCCCCACAAAAGACACCCTGTGAGGTGGGTGGGGCTGAGAGAGTGTGACTAGCCCAAGGTCACCCAGCTGGCTTCATGTGTAGGAGTGGGGAAATAAATCCAGTTCATCAGATTAGTATCCGCCGCTCATGTGGAGGAGTGGGGAATCAAACCCGGTTCTCCAGATCAGAGTCCACCGCTCCAAACCACCGCTCTTAACCACGGCACCACACTGGCTCTCTAACAGGATTGAATGCAACCCAAAGTCCAGGTTCTTTGCAATGTTGAAATTGCTCTTCATCTGTGCGATTACCCCCATTTTTGACAAGTCATACATTTCTGAAAACCAGGGAGACCCTCAGTCCTGAAGAACCTTAAACTATAGCCAGGACTAGTTCCGTTATACACATTTTCTAGAAGAAGAAGGTTGGTTTTTATATCCTGCTTTTTCTCTACCTTTAAGGAGTCTCAAAGCAGCTTACAATCACCTTCCTTTCCCCTCCCCCCAACAGGCACCTTGTGAGGTAGGAGGGGCTGAGAGAGTTCTGTGACTGGCCCAGGGTTACACAGCAGGCTTCATGTGGAGGAGTGGGGAAACCAGATTGGAATCTGCCACTCATGCGGAGGAGGGGGAATGTAAGGATGTTAAAAAATGCGACGCAAACTGAAAAAGGAATTCAGTGACAGCCACTATAAAATAGTGATTAGTATATCACACTAGGATTGCAGAGACCTGGGTTCAAATCCCTAGGTAAAGGTAAAGGTCCCCTGTGCAAGCACCGGGTCATTCCTGACCCATGGGGTGACGTCACATCTTGACGTTTACCAGGAAGACTATGTTTTATGGGGTGGTTTGCCAGTGCCTTCCATCTTCCCTTGACCCCCAGCCAGCTGGGTCCTCATTTGACTGACCTCGGAAGGATGGAAGGCTGAGTCAACCTTGAGCCGGCTACCTGAAACCAACTTCCGTCGGGATCGAACTCAGGTTGTGAGCAGAGCTTTTGACTGCAGTACTGCAGCTTAACACTCTGCGCCACGGGGCTCTACACAACCATTAAACTCACTAGGAGACCTCAGGCCTGTCACACTCTCTCAGCCTCGCCGACCTCACAGGGTTCTTCTACACATACAATGAGGAATGAGAGATCCATCTACACCACCTTTGAAAGGAAGGGCAGGATCAAAAAGAGGTAGAAATACAAATGTTTTAAAAGAGCAGTGGAAACAACCCTGACAGACCCAGAAACTGGAGGATCTAAGACTGACAATTTGAAGGCAAACTTTTCCAGCTTGAAATACTGCCAGGAGGCAGGGGTAGGGTTGCCAGGTCCCTCTTAGCCACTGGCGGGAGGTTTTAGGGGTGGAGCCTGAGGAGGGCGGAGTTTGGAGAGGGGAGCGACTTCAATGCCATAGAGTCCAATTGCCAAAGCAGCCATTTTCTCCAGGGGAACCGATCTCTATCAGCTGGAGATCAGTTGTAATAGCGGGAGATCTCCAGCTACTACCTGGAGGTTAGCAACCCTAGGCAGGGGTGAGGTATAAAGGGCTTCAGGGTTGCCTGCCTTGGTGGGCGAGCTCCTGCCCCTGTTCTCCAGCTCCTGTACTCATTCTTACAGAACAGTGAGAAAGAAAAATGGGGAGGGACATTGATGCTAAAGCCATGACATCTCTTCTGGTTAAGTGAACAGAAGTGACATCACAGTGTCCACAATGCTCTAGGAATTTCCCCAGTCTCAATTGGAAGTAAGGTTGCCAAGTGCCAGATGGTGGAGGGCAAACCCCTGCCAATCCACCTGGCAGCCCGCCGACCAGCTGAAGGTTTGCAGGCTACACGTGCACGCATGCCTACCCACGGTACCACGTCACATCCAGTTTACCCCTGGAAGCACCACATCACAAGGGGCAGTTGACCACTCAAGCTCCCAGTTTGAGCGGTAAACGGCATCTTGCAATGCAGCGCTTCCGGGTGTAAATGCATCCCAAGGGGCCTTTTTACAACTCAAAGTGGCAAGCCTAGACCCCCACTATCAATTTCCCATTATCCATGCCACAAGAAGAAAACAAGTTTCTTTTGATTAAGCTGTTGCTGTTTTTTCATTTCATCCTTGCACCAATTTCCTGGCATGTGGAAAGTTAGCTGTGCCATTCAGTTTCTAACCCAGCATCGTGCTCGGTCAGAGTGCACCAGCTCTAACCACTGCAGAAGATTTGCCGAGCGATTCTAAGATTGCTGTTCCACTGAATTTACTTCATAGGATTCTGAATAGACCTGCTTACAATCACACTGTTGTTGGATCCATAAAAGGTATATTTGCAAGACCTTTCAACCCACTTCAAAGAATTGTTGAATTGGTGAACTAGAGATTACTCAAGGCACTTATAACATCATGCAGGGAACAACTGGGGAGTTACTTAGGATTTTTTCATAATGAAAAACTGTGCTGTTCAAACATACATTATCTCCAGCTAATTCAATTTTTAACTTATGTTTGCAAGGACAATGCTTGGTGGCTCAGAGAAGAGCCTTTATAATTAATATGACCTTCATCTTTACGGGGTAATTAGCTGCTATTTAGATCAGCATTTTTTAAAGTAGCCCATTGCAGGAATGTTAAAAAAAAGCATTTATTAATAGCAGTAAATGGGCAAAGAACTTAATCACAGCCATTAAACGGGCAAAAAATGTTCATTTCAAGAGCCAGCATGCTTTGTGTATGTTTTTACAATAAAATATTGTTTTAAAACGAGGCCTGGCTTCTATGAAAACATTTAGGAACACCAACGCAAGAGACATGGTGAGGAATTCAGAGAAACAGAGATGCTCCCAAATTTTTCATCCAAGTTTCTCCCGGTATTCTGGAGCACCAAATTAGAAGGAGGAGGAGGAGGAGGAGGAGGAGGAGAAGAAGAAGAAGAAGGAGAAGAAGAAGGAGGAGGAGGAGGAGGAGGAGGATTGGTTTTTATATGCCGACTTTCTCAACCACTTAAGGAACAATCAAACCAGCTTACATTCTCTTCCCTTCCTCTTCCCACAACAGACACCCTGTGAGCTAGGTGAGGCTGAGAGAGCTCGAAGAGAACTGTGACTAGCCCAAGGTCACCCAGCTGGCTTCACATGTTGGAGTGCGAAAACCAACCCGGTTCACAGTCCACCACTCATGTGGAGGAGTGGGGAATCAAACCCAGTTCTCCAGATTAGAATCCACCACTCTTAAACACTGCACCACACTGATCTGGTTTCCGGTAGAGATAATGCACTGGGAATACTTATTGTTCCAGTTTTTGTGCCTATTTTAGCTGTATTTTTGTGCCCACGTTATTTGGTCATGTTTTAACATGAATCGGAGTAAGTTTCTGAGCTGTTTTGGGGGCGCAAAGGTCAGCATGAACTAAACAAGATGCCCCAGTGATTGATTTGTGCATCTTCAATGGAGTGCACATGCACATAAAGAAAGTGTATTATCCATCTGTAATCATCTGTCCAGATAGCAGATCCAATTTTAGTACATTAAATTAGATCCACTGTGAGACTAACCTACTTAAATTAGGAGTGACAGGTGGAAAAAAGCCTTCAGAGACATGTCACTAGGAAAGAGGGAGGGATGAGGTAGCAAACCTTGACATGAGTGCTGGGCATTTACAGGGACACAACTCAATCCCTATTTTCAGTGAAAAAATGTTAGAGAGGATACAAGAGTAGAGCAGGATCTCTCTGACTTCCTACTGAAACCACCGAGGGAAACAAGAGAATAAAGCAGCCGTTCACCCTGAGGTCCCTTCTTCCCCAGAAGAATCAGAAGACAGAATACACTTGCTGTATTCATTTAAAATATATCCTATTTCCTCAGTAACATAACTCCACGGTCAGGGTTGGCATCGGCATACCCTGAAGGAGGGTTGCTAGGTCCCTCTTCGCCGCCTGCTGTTATAACTGACCTCCAGCCGATAGAGATCAGTTCGCCTGGAGAAAATGGCCGCTTTGGCCATTGGTCTCTATGACATTGAAGTCTCTCCCCTCCCCAAACCCCGCCCTCCTCAGGCTCTGCCCCAAAAACCTCCCGCAGGTGGCAAAGAGGACCTGGCAACCCTACTCATGCTTCTCCAGAGCCTTGACTGGCATGGGATGAAAAGTACCACCTGCCAGAGTGTTAGGGTTGCCAACCTCCAGGTAGTAGCTGGAGATCTCCCACTATTACAACTGATCTCCAGCCGATAGAGATCAGTTCACCTGGAGAAAATGGCCGCTTTGGCAATTGGACTCTACGGCATTGAAGTCCCTCCCCAAACCCCACCCTCCTCAGGCTCCTCCCCAAAAATCTCCCGCAGGTGGCAAAGAGGGACCTGGAAACCCTACCGAGTGCCTTATTCCTCCTTTCATATTCCCCTCCAGGTGAGTCATACTCTTGAGGGAAGCCCATCCCTCAGTTGGAGATCCCCCCATTTAATGACAAGAAATAACAGTCAACCTCATACATAAATGAAATTAAGAACTTCAGAGCGGATCCTCTGTCTCTCTCTCCCCACCCCCACCCCATAATGAGGCTGCCAAGAAACCTAGTAGCTGGCTCAAGGTTGACTCAGCCTTCCATCCTTCCGAGGTCGGTGAAATGAGTACCCAGCTTGCTGGGGGTAAAGGGAAGATGACTGGGGAAGGCACTGGCAAACCACACCGCAAACAAAGTCTGCCTTGGAAACGTCGGGATGTGACGTCACCCCATGGGTCAGGAATGACCCGGTGCTTGCACAGGGGACCTTTACCTTTTTTAAGAAACCTAGCAGAATTCAGCCTGGGAGGTAACAGGCATTCCAGCACATTTATCATTAAAGCAGGACGTCAAAAGCAGTCCCCAACTGTGAAGGCCGTTTACAACAGTCAATATTCTATTTCCAGTGTAGTATGAGTAAATATTACGTAAGGGAAATGCCCCGATTTATTGGGTGAAGGAAAACGCTATCTTGCAGCAGAAGGAAACTAACAAATGCTTCTTCTTTTTTTGGGAGATCCCTAAGGAGACACTTAAGAGAAGCTGACTTATCTGCAGAAATTCAGAATGAACTAATATCTTGATCGTACAGATGAAGGAAAGAGACACATTCACAAAACAATGTAAGGGGATACGCACAGGGTGAATTTGGGTGGGGAACAGTCCTTATTTTCTTGTGAAGATTCCTGGTAAACTACTCTCCCTGTTTTATCTCTATTTCTGTATTTGGTGGTGGGAAGTGCTGTGAAGTCACAGATGACTTATGGCGATCCTATTTTCAAGGCAAGAGACATTCAGAGGTGGTTTACCATTGCCTACCTCCACCTCTGGACCCTGGTACTCCTTGGAGGTCTCCCATCAAAATACTAGCCAGGGTCAGGGCTGAGAGTATGTGACTGGCCCAAAGTCACCCACCAAGCTTCTATGGCATGAATGTGGATTCGAACCTGGGTTTCCCAAATCCCAGTTTGAAATCTTAACCATTACACCACCACGCCTAGGGTTGCCAACTGCCAGGTAGTACCAGGAGATCTCCTGCTATTACAACTGATCTCCAGCCGATGGAGATCAGGTCACCTGGAAAAAAATGGCCGCTTTGGCAATTGGGCTATGGCATTGAAGTCCCTCCCCTCCCCAAACCCTGCACTCCTCAGGCTCCGCCCCAAAAATCTTCCACCGGTGGTGAAGAGGGTCCTGGCAACCCTAACCACACCACTCGTACCATGCAAACGGGCACAGACACTGGTGTAGTGCCATGGACCATGGAGGCAGTGTGACCTTCGGATGCTGGCAGTGCCACCCGCCGGTGTACTCCCGGTGCAAGTCCCCGCGCCGGCATCTTGGGAGGCGTTCCCTGGGCATTCTGGGGGGTGGAGTTGCCGTTAGGCAGCTTCCTAACCCCTTTTAGCCTGGGAACGCCCCCTAAAGCAACAGCGTTGCTGCGCCACCGTTTTGTTGATGCAGTATCACAGTTTGCTATGGGGTCTTTCCCCCTTTTTTTCTAAATTTTGCACACACAAAACCCCCACCCTTTTTTACCCATGCAGCAGCCGCAAAACCTCTTTGGAGGCAGAGGCGTGGTGCCATGGCCACGCCATCCCCAGCCACGGCAGCTTTTGAGGGATGGGCTACGAGAACAGTAGGGTCTGAACATCAAGAAATTTTCAGCAGGCCGAACATCTTTTTCATCCATTCTAGGAAAATATATGGATGGAAGTAATCGAAGTATGTCTATGCCTATTCATACATATAGACATAAAGTGTTTCCTCAGAGCCAAAGACTGAAAATTAAAATCGTCTGTAAAATGTCAGCTAAAAAAAAGGAAAAAGAATTACAGCGGTTAATGCCAAGGTAACAGTCTTATTTCGGTTTGAACAATCCTGCTTTTATTAACATTAAGTGAGGTTTGCCGAAATAAAGAACTTGTCCAATCGCCAAAATGTTATTACCAAATTTTTATTAGAAAACCTGGCATCCTTGAAAACGAGCCTTATAAATCATGAACAGTGACCAATAATTCGGTGGAGGGAACACTAGTGCCATTTGTTTAGATTTGGCTCTTTTGCACAAAGATTACAGTAATTAAGTTTAAATATAAAATATAACATACTGCCTTATGGACTGTACTCACATTCTGCTTAATGGTTAAGGAGGATGTTTAAGAATTAAGAGCCAGTGTGGTTCAGCGTTTTTGTGGGACTAGGACGAATGAGATCTGGGGTCAAATCATCAAAAACTCCTGGGGTGCCCTTGGGACAATCCCCTACTTTCAATCTAACCTACCTCATAAGATTGTTGTGAAGATAATACAGAGGATGTTTGCACCATGCATAGAAAATGTTTTCAATACTAGAAACAATCAAGTAGTCTAATTTCTTTCTTCTTCTTTTTTACCAGAAACGGACAATTTCAGTTGGGTAGAAATATTTAGAAGCGTGTTTTGTTCAAACATTCTCAAAATTTCTCAATCTGTTGCCATAACTTCCCCTAGCTGCTGATTTTTGGGTGCCTGTCTTTTATTTAGTACCCTACCTACTACTTTTTCCCCTTACTTTATTGGCCATATGGGCAATCCCTCCTAATCATGGATAGCAATTTGAATGGGATGATAGCACATCCGCTATGCGGCTAATCAGATTTACACTGCAATCCTATGTAAAATTACTCTGGTTTAAGCCCTTGATGGAATTTGACTGGAAGATCTCTGTTTAGGATTGCACCGTTAGCTAAATAATAATATTCTAGAGGGTCTGAGAAACTGATAGCAAGTGAGGGAAATATACATAATCAAATTGTTTTGCATAGATTGTTAAACTAACAAAAAATTACCCCAAAGGGAGATTCCCCCCCCCCAAAAAAAACTTGACCCCTTAAGTATGAATTGCTGATTGGTTCACTGTTTAGAACAAGTGATATTCTGAATGTCTTTGTGTCTGAGCAATTAATGGCATTTATCATCATACATCTGAAGTGTAAGGATGTGTCACTGGCCACCAAGATTAAGTTAATTCATGCCATCGTATTCCCTATTACTAAGTATGGATGGACAATTAAGAAAGCTGACAGGAAGAAAGTACACTCATTTGAAATGTGGTGATGGAGGAGAGTGTTACGGATACCGTGGACTGCCAAAAAAACCAACCAGTGGGTTATAGATCAAATCAAGCCTGAACTGACCCCAGAAGTTAAAATGACTACACTGAGGCTATCGTATTTTGGTCACATTATGAGAAGACAAGAGTCACTGGAAAAAACAGTCATGCTAGGAAAAGTGGAGGGCAGCAGGAAAACCCAACAAGAGATGGATTGACTCAATAAAGGAAGCCACAGCCCTCAATTTGTAAGATCTGAGCAAGGCTGTCAGATAGGACACTTTGAAAGACATTGATTCATATGGTCTCCATGCGTCGGAAGCGACTTGACGGCACTTAACACACACACATCATCATACAGGCCACCAATTGGTAATTGGCATGCACTTAGAACTTACTAGATAGCTGAGCTTAATGGCGAATATAATTTCCGCAGCCTTCTATTTCAGCTCAGGAAATAAAGAAAATGACACTTCCCATCAACCTGGCGAGAGGTCAATCTTGGGAAGATTAGAAAAGGCAATTTACAGGAAAGGTCACCTGTTTAAAAGAACCCCTTGGCAGGTTACTCCTTGCCTTTGGAAAGGTAAAAGTTAATGGCTTGGGTTGGAGGAACACTTGCAAATGCCCACAGATAATTTCTGAGGAGTGGTGGACCTACATTTTTGGGACCCTGAAGCTTGAACTGTTATGGGGGGCCCTTCACAACCAGCAACAATAGGGCAACATCCAACAATAAATGACCATAGAATCATTGAGTTGGAAGGGACCACCAGGGTCATCTAGTCCAACCTCCTGCACAATGCAGGAAATTCACAACTACCTCCCCCACACACACACCCAGTGACCCCTACTCCATGCCCAGAAGATGGTCATAAGATAGGATGTCCTGATTTCATCAGAGGGCCATTCCCTGTTTACAAACAGTGGGTCAATGAACTGGGATCGGCTACATGCATAAAAGCAACAATTGAAAAGCAAGTGCACAAGGGATTGTGTCAGATCTCAGAAGCTAAGCAAGGTCAGCCCCTGTTAGTACTTGGATGGGAGACCATCAAGGAAGGCCAGGGTTGTCATGCAGAGGCAGGTAATGGCAAAAAAGGTAAAGGTTAAGGTCCCCTGTGCAAGCACTGGGTCATTCCTAACCCATGGGGTGACGTCACATCCCGACGTTTACTAGGCAGACTATGTTTACGGGGTGGTTTGCCAGTGCCTTCCCCAGTCATCTTCCCTTTACCCCCAGCAAGCTGGGTCCTCATTTGACCGACCTCGGAAGGATGGAAGGATGAGTCAACCTTGAGCCGGCTACCTGAAACCAACTTCTGTCGGGATCGAACTCAGGTCGTGAGCAGAGCTTGGACTGCAGCTTACCACTCTGCAATGGCAAACCACCTCTGTTAGTCTCTTGTCATGAGATCCCTACTGGGTTGCCGTAAGTCAGCTGCAACTCAGCGGCGCTTTATATACACAAGCGGCTGCTTCTGATCGTGTCCTTTTAATTTGGGACGCTAGGAAGATAGTTATCAATAAGCAACTAACCTTTTCGTGGCATCTCTCCCCAGACAAAGGGAAGCATTAGCAGTGATTTATGTTTACCGCCAAGTTTAAAAGGTCAGGAATTAAAGCTTCCTCTTTTTTTTTACCCTTGGTCCAAAGCCCTCCTCCCCAGCTTGTGTTTTCCTTCCCACCGAGCGGCAGCTGCCGCGCAACCTGCTTTGCTCTCGTTCAGCGGCTGCCCTGGAAATGCCGCCCTACAGACCACAGGAGGGTAAGCAGCTAAAATCCAATCAAGCCACGTCTCTTTGGGACAAGGCACATGACAGGGCATCCTGCCAGGCTTTGGTTTTAATAGATGTGGCAGAAGAAAGAAAATAAGCTTATGTGCTGATTCAGGCAAGAATGCTTTGTTAGCAGAATGCTGGCAGTCCAGGCTGTCAAATCTGCTTTGCATTAGCCAGCCATTGGGGAAAACCACACACACACACACACACACAAAGTTGGGATTATTTTTTGACAAGCACTTACACTGGCCCTTTTCAAGTGTTCAATATTTGCTATTAATTGTACACACAACCACCTGCAATTTAAAAGCACCTCGGGCTGCTTACAGATTTGAAGAAAAACAACAACAGACCACCATGCACAGGGATTACTCTGCATGGCATCTCTGTTTCTAGGCAAGGGATGCCAGGCCTGGCAACCAGCAGGAATTTGAGGGGTAGGGTTGCCAACCTCCAGGGACTAGCTGGAGATCTCCTGCTATTACAACCGATCTCCAGCCAATAGAGATCAGTTCGTCTAGAGAAAAAAAAAACTGCTTTGGCAATGGGACTCTATGGCATTGAAGTCCCTCCCCTCCCCAAACCCTACCCTCCTCAGGCTCCACCCCAAAAACCTCCCACGGTGGTGAAGAGGGACCTGGAAACCCTACTGAGGGGTGGGGACATGGCGGGGGGATATGGCATCATGTGTGCCATGATGTCACTTCTGGGAAAACCTGGAACTGATGTTATGTCACTCTAGGAATCATTGGATTCCTGGAGCTGGCGATTCCTAGAGCTACGTGACATCACTTCTGGGTTTTTCTCAGATGTCATGGTGTATGTGGTGTTTGCAATTTTTTTTAAAAAAATCTGGGTTTCCAGCTGAAGGCCTCCCACCATAGCAGGAGGTCTGGCGACCCTATTTTGGCCAGGCCATGTGGCACAAGCTGTTGTACAACAGGCAGAATTCCAATTGGTGCTACTTCTTGCTGGCAGTGCATCTCCGTATCAATTGAACACTTCACCATCATAATAGGTGGAGCTGAGGATCAATGGCGGCGTACTCCTTTGCATGCAGAAGGCCTCAGGTTCAATCCATGGCACCCCTTCCAAAGATCTCTAGTTAAAGGAGCCCGTGGATTCTGGGCAGATGGTGCTGGTCAGATGAAACAACACCGAGTTAAATCGCCTGATGCAATCCTGTAGCTTCCTATCAATTTCTAACAGATTTACAGGTGCCTACTCTTTCGGAGATTCTGAACCAGGGCATCATCCCAGAAAATGAACCACAACTTGTTCAAGCACCCATTCAGACCTGGCAACAAACTGGTTTCTTTCAAACCAGGAAGTCTTTGATCTGAGCTCACCCGCAAAGAGAGGAAGAAGCATGAAGCCAATATGAGCCCAAGGATTTTATTGCTTGTTCCTGGTATCTGAATACATCAGAATTCTTCAAGGTAGTAAGGGGACTTCTCTTATGCCGTATGTATTGTCAGGAGCTTACGTCTGTTATTATTTGGCAAACTATACTTGCCTTTGTACAAAAATACAAGCCTGAATATTTATATATATATATATAAAAAAAAAACATCACAAGGCAATTGGCCCCGATTAACAACATTAGCTTAACATGATACTTGGATTCTGCAAATACTAACTTTAAATGATCTGATTTAAAGTACTTTGCAGGAAGATATATGGGAGTAGGGTTGCCAACTGCCAGGTAGTAGCAGGAGATCTCCTGCTAATTCAACTGATCTCCAGCCGATAGAGATCAGATCACCTGGAGAAAAATGGCCGCTTGGGCAATTGAACTCAATGGCATTGAAGTCCCTCCCCTCCCTAAACCCCACCCTTTTCAGGCTCCGCCCCTCAAATCTCCCGCCGGTTGAGAAGAGGGACCTGGCAACCCTATATGGGAGGGAAGGCGGCATGGTATAGCCTGATCTCATCAGATCTCAGAAACTAAGCAGGGTCAGTACTTGGAGGGGACTCCACCAAGGAAGACTTTGCAGAGGAAGGCAATGGACAACCACTTCTGCCTCTCATTTGCCTTGAAAGCTCCTTGCTGGGATTGCCAGAAGTTGGCTGCTTCTTGACAGCACTTTACACATAGAGAGGAAGATATATATGAATAGGGTTGCCAGGTCCCTCTTCGCCACCGGCGGGAGATTGTTGGGGTGGAGCCTGAGGAGGGCGGGGTTTGGGGAGGGACGTCAATGCCATAGACTCCAATTGCCAAAGCGGCCATTTTCTCCAGTTGTACTGATCTCTGTTGGCTGGAGATCAGTTGTAATAGCAGGAGATCTCCAGCTAGTACCTTTAGGTCGGCAACCCTGTACATGAAACCTCCTAGTCATTTATTGAGATGTTGTGACATCATAATGTTAATAATCAGTCCACACTGAGGGTGAAGCTCAAGTTATGCGATGTGAAAAATCAGTACAGAGAAACAGATCAGTTTGACTGGGGTGAGGAGTTCTCACACAGGAATGAGCAGCAGAAAGGCTGCATGCTCTGGGAGAAACAGGCAGGGGCAGGGAGGAGGGTGAGAGATAGGGTTGCCAAGTACCAGGTGGTGGCGGGCAAACCCCCGCCAATCCACCTGGCCACCCGCTGACCAGCTGAGGGTCGACGGGCAATCTGTGCAGGCAGGGACAGGTCACTGCCAGTTCACATCCATAAGTGCCGCATCGCAACAGGCCTTTACCACTCAAACTGGGAGTTTGGGTGGAAACCGGCCCTTTGCAATGCAGCACTTCCAGGTGTAAACCAAAAGTGCTGAAGCACTTCTGGGAGCGTGCAACACCCCTTCCCCACCTCCACTCCAAAAACCTCCCGCCAAAGAAGAAGAGGGACCTGGTAAGCCTAGTGAGAGAGCTAACTTTCATGGATTCAAAATAACCAGCCTAACAATCTCAGAAGCTAAGCTGGGTCGGCCTTGGTTAGTACTTGGGAGGGCAGACCACCAAGGAAATCTAGGTTTGCTACGCAGAGGCAGGCAATGGCAAACCACCTCTGAATGTCTCTTGTCGTGATCTGGATGTCTCAGGCTAGCCTGATCTCATCAGATCTCAGGGGCTAAGAAGGGTCAGCCCTGGTTAGTACTTAGAGGGGAGGCCACCAAGGAAGTTCAGGGTTGCTATGCAGAGGCAGGCAATGGCAAACCACCTCTGTTCATCCCTCGCCTTGCAAACCCTATGGGATCGCCATCAGTCAGCGTCAACATGAAGGCATTTCCCACCACCAATTACCACGCCGTTGTATACTTGACAGGCTATAATGGATAACAAAAGAACCCAAGCCAATACCCTTGGTGAATGCGAGTGTTTTCATATGCAATGAGAGTCTGAAAATGTGCAACTCACTCTTAAGATCGAGAGCTTCAGCTTCTGTCAGAGTTGCGTCTGTCACTCGGAGCGCTGCTACCAGCCAGATGCCTCGTGCTGTTTGCCAAGGAAGCATTGACCTCGGATGCTCCGTTGAAATCCTGCTACGGCACATGCCTCCAACTCCCCCTCTCTCTGCAGCCCGGCCTTCAACGATTTTCTCAGCATTCGGCGAGCGCGGACAGGTTACATTTAACAAATGCTTTGGGCTTCAGAACTCACAGCCTGGCAAGCGTCAACGACAGCCGTAATTTCAGCTGGTCTCAAATCTCTCCCTGGGAGCTTGGAAGAAGAGGTGAAGCAAGCCTCGCTGCCAAAGCATGATGTTTCGTGTCTGTTAGCCAAAACCACTGCTTCTCTAGATCTATTTTTGGGCCCTGTTACAAACCGCTTTCCTGGCTGGTGGGACCCTTTGGCTCTTGTTAATGCTCTTACAGATTCTGAGGTCAACATTAGGTTGGTAGTTGAGCACTAGAACCCTCTGCAATTTTCCCATGGCTGTCACCTGGTTGCAGCATGAGGTATGCGAAACCTTCTCTGTTTGTATCCATGGATATTTCTACTTCGACAAAGCATGATGTCACATGTGCAAGGCATTTGTCTGAAAAATCAGATATGTAATTTTCACAAGGGTTGGCTTTTCCAAATGGTTCGTTCACAATCTACAGTTAGTGTGCGCTGCCCTAGAAAATACTGACCAGCTTGCTCTTGTGATTGATGCTGGAGTGCAGCTTATACTTCAGAGGGGGGGGAGGAGGAGGAGAGGAGGAGTTGGAGTTGGTTTTTATATGCCGACTTTCTCTGCCACTTAAGGAAGAATCAAACCAGTTTACAATCTCCTTCCCTTGGGAAACCTAAGTTTCTGTTTCAGGAATGGTCTACAGGAGGTGGCCCATAATATGATGTCTAAAACATTTTAAAGCAACAAGTGGGATGGTTGCAAGACTCATGGGGGGGGGGAATTCCATCTCCCCCATTGCCAAGTGCTGCCCAGCTCCAAGCCCCACCACCCACCTTTGAGCATGGCCGCAGCAGCGGTGGTGTCTGGGAGCCACCAGCTCTGATGAAGAAATCAGAATTTAAATCCCATATGTGTGTGTGTATGTGTATATATATATATATATATATATATATATATATATATATATATATATATATATATATATATATATATATATATACATACACACACACACACACATATAAATAATCAGATTTTATTGAAAAATAAATCTGAATTTATATATATATATATATATATATATATATATATATATATATATATATATATATATATATATATATATAAAAAAAAATCAGATTTAGTTTTCAATAAAATCAGATTAGTGTCAGCGTGGCCCTGATCCACAGATTTAGATATCCGCAGATGGGGCTACATGTCGTTATTAGATATATAGATAAATCAGACTAATCTAACACATCACCAGTATTAATGCTATCATAAACACAGCGCACATGGCAAATCACACTTTAAAAGCACCAGAGGTAGAAAGTTTAACAAGCAGCAACCAACTATGGAATCTACAGAATATAATAGATTAATTGAATACAGATAACAAATGCCTTGCGGGGGGGGGGCTGCTTTCCAATTTCAGTTTCAACTGGTGATTGGCATCGAGTAGCAGCAGCAAAGGCCTTCCCACAAATAAACAAGAGCTACGCGATTCAACCAAATCCCAACTGAAGCAAACCAGAGGGCCTAGAAGGCAGAGCAGGGAGGTGACAGCCTTTGTATTGCTCTCCAGGGATATATTGCTTGAGTATATGGAGGGCTGGTTTAGCCAACAAGGGTTAGTAGCCAGCGATTGTCCTAACCTTCCAGCATCAGGGGAAGGCCTCAGCATCTGTGCTCTGTTTGTTTGGCTCTCCAGGGCAACTGGTTGGCTACTGTGTGACACAGGATGTCGGACTAGATAGACCACTGATCTGATCCAGCTGGCTGTACTCATGTTCATGGATTGGTTTAATCCCTTTTAAAGCCATCGAAGCCAGTGAATTCCATCAGTCAGCTGTGCGCTGCAGGAAGAATGCTCCTTCTGTCTGTCCTGAATCTATTGCCCATCAGGTTCAGTAGGTATCCCTTAGTTCCAGTACTATTGTAAACAAAAAGTTCTCTCCCAACTGGAATAGTCAATTTCCTGGCCCTCCTGAGAATTCCTGCTGAGCCTGATTTGTATGAATACTGAAAATTTAGCAACCCGGGACAACAAAGAAAAGTCTATACAATAAGTGAGGTGGGAAAAAGAAGTCTCGCTTTCACCAAGGGAAAATGTAAGGTTGAAATTTCATTATAGACGGTGAAAGCTAATTATTTTCAGAAAAGGGTTTTTTAAAAAGCAAAAGAAAACATGGAGCCAAGACACAGACACAGTTTAACTAGCTAATTAAAAGCTTACATCATGACAAATTCCAGTTCTCTCACTGTGTTCTTTGGCTGCAAGCAAGACAGGTATGAAAGAACATTTCAGGAATTACTCGCGGGCATACACAGAGATGTATAGTTAGATTTTACTCTCTTTCTCTCATTCCTAGGAAGATCATGATGAGACAGCATTAGGGATTATTTCAAACTCATTTCTGCTGGTTCAGCCTCACCCCCTTCCCCCAATCCCCATTTCCAGTTCGCTTCTCCCTCCTGTGAACAGAACCTTTGATCCTTTATTTTGACATTTTCTGTCTCCTTGTACCAAATGTGTACTCTAAAATGGGATGCATTTTTTCAGTGGTATTTGTGCATCCACATATCAGCATCACTACAGGTATATAATGAGCCAGCATGGTGTAGTGGTTAAGGTGTTGCACTACGATCTGGGAAACTCATGTTCAAATCCCCACTCTGCCATAGAAACTTGCTGGGTGATCTTGGGCCAGTCACACACACTCAGCCTTGACCTTGGCAAGTATGTGGATGGGGCCCACCAAGGAATACCAGGGGCGTGACACAGAAGCAGGCAATGGCAATGGCAAACCACCTCTGAATGCCTCTTGCCTTGAAAAGAAGAAGAAGAAGAAGAAGAAGAGTTGGTTTTTATATGCCGAGTTTCTCTACCACTTAAGGCTTACAATCGCCTTCCCTTGCTCCCCCCACAACAGAACTGTGACTAGCCTAACGTCTAACGTCACCCAGCTGGCTTCATGTGGATTGGGAAAAATCCAAACAAACCTTAGAAGAACCAAATGGGAAATATTGGTCTGTTCCCTAGACACCATCCTGGTATTACTAGTTCTTTCAGCAATCCAAACAGCCGCCAAAAATTGTTTCTAATGACCACAATCTCCAATTTTAATTCAGCTCTTCCCTCTAAGACAGCCAAAACTTGACAAGCTGATGTTTGACCATTAGGGGAAAAAAAGCAATCCTCTTGAAAAGCAATGTGCAAAAGCCCTACAACCTACTTTGGAAGAAATATTTTAAAATGTCTTCATGTTCCATTGACTAAAGCACATGAATCAAGGCAGCCATCTCAAAAAGAACACAAAAATTAACTTGTTCATACATACATACACAGACACTCCCTGCCAATCCAACAGCTTGAGAAATCCCCAAGAATACAGAGAATGGTGGAAATATCCTTGATCCTTCTCGCTCTGCACTGTCCAGTCTGGCTGGCAGCAGCTCCTCAGGACGTCATGCAGGAGAAGCCAAAGTCTGAGCCAGAGAATTGGGTTGCCAGCCTATTAATCCCCAGACCTTCTACTCAGACTGACTGTCGTGTTTTAAGAGTATCCAGCAAAGAAAGGTCTTTGCAAAACCTGTTCCTTGAGATCCTTGAACTAGAGATGCCAGGGACTGAACTTGGGATCTTCCAGATGCAAACCTCCATCCCCGATCTATGTCTCAAAGAACCATTTAACCCAGCAGAGGTGTAGTGGTGTAGTGGTTAAGATCAGCGGACTCTAATCTGGAGAACCAGCAATAGAGAACAACAGAGATGCTGAGCCACTCACAGCCGTATCTGTGGCACCGCAGCAGGGATATATTGCTTGAGTATATGGAGGGCTGGTTTAGCCAACAAGGGTTAGTAGCCAGCGATTGTCCTAACCTTCCAGCATCAGGGGAAGGCCTCAGCATCTGTGCTCTGTTTGTTTGGCTCTCCAGGGCAACTGGTTGGCTACTGTGTGACACAGGATGTCGGACTAGATAGACCACTGATCTGATCCAGCTGGCTGTACTCATGTTCATGGATTGGTTTAATCCCTTTTAAAGCCATCGAAGCCAGTGAATTCCATCAGTCAGCTGTGCGCTGCAGGAAGAATGCTCCTTCTGTCTGTCCTGAATCTATTGCCCATCAGGTTCAGTAGGTATCCCTTAGTTCCAGTACTATTGTAAACAAAAAGTTCTCTCCCAACTGGAATAGTCAATTTCCTGGCCCTCCTGAGAATTCCTGCTGAGCCTGATTTGTATGAATACTGAAAATTTAGCAACCCGGGACAACAAAGAAAAGTCTATACAATAAGTGAGGTGGGAAAAAGAAGTCTCGCTTTCACCAAGGGAAAATGTAAGGTTGAAATTTCATTATAGACGGTGAAAGCTAATTATTTTCAGAAAAGGGTTTTTTAAAAAGCAAAAGAAAACATGGAGCCAAGACACAGACACAGTTTAACTAGCTAATTAAAAGCTTACATCATGACAAATTCCAGTTCTCTCACTGTGTTCTTTGGCTGCAAGCAAGACAGGTATGAAAGAACATTTCAGGAATTACTCGCGGGCATACACAGAGATGTATAGTTAGATTTTACTCTCTTTCTCTCATTCCTAGGAAGATCATGATGAGACAGCATTAGGGATTATTTCAAACTCATTTCTGCTGGTTCAGCCTCACCCCCTTCCCCCAATCCCCATTTCCAGTTCGCTTCTCCCTCCTGTGAACAGAACCTTTGATCCTTTATTTTGACATTTTCTGTCTCCTTGTACCAAATGTGTACTCTAAAATGGGATGCATTTTTTCAGTGGTATTTGTGCATCCACATATCAGCATCACTACAGGTATATAATGAGCCAGCATGGTGTAGTGGTTAAGGTGTTGCACTACGATCTGGGAAACTCATGTTCAAATCCCCACTCTGCCATAGAAACTTGCTGGGTGATCTTGGGCCAGTCACACACACTCAGCCTTGACCTTGGCAAGTATGTGGATGGGGCCCACCAAGGAATACCAGGGGCGTGACACAGAAGCAGGCAATGGCAATGGCAAACCACCTCTGAATGCCTCTTGCCTTGAAAAGAAGAAGAAGAAGAAGAAGAAGAGTTGGTTTTTATATGCCGAGTTTCTCTACCACTTAAGGCTTACAATCGCCTTCCCTTGCTCCCCCCACAACAGAACTGTGACTAGCCTAACGTCTAACGTCACCCAGCTGGCTTCATGTGGATTGGGAAAAATCCAAACAAACCTTAGAAGAACCAAATGGGAAATATTGGTCTGTTCCCTAGACACCATCCTGGTATTACTAGTTCTTTCAGCAATCCAAACAGCCGCCAAAAATTGTTTCTAATGACCACAATCTCCAATTTTAATTCAGCTCTTCCCTCTAAGACAGCCAAAACTTGACAAGCTGATGTTTGACCATTAGGGGAAAAAAAGCAATCCTCTTGAAAAGCAATGTGCAAAAGCCCTACAACCTACTTTGGAAGAAATATTTTAAAATGTCTTCATGTTCCATTGACTAAAGCACATGAATCAAGGCAGCCATCTCAAAAAGAACACAAAAATTAACTTGTTCATACATACATACACAGACACTCCCTGCCAATCCAACAGCTTGAGAAATCCCCAAGAATACAGAGAATGGTGGAAATATCCTTGATCCTTCTCGCTCTGCACTGTCCAGTCTGGCTGGCAGCAGCTCCTCAGGACGTCATGCAGGAGAAGCCAAAGTCTGAGCCAGAGAATTGGGTTGCCAGCCTATTAATCCCCAGACCTTCTACTCAGACTGACTGTCGTGTTTTAAGAGTATCCAGCAAAGAAAGGTCTTTGCAAAACCTGTTCCTTGAGATCCTTGAACTAGAGATGCCAGGGACTGAACTTGGGATCTTCCAGATGCAAACCTCCATCCCCGATCTATGTCTCAAAGAACCATTTAACCCAGCAGAGGTGTAGTGGTGTAGTGGTTAAGATCAGCGGACTCTAATCTGGAGAACCAAGTTTGATTCCCCACTCCTCCACATGAAGCCTGCTGGGTGACCTTGGGCTAGTCACAGTGCTCTTCGAACTCTCTCAGCCTCACCTACCTCACAAGGAGTCTGTTGTGGGGAGGGGAAGGGAAGGCAATTGTAAGCTGCTTTGAGACTCCTTAAAGATAGAGAAAAGTGGGGTATAAAAACCAATCTTCGTCTTCTTCAACAACAAAGATGGAACATGGAAGCCTGTTCAGCTGGTGTAGTGGTTAAGAGTGGTGGTTAGGAGCGGTGGACTCTAATCTGAACAACCATGTTTGACTCCCCACTCCTCCACAAGAGTGGCGGACTTTAATCTGGTGAACCGAGTTTGATTCCCCACTCCTACACAAGAAGCCAGCTGGGTGACCTTGGGCTAGTCACAGCTCTCTCAGCCTCACCTACCTCACAGGGTGTCTGTTGTGGGGAGGGGAAGGTGATTGTAAGCTGGTTTGATTCTTCCTTAAGTGGTAGAGAAAGTTGGCATATAAAAACCAACTCTTCTTCTGGGCAATGCCATAGTGTGTGCCTTTCCCGCTTACCCCTCCCCACTTTCTACAATGCTCTGCTTTGACCTAGACAAGGTGTCTTCCGTACAAATGGGAGTCAATTTACTGTGTGTTGCTTATCTCCTGGACAGTTCCCAGAACCTAACCAACCAAGTTTTTGGTTTGTGTTTACTAAAAATGACTGCAGAACTCCAGTGATAGAACTGCAGTATTTAGCAAGGGGCTTTTTTCTGGGCTTTGTATCACAATCCAAAAGGGAAAGCAGTTTTCAGCTTTGACATCCCACCAAACAGCCCTTTTCTACAGCAGAAAATCAGTATGCAAATAGGGGGCACAAATGCCCCAGAACATCTGTGCAAGGCTTACTGAAAATTGGACATCACCCACTGACGATCATTTCTGGCTGGGGGAAAGGGGACCACAACGATCAGAAGAACCCCAATGGCTTAAAAATAAAACAATGTTAGTAACTTCACAAACCCCAACATGTTTTGATTAAATGATCTTCCTCGGGGGTTGCAAAAATGCAAACTAATTAAAAATTCTTGGAGGAAAAGCCATAATTTTGTCATAGTTGCTATAACTGGTGTCCTAATGAGCTCTGTTTCATCTCAGAGGAAAGGGGAAAGCGTGCAGAATGAAAAGCAGGCGCCTATGGGGCTGTCTAAGATTTCACCTGGGAAGATATCTTAGAGTGTACATGCTCCAACCCAGTCGAGAAACCCTAGAATGTTTTTAGGGCTACGCAATAGCTGTAGTGCTTCAGTTTAATTTCCTTCTGCCTTCCAAGCTGCTTTTACATATGTCTAGTGGACAAGCCAATAGGAAGAACGTAGATTCCTTTGAAATGTGTTGTTGGAGGAGAGTGTTACGGATACCGTGGACTGCCAAAAAAACCCACAAATCAGTGGGTACTAGATCAAAGCAAGCCTGAACTGACCCTAGAAGCTAAAATGACTAAACTGAGGTTATCGTACTTTGGTCACATTATGAGAAGGCAAGAGTCACTCGAAAAGACAGTCATGCTAGGAAAAGTTGAGGGCAGCAGGAAAAGAGGAAGACCCAACAAGAGATGGATTGGCTCAACAAAGGAAGCCACAGCCCTCAATTTGCAAGACCTGAGCAAGGCTGTCAAAGATAAGACATTTTCGAGGACGTTGATTCATCGGGTCGCCATGTGTTGGAAGCGACAAGAGTCACGGGAAAAGACTGTCATGCTAGGAAACGTTTGAGGCAGCAGAAAAAGAGGAAAACCCAACAAGAGATGGATTGACTCTATAAAGGAAGCCACAGAAAGGCTGTTCAAGATAGGATGCCTTGGAGGACGTTGATTCATACGGTTGCCATGAGTTAGAAGCGACTTGATGGCATTTAACACACATAACAATAAAGTTATTTATTCCCTATTAATATGTATGGATATGAAAGCTGGACATTGAAGAAAGCTGATAGGAAGAAAGTAGCTTCCTTTGAAATGTGGTGTTGGAGGAGAGTGTTACGGATACCCTGGACTGCCAAAAAAAACAAATCAGTGGGTTATAGATCAAATAAAGCCTGAACTGACCCTAGAAGCTAAAATGACTAAACTGAGGCTATCGCATTTTGGTCACATTATGAGAAGACAAGAGTCACTGGAAAAGACAGTCATGCTAGGAAAAGTTGAAGGCAGCAGGAAAATAGGAAGACCCAACCAGAGATGGATTGACTCTATAAAGGAAGCCACGACCCTCAATTTGCAAGATCTGAGCAAGGCTGTTAAGAATAGGACACTTTAGAGGACATTGATTCATAGGGTCGCCATGAGTTGGAAGCGACTTGATGGCACTTCACACACCCAGTGGAGAACTACAAATCCAATGCAACTGCATGAAAATGTACATCCATGAAACCTACTTGACAAAATAGACTTCAATGAAGAAGCAGTAAGAGGTCTTTTTTACACTTTTTAACATAGTTTTAAATTACAATTACTGCTTGACTGATTAGTTTGCTCACTGTATATTTATGTGACTGGCTGCCAAGCAGCCAGCTCCAAGGGGAGGTATATAGGGAAGGGGAGAAACTAGGACAGCCATCAGGTTTGGTATGAATGCACACGCATGAAGTATTGCATGAAGTATTGCAACTCACCCTGTTGCACGCTGTATGGATGCATGAAAATAGATTGAACAGGCTTGAGCTATTGGCGAACCGCCTGTTGAAAAATTAGCTCCTTGATAGCAGCTGGTGAGCAGAATGTGAACCGAACCGATGTTTGAGCATCTACCATGTTTGAGCCAGCATGGTGTAGTGATTAAGAATGGTAGACTCTAACCTGGAGAACCGGGTTTGATTCCCCTCTCCTCCACATGAGTGGTGGACTCTAATCTGGTGAACCAGATTGGTTTCCCCAGTCCTACACATGAAGCCAGCTGGGTGACCTTGGGCTAGTCACAGTACTCTCAGAGCTCTCTCAGTCCCACCTACCTTACAAGGTGTCTGTTGTGGGGAGAGGAAGGGAAGGAGATTGTAGGCCGGTTTGATTCTCCTTAAAAAGGTACACAAATTGGCATATAAAAACCAACTCTTCCTCTTCTACTACTACTACCGCCCAAGATCTGGGTCTGGAGACAGCCAAGTGCAACTCCAGACTAGCTTTGACAACACTTTCCTCAGGACATCTCCAAAAACGTTTGAGCTCTGCTGAGCCATCAGGACTAGCAGCAGCTCAGCTTGTATCCTTGGAGAGAGAGAGAACAATCATGAAAACGCTTTGACATCCAGGCATGAAAAACTGCTGTGTAAGTCCATCGACTCATTATTCGTAGGTTTAAAGAGAAAGTGGTTTAAATTCCTGAAGGGGAAGCGGAGTCTCCATCTGCAGTCTAAAAGAATTTATTAACAGTCCAGGTTCTTCTCCCCAGTGTTCTGAATAACACATCTTGAAATCCCCAGGCCCCATAGGCACAAATCCCCACTCCTACTCCAACATGCATGGTGATTACTGCGATCCAGGTTGACAATCTGTGATGCGATGCCAACAACATTGGAACTCGGAATGCGAACTCCCCCAATTAGAAAAGAAGCATGCCAGGGTGAGATAAACCCAAGTCCCACTGGTCTCGCATTGGGGCTTGGGCTAAAGAGGCAAGGACAGGTTGGCTATCTGCAGAACTCCATATATCCTCGAGCTTGCAGTATCTGTGTGCACATGCATGTGCACTTATGCACACATGTGAGAGATTGCAAGGAACATACCTCTGTCTACCACATATACCTCTGAGAGAAGAGAGGGGGCTCAGAAAATAGGACTGGTGAGGAGATCACACGTTATCCCATAGTCTGCCTTGAGTCTCAGCAAGAAAGGTGGGCTGAAAAAGGTAAAGGTAGTCTCCTGCGCAAGCACCGGGTCATTACTGACCCATGGGGTGACGTCACAGGCAGACTCTGTTTATGGGGTGGTTTGCCATTGCCTTCCCCAGTCGTCTACACTTTACCCCCAGCAAGCTGGGTACTCATTTTACCGACCACGGAAGGATGGAAGGCTGATTCAACCTTGAGCCGGCTACCTGAAACCGACTTCTGTCGGGATTAAACCCAGGTCATGAGCAGAGCTTTTGACAGCAGTACTGCAGGTTACCACTCTGTACAGGGCTCTGGGCTGCAAATAAAGTAAATAAAATAAATTGCAGGCGCTCTGGGGTAGGTTGTGACATATTCCCACTTCTTGATGAGCTCTTTCATAAACCACTTTTGAAGAAATACCCTTTGCAGGGGATTTTAAGCACTTTTCAAGGAAAGCTCGGAAAAGGTGAGTGTAAGTAAATTGGGCTACAGAGGGTTCTCCCATCAGCAAGTCTGAGAGAGTCTGTCATTACTGACTGGCCCAATGAGTCTGTGGTTTGAACACATGAAGCTGCCTTATACTGAATCAGACCCTTGGTCCATCAAAGTCAGTATTGTCTACTCAGACCAGCAGCAGCTCTCCAGGGTCTCAGGCTGAGGTCTTTCATATCACCTACTTGCCTAATCCCTTTAACTAGAGATACTGGGGATTGAACCTGGGACCTTCTGCATGCCAAGCAGATGCTCTACCACTGAGCCACAGCCCCTCCCTAAGTGGGAGTTTAAAGATTGTACAGTTTCCCCACCCCTGCTTTAGCAAAGCACAAAAAATCAAGAATGAAGAGCTGTTATATTTGAAAGTGACACAAATCCATTAGCCAAGCTAACACACACTGTGACAGCAAGCAGGTCGCGATCTCAAAATGCAATTAAGGACATAAGACATCTACCTTCCATGTTGAGGGTTTTTTTTTTTAAGTTTAAAAATAAAATTCCTCACTGTCTCTTTTTGTGCATAAATTTGCAGTGATCACAAGTTGTTTTCTCACCCCAGACTAGGTTAATTATTTTTCAAACTGTTCGGCTGGAAGGAAGTCATTTGTGGTGACCCTCCCCTGTTTCCAACAGCTGGCGTTACAAGTCAAAGCGATTCCTAACTAGAGGCTTGAAAGAGGCTGGCACTTTCCTTCCATTCCGGGGATCCTAATACTGTCGAGCAAACAGCGCACACAAAGCTTGCAATCCATTTCCGATAGCCAGAAGAGGACATCTGAAGGACCGCTTTTGCCTGCCCATCATCTTAGATCATCATGTTTAATGATGGGCAAACTACCTTGTGCATGGCCCTCAACCACTCGCATCTCTCCAAGCATCCTCATCAAACACTCAAAAAAGCTCGATACACAATTGTGATTGTTTGACTTGCAAAAGAAACATACCTGCATAGTAGAACACACATGCAGGTGCCTAGACCAGTACCCATCTCCCTTCTCACCAGTTGCCCCCCTTTTCCAAGCCACAAAGCTTTAAGAACATAGCAACATAAGAAAAGCCATGCTGGATCAGACAAAGGCCCACCAGGTATAGCAGTCCGTTCACCCAGTGGCCAACCAGGTGCCTCCAGGAAGCCCACAAACAAGACGACTGCAGCAGCATTGTCCTGCCTGTGTTCCACAGCACCTAATATAATAGGCAGGCTCCTCTGATCCTGAGAGAATAATTATGCAGTGGAAGAAAAAAGAGGGGAATAAAACCCAACCTGAAAACAGAAGCTGGGTACCCAAGGTAACCACTGATGAAGGCCCAATAGGCCGAAACGCGTTTGGTATGTGGTTACAGAGATCAACCCTAGGAAATGCCACCGACATGAGAACTAGCTACTAAGCAGACCATGTCTTATCCTGAGGAAGATTCATAAATCGAAACAGGAAGATTACTGGATCCCTGTATTGCAATCTTGATACAGGTCAAGGGAACGTGTATGCAGAAATTTATGTCCAAGAACGTATGCTATACAGCACGCCGCCCAATTGCATTGATGGTTTCTTTGGAAGACCAACTTCACACTATGTTTTGGTTTAAAGTATGACCTCTTTGCTTGGACTTTTGAATCATATTATATTTTTGTGTACCATTGTACCTTGTTTTGTATAGTCAGTGTATTACACTCTGTCTATTTGGATTTCTTCAACTACAACTTTTCTTTTGCATATATTTTGGTATCTTGCCTTTCTGTTGTTATTTGCTGACTATCCTACGTGACAGAAGGCTAACTTATTGTTAATTCACTACCTGGAGGTTGGCAACCATAGACGTGGTGGCAGGCAATGGCAAACCACTTTTTAACATCTTGTTTTATATATATATATAGCTCATGCGTCCATGAAAAAATGGGGGCACATCTGAAAATGTCTGTAAGAATATATGAGTGTGATGTACGCTGTATGTATAATTGCATATCATTGCATAGACAATGCTAATAAATGTCAAAAAAAACCAGCAAAAAGTAGATAATGACAAAAATGTACATGGACATGACAACGAGATAATATATCTAGGGAACATTCTATCATCCCAACTGCACAGGAACTGGAAGAATGAAAGGCTGGGGGGCTGTCCTCGAAGGATGATCTGCTCCAAAGAACTCTGAACATCATCTGAAAGATAGCAAAGGAGTCCCGAGGCAGGAACAAGGCAGAGCGTGGCTGTTCCAGAAAACAGCCCATCTTGCAGCTTCCTCTTGATTTAAAAGATGAATGCCAGCGGTTTCGTTCCCATCAGTATTTTGTGCAGTGTGCTGAATGCAGAAAGATGCAGGCACAATGCACATCATCCGTGATAACCAGATACATTCACAACAATTTCCTCCTCACTGCGTGCAAATCTCCAATTGACCAATTCAATTAATGAATATCTGCTCTGCTTTAGAGAGGGCGGCTTGCCATACAAAGACGAAAGTAACGTTACTGTGTGTATATGGGGGAGGAGGAAGGAAACAACTGATAAAAATCAATAGAAGCTTTTACGGGGTAATTTCGATGGATCGTATTACACAAAGCTGCAGACAGACGTCAAGTAAAAAGTAGCAAAGTGTTATGGATTATCCCCCCCCCTCAAATTATGGATTGATTACTAGTGCATTTCACCCACCACAGTTTCCTCCTAAATCAATACTCTCAAGTTTTCCAATGGCACAATAACCTAGAAAAATATTAAGACTCCAGGGTTTGTTTGGTTTTTTTTGTTTTTATATATAAAAAAACTTTCCAATACTCCTTTTATTGTTGTAAGAAAACCACAGACAGATTCGCACTTAACTAGAAAGTACGTATTTCCAAAAATCTATCAAGAAGTTCCAGGTCATCATCCAGAATGTGCAAATAAATTACATTTTTTTTCCAGTTTCTAGATTTGTATCTCAGGCTCACTCCCAAATCCGGGTGATGAGACAGCAACTGGCTACAGACTAATAAATAGGGCTGACAGGTTGCCTGCTAGTGTTGCCAACCTCCAGGTACTAGCTGGAGATCTCCTGCTATTACAACTGATCTCCAGCCGATAGAGATCAGTTCCCCTGGAGAAAATGGCCACTTTGTCAATTGGACTCTGTGGCATTGAAGTCCCTCCCCTCCCCAAACCCTCCCCTCCCCAGGCTCTGCCCCAAAAACCTCCCGCCAGTGGCAAAGGGGGACCTGACAACCCTACTGCCTGCTATGATGGACAACCTCCCGCCATGGAGGTTTGGATTTCCAGGAACTTTTTCATTCATTCATTCATTCATTCATTCATTCATTCATTCATTCATTCATTCATTCATTCATTCATAACCTTATTTATTGGTATGATAGCTAAAAACATCAAATACAAAAATAAGGCACCCAGTGCCAAATACAGAGCAATTTGATTTTCAGGAACTTAAATTTGGTGTGTGAACAAAAAATTGGCATCAACAACACTGACATCACTTTCAGTTTCAGAACCAGATGTGACATCACAGAGCTACACAACTCTCTAGGAAATACCTAGAGTGTCACTAATTCCAGCTTTTGACCCCATAGGATTTTCAAGGCAAGGAATTTTCAGAGGTGGTCTGCCATTGCCTGCCTCCATGTCACGCCCGTGGTATTCCTTGGAGGTCTCCCATCCAAATACGTGCCAGGGTCAAGGCTGAAAGTGTATGTCTGGCCCAAGGTCACCAAGCAAATTTCTATGGCAGAGTGGGGGTTCAAACCTGGGTTTCCCAGATCCTAGTCCGCCACCTTAACCACTACACCGTGCTGGCTCTCCCCAATATCATTATGCATTGCTTAACAGTCTACTCTGCCCACTGTACACTATTATTGCTTCATGCTGTAATAGTCTGTATTTTAGCAAATTTAAAACCAAGATGGTATGTTTGTGCTTTTACATAATGACATATGTGGGGGGTGGGGGAATAATTACAATATGTTACCAACAGTTCAAAATATCCTTCAATAGATGCAATGTGTGGAGCTGTGTATTTTGTGTTGCATTAGAGTTCACACACATGCATTTAGACGGGCAAGAATGGGCGCTACAGGCAAGATGTGCTCATTTTAGAAATAACAACAGGGTCCCCATTTAAGTTGCTCTTAGATACATCTAGATCTTTGCCAACGGCTTCAGTTGTCTGCTTTGCACTGCTGCTTTTGCAGGTTCATTTCTATCACGTCACATTTTGCACATTTATTCGCGCCGAATTTTTCCTGCAAAATGTACACGTTCCCCCAGTGTTCCTTGTGTGTCAATAAAGCGATGTTATGCATTGCACATAGACTGTGCTATAAATCAAACTTTCTGAAATGGCACTTTGGAGGGAAAGCTCTGGCAGAAAACCACTCCCACCCCTCATAAAGCATGCTGCAGCCCTTGTAGGGAGCTGTCCAGAAGCCAAGCTGGCCCCCCAACCAACCTAAGGGACAGGGATTCCATGGTCATTTATGCATGGTCGCTTTAACCTCCTTTATTCCCCGTTTCAGCCAGGCTCAAAGTAACCCGGGTTGGGGGAAACTGTATGCATTGCCTGGAATGATCAGGGATTAAACTGTGTGCTAATGGAGGCATGAATACAGAAAAACAGTCTCCCAAGTTCAAATCAAGTCCCACCCCTTTAAATGCTGCTCTGTAATTGACTGACTTTGCAACTCACCCTGAGAGAAGATTTCCTTCCCCCCCCCCAGACCCAACTGCCGCATAAAAAAGCATTTTAAGAACAAAAAAACAAAAAACGGAGCAATCTGAAAGGGGGGGAATGCAAGCCTCGTTTTAAAAAAGCCTTTCTTTTGCTCAGAAAGAGCTCCGGAAGCACTTGAATCCCTGCCTCTTTACACACTGCTTCGTGAGTGGATGTGAGAGAAGCCAATCTTCTGTGCTTCCCCTCTTTGGCTGCCTTGAAGAAGGGTTTGGAAAAGGGTGGGGCGAAGCTCAACTCGAGAAAGGTGTACGCTCGCTCAGTGGCTCTGGAATGAGCCAGGAAGAACGGTTTGACTCAGTCCAGAAGAGGAATGGGAAAAGCCGGGTTCGTTTTGAGTTGAAGCAGCGTTGAGCTTCCAAGGAATGAGGTAATGTGCATTCCCAAAAATTTGATCCTGGCTGAAACAGGGAATAAAGGAGAGTTAAGGGACCATGCATAAAACACCCATGAGCAAGCATCAGAGATGGCTCATCCTGGCTTGAAATGGCTTGGGAAAGGAGGGCAGGCATTTGCCGCAGGTATGGTGGAGCGGCTAGGATCCCACAGGGATCATGGCAACAGCAGGAGCACGGGGGGGGGGGTCTCCCAGGGAGCACGCCCCGCTCTTTACTCTGTGGGAGTAAAGGAGACCAGGGTGGAGGCAGAAGGGGCAGGAAGCAACAGTGAAGCAACCCTGTTTCCTTATGCTGTGGGCCTTTTTCTATCCTGTCTGGAGGACTGAGTACCCTATTGTCTCCACCGCATTCTTTCCCCTCTGCAACAGTCCTTGGAGAGACACCCACCCTCTAACCTGTTACATCTGTCCCTGCTCACAGGGACCTACTTCTAAACTTACTCCACCTTTTAGATTCCAGTCCACAGGTTGCTAATCTTGTGCATCCAGAAGGCCATGGCTACATTTATTTTATTTATTTATATTTATTTTGTGATTTATAACCCTCCCTCCCAGGCCGAAGCCAGCTCAGAGCGGGTTATAAATCACAAAATAAATAAGAACGGCGGACTCTGATCTGGAGAACCAGGTTCGATTCCCCACTCCTCCACATGAAGCCTTTGGGCTAGTCACAGTTTGGGCTAGTCCCGCCGATAGAGATCAGTTCCCCTGGAGAAAATGGCTACTTGGGGAACTGCACTCTATGGCATTGAAGTCCCTCCCCTCCCCAAACCCCGCCCTAAAAACGTCCCGCCGGTGGTGAAGAGGGACCTGGCAACCCTACTGCTTGCCTATGAGAGACCTGCATCAACCCATTTCTGAGTCAGGATCCACAGATTGAGAACCACTGGTGTGAAAGATATACACATGTAGAATGTACATACATATCGCAGAATGCTTTTGCATTGACACACAAATAGTGAGAAAGGTGCAGATCTTGCAGCGCGAGAAAAGTGGTATGAAAATAGAGACCACGGGCTCAGGAGAAGCAACACAGAGTGGGATTTGGGAGTGGCGGGGTCAAAACTGTAGCGATGACAAATTGAAAATCGTCCTTAGGCCGTTCCACTTCTAGCGCTAAATCCAGAAGAATGATACCAGCAACTCATACTGACAAAATTTTAACAAGTGTTCCTCAGAACACAGAAACAGGCGAAATATGAAACAATGGATGTATAGAGCCCCGTGGCGCAGAGTGTTAAGCTGCAGTACTGCAGTCCAAGCTCTGCTCATACCTGAGTTCGATCCCGACAGAAGTCGGTTCCAGGCAGCGGGCTCAAGGTTGACTCAGCCTTCCATCCTTCCGAGGTCGGTAAAACGAGTACCAAGCTTGCTGGGGGTCAAGGGAAGATGACTGGGGAAGGCACTGGCAACACATCCCGTAAACAAAGTCTGCCTAGTAAACGTCGGGATGTGACGTCACCCCATGGGTCAGGAATGACCCGGTGCTTGCACAGGGGACCTTTACCTTTTACCTCCTAAATAGTGACAGTCCACAGCTGAAGCACACAACATTCCCAAGTTAACAACCAAAGCTCTCCCTTTACCTGTTTTGGAATTCTCCATTGTTGCTGCAAAGATGCAAGTACTATTTTCTCTTCAAAGAGCCAAACCAAACAAATCTCTCTGTGTATCTTTCTTTATTTCTCTCTCTGGCTCTTTCTTTCTTTCTTTCTTGTTGTTAATGCAAGACAGAAAATCTTTTTCAATATGCGGTGGCAAAAGCAGAAGGTTGTGTGTGTGTGTTTTTTCAATCTATCCAGCCAAGGCTGAAAATATTGTTTACTGTAGTTGAAAATTAATTTCTTAACTTGTGAGGCATAACCAGAGTGCTGAGCAGAAAATAGGGAGAAAAAGGGCACAAAGCTTGCTAAAGCAGCATGTCCATTATTTCCCCACGGATACAGCAGAATGAACCCGTGTTTATGGAGATCGAAAATCAAAGCCCTGACGCCACTAGAATGTCACAGTACGTGACTTAACTGAATTGCCAGTGGCAGTGGCTTTTGAAATGGCACAGACCGGGAGGGACGACTGAGGCTGACGGGAACACATCTGGGGCAGGCAGCACTTTGCAGCCAGATATTATATCCTCAATGGGAGCTGCACAATTTCTAGGGATCGATTTTCAGCCGCAGAAAGTGTTTTATGGCAGAATTTTCATGCCAACACTGCTGAATCGCCACCTTTTTGCAGCAGTTTTGCAGCAACACACAGGAGCGCTGGCATGACACACACTGCTTTCAGGCTGCAGCTGTTGCTGTAGCCATTGCAAGAACACAGGAGGAGCTAGCCACAAAGGCAAAGCTGACCCGAGGGGCTTTGTTGTTTGATCAGATTTGCCTATTATCTATTTACAATATGTCTAACCCGCCTTTCTCCCTAAGGACTCAAGGCAGGTTTCACGCTCGTATTAGTTTCAGCAATGTGCCAATGTGTGAATCATCGCTCGACTGCAAATTGTGAGCAGTAGCATCACGTTCGGGGAAAAAAGTTTTGATTGTTTGGAATGCTCAGAAATGTTCCGAATTGGATTGCAAATGTTTCGTATATGTTCATACTTTTTTTTAAAAAAAATATTTTTATTTTATATAAGAGGGATACAGAAGGGGAAAGGGGGGTGAGAAAATAAGATAGCTTCCACATAGTTTAAATTTAAGGGGTAAAGAAAAAAATATTACTAAATATTATATCATTCAAAACATTACTCCATCTCAAGATTCTCTAGAATGAGAAGAAATATGTTTCATCGATGGATGGATGGATGGATGGATGGATGGACAGATGGACAGATGGATAGATAGATAGATAGATAGATAGATAGATAGATAGATAGATAGATAGATAGATAGATAGATAGATAGATAGACAGACAGACAGACAGACAGACAGACAGACAGACAGACAGACAGACAGACGGATGGATGGATGGACGGGGAGAGAGAGAGAGAGATGTACCTCTGTGAATTCACTTTTAAATTGCCTTCAACCTTACTGACTATTTTGTTTGCCACTTAAATAATAATCACAGAAAGGCTGCCATCTCAATACAAATTCATCTGTTGGTTTCATATTAACAAGTTGCATTAGGTTGGCCAACAATGCAAAATCGGAGAGTTTATTGTTCCACTCTTTAATGTCGGGAATTGTATTAGATTTCCAGTATTTGGTATATAAAATTCTGGTGGCTGAAGTCGTGTACTGATAGAGCTCTTTATATATGTGTTCATTCTTGAGTTGCTACCCCACAGCAATCCCCTTAACCCACCTGACGGGATAAATATTAACTTCTCAAAGGAGCACTTTCCCTGGTCATCCTGAGCTTACATTGAAGTGGGAGGGGGAGACTGAGTAGCTTGTCTTTCTTTTATGCTTACCTTGCCTATTCGTCCTGCCTGATTCCCAAAGCCAAGTGTGCTCATCGTAACAAAGGGCTCTAAATAGCTTGTGCATTCTTACAGTGCCACCTGGGAACTGTAGTTTGCTGCAGTAAGTGCTGAGCATGCCCCGCCATGATGAATAGGGTTGGCAATCTCCAGGTGGGGCCTGGAGACTTCCCCGAAATACAACTCATCTCCAGACTAGACAGGTCAGTTCACCTGGAGAAAATAGCTGCTTCGGAGTATGCACCGTATTGCATTGTACCCCGTTGAGGTCCCTCCCTTCCCCAAACTCCGTCTCTAAATTTCCAAGAATTTCCCAGCTCAGAGTTGGCAACCCTACGTTAAATATGAGCAGCCAATATGATGCAGCGACAAAAAAAAGCTCATGCGATCTTGGGGTGCATCAACAGAGGCATAACATCCAAATCACAAGATGTCATAGTTCTGCTGTACACTGCATTGGTCAGGCCGCACCTGGAGTATTGTGTGCAGTTCTGGAGGCCTCACTTCAAAAAGGATGTGGACAGAATCGAGTGGGTGCAGAGGAGAGCGACGGGGATGATCAGGGGCCTGGAGACCAAACCCTAGGAGGAAAGGCTGAGGGAGCTGGGAATGTTTAGTCTGGAGAAGAGGAGGGTGAGGAGATACGTGATTGCTCTCTTTAAGTGTTTGAAGGACTGTCATTTAGAGGAGGGCAGGGAGCTGTTCCTGTTGGCAGCAGAGGATAGGACTTACAATAATGGGTTTAAATTACAGACGAAAAGGCACCAGCTGGATATTAGGATTTTTTTTTTTTACAGTAAGAGTTGTTTGACAGTGGAATCAGCTACCTAGGGAGGTGGTGAACTTTAACCAGTCTTTAAGCAGAGGCTAGACAAGCACTTGTCAGGGATGCTCTAGGCCCGTGTTGGCGAACCTATGGCACGCGTGCCACAAGCGGCACGCCGAGCCCTTTCTATGGGCACGCGTGGAGCCGCCGGCCCCCCCCCCCGCCCGTCCCCCGCCCGTCCCCCGCCCCCTCCTGGTGGTCTCGACGCAATCTGCCTCCGTTGCCCCGCTCCGCCTTAGCAGCAGCAGCAGCGCCGCCGCCCCACCCAGGCGCCGCTCCAGACCCGCCGCCGCCCGCTCATGCTCGGCCCCGAGGGCTGCCCTGCCGGCCGCCCCGCTACGCCCGCCGAGTCACCCCCGCCCCCTCTTCCGCCCCCTTGGCTGCCCGTCCCCCTCCTCCGCCCCTCCTCGCGGCCTCGGTACAAGTTTCCGACGCGCCGCAGCCAACTTTGTCGAGGGGCGGGGGCGACTCGGCTGGCATAGCGGGGTGGCCGGCAGGGCAGCCCTCGGGGCCGAGCATGAGCGGCCGCGGCGGCGGAGGGTCCAGAGCGGCGCCTGGGTGGGGCGGCGGCGCTGCTGCTGAGGCGGAGCGGGGCGGCGGGAGGCTTGCGGGAGGCTGGCGGCGGGCGGCTCTTTCGCTTGGACTTGCCACTGAGATGCACATTTCCCAAATCCAGATTCTCAAAACTGCATGGGGGGATTGTCTATTTGTGAAAGAGAGGTTTTGCCTTGGACTTGCCACTGAGATACACATTTCCCCCATCCAGAGTCCCAAAACTGCATGGGGGGGGGGGGTTGTCTATTTGTGAAAGAGAGGTTTTGCCTTGGACTTGCCACTGAGATGCACATTTCCCCCATCCAGAGTCTCAAAACTGCATGGGGGGGGTTGTCTATTTGTGAAAGAGAGGTTTTGCCTTGGACTTGCCACTGAGATGCACATTTCCCCCATCCAGAGTCTCAAAACTGCATTGGGGGGGGGGGGTTGTCTATTTGTGAAAGAGAGGTTTTGCCTTGGACTTGCCACTGAGATGCACATTTCCCCCATCCAGAGTCTCAAAACTGCATGGGGTTTTTTTTTTGTCTATTTGTGAAAGAGAGGTTTTGCCTTGGACTTGCCACTGAGATGCACATTTCCCCCATCCAGAGTCTCAAAACTGCATGGGGGGGGTTTTGTCTATTTGTGAAAGAGAGGTTTTGCCTTGGACTTGCCACTGAGATGCACATTTCCCCCATCCAGAGTCTCAAAACTGCATGGGGGGTTTGTCTATTTGTGAAAGAGAGGTTTTGCCTTGGACTTGCCACTGAGATGCCCATTTCCCCCATCCAGATTCTCAAAACTGCATGGGGGGTTTGTCTATTTGTGAAAGAGAGGTTTTGCCTTGGACTTGCCACTGAGATGCACATTTCCCCCATCCAGATTCTCAAAACTGCATGGGGGGTTTGTCTATTTGTGAAAGAGAGGTTTTGCCTTGGACTTGCCACTGAGATGCACATTTACCCCATCCAGATTCTCAAAACTGCATGGGGGGGGGGGTTTGTCTATTTGTGAAAGAGAGGTTTTGCCTTGGACTTGCCACTGAGATTCACATTTACCCCATCCAGATTCTCAAAACTGCATGGGGGGGGGGGGGTTTGTCTATTTGTGAAAGAGAGGTTTTGCCTTGGACTTGCCACTGAGATGCACATTTACCCCATCCAGATTCTCAAAACTGCATGGGGGGGGGGGTTGTCTATTTGTGAAAGAGAGGTTTTGCCTTGGACTTGCCACTGAGATGCACATTTACCCCATCCAGATTCTCAAAACTGCATGGGGGGGGGGGGTTTGTCTATTTGTGAAAGAGAGGTTTTGCCTTGGACTTGCCACTGAGATGCACATTTACCCCATCCAGATTCTCAAAACTGCATGGGGGGGGGGGGGGTTGTCTATTTGTGAAAGAGAGGTTTTGCCTTGGACTTGCCACTGAGATGCACATTTCCCACATCCAGATTCTCAAAACTGCATGGGGGGGGGTTGTTGTCCATTTGTGAATGGGAGGTTTTGCCTTGGACTTGCCACTCAGATGCACAACTCAACAATAAGCCCCCCTGCAGAGTTTTGAGAATGCAGATGGGGAAAATGGTGTTTGTCAGTCATTGCCATGATTTAATTTTATGGATGACAAAGGATAGTACAGTTAGTTCTGAAAATGAAATCCTTAAAGTGTGGAATTCTCTGCCAAATAATTTTAAATCAATGAAAGCACTTGGGATTGCTTTCCTTACTTTGTTTGGATCATTTTATGCTTGTGAGCATAAGATGTTAACATATGAGTTGTTTTTTCTAAACTAAAACCTCAGTATTCAGGTTAAATTGCCGTGCTGGCACTTTACGATGAATAAGTGGGTTTTGGGTTGCAGTTTGGGCACTCGGTCTCTAAAAGGTTCGCCATCACTGCTCTAGGCTGATCCTGCATTAAGCAGGGGGTTGGACTAGATGGCCTTTATGGCCCCTTCCAACTATATGATTCTATAATTCTAAGAATGATACTGTCTGTTAAAGCTCACCAACTGCCCAAGTGTAAAAGCAGCATCTACATTTCAGCACAGCAATGCACCATACTGCCTCTTTCAGCTGCCTGGCGACAGAGATGGCAGGGAAGGCTGTCCTTTGGAAAGCAAAAAGGAAACAACAGCCACTGGCATTGATGTGCAAACAATTTTTTTTAAAACTACATTGGGTAGGCTTCCCACAGTTTGTTTCACAAACCACATTTAATCATGATGAGCAAACCGCAGCTTTAAAAGAGGGTAACCAGAAACGCAGATTTTTTTGCAAATGCAGAGCGAAACATCCAAACCAAAAAAAATTATTCCCAAGAAATAATCCAGCCGTCCTTACTGCAGTGAGCTACAGAAACATTAAATATTTACTCTGATTGTTAATCTCTTTCATTAGTTACTCAGCCATGGTGAGCAGTAAAATGCTGAAGGGAAACTGCATGTATATTCATCACTGGCTTGGGAATACGCCTGCCTTTGCAAAACAACCCACATTGCTCCGCCAGAGCTTGGAAACTCTGCTTCCCTGTAGATTCAGCCAAATGTCTGGTTCGCTCACAATTTACAAACGATCCCTCCGATTAATCAGTCACGCAAGAGAACAACCTTACACAGCGACCGAGTCCAAGACAGTACTTCTGATAAACACAAGGGCCAGCCCGTTCTCATGTGATCCATTTACAACTAAGGGAATAAGTCTACATACCCGCTTTTTTCAGACTATGATGGACTGGGGCCAGCATCCAACATACACAGCAGTACAGTGGCTGTGATTGTCTCCAGTTGTCCCCAGCGTTTGAGAAAGCTTCATCCATGTTTCCCCCAAAAGCAAATGAGGTCTATCATCCTACACGGAAAGAATGCAGTAACCTGTTCCCCCAGAGTTCTCTGCAGAAATTGGTACTATTGGGTTAGGATGCAGCATCATAAGAACATAAGAAAGGCAATGCTGGATCAGACCAAGGCCCATCAAGTCCAGCAGTCTGTTCACACAATGGCCAACCAGGTGCCTCTAGGAAGCCCACAAACAAGACAATTGCAGCAGCACCATCCTGCCTGTGTTCCACCGCACCCAAGATAATAGGCATGCTCCTCTGATACTAGAGAGAATAGGTATGCAGCATGACTAGTATCCATTTTTACTAGTAGCCATGAATACCTCTCTCCTCCATGAACATGTCCACTCTCCTCTTAAAGCCTTCCAAGTTGGCTGCCATCCTAACCCAATCTAGCATCTCCTCCTCTCCTTCTAAAATCCTACCCGTTTATTATTTATTCATAATTTATTTCTTAAATGTCTATTTAAGAAATATTTCCAAGTTGGCTGCCATCCTAACCCAATCTAGCATCTCCTCCTCTCCTTCTAAAATCCTACCCGTTTATTATTTATTCATAATTTATTTCTTAAATGTCTATCCCGCCCTCCATCCCTGGCCGAAGCCAAGCCCAGGGTGGCTAACACCATCAATATAAAACAATATGGCAATATAATATACAATGCATAACAATAAAAACACAAATAATAATATAAAATTATTAAAATCACCTCTAATAATGTGTCGGTACCAGAAGATAAAGACAAGTGGTGAACCGTCAAAAACAGAGCCATGGCGAGTCCAGTAATTCAGTCAAGGCCCTTTAATTCAGCAATTGATGATACCTTAGAAGGGAGCAGGGAGGCCAAATCTAATAAAACCATAGCTGCCCTCAACTCTAGGCCTGGTAGAATATCTCCATTTTGCAGGCCCTGCGGAGCTTTTTAAGATCCCGCAGGGCCCTGGTCTCATTAGAAAGAGTATTCCACAAGGACAGGGCCAGGGATGAGAAAGCCCTGATCCTAACTGAGGTCAGCCAGGCACTTTGGGCCAGGGACCACCAGTTAGGGTTGGCAACCTCCAGGGGGTGGCTGGAGATCTCAAACTGGCTTTCTAAAAAAAAAAATTACGATGTGTGCCCTTTTAAAAATCAGAAGTAGTATGGGGGTGAAAAAGGTAGAGAGAGTCTAACTGAGGCAGGAAACAACCATCACCTATATATGTCTAGGCTGTATTGTCCTGTGCCAGTGTTAGCCCCTTACGACCTACAAGGAGAGGCTATACAGGCAGACCCCAAAACCTTCAGCAGTTCAGTTGACACGTTCCTCCGGAAAGCCCCCAAATAATTGTAAGGCCCCCAAATCATTCCCTTGCGCTCCTCAACAGCCAGCTGAAGCCTCTGACAGGAACTTTACAGATAAAAAGCATATGACAGAGAACTCTTCCAGCCCTACTATTGACTCCCAACGGCTTTTTATTACATTTCACAGATCTCTGCTCAAAACCTGTAATCATATTTCAAAGGAGAATGCCGTTCTGTTGACTGTCAGATTCATTCCTGGCCACAGAGAATCTGCCGTTGGAACAAGCCGCTCAGAGAAGCGGGGAGGCAAGTGCGGGAGAAGCGTTCCATTTCATTTTTTCCCCCTTTGGAAATGAAATGCTTTATATATATATATATATAAAAAAAACCCTCCCAAGAACAAAACCACTCAGACAAAAGGCAACCAAGATAAGAGAAAGCTTTTGTAAAGCTGGCTGCTCTGATAGTACTAACCTGACAACCGAGCTTAACCCACTTCCACGATGTTGCTCGAGTATATTAGGTTAATGCGAGAGCTGAACCCTCTCTTTTGCTTACTTTGTACACTGAATTTCAGATTCCAAAGAGAGAATCCCCTGTGTTGCTACGCTCAGCTGTTGATGTTTTCAAAGGCAGGGTCATCAGTACACGGTTTGCAAGAAAAGCGCTGACCGTGCCCCAGCATCAGCTCCCCCACCCTGCATGGGTTTTGCAAGGAAAGGACAACCATAGCGCAGACCAAGGAGCTGGGAGACGGGGGTTCACATCCCCATATTGCCATAATAGGTCGCTTGGGTTACCTTGTGCCGTCATTCGCTCAACCCAACCTTACCTCACAAGGTTACCCATGGATAAAGTAGGGGAGGGAGAACCATGCTTGCCATTCTCAGCTCTTTGAAGATGGGGCAGGATCGGACCATACCATTGCTACCATCAATGAGGACACTATAACCCAGTACAGAAGTCCATGCTGGAGGGGTTGAATTTAAATCTCCTGAGCTCCGTCTGCCCTTGTTTATCAGACACAGTCCTTATTTTCTGATCCTTGATCCTGGTAAATCTCTGTCTTTTATGTGCGTGTTAAGTGCCATCTAGTCGCTTCCGACTCATGGTGACCTTATGAATCAATGTCCTCCAAAACGTCCTATCTTTAACAGCCTTGCTCAGGTCTTGCAAATTGAGGGCTGTGGCTTCCTTTAAAGAGTCAATCCATCTGCCCTTTGGTTAAACAAGAAGGACCTGGGGCTTAAGGGTAGGATACACGCTGTGCATGTTGAAGTTCAGTCCCCAGCATTTTTAGTTGAAGGTTTGCAGGCAGTAGGAGTTGAGGTAAGTTAAACTGAGAGAGAATGACTGGCCCAAAATCACCCAAGAGAACTTCAGAGCTTGAGCGGGGATTTGAACTCAGGTCTCCTCAGTCCTAGTTCGGCACACTAACCACTACTCCATGCTGCCCTTTGGATAAAAAGAAGGACCCGGGGCTTAAGGGTAGAATACATGCTGTGCACGTTGACGTTCAGTCCCCAGCATTTTTTGTTGAAGGCTTGCAGGCAGTAGGAGTTGGGAAAGACCTCTGTGGAGACCACTGAGAACCACTGCCAATTAAACTAGACTATTCTAGTCTGGCTGAATGAACACAAGAAGCTGCCTTATATTGAATCAGACCCTTGGTCCATCAAAGTCAGTATTGTCTACTCAGACTGGCAGCAGCTCTCCAGGGTCTCAGGTAGAGGTCTTTCACATCACCTACTTGCCTATTCCCTTTCACAGGAGATGCCGGGGATTGAGCCTGGGACCCTTCTGCATGCCAAGCAGATGCTCTACCACTGAGCCACGGCCCCTCCCCATGGAAGGCAGCTTCATGTGTTCAGATTGGCCCAGACCGAAGGGAAAGCAAAATACCAGGGAACTTAATAGAAGGCGGTGGCTCTTTGGTATCACTTACTTCCAGAAATGCAGTTGACCCATGCAACAGACTTAGGTGGAAGTGAAGTGCCAGAGCGCTGAGTTGGTGGCACAGCCTGGCACAGGCTGTACCACTTTAGACTGCAGGAGAGGAATGACATTTTCCCATGAAGATAGTTTCAGAGGGCAGCTAGTTGGGTCTGCGCTACAACAGCTAGATTCGTGTAGCACATAGTAGCGGCCCTAGGGAGCTTTGACTGTCGAAAGCGTATACCTTCCTCCCCAAATTTTGTTGGTCTCTAAAGTGCTACTCGAGTCTAGACATTTTTCCAAGTTCCCTTTCATAAAGAATTCCTCAGAAGCGGAAAACATGCAGATGACTATGTTAGAACTTCTCTCTATGTTTTTTGTGAGGTTGTTTTTTTTTGCACCAGTTTTGTTTTTGCACAGGGAGTTTTACATGGGGGAGCTTTGCTGGGGGAGCGTGGGGTCTAAATTGAATAAGATGAAATGCAAATATATATGGCTATCCCCTCTTGCTGTCTGCAATGGTACGGCCCATTCCGCCACCTTCGAATTCTACCGCCTCACTTCCCACATGCAGGTGACAGGATGGGCTGTACCATTTCTGGCTGCAGGTGGGGATAGTCACATTTCAAAGCTCCCCCGATAAAAACTGAGAACACGAGAGAGATTTTAACCCAGGCCTTCACATGCTGTGTGGTCGTTTTCCACTTATAGAAAATAATTAATGTTAGGGCACTTTGAAATATGTATTTCCCACTCCCCCAACGCAGTCTGAAGTGATACAGTCCCATTCCACCACCTCTACACTCTGCCACGTGTAGGGTTGCCAGGTCCCTCTTTGCCACCGGCGGGAGGTTTTTGGGGCGGAGCCTGGGGAGGGCAGGGTTTGGGGAGGGACTTCAATGCCATAGAGTCCAATTGCCAAAGAGGCCATTTTCTCCAGGGGAACTGATCTCTATCGGCTGGAGATCAGCTGTAATAGCAGGAGATCTCCAGCCACCATCTGGAAGTTGGCAACCCTACTGCTGTGGCAGTGTGCCGTGGACAGCGTGGACAAGAGCTGAAGGTTGCCTCCACGCAGGCATGCAAAGGTCATCCTTTTGTCTGCCCGCACCCCCTTTCTTGAGAGTCGTCATTTCCTCTAGTCATTTCAGAGCCTTTCCGAGCCATCTGTTGTTAATTTTCTCGCTGTATTCCATTACATTCCTGGCTACGTTTCGAAACCAAGAGGCCAATTACCCACAAAGCTGGTTTGGGCCATAAAAGTTTATTATGCTTAAAATGCATAGATTCTCTGTTTGGTAATTCTTTTAAAAAAACACACACAAAAAATAATAATAATCAGTTGTTTGGAGGTGTTAAATGGTGAGGAAGTACAGATTTGCTGGCCTCTGAAACAACGAGCCCAAAGGAGATACCACGTTCTTTCTCTGTCTCTCTCTCTCTCTCTCTCTCTCTCCCTGTCCCCCCTTTCAGTAACAATCACCACTACAATAAATAAGCTTTTCTCACTGACAAGCTAGTTTTTCCGTGCAAGAAATTGTTCTGCATTCAATCAATTTTGCATCAAGAAGTGTTCAGTCATGCAAACGCTCACTTCCACTCTAAAGCGGTACATCCCAGAGGTAGGTTTCCCATTGCAATGACAAGGCCGGTGTGTAATCCAGTACGCTTACCAATGCATAAACATACTCTCCAGTAAAAGATGCATGTCCCACACTACAGCAGTGCCTGAAATGCTTATTTCTTTATCTCAGATGTCATCTATACCTTTTCTCCCCAACGGAGACCCCGAGCATCTTACAACACCATTCTCCCCTCCTTCCAGCATGGGAGCCAGTGTGGTGTAGTGGTTAAGAGCAGTGGTTTGGAGCGGTGCACTCTGATCTGGAAAACCGGGTTTGATTCCCCACTCCTCCACATGAGCGGCGGACGCTAATCTGGTGAACTGGATTGGTTTCCCCGCTCCTGCACATGAAGCCAGCTGGGTGGCCTTGGGCTAGTCACACTCTCTCAGCCCCACCTACCTCACAGGGTGTCTGTTGTGGGGAGGGGAAGGTGATTGTAAGCCAGTTTGATTCTGCCTAACGTGGTAGAGAAAGTCGGCATATAAAAACCAACTCTTCTTCTTTCTTCATTTTACCCTCACTGCAACAACCCTGTGAAGTAGGCTAGGCTGAGAATGTGTGACTGGCTCGAGGTCACCCGATGAGAATCCATGGCAGATTGGGGATTCGAACCTGGGTCTTCCAGATCCAGGTCCAACACTCTAAAGTGTAATAGCCATGCTGGCCACCACCCTAAGAGACCCGTAATAGGTGAACTGTTCAACTAGGAGTAAAAAGAGGCACCTGCTTTCCCAGCAAGGAGGCTTGCAATGAATATTTAAACACAAACCTGAACAAAACTGGGCTTTCATTTTTCTGCTACACTTACTTCTGAGGCATATTCCTCTCTCCAAACAGAGACAGCGAGTGCAATAGAGCATGGATCTAACTCAGATTTTCTTCCCAGTGTTCTTATTGTCATCAAAGAGAACAGGAAACAAACAAGAAAGAAGCAAGGGAGTGAAGTTTATGGAACAGGCAGATGAACGTGAGCTTGATCAGGAAGAGATGAATGGACACCCCTGTGCAATCAGGAGAAAAACTGCCTGCACATTTCCTTTAAATCTCCATAAGGAAAAAGCCTAGAGACTTCAGTTTTAAGAAAAAAAGTAAGCTGAAAATTCAGGAAGGGAGCATAATGTATTTCTAAGGGGTCGCTGCCCACATATGCCCTCGCTGACTGGGAAAGCTTATGTAAGCTATCCTGAGTTTCATGAAGGAAGTGCAGATACAAAGGCCAAAACCAATCCCAAACTAAACAAATAGAAGACAACAGATTCTATCCTGATCTCGTCAGATCTCGGAAGCGAAGCAGGGTCGGCCCTGGTTAGTACTTGGATGGAAGACCGCCAAGGAATAACAGGGTCATTATGCACAGGAAGGCAACGGCAAACCACCTCTGTTAGTCTCTTGTCTTGAAAACCCTACTGGGTTTCCATAAATCGACTGGGACTTGGCAACACTTTACACACACACATAACAAACACAGTGACTGCTTTGGATTAGTGATGTGTAATCACTCCCCTGTTCAGAGTACACTCGGCTAACAAATTGATAGCAGCACCCTTGAACAACTAAAACATGTTCCTTTTTTAACAGAGCACTCAAAATTGCTGTACAGAGTAGTGTGCATATGTATTCTCACACAGCTGTCCCTCTCCAATATCTGCTCGAATCACCTGACCAAAAATAAAAAAAAGGATTTGTTAAGTGTTTTCTTTGGTTGTCTCGATCCTGCCGGGTGCTGTTTGTGTGGGGAAAGGGAGTTGAATCTCTCAGATTCTTGTCTTACCCATTTTGATGGCCTAACTTCCACAGTTGAGTGCATTAGAACATAAGAAAAGCCCTGCTGGATCAGACGGAGGCCCATCAAGTCCAGCAATCTGTTCACACAGTGGCCAACCAGGTGGCTCTAGCAAGCCCACAAACAAGACGACGCCAGCAGTATTATCCCGCCTGTGTTCCACAGCACCTAATACAAATAGTCATGCTCCTCTGATCCTGGAGAAAATAGGTATGCATCATGACGAGCTTCCATTTTTACTAGTAGCCATGGATAGCCCTATCCTCCGTGAACATGTCCATTCATTGTTCTAAATCAGATCACAAATGTTTCATGCATTTTTGCATAGTCACCTGGAAAAAGAGCAAGTACCAACATGGTCAATTGCAAAAAAACAACACCTAGACTTTAAATGGACCTGATTTAAAATTGTTAATGACATGCTCATAAAGACCCAGCATGTGCGACTTCCATGGCTACCTGGCCAACTGTCGTGTCGCATGCTACCAACTGCCCAGACATATTCAAATCACTCACCATTTTGAACTGTGAATAAATATCAATGCACATGTACCTTAGAGAAAAAGGCCTTTGTAAACTGGATGAGTTTCTAGCACATGCTTCTGTAACATTCAGATTGGGCTACTGCAGTTTGCTCTCTGTGGGGCTGCCCTTGAAGGTAACTCAGCAACTGCAGCTTATGCAAAATGCATTGGGTAACCTAAGAAAGTCTGTAAGGCCTCTTCTCTGACAAAGGTCTGCAGACTATTTATGTCGTTCTGTTCCAATCCGCTTTTCCTGGCAAGCTTAATAATTGCTGCCTGTTTCTTGTTGGTAATCTTACGGGACTAGCTGGCTATCTGCTCTGCTTTGTTTGGCTGACTTCTGTGAACTGATTGAAAATAGTTACTGTTAGTTTTACAGTTTATTACAATGTCATTTAAAATGTATTTTGTAAACCATTTCGAGCAAAGGAGAGAAGAAAGGTAGAAATCTTTTAAATAAACAAGACTTTCTTTGTGAAGATTGCAGCATCTCTGTTTTGGACAGATGCATTACCGTAAGAAGGGCCCTGCTGGCTCACACCAGTTGTCCATCTAGTCCAGCATCCTGTTTCCCATATGAGTCAACGAGTTCACAAAAATCACAAAATCACACAAGGCTGGAAGAGACCACACAAGGGCCATCCAATCCAACCCCCTGCCATGCAGGATCCCACAATCAAAGCACTCCCGACAGATGGCCATCCAACCTCTGCTTAAAGACCTCCAAAGACGGGGACTCCACCCCCACCCCCTCCGAGGCAGGGCATTCCACCGTCGAACCACCCTCACTGTCAGAAAGTTCTTCCTAATGTTTAGGTGGAATCGCTTTTCTCTTAGTTTAAATCCATTACTCCGTGTCCTAGTCTCTGAAGCAACAGAGAACAAGCTAGTTCCCTCATTACCATGGCATCCCTTCAAATATTTAAACATGGCTATCATGTCACCTCTTAACCTTCTCTTCTCCATACTAAACAAACTGAACTCCTTAAGTCTCTCCTCATAGAGCATAGATTCCAGACCTTTGACCATTTTGGTCGCCTGCCTCTGGACCCGCTCCAACTTGTCAACATCCTTTTTAAATTGTGGAGCCCAAAACTGGACACAGTATTCCAAGTGAGGTCTGACCAATGCAGAATACAGTGGTAGTATTACTTCCCTTGATCTAGACACAATACATTTTTGATGCAGCCCAGAATTGCATTGGCCTTCTTAGCCACCATATCACACTGTTGACTCATATTCAGTATGTGGTCCATTAAGACTCCCAGATCTCTTTCACATGTACTGTTGTCAAGCCAACTATCCTTCATCCTGTACCTGTGCCCCTGCAAGACCAAAGAAGGCATAGTGGTTAAAGCTTTCTCCCCCTGATAGTGCCTCTTAGAGATGTACTGCTTCAGAATATGGATGTTCATCTTACTAACTATGACTAGTAGCCATGCATGGACCTCCATGAGAGCCATTGTGGCATAGTGGTTAAGAGCGGTGGATTCTAATCTGAAAAACCGGGTTTGATTCCCCACTCCTCCACATGAAGCAGGCTGGGTGACCTTGGGCTAGTCGCAGTTCTCTCTGAACTCCCTCAGCCCCACCTAACTCACAAGGTGTCTGGTTGTGGGGAGAGGAAGGGAAGGCGATTGTATACTGTTTTGAGACAGAGCAAAGGTAGAGCAAAGGTAGAGCAAAAGCAAAGTATAAAAACCAACTCTTCTACTACTACTACTGCTTCTCCACAAATCTGTCAAGAAATCAGAACCGAACGTAGAAGAAGAGCTGGTTTTTATATGCCAACTTTCTCTACCACTTAAAGGAGAATCAAACCGGCTTACAATCACCTTCCCTTCCCCGCAACAGACACCCTATGGGGTAGGTGGGGCTGAGAGAGCTCTAACAGAGCTGTGACTAGCCCAAGGTCACCCAGCTGGATTCATGTGTAGGAGTGGGGAAACCAACCTGGTTCACCAGATTAGCCTCCGCCGCTCATGTGGAGGAGTGGGGAATCAAACCCGGTTCTGCAGATTAGAGTCCACCACTCCAAATCACCACTCTTAACCACTACACCACATAGGTGAAATCACACTGAAGTACCTATGGCCCTATGCCTGATTCATATTTTGAAGGCTGCTCTCATTTCAAAACCCCGACTTCTTCTTTTGTTTTTGTTTTTGCTGCCAAGTTGCAGCTGAGTCATGTTGACCCCGTGGGGTTTTCCAGGCAAGAGGCATTCAGAGGTAGTTTGCCGCTGCCTGCCTCTGCATAACACCCTTCGACAACTCCCCCCCCCCGCCTCTGCATAACACCCTTCAACAATTCCCACCCAAATACGAACCAGGGCCTGACCTTGCTTCTCTAGGGGGGGAAAGTCCCATTTGGAGACGGCCTCACCACTTCACCCGGTTTTGCTTCTGGTCAAGTAACCAGAAGAGTACCCTTGGACTCCTGGGTGCCTTTAGGATACGTGAGCCCTACATGGATTTGCTGGAGGGGATGGCCAGCAAAGCAGAAAACCCAGCGTTTCAGAAGCAGAAGTCTCATGTTTAATGCAGAACGTCTTCAGATCCAGTTTTGCCAAAGCCTGCCCAGGGTGACTCACCCAGAGACAGCATCACCCAACACTTCTTAGAAAGAGCAAGAAAAGGCTGCCCGGCTCTCAATACTTATTGTGTCAAACAGATCTCTCCTGGTTTGTAATGACATTTCATTCCAAACCATTTACTTCCTTCTGCATTGGAATCTCTCCCTTACAAACTCACTTGCTGCAGCTGACATTTCATTCTAGCTAGTAGCTTGGCTCTCGAGGGAAGTATCAGACCTCAGGCAAAATCCAAGTGTGTTAACTCCGGGTTCCCTAGCAGCAGCGATGCTCAATTTAATGGTTGGTATAACCACCAGCACTGCCCTCTGTCGTTGCTGCCTTAGATACTTAGGGATGGGAAGATTTCCCCTCTTCTCTCTGTTGACTGGCCCTAGTTTCCAATTTAACTATGAGTATGATGGGAGACCACCAAGGAATGCCAGGGTTGCTGTGCAGAGGAAGGCACTGGCAAACCACCTCTGTTAGTCTCTTGCCATGAAAACCCCGAAAGGGGTCGCCATAAGTCAGCTGCAACTTGAAGGCACTTTACACATACACATTTCTAAAATTAATTCTAGAATTGGGAGTAAGGGTGTGTATTTGGGCAACAACAGCAAAAAAACAATATTTGTTACAACTGGGCATAAAGCACCTCCACTTGCTATCAGTAATCTTTGAAAACTTCAGAAATGTCTGTTATAACCTCTGACACCTGAACTGTTTAGTTCTCATCATCACATGAGGCTGCAGGCAGGGAACCAGAGAATAAATTAACACGTGTATTCATTGAATTGTATTTTATTGCTTTTATTGTAATATGTGATCATAGAATCATAGAGTTGGGACCTCCAGGGTCATCTAGTCCAACCCCCTGCACAATGCAGGAAACTATCTCTCCCCCCCACACACACACCCCAGTGACCTCTACTCCATGCCCAGAAGATGGTCAAGATTAGGGCTGTTGATTCGGTTCGTCCCGAACCGAAAAACCGCCGAATTTCCCCCGATTCGGCGGTTTCCGGTTTGGGATGAACCGAATTTTAAAAAGTGGGAAACGGGGGGAGCCGAATTCCCCGACTTCGGGGTGTTCGGGAATAAATTTGGCTAATTCGGGGTTCGCCACCCCCCGCGCGCCTTCATGGGGCTTCCAGCTGGGAGGCGCAGATCTGTTTAAAGTGCCCCCCCGCCCAGCTTCAGGGAAGCCCCCTGAAGGCGTGCGGGGGGGGGGAAACATCTGCGCCTAACAGCTGTTATGCGCAGATCTGTTTAAAGGGGCTCCCGCGCGCCTTCATGGAAGCCCCGTGAAGGCCCGCGGGGGGGGGGGAATTTCCCCCCAAACTCCGGATCTCGCCCGAATTTCAGGGATCCAAAGCAGGGGAGTTCGGACTTCGGCACGGCCCGAATTTAAAAGTGCCAAATTTTGCCGAAGCCGAACTTTACCAAAAAAAAATTTCAACAGCCCTAGTCAAGATGCCCTCCCTCTCATCATCTACCTAAGGTCATAGAATCAACACTGCTGACAGATGGCCCTCTAGCCTCGGCTTGAAAACCTCCAGGGAAGGAGAACTTACCACCACACAAGGAAGCCTGTTCCACTGAGGAACCACTCTAAATGCTAGAAATTTCTTCCTAATGTCTAGCTGGAAACTCTTTTGATTTAATTTCAACCCATTGGTTCTGGTCCGACATTCTGGGGCAACAGAAAACATCTCAGCACCCTCCTCTACATGACAGCTCTTCAATAATACTTGTTGGTAGCCACCCTGAGCCCAGCTTGGCCAGGGATGAGGGTGGGATAAAAGCCCCCCCCAAAATAAATAAACAAACACGGATGTGACAGAAGCATCTTCCAACCACAAGAGTTACCCTGATGATCCTCCTATAGATTGTGGTAACAGGACCGTCTGTGAAGTGTTCTGCAATCAGTATGTATGTTTCAATCGTTTGGGCAGGGCTCTGGTCTCTCTGTGTTTATGGGTTTATTTCTTTACTTTCTTTTAGCATTTTTTTGCTGCTCCACTGAGTGAGAGAGAGGGTGTGGGTTGCTGTAGTATGTCAGTAGTTAAGGTTGATATTTACCTGCTTCCTTTTTTGCGCCATTTCTAATATAGCCTTCTTACAGTGTCCCCTTCTTAAGTGTCACAACTAGAGTTGCCAAGTGCCCGGTGGTGGCAGGTAAAATCCCACCAATCCACCGGGCTGCCCGCCGACCATCTGAGGGCCGGCGGGCAATAAATGCCCGCGTGTCCACGCGATGCATCCACATTCCTTTCGGTTTTACCCGGAAGTGATGCGGACACTCTAGCAGCCTCTGCTGAAACTCTATGGAAACCATAGTGTTTCGGCAGAGAATGATCGAGCGTCCACATCGCTTCCGGGTAAAACCGGCAGTGACGTAGGTGCGTTGCACCACGCATGTGTCGCGCCAGGAGTGTGAGCGCGTTGCACCAGGCACGCACCTCGCGCGCCAAAGAAAAGCTCCCGCTGGTGGATCTGCAAGACCTGGTAAGCCTATTCACAACTGCTTTGCATACATAAACCCCTAAGTTCAGCTCCAGATGTATCCACATTCTTGCATCACACAGTATGATATTTCAGTATTTATATCCAGTACTAGCTTTCTTGAGTTGTATCCATACAAGCCAAAATTTCAATTGCCTATGAAATATGAACACTTTCTCCTATCTGTCTGAAATCTGGCAGGAATGTTTCCGTGGGGGTGGAATACAATCCCCGAGAATTTCATCTCAAATGGATTCGGTAGATGCAGCTACAAATGTATTTCTGACTGAAAACAGTGGAAATGAAAAATGAATCTAATTCTGAAAATGTGCAGCATTAATACCAAGTTTAAAAGAACCACTTCAAAGCACTATTGAAAGAAAATGAGCCAGAGATAGGAAAGGAAATTGTGTATCTCCCTGAAAGAAAAACATTCCTTGGCTTTAGTACACATGCCCCATGCTGCTACACATGCCCCAAATACACTGGTTCAATCAATCAATCAATATGAGCACCTGCTTGGCATGTGCAAAGTCCTGAGTTCAACCGCCAGCATCTCCAATTTTAAAAGAAGAAGGTAGCATGTGATATAAAAGACCTGTACGGTTCAGCTGCTGCCAGACAGAGCAGACGATACTGACCTTGATAGATGAGGCATTTGTCACAGTATAAGGCAGCATCATGTGTAGGGTTGCCAGCTACAGGTTTGAAAATACCTGAAGATTTTGAGGGTAGAATCTAGGAAGGGCAGGGTTTGGGGAGAGGAGGGACTTCAACGGGGTACAATGCCATAGAGCTAGTGTTGCCAGGTCCTTCTTTGCCACCGGTGGGAGGTTTTTGGGGTGGAGCCTGAGGAGGGCAGGGTTTGGGGGGAATTTCAATGCCATAGAGTCCAGTTGCCAAAGCGGCCAATTTCTCTAGGGGAACTGATCTCTATCGGCTGGAGATCAGTTGTAATAGCAGGAGATCTCCAGCTAATACCTGGAAGTTGGCAACCCTACATAGAGCCCACCTTCCAAAGCAGCCATTTTCTCCAGATAAACCGATCTCTGTCGCCTGGAGATCAGTTGTAATAGAAGGAGATCTCCAGCCACCACCTGGAGGTTTGACAAAATCACAGCATCATTGGCCCAGCTTAGTCAATGTAAAGTGTACACATGCACAAAACAATGAAGGTTATACACTTGTAATATGCTACATTGTCAACAGAAATAAATTAGCTGCATGCAGGGTTCATAGCACAACCAAAATAACGCCATGCAAATGTGATTGCAATATGTTATAGTCCATCAAATGTATTCCCCAGAGCAACAGTTACTGGAGCAATGGTTGACAACACAATCCCGTTGCTGAATAAATCCCTTGGGAGCGATCTAACAGGAATCCGGTATTTCCTTTTTATTATTATTTTAAAAAGTAATAATGATGATGATGATGATAATGATAACGAACTCAGCTACGCATATTAAAGCCAGGAAAAACATTACTCGTCTTCCTCTCCATGTTCCAGATTTTTGAAAGTTTTTTCCATTCTGGAGATTATTGGGATCCAGACAGCATCTAGATTTATCCATTTGTTTATATCCAGGAATTTGTTTCCTTTCCAATATCTTGCAAAGTTAATCCTAGCTGTTGTTTCCATGTTTCGCTGTCCCTTCTTCAGAGATTCTAAGCACATTTGTGGACTGCCACTTTGCTAGTTCCCAAGCGATGCTTGATTTTGTCAGTACTCCTTAGTGTACAACACCGGTATATTTTTGATTTTGTTACCACCTGGAGGGTGGGAACCCCATTCATGTGTTCGAGACTGAATTACCTTCTCTAGAAGATGACAGCCTCGTAAAAACTCTACACAAGGTCACGAGAACGCTCGCTCTAGGACCATGACAATTTCCAGACTGTGCAACACGTACCTCTCAAGACCTCCTTCCAGCCAGACTTGGCAAAGGCAGACCCCCTTTCAAAGAGCGGCAAGCTGCACACTGGTGGTGCTACATTGCACAGTTGCCATAGTGACCCCTCAACTTCAAAGCCCTCCATGTGGTGTGCGGCGAGGCAACCCCCTCGGAGGCTGCCAGGATGAAAGCAACTGACTAAATACATTAGCTGTGCCTCATTCTCTTATTGTTCACTTTCCCAGTGGTAACAATTTGCCAGCACAAGCTTGAAGCATCAGCTGTCACTCTTGATATCAGCGGTTCGCAACCTTTGGCCTAGCCAATCCCCATTTCATCAAGAGGGGGGGAAAAGTTGGAGTCTTTGGCCTAGGCAACCAACAAAGAGAAAATTCAGCTAAAGACGCTCATTTGCATTTAAGGTCTGAGAAGAATGATATTTTGGGAGAACGGAAGGCGACGTTCTTGTTACTGAGATGCTGGGAATTGAACCTGGGCCCTTCAGCATTAGGGTTGCTAGGTCCCTCATCGCCACCGGCGGGAGATTTTTGGGGTGGAGCCTAAGGAGGGTGGGGTTTGGGGAGGGGAGGGACTTCAATGCCATAGAGTCCAATTGCCAAAGCGGCTATTTTCTCCAGGGGAACTGATCTCTATCGGCTGGAGATCAGTTGTAATAGCAGGAGATCTCCAGCAAGTACCTGGAGGCTGACAACCCTATTCAGCATACAAAACAGATACTTTATCACTGAGCCACCGCCCCTCCCCATTCTATGACACTGCCTATATAGAGTCACACCTTTAGTCTAGCAAGGTCAGTCGGGTCTACCCTGACTGGCAACACCTCTCCAGGATTTCAGGTAGAGGTCTTTCCCATCACCTACTATCTGATCCTTTTAACTGGAGTTGTGAGGAATTGAACCTGGGAACTTCCGCATACAAAGCAGATGCTCTACCACTGAGCTACAGCCTCTCTGCTGTCACTTTTAACACGTTAGCCATTTGGAAAGGGGGGAGGAATCAAAACCTGCCCTAATTTTCTATGGCTCCAATGACTTGTATTAAGCCAGCATCACCACAGCAGGGCAGAAACCAGCATTCCTTGATGGGTGGAGCTGCTCCTTCTCCAGGCAAGATCTTGAAAGGCAGTAACACATGCAAGAAATTAATCATTCATGGTGTGGAGAAAGCGGATACAGAGAAAATTTCCTCGTTCCCCCATACTACTTGAACTTGAGATCACCCTACAAAATCGATTGGCAGTAGATTCAGAATACAGAAAAGAAGGTATTACTTCACGGAGAGACTCATTTATTTGAGGAACTCAATGCCAGGCAGGGCTTCCAGTTTCCCACTGGGGTTGGGAGATACCCCCACCCCAACTCCTGTTGCCTGCCACCAATCTTGTGACCAGCAGGAGAAAAATAACAGGGAACATAACACCGTTGGTGATGGCATGACATTAATTCCAAGGAAAACCTGGATGTAATAAACGCCCTCTCTAGGAATCCCCAGAAACTCTGTGGTTTTATTGTAGAGTTTCCAATAATTCCTAGAGGTGTGACTTTTAGGTTTTCCCTGGAAGTGATGTCATGCTGTTGCCAACAGCGCCCCCTGTGTCTCCCCCAGACTCCTCCAGGTCCAGCCAACTCTCGTGCCAGGAGATGTATTGATGGCCTCTGGTTTACAGGGTTTTTTTTTTTTTTAAAGACAAGTTTACAGAAGATTAGTGTATTGCTGGTCTATAAGCCGTGATAGCTGAATTGAACTAAAGGTTTCAAATGTCTGATAGTCGGAAGGTGAGGATCAGTCAGCAAGTGAGGACGGCTTGTGACATCTAACTTGCTGCTGTCAGAAACAGGGATGCTGGATTGGAAGGGTCTCTAATCTGGATCCAGCAGAGCTTTCATAATAGACACAGGGATTACGCGAGAACCAAAAGACACTTCTCTCAAACCACTCTTCTGACTCTGTTGGTGTGCATTTTGGTGTTTACAGACTGTGAGCATCCGAGAGGTACCAACTTGAATAGGAACATTTTCAAACCCTGAAACTTTTGCCCATTTTTAATAATGCCTCCCTTAAACAAAGAACATGCTTGCACTACCTCTTAGCTCTTTTAAGCCTGCTGCTATGCTCAGAGTCATAAAGAAGGAGGTACGCTTTGCAACTGTTGAACTGTCTTTTAGAATTTATCCCAGCTAAATAGGAATTCGGGACATGTGGATCACAGGGCAGAGCATGCTGACAGAACACTAGTATATGGTATCACACGAACACACACATATGAAGCTGCCTTATACTGAATCAGATCCTTGGTCCATCAAAGTCAATACTGTCTACTCAGACCAGTAGCAGCTCTCCAGGGTCTCAGGCAGAGGTCTTTCACATCACCTACTTGCCTAGGGATTGAATTTGGGGCCTTCTGCATGCCAAACAGATGCTCTACCACTGAGCCACGGCCCCTCCCCAAGCTGCTTTTTTACCAGCTCAAACCATGGAGCTTTCCAAGGACTTAGAGCCTTTCCAAAGTACTGCCACTTGATTTCCTTCAATTGGAGATGCTGGGGATTGAGCCTGGGACCTTCCACGTGCAAAGCAGATGGCTCTGCCACTGAGTTGCAGCCGCTCGCAGGGCTTCATTCAGGGTGGCCCCTGCCCTAAGTGACCGCTCAAAGCCACAGCTTGGTTTGTGTGCGGATGGGCCAGCTCTGTCTTCCATGAAACAGACGACAAAGTTCACGGGCTTCCCGGAAGAAAGGATTCATTTTCAATGCATCTATCAATGCAAAGGGACCAATGCAAGCTGTAAGCGAAACCAGATGGGCTAACTATTTTAGGAGCTCTTTATGCATGTTTGCTGTCCCTTATTAGCATTCATTAAGTCAAAGGGGGGGGGGGGTTTGGCGGCAGAAAGAATAAGCTTTCCCTACAAGTATTAAACCAATAACCCTGGCATGGAGCCAAGACAGCTCTTGTGGATTAATTGTTTTATAACTGCTTTAATTAAAACTGTTCAGTGTATGATTAACCTAAAAGTTTTTCATTTCCACCAAATTGCTGAACAAATGAGACATTAATATTTTACATTAACGGCAAACAACACGGCTACAGCGTTCGGAATAGCTTGATCTGTGTTTACGGTAAGCAGACACAAAACGGATTGGAATCGATCAGTCTTTCTGAGATGGGATTCGCATGACCCTCTCTGCATGCCACTTTCAACCAGACATCGTTGTTGTCAAAACAGTGCTTCTGAATTGTTCTGCCACACCTGTCCTCCACGTGCCAATAAGGAATTTGTCAATTATAAGCTGGTATCCGGATGGAACGGGGAAACATTCGAAGAGAGAGTTCAAGTTATTTTGGCTATGTAAGCTGTGAGCTATATTCGAATAGGATCGAATGCATAGATGCCAGAAGGCAAAGGAAACTGACGAAGCATGACTTAATGCATAAATTGTGGAACTCCCTGCCCCAGGATGTGATGATGGCTACCAACATGGAAGGCTTTAAGAGGGGAGTGGACATGTTCATGGAGGAGAAGGGTATTCATGGATACTAGTTAAAATGGATACTTGTCATGATGCATACCTATTCTCTCCAGGATCAGAGGAGCATGCCAAATATATTAGGTGCTGTGGAACACAGGCAGAATGGTGCTGCTTGCAGTCATCTTGCTTGTGGGCTTCTTAGAGGCACCTGGTTGGCCACTGTGTGAACAGACTGCTGGACTTGATGGGCCTTGGTCTGATCCAGCAGGGCCTTTCTTATGTTCTTATGTGGGCTTCCTGGAGGCACCTGGTTGGCAACTGTGTGAACAGACTGCTGGACTTGATGGGCCTTGGTCTGATCCAGCAGGGCTTTTCTTATGTTCTTATGACTACGAAATGGCAAGATTACCTCTAAAGGACCATTTTTCTCCTGGATTGTTGTTTTTCCTCTTGGGACTATGCTTTGGTTGGATATAGTGACTACGGACGGTTGCAACTGAGTTGATTCATTGTGGAATTGTGTTACACTTGTTTGAGGACATTTACTATTTAGGTATATTACTGTAGGATATCTTTGTATGGCATTGCTGAACTTGTTAGTGTACATACAAGTATAATTATACCCTCATTTTTGTATACTTAAACCCAGGTTGTGTGATTTTGAATTTTTAGTATTTGGCACATCTATGTGGGTTTGACTTATCACAGTACGTAATATGCCAAGAACCACTGTCTGAATGCCCCAGCAAACCATTATACTTTAAAAAAAAAATGTGCGACCACATATAAAACATGAAGTTCCAGTTGGGGTTGCCAGGCCCCTTCTGGCCACCAGTGGGGGATGCGGGAGGATGGTTGCCAAATCCAGGTCTGGAAACTTCTAGAAATTTGGAGATGGAGCCTGAGGATGATTGAGACCTCTATGGGGTACAACAATGCCATACAGTCCGCCCTCCAAAGCATCAATTGGAGATGAGCTGTAATTCCGGGGAATCCCCAGGTCCCACCTGGAATCTGGCATCCCTAGTTCCAATGTCATCCCAAAGGAACATTTGCAGTGGTCAAAAAAGCCATGTAAAAGCTACTAGATTACGAAGAAGAAGAGTTGGTTTTAATATGCCGACTTTCTCCACCACTTAAGGGAGAATCAAACCAGCTTACAATCCTCTTTCCTCCCCCTTCCCACAACAGACACCCTGAGGTAGGTGAGGCTGAGAGAGCATGACTTGCCCAAGGTCACCCAGCAGGCTTTGTGTGGAGGAGTGGGGAAACAAATCCAGTTCACCGGATTAGCCTCCGCCGCTCATGTGGAGGAGTGGGGAATCAAACCCGGTTCTCCAGATCAGAGTCCACTGCTCCAAACCACCGCTCTTAACCACTACACCATGCTGGCTCTCAGAGGAAGGAAGAACCATGTACTGTACACCACACCCACAGCTGCTTGAAGGAAGGGTGGGACAAAAATGGACTAGATGAATGGTCCAAGCTAATTTTCCTGTAGCCAGTTGACAACCTCGGAGACTGCACACCCCGACTATATTTGGCACCTGGAGATACAGCAATGGCTGATGGGAAAGCTACAGTGCTTACGAAATACATGAACATTTAGGTACATGTGCTCTTTACTGGGGACAGTACCAGTCTCTGTCCCGGGAAATAACTGTTCCCCCTCCCTTTTGTGATATCTTGTTAAAACGTTGTTCAAGGTATCACTTCATGGTTCAGCTCCATCCCCAAGTCTCTCTGGAAATTAAATCTGAGAATGGGGAATAAACACATCTTGTCTTCAGTTGGACATGCTCATAAAGTAGGAACATACTTGAATTAGGGTTGCCAACCTCCAGGTACTAGCTGGAGATCTCCTGCTATTACAACTGATCTCCAGCCGATAGAGGTCAGTTCACCTGGAGAACATGGCCACTTTGGCAATTGGACTCTATGGCATTGAAGTCCCACAAACAAGACGAGTGCAGCAGCACCATCCTGCCTGTGTTCCAATGCACCCAAGATAATAGGCATGCTCCTCTGATACTAGAGAGAATAGGTATGCAGCATGACTAATATCCATTCTAACTAACAGCCATGAATACCCCTCTCCTCCATGAACATGTCCACTCCCCTCTTAAAGCCCTCCAAGCTGGGCAGCCATCACCACATCCTGGGGCAGGGAGTTCCACAATTTAACTATGCGTTGTGTGAAAAAATACTTCCTCTTATCTGTTTTGAATCTCTCACCCTCCAGCTTTAGCAGATGACCCCATGTTCTAGTATTATGTGTTCTAGTATTATGGGTTGTGAACCTCCAGATGGTGGGAAATATCTGGAAATTCGGAGCATGAAGCCTGAGGAGGGCAGGGTTAGGAGTGGGGAGAGACCTCAATGCTATAGTCCAATTGCCAAAGCGGCCATGTTCTCCAGGTGAACTGATCTTGCAAATTGAGGGCCGTGGCTTCCTTTATAGAGTCAATCCATCTCTTGTTGGGTCTTCCTCTTTTCCTGCTGCCTTCAACTTTTCCTAGCATGATTGTCTTTTCCAGTGACCCTTGTCCTCTCATAATGTGTCCAAAGGACGACAGCCTCAGTTTAGTAATTTTAGTTTCTAGAGTCAGTTCAGGCTTGATTTGTTCTAAAACCCACTGATTTGGGGTTTTTTGGCAGGCCACGGTATCCGTAACACTCTCCTCCAACACCACATTTCAATGGAATCTACTTTCTTCCTATCAGCTTTCTTCATAGTGCAGCTCTCACACCCATACATAGTAATAGGGAACACAATGACATGAATTAACCTGATCTTGGTTGCCAGTGACACATCCTTACACGTAAGACTCCTTTCTAGCTCCTTCATGGCTGCCCTAACCTGAGTGTTAGGGTGGACTAAAGCACCTTTTTTAAATTAATATTTTTTCTATTAGGTAAATGGGGGGGGGGGCAGAGGCAGCCACGGGAAAGCAATGTAAAAACAGGGAAAGCCCCAAATATTTGCAACGCACTTTAGAACAATTTTGAGTATTCAATTTTTAAAAGAACATTTTTTTTCCTTCTCTCCGAGAATGCTGCGTGTAATTTGTCATCAAATTGCAATTCGAGCAGAATGGTTGTTCGTCGCTGATCAAAGAACAGAAGTACCACGTGAACTTGCAACTGCAGCCACTCTCTGCCCTTCCCCGGCTTGAGTGGAAATATCTTACTTTTGTCTCCAAAATTAGTTTAACTGGTTCTGAAACACTCAGCTGTCTCTCCTCCTTTTCACAAAGATGTATGGCTCAACAAGGCTCTTCTCTAATAATAGGCTCCTATCTTGTGGTATGCACACTCTTCGTGAGAGGAACACACACAATTACTCTCCTCTCTTGTCTTCAACAAACTATATGGGCCAAGAGTGTTTAACCTTTTAAAGAAAAGGAAAAAGAAAGATACTCCATCTACTACCCTTCGGCAGTTAAGCTAGCCTCTCCAGTTCTATTATTAATCCCTTGGGCAGGGAGGGAGGTGAATTCAGAACTACAATGCTGTTCGAATGCCCAAAGAGACTCGCCCGTCTTGCTAAAAAGCTCAAAGGAAGTAGACCAGAGAGGGATCTGAAATAAAAATTGGCAGCCGTGAGTCCTACCGTTGCATTCCTGTCAGGCATGCAAAGCCTAAAGCCATCTGGTGCTTTATAAACTAAGATCAGTACTAAATTTGCAGACGATAATCAAATTATTCAGGACGGTCAGAACAAAGGTGGACTGTGAAGAGCTACAGGAGGATCTTTCTGAATTGGATGAGTGGGCAACAACGTAATGGTGTAGTGGTTAAGAGCAGAGGACTTTAATCTGGAGAACCAGGTTCAATTCTCCAGTCCTACACAAGGAGGAGGAGGAGGAGGAGTTTTTATATGCCAACTTTCTCTACCACTTAACTCAAACAGGCTTACAATCACCTTCCCTTCCCCTCTCCACAACAGACACCTTGTGAGGTAGGTGGAGCTGAGAGAGCTCTTAATAGAAGTGTGACTAGCCCAAGGTCACCCAGCTGGCTTCGTGTGTTGCAGTGGGGAAACAAACCCACTTCACCAGATTAGCCTTCGCTGGTCATGTGGAGGAGTGGGGAATCAAACCCAGTTCTCCAGATCAGAGTGCACAGCTCCAAACCACCGCTCTTAACCACTACACCACACTGGCTCTCTAATCTGTGGACTCTAATCTGGTGAACCAGGTTTGTTTCCCCAAGGTCATCCAGCAGACTTCATGTGGAGGAGCGGAGAGACAAACCCGGTTCTCCACATTAGAGTCTGCCGTTCTTAACCACTACACCATGGAGCTACTGCTTGTGGCCTGACTAGGGCTGTGAACCTCCAGTTGGTAGGAAATATCTGGAAATATCTGGAAATTTGGGACATGAAGCTTGAGGAGGGCGGGGTTGGGAATGGGGAGAGACCTCAATGCCATAGAGTCCAATTGCCAAAAGCGGCCATTTTCTCCAGGGGAACTGATATCTATCGGCTGGAGATCAGTTCTAATAGTGGGAGATCTCCAGCCACCATCTGAAGGTTATTTAAAAGAATAATTCACCAGTGCTGTATGTAGGCTATGCCACAAAAATAAACCAGCACTAGACTAAACCTCTCAATATGTATTGTATATCTTCAATTACAATGTACAAACACTTACAACATACAACCTATAAACATACTATGTGTGTGTAAAGTGCCGTCAAGTCGCAGCTGACTTATGGCAACCCCTTATTGGGGGTTTTCATGGCAAGAGACTAACAGAGGTGGTTTGCCAGTGCCTTCCTCTGCACAGCAACCCTGGCATTCCTTGGTGGTCTCCCATCCAAATACTAACCAGGGCTGTCCCTGCTTAGCTTCCGAGATCTGACGAGATCGGGCTGTACCATGCTGCCTTCCCTCCTATAAATATACTATACACATAAGAAAACCTACTCTTACACCAATACAAAACAAAAGAAATAAACCCATACAAATCCTCTGTTTCAATAAACTTGAACAACTAGCATTTGATCAGGGTTGCAAAGGTAACTTATCAAGCGGGGGGGGGGGAGGGAAGAAACGCGCCTTCTGGAATGTGTCAGCGTTTTCACCATGTTTCACTGAAGAAGCCACAAACGTGGTCACCCCACTGTACTGCAAAGAATGCAAAGGTTGGACACCTATCAGGAGTTTTAAATATATATATAATTTCCATAGAGATTTTGTGCTGCCATTCCAAAGCATTTCGGTGTCGGAAAGCGCCTTGTCAACGAGGCTATCTGGAGAAAGCTGCAGCGAGGCACAACACCGATTTGTCTCTTTTCTGGGTGATGCCTGACCATCTCTGACAAGGGCAAGGCCTCAGGTCTTGACTGTGTCCTCCGCGGCGGTCTTTGGCTTGTCATTCATGATCGCTTTTCCGAGCGCTCCGTTCTTCAGAGAGGGCTCCAAGAGAAGTTCCCATGAGCGAAAAAAGGTCAACCCACTAACAAGCTCTGTAACAGACATGTAGCAAAAAGAACTTCTGGATAATTAAACGGTTCACACTGCTCTGAAATCTCAAGGCCTCCACTTAACCTATTCGGCAGGTTTTCCCCCGGAAAGTGGAGCTTGTTGAAACATTTCGTAACCAGCTGATCTTCAGAAGATGGGGCATTTTGCTGTGCGGGAATTCAATTTGCAATGGATTATTAGACCCCGTTAAGTGACGGTTCTCAAAAGGAGGATCCCCTCGGGAGGGATTTTTCAGTGATGATGTTATGGGGAAGACAGCAGAAATGAGGATAACCCTTTGCTGCCCCTAGAAGAACCCCGTGAGGAGTTCTGTGGCTGCCAATGCTGCTGGCATAAAAAGTCATTCGCAGCACCATTCTAAGCAGAGTTGCCCTCTTCTGAGTCCATTGAGTTCAACGGAAAGGCGTAACTCTGCTTAGGATAGCACTGTGAATGGTCGCTTCCATGGTTGGGTCGGTGCATCTGTAGTTCAGGGATTCCAAAGGAAACAGGGCACACAGTTTGGTTACATGCAGCCTTATCTACTGCAATGCATGGGGGCTACCCTTGCAGAGGGCTGAGAAACTTTAATCAATCCAAATGGCAGCAGCTAGCCTGGGGTTCCTGATATTAATCACATCATTTCGGTCGGAAAGTCCTTCATTGGTTTCCAGGCGCAATTCAAGATTCTGGTTTCAATCAATAAAGTCCTAACTTGAGGGAGTCGAACTCATTTGTTACGAGGGCCAGATATGACATAAATGTATGACTTGGTTGGGCCGTGGGGTTGCCAGGTACCCAGTGGTGGCAGGAAAAACCCCGGTAATTTACCCCTCTGCCTGCCGACCACCTGAGGGTCAGTGGGCAAACGTGCGTGGGCCTTTTCCTCTTAGTTTGAGTGGTAAAGGGCCACTTTACCACTCAAAACCGGAAGTGTAAACCAGAAGTGACGTTGTAAGCCGGAAGTGACATGCATGCGCACGATCCCGATAGCCTCCCGCCGAAGGAGAGGGGGAACCTGGCAGCCGTATTAGGCCCGGCCATGCCTTGCCAGCCCAGATCGGGAGTGGGGGGTGGGGTGGCTGCCTCGGCTGGCTCGTGGGCCGGGTAAGAGCTCTCAAGGGATCAGATCCGTATGTTTGACACCCCTGCCCTAACTGGTCTGGGACCAGGTCGTACAAAAAGTACCCCCTTTCTCCTAAGCAAATCTGCCTGGAGAATAATATCCTCCAGGTGACCTCACTTTTGGAGTTTCAGTAGGTGTCTTATAGAGACAGTACATTTGCAGGGATGTCACCCGGCTTTGGAAATCCCTCCCTGTGTATCTCATGCAGTCTCTCATTCATCATTTATGCACAAAGCTACCCAATTCTTTTGATCTTTCCATAGAAAGAAAGGGTTGGAAGGACTTCTAGTCCAAACATCTTCCCCCCATACCCACTGCAGGATAATCACCGTTATGGCATAACAGACAAGGGTCTCCGTAGCCCCACTTTAAAAACCTTCAATGTAAGAGGCCAGCACCTGGTAAAGTAACAGTAATTCATTTTTCACTGCTACTGAAAATTGAGTTTGTATCATTGGTCAGTTTTGCTATTTTACTGATGCAACTTTTGTGATTCCAAGGTGCTCCCTGGAGAGGCCTTTTCCCCTCCAGGAACTTGAATGTGCAGAGCTTCAGCAGCTTCCACCCTACTTGAGAACACTCCTTGTTCTGCTTACTCGGTCTTATGCTAGGGTTGCCAGGTCCCTCTTCACCACCAGCAGGAGGGTTTGGGGACGGAGCCTGAGGAGGGCAGAGTTTAGGGAGGGGAGGGACTTCAATGCCATAGAGTCCAGTTGCCAAAGCAGCCATTTTTTCCAGGCGGACTGATCTCTATCGGCTGGAAATCAATTGTAATAGCAGGATCAGTTGTAATAACCACTACCATGCTGGCTCTCCTTAAAGGTAGAGAAAAAGCGGGTTATAAAAACGAAATGCTTCTCTTTCGCAATCCTGTGATCTTAAACAAGGTATTCACGTATATATGCACTCGTATTTGTATGTAAAATAAGCAATATCAGAAGTGTATTCACCCCTGCACAGTTGGTAGTATTCAACATCATATAGGCAGCTGGCAGCTGGTGACATATGCTTAGAATTTATTGGATTACTAGGGTCAATGGGAATTGTTGTTTTATGACATGATACTGTGCTAAGGTCCTTCCCTTCTGCAAACCCCATTCCCCAAAATCTCCAGGTATTTTCCAACCAGGAGTTGGAAACCCTCCCTCCATTAAGACTGGGAAGGTCAGCACTGAACAGGACTGTCTTCCATTTAGGCAGATATTCTCCATGGCTGGTTACATCACCTGCTTTGAAAATATCAGGTTTGTGGCAGATGGTGGGGGAATGTTAGAGGGGGGACTATGCATGTTTTTGTATTTGTGAACACATACATTGTGTGAGTTTCATGAACACTCGCAGATTCTTGAATATCTGAGAGTTCAACAGGGATACTCACAAAAACAGAAAGGGTTGCAGATCAGGCACAAGGGGTATTTGCCATCATTGGTTCTTTTTATATCACAACAAGAAGAAGAAATGTTGGTTTCTATACCCCACTTTTCTTTACCTTTAAGGAGTCTCAAAGCGGCTTATAATCACCTTCCCTTCCCCTCCCCACAACAGACACCTTGTGAGGTAGGTGAGGCTGAAAGAGTTCGGAGAGAACTGTGACTGACCCAAGGTTACCCAGCAGGCTTCATGTGGAGGAGTGGGGAATAAAACCCGGTTCACCAGATTAGAGTCCGCCGCTCTTAACCACTACGCCACCCTGGCAAGAAGCAGAAGCACAAATGCACCCCTGTCTACCTTTTCTGCTTTGTTTAACATGCCAAGTGTCTCCGTCATACCCCTCCTTCTCTCCCTTCCTCCACTCACCCCTCTAGTGCACTTACTCTCTAAGCTGAACGCTTTAGATTCTGAAACATTCAATAGCCAAAGATAATGTAACCCCCCCCCCCCTCACAATGCATAATCCTCTCCAAGCAGGGTAGTATGTATTTAGTAACAACAATGCCCCTACAGCCACAGTTAGGGTCTGGAAAATTATTTACTCCATGCAAAATAGAAGACCCCGTTTCTGTTGAAATCCTATTACACCACAGTAGCTCCTTCTCGTCAGATAATATAAATGCTGGCAGGCCTGCAGGGTGTACCCCTCCAAAGCCAATAAAACAAAACAAATCCAGTTACATCTGAGTTAATCTACACAAGTTCTCTTCTTTTCTTTTCGGCACATCAGCTGCAGGAGGTAAGGTGGGGAAACCAAGCAGAATCATTCACACGGGTGATTCTTAACAAAGCCCATGGGAGAAATCTACACATTGGGTGGGGGGGAGATTCTGAACTTTTCAAGGCGGGGGGGGGAGCTGGGAATTTAAGCAGTGGAGGGAAACTCAAACAGTCCACCAACACTGAGGTGTTGGCATCTGGCCATCAGGCAGAGGGGCTTCATTATACATATACCCAAGATGGCTGTATCTAGGATTGCCAACCTCCAGATAGTAGCTGTTAGTGAATATTGTATTCTTCTGAAATAAGAGCTTGTGCTGGGTTTTTTTGGTTGTACATGTCAATTATGCAGCACTATTTGTAGTTGTTGTTGCAACCTCCAGGTACTAGCTGGAGATCTCCTGCTATTACAACTGATCTTCAGCCGATAGAGATCAGTTCCCCTGGAGAAAATGGCTGCTTTGGCCATTGGACTCTATGGCGTTGAAGTCCCTCCCCTCAGCAAACCCCGCCCTCCTCTTCAGGCTCCACCCCAAAAACCTCCCACCGATGGCGAATAGGGTCCTGGCAACCCTAGCTATATCATACACATACATAATAAATGTGTTTGTGTGTGATTTTGCCTTCAAATCAAAGTTGACTTATGGCAACCCTGTAGGGTTTTTAAGGCAAGAGACATTTGGAGGTGGTTTTGTCATTGCCTGCATCCCTGTGAGCTGAGAGAGTTCTGAGATTACTGTGACTAGCCCACGGACACCCAGCAGGCTTCATGCGGAGGCGTGGGGAATCGATCCCGGTTCTCTTGACTAGAGCCCGCCGCTCTTAACCACTGCACCACGCTGGCTCTCGCATAATAAATACACCTATAATAAAATTGCATTGCTGGAGTGCTGTTTTCCCACTTCCTGCTTTTTTAACTTATAGCTCAGAGAGCATTCAGTGGCGATTGGGTATACTTGGGTGTAACAGTGAAGCCAGCCCTCCGTGACACCACCGTTCTCACACTGTTGCTCAGAAATGAGTATGCGTTCAAAGCACAGCCTCTGGCTAACAAGAGGGCTTCTCTAACCATGGCTGCAATCTTATGCGTCCTTGCTTTGAAATAAATCCCAAGGGTGTACTTGGGCTCTCCCCAAACAAGGAAATAAGGTTGCCAACCTCCAGGTGGGGCCTGGAGATCTGCCAGAATTACAACTGATCAGTTGCCCTGGAGAAAACGGCAGCGTTGGAGGATGGGCTCTATGGCATTATACCCTGCTGAGGTTCCTCCCATTCCCAAACTCCACCCTCCCCAGGCTCCACCCCCCCAAATCTCCAGGAATTACTCAAATAGGAGTTGGCAACCCTATACGGCAAGGATAAAACAGAGAATGTTTTCTAGAGATGCTACCAAATCATGATCTCTGTATTCTAAACCTAAGCTTACATTCTATGTTCTTCTCCAGCTCAGAGTACATTTCTAAATAACATCACACATGAACACATGAAGGGTTTCTGGCAACCCTAGAAATAAACAAACTACTTCACTGCTTTGTGGGCAAATGGCTCGGTTTTCCTGAGCCCAGTACTGAAACATTGGGGGGTGGGGGAGTTCTTCCATCTCTACTGCTTTACCAGCAGCAGAAACTAGGAAGCATCCTTCAAATTGATGCGAAGAGACTCCGTGGGGCAGGAATGTCTCACCTTTTCCCTGTGGGCTCTTTTTTTTTGTTAAATTTATAACAGCTTCCAACCTTGTAATTTAATACAGAGAACACCTGTTGCAGCCAGGTAGCAGTTGGATCGATTAGTGGGGGGCCTCTGCCAGCAACAGACGTTTTTCTGCCTCCTTGAGAATTCAGAGATTGGCATCCGTTCCCCCCTGAAGCCATCCCATTGCTACATCAGGTCTCTGCCCCTTCCAACCATGACCATACCCGAGGGGGAGAGAAATGAAGGATGCTTCAATTCCCTGGGGTGATTTCTTTTTTTTATCTTGTAGCACCATATGGAAAATGAAAAGCCCACAAAGCAGCAAATTAATCAAAAGCTGAGCACACAGCAGCAATGAGCTTTGTTCAATTAAAAACAGAAAACATGCACGCACGCACGCACCCCAACAGTGCAAACTGCAAATTAGCACACTGTTGTGGGTGCCTTTTTATTTATTTAAAACATCTGTCAAACGGTTCAGCGTTTCTTCGATGATTTCTGCAGCCATGTCACCATCAAAAAGATCTGCAATTAGGGTTGCCAGCTCCGGGTTAGGAAATACCTGGAGATTTTTGGGGCGGTGCCTGAGGAGGGCGGGATTTGGGGAGGGGAGGGACTTCAATGCCATAGAGTCCAATGGCCAAAGTGGCCATTTTCTCCAGGGGAACTGATCTCTATCAGCTGAAGATTAGTTGTAACAGTGGGAGATCTCCAGCTAGTGCCTGGAGGTTGGCAATCCCATCTGCAATGCCGTTTCAGTCGGGCCCTGGTCTCTGCCACTAAGCAAGAAATGGCCCGGCTCAGACTGAATTGTCACTGGTAGTAAACACATCCCTAAGCAAAGTGGGGGGAAGAACCCTGCACATTGAAATCTAGCATGCCAGGGAAAAGGCTAGGCTACATTTCTCCCAAATGGCTCATTTTCTGTGGGGAAAAACTTCTTTTCATGAAAGAATACTCAATGCTCTTAGCTCTTCCTACAGCTGTACGGAGCCCAGACATGCTTCATCACGTCTATGACAAATAGGCCTTCATCTCCGTTTGGTTCTGACTATTCAGACTTGGAGGACACAAGTGACACTGATACTTTCAACGACACTGTTCTCACAAATCCTTCCCTGGAGGTTTGTAAGCAGAGGCTAGATGGCCATCTGTCAGCAATGCTGATTCTATGAACTTAGGCAGTCCATGAGAGGGAGGGCATGTTGGGCATCTTCTGGGCATGTAGTAGGGGTCACTGGGGGTGTGGGGGGGGTAGTTGTGAATTTCCTGCATTGTGCAGGGGGTTGGACTAGATAACCCTGGTGGTCCCTTCCAACTCTGATTCTATAAATCCAACTCCCCTCCCAAACACACACACGCAAACGTTCACTATAAAAATCATAAGACAAACTTATCTACTGCTAGCCTTCTAATTTGAAACCCTTCTACGATTAATTGATTACAGAATCAAGAAAGGGGGGGGAGGATTCTTAATGAAATGAATGTGTACTAGCAATAGTAAACAGCTGGAAAATGCAACCTTAAAAAAGCACAAAATCATACCCAGCGAGGGTGGCCAGCTTTGGGTTGGGAAATACCTGGAGATTTTGGGGGTGCAGCCTGAGGAGGGCAGGGTTCCCGGAAGGGAGGGGCTTCAACGGGGTATAATTCCATAGAGTCCACCTTCCGAAACAGCCATTTTCTCTAGGGAACTGATCTCTTTCACCTGGAGATCAGTTGTAACCCCAGGAGATCCCCAGCCACCACATGGAGGTTGGCAACCCTAGCTAACCCATCTAAAAAGGCAAATAAAAAGTCTTAACCTGGTGCCAGAAAGACACCAGGTGGAAGGTTTTGGGGAAGGGCCGTGGCTCAGTGGTAGAGCATCTGCTTGGCATGCAGAAGGTCCCAGGTTCAATCCCCGGCATCTCCAGTTAAAGGGACTAGGCAGGTAGGTGATGCAAAAGGCCTCTATGCCTGAGACCCTGTGGAGCTGCTGCCGTTCTGAGTAGACAATACTGACTTTGATGGACCAAGGGTCTGACTCAGTATAAGGTAGCTTCATGTGTTCATGTGCTATGAAAAGAGCATTCCACGGCAATGGTGCCGCAACGGAAAGGACTGATTTGGTCCACCGATGATCAGTTTATTAATGGTAATTTTGTGTGCTACCCTGGATGCTCACTGAGAAGTATAAGGATGAAAAATGTATCTTGTTTTAAATAAGAAATTTAAATCTTTTTGTCCTCCGCTTTTCACAGCTGGTTTTGGAAATTAGCTTGCATTCAGTATGCAGGTGTTGGTTGTTTTAAATCCTCAACTGACAAATATAATTCTAGGGTGTTTTTCAACAGACATCATATATCCATGTAATGCTGATTGACTGATGCACAGAAAAAACTGAAAACTATGTACATTTTACAGGGAGGGGGGGAACCCAGTGTGAACAGACACTGGTGCAAAAATCAAGAAGCTCCATTTGGGTGCAGGAGAAAGCCAAAGCACAGGGCTGTTGCTGATGAGAAATGCTGATGAAAAATGCTGATGAGAAATGCAAAATCGGCCTTTAATGAGTACTTGAAAAAACACGACTGACCCTAGATAATAACGCAAGTTGGAGCATATGGGGCAGATTTCCTTGGAGAGGGGGGGTGTTCTATTTTTCAGCCACTGCAATGTGCTGCACAGAGTTTGAGACAGTTTTATCTCGAAGGATTAGACAACCACAGAAAGTTATTATGGCAGCGAAGTTTATATAGGCCTTGAATGCATCACGAATCAGATTAACGGGTCTAAAAGGATTGGTTGGGGGTGGGGAGCCTCTCGAGAGCTGTTAAGATGTCCCCTGCACGCCGGAGCCTACAGACTCTGCAGCCATTTGATTTAATCTAATCTCATCAAGCCTGACTAAGCATACGTTGCCCCTGCATCCCTCCGTACATTGTAGGGAGGAAGGAACCCTTCCATCCAGTTCCAGCCATAAGCCAATCACAGGCACTCTTGACAGAAGAAAACAGGTAAACTCAAGGGAGGGGCTATGGTTCAGAGCCTGCGCTAGGGTTGCCAACCTCAAGGTACTAACTGGAGATCTCCTGCTATTACAACTGATCTCCACCCGACAGAGATCAGTTCAGCTGGAGAAAATGGCTGCTCTGGCAATTGGACTCTCTGGCATTGAAGTCCCTGCCCTCCCCAAACCCCACCCTCCTCAGGCTCCACCCAAAAAAACAACAACTCCTGCTAGTGGCAAAGAGAGACCAGGCAACCTTAACCTGTGCAGAATGTCCCAAGTTCAATCCCCAGCATCTCCAGTTAAAAAAAGGACCAATGTGAAATCAAATGTAGACAGTGGCCATTTATGCATGGCTGTTTCCTTGCAGTCACCCCGCCGATTACTTCGGGGCTTTGCTTTTGCATGCATTTTCCAACTGTCAGAGGTTGCCTCGCTCTCCCCGTGCATTTCCTGCACATTTTCTGGATGCTGGCTAAACTCAAATCTGCAAAACGCACAGAAACGCGAGGGGGTAGAGAGGCGACTTTTGACGGTCGGAAAATTCAAGCATAATCAAAGTAAAGCTCCCAAGTAGTTGGCCGCGAGGAAACAGCCATGCATAAATGGCCATTGTGAAAGGTCTCTACCCCAAGACCTTTGACAGTCACTGCTGGAGTAGACCAGGGATAGGGATTCCAGTCTCCAGGTGGTGGCTGGAGATCTACTGCTATTACAACTGCTCTCCAGGCGACACAGATCAGTTCCCCTGGAGAAAATGGCCACAATTGGACTCTAAGGCATGGAGGTCCCTCCCCTCTCCAAACACTGCCCTTTTCCGGCTCCACCCCCAAAATCTCCGGGTATTTCCCAACCCGGAGCTGGCAACCCTAACCAGGGTTCCAAAACAGGTTACCTGTTTCCTGGTGCCCACCAAGTGTTTTTAGGAAATGAGTGTGGCCAAGTGGGGCTCTTGCCAAGCAAGATTCTTGATTGGCCACCCTTCTCTTAGCAGACTCCTCTCGGGAGATAACCATTCAAGTAGCCAAATTTTGCGTCCGGTCTAGTGGGATTCGTAAACGGCCAATTGAAAACCCTTCCCCATAGAAGATCTTTCCTCCTCCTCTTCAAATCAGCCTTCCCAGAATCATCAACTTTTATTATTTTATTTTATTATCTTAAACCCAACTTTGATTTTTATTCAGAGCTGATATAGTATCGAACTAAAACTTGATTGATTGGCCACTGGAGATCTGTGCACACTAAAATAATATTGTTTCAGTGACTATTTTATTTTCCCCTCAATTTTATTTTCCCTCACTCTTTCCCAGGGTATTTTTTAAATTACACCTCTTCCCTCCTACACTTGGGCTTCCTCAGTGTGTGTGGCTCGGCCTCCTGCAGCAGTCATTTTGTGGTATCTTATGAATAGGGTTGCCAACCTCCAGGTTCTAGCTGGAGACCTCCTGCTATTACAACTGATCTCCAGCCGATAGAGATCAGTTCTCTTGCAGAAAATGGCAGCTTTGGCAATTGGACTCCATGGCATTGGAGTCCCTCCCCTCCCCAAACCCCGCCCTCCTCGGGCTTTGCCCCCAAAACCTCCCACCAGTGGCTAAGAGGGACCTGGCAACCCTACTTGTGAAACAGGTTTCCTTTGACAGGAGCCAGCAAGGCCAAGACTCAGTGGCAGCACGCATACTTTGGATTCAGAAGGTATGAGGTCCAATCCTAGGGGTGTCAAATTCCAGGTGAGGCCTGAAGCTCTCCCAGAATTTGATCTCCAGGCGACAGAGATCAGTTCCCCTGGAGGAAATGGCTGAATGGAGGGTGTACTCTATGGCATTATACCCCAGTGAGATCCCCCCTCCCCAAATCCTTCCCTCCCCAGACCCTACCCTCAAATCTCCAGGTATTTCCCTGCTCAGAGTTGGCAACCCTATCCAATCCCCAGCATTTCAAATTAAAAGAACTCAGGTAAGACATTTCTCTGCCTGAGACCCTGGAGAGCCAGTCAAAGTAGACAGGACTAAGCTAGACAGAGACATATGATATTCCGATGTACAAGGCAGCTTTTGAGCAAGAAAAAAACCCCTGCCTTCACATCCACCAAGATTTATTTTCTAGGCCATTTCCTGTGCTCATCTTTACTTTTCTTGTGGTATTTTAATTTCAAAGCAGAAACAAGCATTCCGGCTTGTAAGAGCCTCTGGGCAAGATTTGGCTGAGCCAGCCTACGCAACCAAAAAAGAGTTTCAGCTAATCCTGTCTGTAACACTAAAAAGGAAACGTCCCTCACTGGTAGGGTTGCCAGGTTCCTCTTCGCCACTGGCGGAGCCTGAGGAGGCGGGGTTAGGGGAGGTGAGGGACTTCAGTGCCATAGAGTCCAATTGCCAAAGTGGCCATTTTCTTGCCCAAGGTCACCCAGCTGGCTTCATGTGTAGGAGTGGGGAAACAAATCCAGTTCACCAGATGAGCCTCCGCCGCTCATGTGGAGGAGTGGGGAATCAAACCCAGTTCTCCAGATCAGACTCCACCGCTCCAAACCACTGCTCTTAACCACCACACCATGCTGGTGATATATTTATATTGCATTTATGTTGTTTTTATGGTTGCCACCCGCCCTGAGCCTGGCTGGGATGGATAGAGAGATAGATCATATTCCAAGAGTATCTATGAGTGAAGAAAATAACCCTTGCCATTACAAAGACAGAACCAAGGTCAGCTTTAACGTTGCAGCTCATTTGGGGTTCACCACTTGCTTTGGAACCTATATTATTTAACAAACGCTGGCATTTGAAATAAAAAAGGGGGGAATTCTCTCTCAGCTCCTCATCCATCTTGCCTGCAAAGCGCTCAACGACAATCTGCAGCCGACATACTTAGCAAACTTTAAAATACAGCCTCACTCCGCCGTTACAATTAAGTCACTCCAAAATGTCATGGAAAGCAATCTAACCCCATTAAATCTTCACACTCTCATTAAAAAAGCACTTACAGACTTGACAATGTTCCTAATACATTATTTAAAGACACAAGATGTACAGGGACTTAAAAAAATCCTGCACGTTACAGGAAGGGGAGGGGAAGAGAGAGAGAAATACAGCAAGCAGTTATAGGGTCAAACCAGACGAGGGACTGAAAACTGTGAATTTCTCTCCATAGCATGCCTTTTAAATTCTAATAGCAATGGGGGGGGGGAGGCAATTCAGATCAGGACCACAGTGCATGGGTGTCACAGAACCCATGCTGTATTTCTCACTGCCGAGGGTTCTCCAGAGCTGTCACTTGCTTGAATGGAGAAAACACAGACAGCCTACAGACAATGGCCCAGTTTTAGGGTTGCCAATCTCCAGGTAGTACCTGGAGATCTCCCGCTACTAGAACTAATCTCCAGCCGACAGAGTTCAGTTCACCTGGAGAAAATGGCTGCTTTGGCAATTGGACTCTATGGCATTGAAGTCCCTCCCCTCCCCAAACCCCGGCCTCCTCAGGCTCCGCCCCCAAAATCTCCAGGTATTTCCCAACCCGGAACTGGAGGGCATATTTTCTTCCACTTCCCTCTTCCTCAAGGGCAGGAAGTTTGGGCTGGTGATTCCCCAACCCTGGATGGGTAAATGGGAGTCCTACTTAGGGTTGCCAGCCTCCAGATCCCCTGCTATTACAAATGATCTCCAGCTGATAGAGATCAGTTCCCCTGGAGAAAATGGCCACTTTGGCAATTGGACTCTATGGTATTGAAGTCCTTCCCCTCCCCAAGCCCCACCCTCCTTCAGGCTCCACCCCAAAAACCTCCCACCGGTGGCAAAGAGGGACCTGGCAACCCTAGTCCTGTTCCCAAACAAAATGGGAGGTCACTGAAGAGTCCTTCTAGAACACTGGGGTGAGCTTCCTTTCTTGCTGGTGGCAGATACGTCTTCTGTCTCCCATCCACAGGGAGCTCTCTTCCAGGCAGAGCCTCAATGCCAACGCCGCGCCATGCCAATTTGCAAAAGTACAGCAGACACTCTGCCTTCTCCAAAGATAAAGGGCTAATTTTTTGATCTCCAGCCACCCGGCCCTTTAACCAACTTTTCCTTGGATGCAAACAAAAGGAGAAATGACAGGTGTAGTTATAAGGTCTTGGCTCCATTCCACTCACAGCAATTAGCATCACTTTGAGGAGGCATAAAGAGCTGTAAAGTGCAGGCGGACGGAACGCAGGACCGCTTCAACGCTGACCTTTGTCCGGCCAGCTTGACGAGTGATTAGACTATTACTTTATAACACACACATTATAATACATCTTTCTCGGGTTGCCAAACACACTTCAGTCTCTCACGGCTGGGCTCGGCAACGGAGCGACTGACGGGGCCGCTAAAGGTTGACTGGGGAAGCTCAAGTACATGAGGACAAAGGAAAAACCTTCTCGGCGGCGCGTGCGAAAAAAGGAGCTGCCCCCTTTGTTCCTGACACTCACCGAATCATTGCACCCTGCTGGCCACTCATATTTAGCGCCCGTAAAACCCCATCTGGTACGCTTTCTTCCAGGCCCGCACTACAAGAAGGATGCTCAAGCTCCGGAAAAAAGGGTCAGCGGAGAGGACCAGAGATCAGGAGAGGCGGGTGGGAAGAGTTCATGTCTGACTGCGACCTTGGCAGACGGACGCTCCCAGGAACCAGGAGGTGGTTTTTTTTGAGCATTCAAATGGAAAGCTCGCTAAGAGAGAGGGGAAGCTGGGACAAACCCCAGATAGTTTGTCTATTAAAAAGGTAAAGGTCCCCTGTGCAAGCACTGGGTCATTCCTGACCCATGGGGTGACGTCACATCCCGACGTTTTCTAGGCAGACTTTGTTCACGGGGTGGTTCGCCAGCGCCTTCCCCAGTCATCTTCCCTTTACCCCAAGCTCGCTTGCCTTCCAGAGAGCTCCTTAAAGGTGGGAAAAAGCAGGTTTGGCGGATCCCGAACCTGCCGAACTTTTTCCGCGGTCCCCCGAACTTGCCGAGTTCGGGACCGCGGTTTCCTGCCATTTTGCAGTTCGGTTCCATCCGAACCGCAAAACTGCCGAACCAGGGGAAGTTTGGCGGTTTTGCGGTTCGGGTGGAACCGAATCGACAGCCCTATCACCTCAGAACTTCAGGATGCACAAACTGAACACTGGATTTTTCATGGATTTTTCTACATGTATTGAAACTGTGTGCCCATACAAAACAATCAAGGTTCCCTTGGTCCCTCAAAATAATGACCACGCATATAGGGAGTTGCGTAGGTAGCACATACTCCTGATGCACAGGGATGTAACATTTTCTTTATTTGCTTCATTTATACTTTGCCTTTCTCCCTAATGGGGACGCAGAGCAGCTTAAATTCTTCCCCTCTCCTCCATTGGATCCTCACAACAATCCAGTGAGGTAGGCTAGACTGCAAGTGTGTGGCTGAGCCAAAATCACCCAGCAAGCTTCCATAGTAGAGTGAGGACTTGAACCTGGGTCTCCCTGATCCTAGTCGGACACTCTAACCGCCACTCTGCACTAACCCTCTGGAGAGCTCTAGAGAGCAAGGGAATGCCTCTAAAAGGATGCCCGGCGTAAAAATGAAATTACATTAAACAACTAACACAGGTACAGTTTGATCAACTACAATCTTACACAGATAAGACTGTAGGACTGCCAGAGTATAGGATTGCGGAGAGCTAGTATGGTGTAGTGGTTAGGAGTAGTGGACTCTAATCTGGAGAACCGGATTTGAATCCCCACTCCTCCACATCAGTGGCAGACTCTAATCTGGAGACCTGGGTTGGCAGCCACGGCTAGGAGACTGCGAACAATCTGGTAAACCTATAACAGCACCAAGGAAAAGCAAATGCTAAACAGGAAGTTAAGATGATGGGGCTCCGAAAGATAAGGAGAAAATACCCAACTTGCAATCTTTGATCGCTTGAAAGCATCCAATACAGAAAAGGGTTAGAATGTGTTGAAATAGTTATCACTTGTTTATATAAATGCAGTACTAGCCCCATGCAGAAATACTCGGAGTACTAGATCCCCATGAAGTCAATGAAAGGTCAATACTACAGAATTTGAAGATGCTAAATGTGTTTTGATAGCAGATGCAATTTCTAACATTTCAGTGAGCCAGAGAAAAAAAGAGTTCAAAGAGCTACGTTGACAGCTTTCAGACTGCAAAAAGGCTCTCAGGAAAGAAGGGGGAGAGAAGAGACAGTCATCATACAACAAGCATGGTTCTAAACTATATGATGGGAGATTCATCACCCCCATTCCGCACATGAAAACAGAGATGCCGGCCTCCAGGTGGGACCTGGAGATTTCCCTGGAGATCTCCCCTCCCCAAACCCCACCCTTCCTAGGCTCCACCCCCCAAATCTCCAGGTATTTCCCAAGCTGGAGCTGGCAACCCTAGCCTCTACGTCATGTTGGTTGGCCCTCCAGGACAACTGGTGGCCCACTGTGTGAAACAAGATGCTGACCTAGATGGACCATGGGTCTGATTCAGCAGGACACCTCTTACGTTCTAGATTTCCGGGGATGGTTGTTTTGCTGTGCTGTTTTTTGTGACTGCTGTTGAGTTGGATTTTTAAGTTTTTTTAAAAAATATGTTCTTGGTTATGTCAAGCAGGTATCTGGAGGAGGGGCATACAAGTCCACTAAATACCTGTGTTTGGGTTGGGAAAGCAGGATTAAAAAATAAAGTATTCAAGCCTATTGGGGCCGTTTGAGAGAACCAAAACAGCATGCACAAACATACACAGCCCAGAAAACTCGCAACCTAAGGTTGCCAGGTCCCTCTTCATCACCAGTGGAAGGTTTTGGGGGCAGAGCCTGAGGAGGGTGGGATTTAGGGAGGGGGGGGACTTCAACGCCATAGAGTCCAATCGCCAAAGCGGCCATTTTCTCCAGGTGAACTGATCTCTATTGGCTGTAGATCAGCTGTAATAGCAGGAGATCTCCAGATAGTACCTGGAGGTTGGCAACCCTACCAGCTTGCCTCCAAATCATTTCAAGGACAGCAACCGCATCAGAATTCATTTATGTTTGATGTATGCACAGTATGTTTCACATAGTTTCTACTAGCAATATATGTTGTTTATATCTTGAGAGCCTTGTACTATTTTTTATACAGCTAGTCTATCTAGTACCAGTGCCTAATTTTTCTAGTACCTGGAGGTTGGCAACCCTATCAGCTTGCCTCCAAATCATTTCAAGGACGTCAACCGCATCAGAATTCAAGAGAAGCTAAAAATTACAAAAAAATAATAATAAAAAAGACTGAGTACCCTGGTCTTTGTGGACACACGTAGAGAAAATTGCTATCAATTATGCCACTCAATTATATAGTATAATAGAATTAGAATTAAACCTTGCTCATTATCTTCAAAACCTGTTGAGCAGCAAGCTGACTACCTGTTAGACTAATGACAGACGCTTTGTCCCGTTAACCTTTTCCTGGTTTCTACAGCATCACCTTTTCCCAGGTGTTGCAAACTTTGATCCCAAGACGCCCTTCAGCAATCACATGACACTCGCTAGCCGATTAGAAATCTGGACGGTCTCGCAGCATTTCCTCCCCATTTATACTGAGAACATTTTAATCTTATTTAGACATATGTGCCCCCACACCATGAGAATTTAAGATGTAAAATCATCTTGGATTTGGACAACAGCCAATGTAGCCCAGTGTGCTGTGTCACAAAAGGGCTGGCCAGTTGCCCTCGGACGGCCTATGAGAAGGTCACAGAAGCCAACTCAACCCCAGCATTGCCTCCCAGCTACTGGTAATCAAATATCCAATGCCTGCAGAAGTGGAGGTTCCCTTAAGGATCATGTCTGGTAGCCAGTGAAGAAGAAGAGTTGGTTTTTATATGCCAACTTTCTCTACCACTTAAGGAAGAATCAAACCAGCGTACAATCTCCCTTCCCCTCCCCACAACAGACAACTTGTGAAGTAGGTGGGGCTGAGAGAGCTGTAACTAGCCCAGCTGACTTCATGTGTAGGAGTGGGGAACCAAACCCAGTTCTCCAGATCAGAGCCCGCTGCTCTTAACCACCACACCATACTGGCTCTCTCCTCCATTAATCTGTCTAATACCCCTTTAAATCTATTTATACTCGTGGACACGCTCTGCCAGTGAACCCCCCAAGTGAATTACCACTTTGGGGGGAAGCAGCTAAAAACAAGAATAAAAACAACTACCAATTTGGGATCAGGACAAGAAGGTTGGGATCCAAACTTCACAGCCCTTTGATGACATGACAGATTTATTGAGAGAGACACAGGGCTTCCAGGCCTCCTGCTGACAACCTGCTGTTTTACCATAGAGTTCCTGGTGATTCCTATAGCTACCCTACATCATTTCTGGGTTTTTGTGGCTGAGACCATGAGCCCTTCCCCCATTTCCCTGTCCCCAACCCTCCTGCCAGTTGCCAGGCTTGGCAATGCCACCCTACAGACACATTCCCATGCCCACCCAGTGCCCAATACTCCAATGATAACTTAAACAATGAAATAAATGGCTAGTAAATCTGAGACATGAAAAAAAGGACTTCTTCAAATATCACGTATGGAATTTACTGCCCCAGGGTTGTGAGATGGCCATATCCTTTAAGGGGTCTGGGAAGGTAGGCTAAACCAAATGTACTGGATAGTCAGACCCCTACCCATAAGAGACCACACATCCCTCTCTAAGATACACTGTTCATGAATACCCTCTGCTCCAAGTCAAGTTTTTTCCTCATCTCTTTTGAAGGAGCCCCATGGCGCAGAGTGGTAAGCTGAAGTACTGCAGTCCAAGCTCTGCTCACGACCTGAGTTCGATCCCGACGGAAGTCGGTTTCAGGTAGCCGGCTCAAGGCTGACTCAGCCTTCCATCCTTCCAAGGTCGGTAAAATGAGTATCCAGCTTGCTGGGGGTAAAGGGAAGATGACTGGGGAAGGCACTGGCAAACCACCCCGCAAACAAAGTCTGCCTAGTAAATGTCGGGATGTGACGTCACCCCATGGGTCAGGAATGATCTGGTGCTTGTACAGGGGACCTTTACCCTTTTTTTACCTTTTGAAGCTCCCTCCAGACAAAACAGAATAAAGAATCATCCATTTCCAAGTGGCACAAAATAGTTCACTCGTTGTGGTGTTCAAAAGCCTGTTCCAATGCATGTCTTTTTTACCTTCTTCCAAAAACAAAAAAGATTCCTACCATTGGGCTCCGGTCAATTACACAAGATGCTATAAGACTTCCCTGATTTTCAGATTTGGTCCACCTTATGCCTTTCATTTATTAGTTGAATAAAACCAGGATGGGAAGCTGCCCTTATTGAGGAAAGGAGCAATTTAGGAAGGCAATAAAGATTTAATGATCCAATAATTAGCTATACCAGAATAATTACTGTTGGGTATTTAACTCCCATTCCCCTCTGCTTGACAGAGGATACCTTCGATAGGTCCTTATGACAATCTGCATTCTTTAGAACCTCTGACGCTTCAGATGAAGCATACCATGGACTGCTCAACCCTATGTGCCAGTAGTGGTGGACTCACCTTTTCTGGGAGGACATGGTTCAGTGGAAAAGCATCTGAATACCAAGTTCCTGGTATCTCCAATTACAGGGTCTTCAGGAGAATATGACAGGGGGAACCCTCCCTCTGCCCAAGACCCCAGTAACCTCTATTCAGAGCAATCAACAGAGAACTATATGGGCCAATGTTCTTAATCCATGTGTGTTTGGCCTCTCAGCTTCAGTCCTCCCATAATGGAATTCCCACATAGCACTCACTTCAAGTACCATGACTGGATATGTGTTAGCCTTACAAATACACAACCTCCTGGCATTACAGCCATCGGTTTTTCCTGCACACTGGCCGCTCTCAGTAGAGTTCAGCACCTCAACCTTCCCCATCATGTTTCTTGCCTAACGTCTAAAGTGCACCATCCCAAGTAAACATGACTATCCATTGGGGACAGTGGACAAAGTTGACCACAATAATGAAACTGGAGAAGTGTAGGGGAAAGCCCCACGTTCCTCATTTATGTCCCACTCTTCAAAGAGAGCGGAGTACCTCAATGACAATCCCCCACCCTAACCCCTATCAACTCATGCGAGAGCCAGCGTGGTGTTGTGGTTAAGAGCAAGGGACTGTAATCTGGAGAACCAGGTATGATTGCCCACACCTCCACATGAGCAGCAGACTCTAACCTGGTGGACCAGGTTTGTTTTCTCACTCCTCCACATGAAACCTGCTGGGTGGCCTGGGGCTAGTCACAGTTCTCTCGGAACTCTCTCAGCCTCACCCACTTCACAAGGGGTTTGTTGTGAGGAGGGGAAGGGAAGGTGATTGTAAGCCGCTTTGAGACCCCTTAAAGGTAGAGAAAAGTGGGGTATAAAAACCAACTCTTCTTCTACTACTACTCCTGAAAAGGTTTCCTGAGTCAAAGTCCATAATTACCACACAATGGGTCGTATGACTGTTGACCACTGGATGTGAATGTTCACCTAAAGACAGCCATCACATCTCCTCAAACTAAGCTAAATCCTCCGTTCTGAAGATTTGTATCCCTTCAGAAGGGCTCTCTTGCTGTTTGACATTTTTGGATGCCACGTTTTGGTATATATTTTCCCCGGGGGGGAGGGGGGCTCACACTGCATAAGGTGACCCAGGCCCCTCTGAGAATCCTCTCCATGTCAGGATCAGCCTGCGTGGTGTAGGGGTTAAGAGCAGTGGAGTCTGATCTGGAGAACTGGGTTCGATTCCCCACTCCTACACACGAAGCCAGCTGGGTGGCCTTGGGCTAGTCACGCTCTCTCAGCCCCACCTACCTCACAGGGTGTCTGATGTGGGGAGGGAAAGGGAAGGTGATTGTAAGCCGGTTTGAGTCTCCCTTAAGTGGTAGAGTGAGTCGGCATATAAAAACCAACTCCTTCTTTCTAGCATGGATGCTCAAGCACCCCCAAATGCCTGTTCTCCTCGCCTGTTGCAAAAAGGGAGCCAATCTTTAATCTGGCAGTCAAGCTGTTTATGAGCAGCATGAGCCTGTCAGTTGAGTTACCTCCCACACATTCAAACTGTACCGTACGACTGGCAGCGTTTCACCTGTGCATGATCTCAAACAGTCCCATGGGAGTCCTACTTCCCCCCCTTCCCACAGCCCTGCCATCGCTGCACACCACCCCGCAGCCAATTGTTGATATAAAGAGTGGCCAAACCGGTAGGGTTGCCAACTGCCAGGTAGTAGCAGGAGATCTCCTGCTATTACAACTGATCTCCAGCCGACAGAGATCAGATCACCTGGAGAAAAATGGCTGCTTTGGCAATTGAGATCTATGGCATTGAAGTCCCTCCCCACCCCAAACCCCACCCTCCTCAGGCTCCACCCCCAAAATCTCCTGCCGATGGCGAAGAGGGACCTGGCAACCCTACAAACCGGCCAGTCCATTATTTATAAATAAGTATTGATTTTGGACTGTCCTGGATGGCCCAGACTAGCCCAATCTCCTCAGAGCTTGGAGGCTAAGCACGGTCGGCTGGTTAGTACTTGGAGGGGAGACCACCAAGGAAGTCCAGAGTTCTAAGAGAAGCTGATAATGTTAAATATTTAGGAATATGGTTAAGTAAAGATAGAACTAAATGTTTAAATTTAAACTGCGGAAAAATAGCGAAAGAACTGAAGGATTATTTTCAGAAATGGCTCCCTTTGAATTTTTCTCTCTTAGGCCGAGTCAACCTAATTAAAATGATAATCTTGCCAAAACTGAAATTTTTAATAACTTATTTGTAGACATACCGAAAAAATGATTGAAGAATGGCAAAAGATCTGTAATAGATTCATCTGGCAAAATAAAAAGAATAGATATAGAAACAATAACCTATATGAGATTAAAAGCAAAGGAGGGATAGGTATGCCAAATTTATTAATGTATTATCAGGTGGCTAGGATAAAGTGGTTAAAATCATGCGTAGTAAATGATGAAAAGGAACCATATACCATAACTGAGCAGGACTTTGTTAAATTCCCGCTAAATAGATGGCTTTGGGTTAAAAAAATCTTACAGGAAAAATGTCTACAACAAAGATAATAATTGCATTAATACCATTCTAAAGCAATGGGATGCGCTAAGAGAGAAACTAGCTCCAGATATTTCCTCTTAACCACTACACCACGCTGGCTCTCCCAGCTGGTTCATTCAGCTGATGCAAAAAAAATTAATCTGGATTCAACCCGATGCTTCTAAAACAGCCACCACTGAAATATCCCCCTGCGGGGCATTTTTTTTTAAAAAAAAAGACCAACAGATTTCTGTATATACAATCCTGTTGAAGCAACAGGAAGACAAAACAAAGCTTTGATGGGAGTGTCCCTTATGGATGTTTTGGGAGGTTTTTTTTTTTTTTTTTTGTCAGCAAAACCTGCCTGTCTTGGAATTGCTATAAACACACACCTACTTGCGCTCTGTTTCACACATCTAAATTAACATCATGCTCAGCTTCTGGTAATACCATTGCTGAACAACAAAAGAACAAACAGACACAGCGTCTAGATTCAATGCCGAGTGACAAAAGCAAGAGATCTACATCGCTACCATCTAACGGAAGGGGGGGGGGAGCCATCATTATTTCAGAATCCTAATTTAGGAATTAATTTTGCTTTCTGTGGAAGAAAAAAATCATTCTCAGAGCACCGGGGTGAGGTGAGGGGAAACCACAAAAGAGTGTTAACACGCACACATCTGCAAAGTTATCTTTCAGCAAAGCTAATACCACAGCTTTCCAACTTGTTAAAGCCAGCTGCAAAACAAGCGGCGGCGACTTCATTTAGAATTTAACCAGGTTTTTTAAAAAAATTAAGATAAAAAATTCATTCTAAGGATTATCTTTCAAGTCTTCTGAAAGTGGGGGGTGGAGGAGAGACTAAGTGGGAGGGGAAGCAAAAATGGTCCTGGAACAAGCAAAGCTGAGAATCCTCTTGGTGCTACAAGCCAGCACTGCAGGTCGGGATACCAGCCAGAAAACATTACACTGGAAAACCAGTGTGGTGTAGTGGTAAAGAGTGGTGGTTTGGAGGGGTGGACACTAATCTGGAGAACTAATCTGGGTTTGATTCCTCACTCCTTCACATGAGCGGCAGATGCTAATCTGGTGAACCAGGTTGGTTTCCCCAGTCCTACTCACGAAACTAGGAGTGACTCAGCAAGCCATCCATTACCTAGGAGGTTATACACCTTTGAGTGGAACATATGTTCCATGAAATATTGTCATAGAATTGCCTAGATTGAAGAAGCTACTGCAAAATGGGAGAACATACCGGAAGCCCATTATATTGGCAACTATGAACTTTGCACTTTTTGCTATCAAATGATAGATAGGAATTGACTTTGTCATGATATATTGTAATTTGCAGTGTGACAACTAGTGGAATGCTTTTGTTGTTACCATTAAAATACACTCATTTGGCATATACTGCATGAGAGTTGGGAATTCATTGCCAGTAGTGCTGTTGTGATTGTGTAACCACCCGGAGGTTGGCAACCCTAGACTGGGCCAATGTCGCCCTCCAACGTTGAACCAACCTGTCCCAGAACCAGTACACAACACAGGCTCACCAAATTAGCCATCAAGTGATGCCACTTGGACTTATCAGGTCATGTACTGATGCATCAGTGACTTGAGATTTGAGTATTGCCATCTTTCGAGATAGCCAATTATGCTGAATGCTCTGTACTTAAATAAACCCCCTCCCCCAATTATTATTTATGGTTTTCTAGTCCTGATCTGGCATGGACACCGAATTAAATAAGACCTCTATTGTTGTCAAAAGCCCAGACAAATGCCAGGTTAATAAAAGAGTTGGGTTTCCCAAAGCCGCGCATGCAAGGATATTTGTCAATGTCTTTTTATTTGCATATCTGGCAGCTTGCCCCAGACAGCCAATACATAAAGGAGAACATACAGGTGTTTTCATTTGCAGCTTGTCTTTAATCTAGAAGTGCCAATTTGCTTCTGTTTTAATTACATCTATCTCGACACACTGTTGCCGTCGTATGAAATGTCTTCATTACCAGAGGCGGAACGGTAAGAGTTGGCAGGTGATGCCGGAGCAGTATGAAATACAGCTCCCTTCTCTCCCCCAACCCACCCTACCCCAGATTTCTTTGATCTCTGGCCCACGGGGGCCCTGCTTTCTCCAGATCCTCTCTGACTCTACATGAGGCTCTCCATCCATCCAAACCAAATAGACAGATAGACGACAGACAGACAGACGACAGACAAACAGAATCTGTTTGACCAGCCAAAGGTTAATACATAAAATTATCTGACTTAATAAAACTGTAACACTCGTATAAATTACAAAAATAGATAAAAGACTAATGATGTTAAAATGTAGGATACTAAAGCAAATCACAAGAATTAACAACTTAATATTTCTAAAAGTACAGCCCGATTTAGTAATTTTGTTCCCGTTCTTTTTTGCGAATTTTAATTGCAATGGCACAGAATTTGGCAGTTGGGAGCGAAAGGTGTGGAGTTTCACCCATCAGGAGCCTCTTAGTCAGGAATTCTATTGACCTATCGGGGAATTCACTGACCAGGGGAGCAATTAATCTCATACGGGCCTCATGATAGAATGAACAGCTGAACAATACACGCTCGGTGGTTTCGGCGTCTCCTGACCTGCAGGGGCATAGCCTTTCTGATTTTGGAATCTTCTTGTACCGCCAAACCAGTGGACCCCAACCTTTTCGGGCCACCGCCCCCTCGGTTTCACAAACTCAACCCCAGCGCCCCCTACCCTATCCCATAAAAAGCATTATTCAAAATAGAGGTTTGCATGACTCACTAAAGAAGATAATAACAATAAAATTTCAAAACTAACAAACCATTGCGAATCTATTCAAAATCAAATTAAAACCTTTTAGTTGAAATTTATTCAACAAAACTGGTGAACTTGATCCAGTGGTACCTGCTCTTCAAAGTCTGGGAAAATATTCTGATTAGTTTCCACCAAATTTGCCAGCATGGTGCCATAGCTTGATCTATTGTAAATTAGTGGAACAACACAGTTGAAGGGGCCCACCTTAACGCCCACCTACTGCCCCCTTGCCTCTTAGTGCCCCCCCAGGTAATCCCACCGCCCCCAAGGGGGTGATACTGCCCACTTTGGGAACCACTGATCCAAACCGACAAGCAAAGCCAGAGGAGCAGCACTTAGTTCATTGGAAGGTCAACCCTGCATGACTAACCCTTCCTTTATGCCTAGAGTTGCCAACCTCCAGGTTGCACTGGGAGATGTCCATCTATTACAGTTGATCTCCAGATGACCAAGATCAGTTCCCCTGGAGAAAATGACTGCTTTGGAGGATGGACACTATGGCATTATACCCTGCTGAGGTCCTTCCCTTCTCCACGCCCTGCCCTCCTCAGCCTCCACCCCTCAAATCTTCAAGTGTTTCTCAGCCCAGAGCTGGCAGCCCTACAGATGCAAGGCAGATTTTTTTAAAAGGGCTGCTGCAATGTCCAAATCAAGCATGGGACCATACTGCAGAATTCAACTTGAATTACAGAGGCTGTAAAGATCAGCAAGGGGCAGAGTAAAATTCTAGTCCATTAGCACCTTAAAGACTAACAACATTTGTTTCTAGGGCACAGGTTTTTATCAGTGGTAGAGCATCTGCTTGGCAGGCATAAGGTCCCAGTTCCAATCCCCAGCATCTCCAGTTAAAGGGACTAGGCAAGTAGGTGATGTGAAAGACCTCTGCCTGAGACCCTGGAGAGCTGCTACCGGTCAGAGCAGATAAAACTTACTTTGATGGACCAAGGATCTGGTTCAGTAAAAGGCAGCTTCATGTGTTCATTAGCAGCCTGAATAGCTCCACCCAGTCAGAGCTAAGAAGGGTCGTCCACAGTTAGTACTCAGATGGGAGACCACCAAGGAAGGCAGGGTCGCTATATAGTTGAAGGCAATAGTAAACCAATTCTGCCCATCTCACGCCTTGAAAACCTCATAGTCTTGGGGTGACCATGAGTTGGTTGAGGTTTGACAGTACAATTATATTATAAGCTTACGCGAGGTAAACTTCGCTTTGTCAGATACAATGAGTAGGGCAGTGGAGTAAGAAGGCTGTAGTAGGGTTGCCAGGTCCCTCTTCACCACTGGCGGGAGGTTTTTGGGGTGGAGCCTGAGGAGGGCGGGGTTTGGGGAGGGACTTCAATGCCATAGAGTCCAATTGCCAAAGCGGCCTTTTTCTCCAGGGGAACTGATCTCTATCGGCTGGAGATCAGTTGTAATAGGAGGAGATCTCCAGCCACTACCTGGAGGTTGGCAACCCTAAGAATAAAGGAAAGGAAAAGAGAAGATGGAGCTCGGGCCTAATTCAAGAGGGTGCTTCTTAGATTCACAACTGGTAGATGCCACTGGGGAAGTCTGCAGAACATCTTCGCGCACGCATCGTTCATTTGTCATGGGATTTGTGTGCAAGGAGTTCCTGCTGGTTAGGCACCCAATGTTTCCCATGCAAATTAAAAACATCCATCCCCACAATCTGTGGTTCTCAAATGAGACCAAGCTTCAGAGCAGGGAGAAAGACGTTAAGAGCCCTTAATAAACTCATTACTTTAAAAGCAAACGGGATCAACGGGAGCTTGTCTAAAGCCCTGGCAGCCTGTCATGGCAAACTCCGCAGCGTGTGCGTTGGGGAGGGAGAAGCCTCTCCTGCACTAGCCATTTTCCCATTTCTCACGGAGTGGATTTTCCTAGTATCCATTTTACAACCCGGAAGGTTTCCCCGAAGACTATAATGTTCCGAATGTGCTTATGCCCTGGCTGGCTGCCAAGTCAAAGTCAGCAAGGCTGGTGAAATAGACAATCCTTGTTTGCAGAGTAGCAAGCGAAACGACAAAAGGCGCCACTCCCCGCACGGAACACCTGCATTTCTTTTCTCACATTGTCATCTCTGAGCCTGGGAACGTACAAAAAGCCTGCAAAATCTGTTGACTGGAGGCAAGAGCAGAAGAGCGTACCTACCACAGGCATGGATAAGAATTTTGCATTTCCTTTAACTTGCCGAAAATAACAATCGCCCGCCTTCAGTGCTGCCACCAAAATTCACAATTCCGGGGCTCGGGAAACAAATTTGGGTATCTGGACATGCTCACCTCCCAATCCTAGGGGAACATTATGACCAAGGAGGTTTCCCCCCCGCCCCAGCTCAGATCGTAGCTTCAGTCAACAAAAACAACATTCAGCTGTTCAATTAGTTAATTCAAAATTTACAGCAAGAGGCACATTAATAAAGAATCATAAATAACTTTATGTTTGCAAGGTCGGTTTCTTCAAAATATTTACAATAAGGTTCTACTGAAAAATCACTATGTGTGTTTTCACTTTTTTTCCCCAAACAAAACACGTATTGTAGGTTTCAAGTCAAAATTATGCAAAACAAAATTGTACGACAGCTCCAATTAAATTGCAACGTTCAAAAGTCCTTTTGGAATTCTCCCGTAGGGCAGTACGGGCTCCCGGTGTAGCTGCTGTTTCAAATTCTTCTTCAGCTACCCGGAGTTACGAGGAGAGGATTTTTGTGTGTTAAGAGCTGTTTTCGTATGACGCTTGCCAGTTACGCCTTCGGTTCACTATAATTTGTAAATAATATAATGCAACATATAATCCTATCAAACTAAGTATAATTTTAAAAAATCATATCTATCCCTGCAGTTAATATTTACATACCAATTCTTTAAGGATCCTCTTTCTCTCCGTGGTATCCTTAGTGAAACCCAATCATCTTTTCTGTGACTGTGGTGTTGCAGCGTAAAATTGTTACGCCTAAAGCTAATTTTATTGCTCATAGACTAATTTCTAAGAGCTTCTAGAAGCCACATTTGCATATGAGGATAGTAGCTTAAGTTAGAGCAGGGTCCTCAACCTTTTTGAGCCGGCGGGCGCCTTTGGAATCCTGGCACAGTGTGGTGGGCCCAGCGACAATATGGCTGCTGCATCTTACCTCCAGTCACACAGTGAGGATCCTTCTGCTGTGGGGGCAGCTGTGGCCAAAACAAAGTTTTAAACAAAATCTGCAAAGCCAATCAAATCCCCAATCGGGAAAAGCCCCACCTGGCCCCACCCACTTTCTAAAAACACTTGGCAGTAGGGTTGCTAGCCTCCAGGTGGAATGGCAAACAAACAGCAGAATAGGCTAATAAACACACCAGTAGTAACGCTGAGAATAATAATATACTACAAATCCAACTATTCAAACATACCGACTGTACAATCGTGTAACAACCAGGTATAAACCTATAAATCCACTATAGGGAAACAACATGAGTCAAACACGATGCTATAGGATTTCAAAGCTTGTCCAGCATGGTTCACCATCTTGCCAGGATAGAACCAAGTTGTCAAATAGAAGGTGGTAGCATTTCCACTCATCAAAACATAAGCAGAGGAAAGTTCATAAACCCTCCAGGTGGTGGCTGGAGAGCTCCTGCTATTACAACTGATCTCCATCTGACAGGCATCAAGATTCAACATGGACTGCTAAGTAGCCCGTTCACATGCTGAATTGAACTTGAAGGAGAACCTTCGAGTTCCAGAACAGCATGTTGAATCCTGATGAAGACTCTGTCGAAACAGGGTTACACCTGGATCCCTGTCTAGTTTGTATGAAGGACTCGCGGTGATTACCGTACCCATCCTATTAGGATTTCTCAATACCATATCCCACTACGTGGTCATTGCACCTTGCCTGGAAGTCCAGCATCATAGAATCATAGAGTTGGAAGGGACCACCAGGGTCATCTAGTCCAACCCCCTGCCCAATGCAGGAAATTAACAACTACCTTCCCCCCCACATCCCCAGTGACCCCAACCCTCTCCCCACCATGCAGGATCCCACAATCAAAGCATCAATTTTTCTACTCTGAGAAGATCAACCTTCATGGACTTTGGTCTCAAGGAGTCTTATGGCACTGGCTGTGGACATTGCTTGACTTTCCTTTATATGTAGTGTATTGACATATGCGCCCTGACCTGGGTGGCCCAGGCTAGCCTGATCTCGTCAGATCTCAGAAGCTAAGCAGGGTCAGCCCTGGTTAGTATTTGGATGGGAGACCACCAAGGAATACCAGGGTTGCTGTGCCGAGGAAGGCACTGGCAAACCACCTGTTAGTTTCTTGCCATGAAAACCCCCAAAAGTGGTCGCCATAAGTCGTCTGCGACTTGACGGCACTTTACACACACACACACACACACACACATTGACATATGCAACTTGTTTAATATATTATATAAGCATTTTCAAAAATTCCATGGTTTGCAATTTTCTCTACTGCTGTTATTTTGTTGCACTTCACTAGACAGCAGGCTAACTTTTTTTTGGCTGAATTCCCATTTGAATGTTGGCAACCCTATCTTCTATAATGTCAGAGGGTTTCCAACATTAACTGGGGCCCAAGAACAAAAAGGCTGGTTTCCTGATTGTTTGTTTTAAATAGAGCACTTAGTGAAGTGCTTTGAAGGGGGGGGGAACCTTGTGAAGAAATCACTCAGCAGAAAAGTTAAACACTGTCCTGCCAAATTGCCCTATCAATCTAAAAGTTCAGCTCCGGCAAACCAGGGAGAGTTCAACATTTCCACATTTCACCTTGCAATTTCCAAACTCTATTTTTATTAATTACATCGGAGACCTCCGCGGAACTCGAGCGCTTGGGCTATTTTTAATAAGCTTCATCCGACTCCAATGTATTGTTACGCTTCAAACGAAGCTCAAACTACTAATTTAGCTGGAGATAATTACGAGGCTTCCAGGTCAGCTCCTGAGCGGGATCCTACAGGGTCTCTTCACCAAGCCCTAGAAATGGGAAAAGGGCCACCCAGTATAACCCCGCATCTTTGGCTCAGTTTCTGGCTCATGACCCCCAAAACGAGGACGCACGAGTTTTTCTTTTTAAAGAAAAAAAAGGATGAAATTGTGCTACGTGTTCCCTTTTTTGCTATTGATCAGAGAGTGCCCCGCATATTTTTTTGAGTTTTTCATGCTGAACCGTCATTCAGGAAGTGACTGCGAAGTCGGTGCATACCTGCTTCGCATTTCTTAAGAGCCCCTTTAACGCGACCTTTTGTGTTTGCTCCCCCCCCCCCCGTAAAGAAGCATTTACTGAAAGAACCCTGAAAAATCACAAACACAGCTTCGCTATGCAACCGACCATTGCCAATGGCTATGCAAGCGAAGGAGCAGGCGAGTGGGGTGTGTGGAATTTCTCCTTTTGCGTCGGGACCATGAATAGGCATTTTAAAGGTTGCATTTAAAAACAGAGCTTTGAGTGAGCATCAACATTGACCCTGCATAAATGGCCTTGCAGTTTGGAAAGGTGTACATATACAGCAATAGATCTCCTGAAAGTTTCACATGTTCTAGCAAGAGACATCACCTGTCACTTCTCAGTGTTCCCATCCAGTTCCCGAGACCTTTTCCCATGGACTTCCGTGTTGTGTAATTCAATCTTTTAATATGTCAACCCTTGATGCCTTTGCTGTCTGTTTCTTGGGCTCCTCCTAGCATGCTGAGATTTAGGTTTTGGAGAGCCTGGGCAAAATTAACTCCAGTCCCTCCCCCATCCCACTTCATGGTTAGGGTTGCCAACCTCCAGGTACTAGCTGGAGATCTCCTGCTATTACCACTGATCTCCAACTGATAGAGATCAGTTCACCTGGAGAAAATGGCTGCTTTGGCAATTGGACTCTATGTTATTGAAGTTCCTCCCCTCCCCAAATCCCACCCTCCTCAGGCTCCACCCCAAAAAATCTCCGGATATTTCCCAACTCGGAGCTGGCAACCCAATTCTTCACTCCCTTCTTTCCCACCAAGTCCAACACCAACCACAACAGCGAAGGGCATTTGGGTGCCTGTGCCATCCAATTAAATGGACTGCGGCACTAAGCCAACATCAGCACAAGCACAGCTCCCTTCTAAGCAGACCAGCCTCACTGCCCATTAGCAACATGTTGAACGTTTCGGGAGGGGAACAGTGTGCGCTTGTTGCGGCTGTTTTTAATATTGAACAGTCTCCCATCGCTTAGTTTGTTATCACTTTGTTTGTTCAGCACACAGAGGAACGGCAAGCAACATCTGGCTGGATCAGATGAAATGCAACGGAACAACTGCTTACAATTATTCGCGCTCTGCAGATGGGATGATGGCATGCAGATTTAGAGAGAGAGAGACTTGCTGAGCATTGGCTTACGTGCCTCTAGGATACGTTCGAGTATATTTAGGCAATGCTTTGAACAAAGGTGAATTTCTGTAAGGTCCAATTGCCAGTCCTTTTGTGGGAATACACACATACAGGCCCAAACACTACACACTATTATGAAGAGCACCGTGTAAGCAAAAATTAACATATGACTGTATATGATCACTTCCACATAAGGTGTAAGTGATGTGGGGGAAGGGAAGAAGGTCTTTTTGCCTGGCATGGTGACCCACAAGTCCTAATTTACTTGGTATGGTGACAGATCACTTTATTGCCCAGTGAATTTTGAACCTTAGGTCTTTGGCAGCCATTGGTTTTGTGCATTTTAAGTTTGCCTGTGTTATAATTGTTACCTGAGGCATCCAAGTAAAAAATTTACCTAAATCAATAAAACAGCAAGAGCCTATAACCCACATTCACAGGCTTTGCTACCTACTCTTGGGTCGGGACCCACAGATTGGGAAACGCTGCCCTACACTGTTCCCAGAATTCCCCAGGCCACTCCCTCAGTAAGAATGACGAGGCCACAAGAAGCTACATCAAGAACTCTATATAGTGTACAAATTTAAGAAAAGAAATGCGCGCTGATCTGGAATGACAGTCCTACACAGCCCCATTCCTAGCTGTACCGATACCACTGCCTCATGCAGCCAGAACATGCTCAGATTGAGCTGAGTTTAGTACATTGGTGGTTGAAAGTGCCGTCAAGTCACAGCCAAGTGTCATCAAGCCACAGTCAACTTATGATCCCATAGGGTTTTCAAGGCAAGAGACGAACAGAGGTTGTTTGCCATTGCCTGCCTCTGCCTAGCAACCCTGGGCTTCCTCAGTAGTCTCCCATTCAAGAACTAACCAGGGCCGACCCTGCTTAGCTTCCAAGATCAGATGAAAATCTGAGTCACTCAATTACAAACTAAGATATAATGGGTTTGCCCCATCAACTCTTTGGTAACAGTGGATAGTATGAAGAAACCTACCCCACCATATCCATTGAAAGGCTTTCCCTTGCATCTTATATTGATGTTGCTACCTTATTTGCTAACTGTGGAATCTGACCCCAGAACCAAGGTCAGGCAGTCTATAAAACCAATTAACATTCTTCCCATTTAACTGTGCTCAATTGTTTTTTTAAAAAAAAAAAACACTCAGCGTTACCAGATCAACATCCTCTTTTTCCCCAAAACCTAACATGCTCATCTCCAGATGCTTGAAGCTTTATGGAACTCATCACTCATCTTTTAAATATAAATAAAAAGATGCCTGCTCACTTATTCTGGGGGTCCACAGAACTCTAGGCTCAAGTTATACCTGATTAGCAAGATCTGTATTGCTTTAGGAAAATACGGACGGTCCTATTCGGTAAACAGTCCAAATCAAGTTATTGCTTTTCATGTTAATATCCTAAGACAATCAGAGAGACAGTGTCAGAGTGGAAGTAACAAGACGATCAAAGATCGCTTGCACGGGACGCAGATGTGGAGAAAGGTTCCCCTGAAGAAACTGCGTAGGGGTTACAGAATTTATTAAAATATAATTCCCTTGCACCAATTATTGTGTTTTGTTTTGGGGTTTTTTGTCTTCAAAGCTAACCTATACAATGAAAGCAATGTGGAGCCCAGAGAATTCTTGTGGCATGAAGACTTATCATGGCATAAGCTTTCAAGGAGTACAACTCACTTTGTCAGATGCACAAAAGCATCCAGATTTGGCAGATACGTATATATCCATTTATTTAAAACACGCCTACCTTTTGCACCCAACCACTGGCTCCTAAGGAAGCTTCAGTTGCACCCAGGTAGGTACAGAGGGAGGAAAATATAAAACAGAGGAGTAGAAGAAATGCAAAGCCTGTGGCACTTTTATGCAGAGTCCAGATTACTCCAAGAACAGAGTAACCTGTTCACTAGAAGTCACTGGCGAGAACGCTGCCTTTCTAGCTATGCTTGAACAGAACCAGATTGGCTGATCTATTCTAGCTCAGTAGTTTTACACTGAAGTCTCCAGCAGAATATTTACCCCCAAGCACATTTGTGTGCCTTTAAGGGCACTTTGAAGCAAAACCAACAATAGACTAACATGGCTACACTTTCGGAGCAGGCAACCACAGGGAAGCTAGCACAGGTCTTTGGTCACACACATGAATTGGTAATTAACTGGACGCTGGTCCAAGTTACAAGGTGTAAAATCAGAGAATTTGAGGCCGGTTCCTGGTGAACAATGACTACAACATCAATTAAAAATGTAACCTGGCCTTCCGCAACTCAATCCTGAGCTGACCCTTCCAAGGAGCAGAAGGCACACAAGAATTATCCCTTTTCTTACAAAGAATCTGTTGGGACAGTATACACTAAGGGACAGTGGCTCGCCCAGTACTATGAGCAATGGCAGTATGGTGTAGCAACCAAGGAAAGTGAAACAGAGTACAGCCTTGGGCTATAACTAGGGAAGACCTGGGTTCAAATCCACACTGAGCTGTAATGCTCACCAGGTGTTCTTGGGCAAGTCGTCTTAGCCTAACTCGCAGGATAAGCGCGAGGAAAAACTGAAGGCAGGAAAACCCTGTATGGCACCCTGAGCTCGTAAGAGGAAGGCAAAATGAAAATATGGCCAATGGACACAGATACACCAGGCTCCATGGTGAAGCAGACATTTTAGCCTAAAATTTTCAAATTCCCAGTCTAACAATTTAGCTGTAAGGATGCATACTGTAAGTATGCATTTCCTGCCTCACCATTCACAAATTACAAATCGAGAATTCTTCCAAAACGTATAAGAATTTCCCCATATATCATAAAGTTCTAAAATATCTGGGCTTATTTCCAAACCAGAACTGATTCCTTAGAAAGTGACGCATGAACACATGAAGCTGCCTTCTACTGAATCAGACCCTTGGTCCATCAAAGTCAGTATTGTCTACTCAGACCGGCAGCGGCTCTCCAGGGCCTCAGGCAGAGGTCTTTCACATCACCTACTTGACTAGTCCCTTTAACTGGAGATGCCGGGGATCGAACCTGGGACCTTCTGCATACCAAGCAGATGCTCTACCACTGAGCCAAGGCCCTTCCCCAATTGTTCCATTTTTTTAAATGTCAAAATTTGGTACAAAGAACTGAGTATGCCTAGATTGATATAGCTTTCAGGTCATATGCTTCTTCCTTCCCCATGACATTCTTGACAGGCTCATGATGAAACACTGTAGAAAGCACACATGCTTGATCTGAACATGGATGTATAACAATTCTTTTTTTATTTATTTGGGGAATTACCAATGCACAGGAGCGCATGTATGTATCAACCCAAAACAACAAACAATCAATGCACATGCGCATATCAATCATCTGTACGTAGGGGAGAGTGACAAGCAACCCAAAGAAACTATGGCAAACAGCGTGAGCTCCCATTCTGGAATTAATTGCAGGAATTTTCCTAGTTCAACTCCCAGTATTACAGAGTAAAAAAAAAAATGTAATGGAGAGCAAGCTTTCAAAAATAATAAAGCAACAGAACAGGAAAGAGCCTCTCATCCTCTATTACATTCCAAATGTGGGCGTTTATTCATTTTAGAAAATTTTAAGATGATTTTATTTTTTCCTGTTGTGAATGGCTTTGAGTGAAAGCTTGCGTTCGGAAAAGCAATACAGAAATGGTCAGAAATCCAGAGGAAGGGGGAAGCCAGAAGCTCATACTTGATTTTGTCAGGGCACTAATGCCCTCCACCGCACAACCCATCCTGAATAATCACCCCAGGGAATATCAGAAAGACAGTGTGGCGGAGAGGTTTAGAGCATAGGAATGATGTTGGATGTCTCCTCCCTGCCATGGAGAACCCCCCCCCCAAAAAAAAAACATTTCTCCCTCGCCGTTTCGGAAATGAAACAATTGACTAAAATATACAGGAATCTAGGCACAAAGAAAATAACAAACATTTGTTCAGTCCTGTTTTTTTTAATGCGGTGTTAAGAATTGTATAATTTTAAACTATTTTTTAAAAGCACACAGAGCTGCCTTATGAATCAGACCTGTCAAGGCCGACATTGGCTAGCCTGTCTGGCAGCGGCTCTCGAGGGCCAAACTAGATGCGACCGTGTCCACAGGTCCAACCCGCGGCCACCGCCATTTTAAAGCAAGGGCCTAATCCTCATTGTTTTAAATCCTTTTAAAATGGCGTCATCATCAATGGGTCAGACCTATGGACTTAGGGTTGCCAACCTCCAGGTACTAGCTGGAGATCTCCTGCTATGACAACTGATCTCCAGCCGATAGAGATCAATTCACCTGGAGAAAATGGCCGCTGTGGCAATTGGACTCTACAGCATCGAAGTCCCTCCCCGCTCCAAACCTTGCCCTCCTCAGGCTCCGCCCCCAAACCCTCCCGCCGGTGGCGAGGAGGGACCCGGCAACCCTACGTGGACTCCATCATGTCTAGTTTGGCCCTCCGATCAATGCCTTTCACATCACCCACTGCCTGCAATCCAGCAATAAAATACAGCCTCTCTCACAGGTCTTTTGTAAAGAATGCTTACTGTATTCAAACACTTGATATACATCAGTTTGTATTGCACTTCTATGACTTAGAAGTACACTCAGCTTTCACCAATGGGTCTGCTTCAGCTACCCGCTCACCTCGCCCCACCTTGGGGGTGGGGGGAAGCCAGCAGCAGCTACAACAACTTTGGCGTCACAAGTGTGCAGAGGAAGAGATCGAGGTCACCATTATTCCATTAAAAGAAAAAAAGACAGACGTTGCGAAGAAAGAAAACCCAGGGCAATCAAGTTAATCTACTAGCAAGAAGAGCATCGGCATGCTTTTAAGTTTACCATAAAACTTTTTAGACCCAAGGACTTTGGCGGGGTTTAGTCCTCGTCTCCAACTAATCAGATATAAAACCCTATTAAATCCAACTCAAAGCAGAGCCACTTTGGCTCACATGTACCAAATGTCCACCCATTTCTTCCTCTCTGCAAAGTTTTGCATTGGCGGCTCAGGGCCTTACATGCAGACTTTGTAAGTGTGGGTTTGAATCTCAACTCAGCCATCCGTTTCCAAGCCAGACCACTAACTCCCATCTATTCAAATCGTAGCCCACCTAAAAAAAGCAAGCAGCTTTTAAAAAACGCATTATGTACAAGCATCCTGGTCCAGGTTTTGCAGATGGAAGAGCAAGGCGGAGAGATTCCAACAGCTGATACTGAGTCAGGCTATTGGTCATAGAATCACAGAGTTGGAAAGGGACCACCAGGGTCATCTAGTCCAACCCCCTGCCCAATGAAGGAAATTCACAACTACCTCCCCCACACACACCCAGTGACCCCTACTCCATGCCCAGAAGATGGCCAAGATGCCCTCCCTCTCATGAACTGCTTAAGTTCATAGAATGAGCATAGCTGACAGATGGCCATCTAGTCTCTGCTTAAAAACCTCCAGGGAAGGAGCACTTACCACCTTCTGAGGAAGCTGGTTCCACTGAGGAACCGCTCTAACTGTTGGAAACTCTTTTGATTTAATTTCAACCCCTTGGTTCTGGTCCGACCTTCTGAGGCAACAGAAAACAAGTCAGCACCCTCCTCTATGTGACAGCCCTTCAAGTACTTGAAGACCGTTATCATGTCCCCTCTCAGTCTTCTCTTCAGGCTAAACATACCCAGCTCCTTCAACCTTTCCTCATGGGACTTTCCTCATGGGTCTCCAGACCCCTGACCATCTTTGTTGGTCAGTATGGTCTTTGCTGACTGGTGGCAGCTCTCTAGGATCATGAGCAGAGAAAGGCCTTTTTCTTGCACTGCCTGCTAGAAGCCTCTGATTGAACCCCGGACTTTCTGCACGCGCTCAACAACTGTTCTATAGGCCTTTCTGTCCCACATTGGCTACATCTCTCCATAAGCCTTTATACGGACAGATGAAAATGCATTGCACTGAATCAAGATGCCGGTTTGCCTCAGCATAGATCTTTTAAAGGGAGATGCCAAAGACTGAGCCTGAGACCTTCTGCACAAAACGTGCATGCTCAACCAATGACCTTTACTCTACCACACCCTCCGCATCCATGCTCAGTTGCCACAACCACTGCCTGGTTACCATAGTCCATTCTCCATTCCAAAGAACAGAACATGGGGAACTTCTCCCATTTGACTAGTTAGCAGGACCGGCCCATTTTCTCAACAGTCGCTTGGGTTCCGGCATCTTTAACAATTGCACAGGAGAGGAAATCGACAGCCACGTGCCAAGTTTGAAACTTGCTCAGTGATGAGTGTCCCCTGCAGAAATCCTCTCTTCTCCACAAGCGTTATCACTGTGCTCTGTTGACCTTGTGTTGAAAGATGGACTGCCCCCGCTGGGAAGGAAGTCTGAGAAGCTACAACAGAATCATAAGAGTTGGAAAGGGACCATCAAGGTCATCTAGTCCAACACCCTGCACAATGCAGGAAATTCACAACTACCTTCCCCCTGCACCCTCAGTGACCCCTACTCCATGCCCAGAAGATGGCCAAGATGCCTTCCCTCTCATGATCTGCCTAAGGTCATAGAACCAGCATTGCTGACAGATGGGCATCTAACCTCTTCTTAAAAATCTCCAGGAAAGGAGAGCTTACCACCTCCCGAGGAAGCCTGTTCCACTGAGGAACTGCTCTAACTGTTAGAAAATTCTTCCTGGTGTCTAGACGGAAACTCTTTTGATTTAATTTCAACCCGTTGGTTCTAGTCCAACCTTCTGGGGCAACAGAAAACAACTTGGCACCATCCTCTCTATGACAGCCCTTCAAGTACTTGAAGACGGTTATCATATCACCTTTCAGTCTTCTCTTCAGGCTAAACATACCCAGCTCCTTCAGCCTTTCCTCATAGGACTTGGTCTCCAAACCCCTCGAGCTAGGTGCAGGGTATTCCTTCTTCTTCTCACTTCTGTATACTTGGTCTAGAGTTCATTGCCACAGTCCCAAATTGCTACAGTGGTGTTTGTGAACACAGTACACATACTCAAATACAAGCCACCTTGAAGTTCTCCAATACACACACTATGCATTCTACCTAGGGATGCCAGCCTCCAGGTGGGACCTGGGGATCCCCTGGAATTACAACTCATCCCCTGGAATTGCAATGGATGCTTTGGAGGGTGGACTCTAAGGCATTGTACCCCACTGACGTCTCTGCCCTCCGCAAATCTCCAGGAGTTTCCCAGCCTGGATCTGGCAACCCTAATTCTACCAAACCACCTGCAATCATTAAATGAAGAGGGTCAAGCCTTTCCTTGAAGTCATACAACTGTACCCTTCCCGAGCCAGTCCCCCAGGATACTACAATGTGTCCACACTTGATCCTGTTAATTCCAGGACAACTCTGGTGGAAGGGGCCGACCAGGTAACATGGGTGAACGCAGCCTGTATGGAAGCTTTCAGAGAAGAATCTTTACAGAAAAGAAAACCCAGAGAACCTTGTAATGACAGGCAGGTCATGAGAGATGCTTGCAACAAATTTGTTCTTATGGGACCTGAGACACCAAGTTCTGGATCCACAGGAGCAGATCAGGAACTGAACTTTCCTGTTCAATATTACAAGGATACAGCTTTCTTCCTTGTTTGGTAAACACACTGTCCAAACCAGCCTTTACCACAACAGAACTAGAATCCTCAGACATCTTCACATTCCAGAATTGGGGGGGGGGGGAAGAGATAGACTGGATTTAAAAAAAAGCCAGACACACACCCCCTCGAGCAGTTCCCAAGTAACAGCTTTGGCAATGCCAGGAAAACAAGGAAGCATGCAGGTTGGACCCCCAAGATCAAGGTGGACTGAAATTGACTAACAAAGGGGAAGAATGAAACTGACAACCATCATTTGGCAGAAGTTCTTCAGGGAGGGGAGATTTGATAGGAAGGAGGCTCCATGGAGCCTATCCAGGACAGGAAAAAACACCAATGCAAGCTTCCTATGGTCGATTTTGTAGACAAGTAGGTATGTGTGTGTGTGTGGGGGGTCAACATTCCTTTCCTGAGGGCCCTGCACTCCCCAAACCGACTCAAGCTTCCTCCACCCTATACACACACCCTTCCAGCATCTCCCCCTCCCCAAGCCACCAGCAGAGATTTCCAGGGCAGGTCCTAGATACATAGAATCATGGATGGGACCACCTGTGTCATCTAGTCCAACCCCCTGCCCAATGCAGGAAAGCCACAACTACCTCCCCCCCCCCACGCACACCCCAGTGACCCCTACATGCCCAGAAGATGCCCTCCCTCTCATCATCTGCTTAAGGTCATCAAATCAGCATTGCTGACAGACGGCCATCTAGCCTCCGCTTCAAAACCTCCAGGGGAGGCGAGCTCACCACCTCCCAAGGAAACACGTTCCACCGAGGAACCGCTCGGTCAGAAAATTCTTCCTAATGTCTAGAGGGAAACTCTTGTGATTTAATTGCAACCCGTTGGTCCTGGTCCTGGCCCAAGAGAGAGACTCCGGCTTCTCCCCCATGCGCACGAGCCACACAAAGGCAGTTTCCAAATTGGGGGTGCAGGGGGTGGGGCGGAGAGCGCAATCTCGACGGGAGAAGCCGACCACCGGGGTTCGCGGCCAGCCCTTTGGAGGGCCACCGGGAGGGGAGACCCCCGCCGCCAGGCGCGCACGCCCCTTTCGGCGCCTCCAACGCCTCCAAGTCGCCCAACCTCGGAGCGCACGGAGGGAGGGAGGGCGAGTCCGTCCGCCGCCCCTCCTCTGGTTCCTCCCTCCCCAGTCGCTAGGAAGACACCCCCCATCGCTCCCCCCCCCGCACACAGAAAACCAAGCAGCGACCATCCCTATTCCGACAGCAGGAGCTCCCAGAACACACCCGCCCCCTCCTCTTTTTCTCCCCCCCCCCAGCCGCACATCCATCAAACGCCAGCCAAAACACATTTTACGCGTCTGTGTCTATCAGGCTTCCCCTCCCGCCCCATCGAGCCATCAGGTGCTTTAAGATCTGCATTGTTAAGCCGGGGGGGAGAGGGGGGGAGAGGGGGGGAGAGGGGGGGAGAGGGGGGGAGAGGGGGGGAAAGGGGGGGACCAGCCCCGTCACCCCACTAGCAAAACCCCAGCAAAGATCTGCATTGTTAAACCGGGGGGGGGGAGAGAAGGGGGGACCAGCCCCGTCACCCCACCAGCAAACAATGAGACCGAGAGCAAACACGGGCCCCCCTCCCCTTCTCCAGGCATCTGAAGGGGGGGGCAAAGGCGGGGTGGGGGGGGGGCGTCGCGTCCTTACCTCCAAAGCGTCCAGGCTGACAAAGCTGGCCATGGCAAAGCCATCGATGATGTCTTCTTCGGGGGAGGAAGACTCTCTCCTCTTCCTCCTGGGGGGTTTGGGCCGGGCGGACGGCGGGAGCGGCGGGTGCCCATTGTTTTCGAGCTCCGAGCCCGAGGAAGAGAGGAGGGGGGGCGCGGGGGTCCTCCGGGGCTCCCCGCCCGACGCCCCCCCCGCGGCCCCGCCGGCCGCCCCTTGTAATCCGCCTTGGAATCGCCTCTCCCGGTCGCGCTGGGCTCGGGATCGCCTCTTCTTCCGAAAGCCGTTGTAGAGTGCGGAGCCATCCATGGCTCGCTTTTTGCTCTCCCCCCCCCCAAAAAGCCACCCGCCCACCCCCCTGGCCGCCTGAGCCCTCCCTCTTCCTCGCCCCCCCCTCGACTCCGGCTCCCCCACCCCACCCGCCGGTGGATTCGAGGGGGGGGGGAGAGAGAGAGAGAAAAGGAGGAGAAAAAGGGGGGGACGGAGAAGGGGGTGGGGGAAGACTCCCAGGAATGTCAACCGCAGCAAAACCCAGAGAAGCAGAAAAAGAAATGCCGAGAGATCCCTTCGAGCGAGCGCAGGAAAGTCAATGGCTGAGCGCCGGTCTCCTTCGGAGGGGAGGAAGAGAGAAATCCTACAGAAATCCCCCCTCGGCAGCAGCGGGCGATCAATTCGAGTAACGGAATGCCTCGATCCCAGGAAGCGTCGGGGGGCTGGATCCTCACCCCTCCTCTTCCTCTTCCACCCTTTATTGATATATATTTAATTTTTTTTTAATCCTCTTGAAGGGGGGGAAGGAACCCCAACCCCAAGGCAGAACGGCTCGCTTGCAACCAACGGGCGCTCCCCTTCCTCCGCCCCATGCTTGCAGAAGTGAAGCCCGCGACCATCGCGAAAGGCGGTGGTGGTGGTGGGTGCGGGGGGAGAAATCGGCTCGGCGCCCTTTCCCCCCACCCACCGCTGCCGGAGTTGGCTCGAGAGGCGGCCGATCGGACGTCGGGGAAGTTGCCGCTGCCCTCCTTCCCTCCCGCGGTCTTTTCCCCCGCGGGGAACCGGTCCTGGGAACGCGATGCGAACAGCTCCGGCCGGGGATCGATCCCGGCACCTGGAGGAGGGCTGGGAGGCGAGGAGCGCAGCCTCCTCCTCCTCCTCTTCCTCTCCTTCCCCCCCGGCCCCGTTCTTTCTCCGGCTCTCCGATCCAGGCACACGGACGCCCCCCCCCTCGCCCCCACCCCGAGAGAGGGGAGGGCGAGGAGAAGGGGGGTGGGAAGGTCGCCAGGAAAGAGAAGATCTAGCGGGAGATCTAGCCAGGAAGGCGAGCACAAAGGAAATTGACACGCTCCTGCTCCGGGCGGCGGAGGGGCGCGCACAAATGCAAACAATTGAATGAAAGGGGGGGGATCAAAGGGGGGCGAGGCGAAGGAACACTCCCCCCCCCAAAAAAAAATTAAAACAAAAAAAAAAGGCAAAAATTATATTTAAGGTGGAGAATGGGGGAGACACACAACAGAGAGGTGCTCCAGGTAACGGCTTGAGAGCCTCCCCTACGGAGGGTGGGAGCGGATCGCCCCCCCCCTTGCAGCGGGCCGGCCCCCGTTCACCTCTCCCTGCCTTTCTCTCGACGGCCCCCCCCAAGCAGTCACGTGGCTAACTTTCCTGTCTCTCTCTCTCTCCCCCCCCCCTTCTCTCTTTCCTCCCTCTCTCCCAGCGGTGGGGGGGGACCGGGCTCGCTTACCCCCCCCCCGCGAGATAAGCGGCGGGCATGCGCGCCGAGCTTGCGCACTTGGCTTTCCCCGGTCGCTCCGTGCGCGAAGGAATGAATGGAAAAGAGGGGAGGGGTGGGGGGGGAGATTCCCCGCGGGAGCTGCTGGTCCTTTAAAGGAAGGGGAGGGTTTGGGGGGTGACATGGTGTTTTTGCACGCTTTGACGGTTATAAGTACCAGGGTTGCCAACTTGAAAAGAAAAAAAAACTCACAAATTATCCCAGTTAGGCTCCTGTGTGTGTCCTTATGGAAAAGGCAGGGGGGAAAAATTGTGTGTGCCTTCTAGGGTTGCCAACCTCCATATACTGGATTAAACAAATAAGAGCATCACTATGCCTATACCTAGTAGGTTTGGAAATCAGCACAGTCAAGGTACAAAATTATTATTAGTGATTAGGACAAATTACAACAAGTGTTACACAACAACAACAAAGGCTATCCTACTATGATACATATATACAAATATCGAGAGAATTTTGTATATATGTATCATAGTAGGATAGCATTTGTTGTTGTTGTATAACACTTGTTGTAATTTGTCCTAATCACTAATAATAATTTTGTAATTTTGTACCTTGACTGTGCTGATTTCCAAACCTCCATTTACTAGCTGGAGATCTGCTATTACAACTGATCTCCAGTGGATAGAGATCAGTTCGCCTGGAGAAAATGGCCTCTTTGGCAATTGGATTCTAGGGCATTGAAGTCCCTCCCCTCCCCAAACCCCGCCCTCTTAAGGCTCCGCCCCAAAAACCTCCCGCAGGTGGCCAAGAGGGACCTGGCAACCCTAGAGCTGGCAAAGAGGAACATGGCAACACTAGTGTCTCTCCCCCCCCCACCCAGTTTTGCAGACTGGGAAGAGTTTGACCTGGCAGTTGGGGAAAGGCCAGGAACAGAAAAGTGACAGCCCTAACTTCTCAAGTCATCCTTTCCAGAAAGAAAGAAAAACAAGCGGCTACTGATCTGGCAGCTTAGTGGTGGGTTTTAACTTTTTCTTTGGTGCTTTGGGAGCCAACCTCCGTGGAAAAAATCATAGAGTTGGAAGGGGCCACACAGGCCTAGAGCATCCCTGACAAGTGCTTGTCCAGCCTCTGCTTAAGGACGGCCAGTGAGGGGGAGCTCACCACCTCCCCAGGTAGCTGATTCCACTGTCAAACAACTCTTACTGTAAAAAGCTTTTTCCTAATGTCCAGCTGGTACCTTTCCGCCCGCAATTTAAACCCACTATTGCGAGTCCTATCCTCTGCTGCCAACAAGGAACTGACACCCCACGATCTAAATTCAAGACCAGCCTTAACCGTTGTCATAGCCTTGTTTGTGTATGGGCACGCTGTCAAGTCACATCTGACTTAGGGTGACCCTGTAGGGCAGGGGTGTCAAACTCAATCGTTATGAGGGCCGGATATGACATAAATGTCACTTGGTCGGGCCAAGCCATGCTTTCCCAGCCCAGATTGAGAGTGGGGGGGGGGGGGCTGGCTCATGGGCCCAGATAAGAGCTCTCAAGGGGCTGGAACTGGCCCTCGGGCCATATGTGTGACATCCCTGCTGTAGGGTTTTCAAGGCAAGAGATGCTCAGAGGTGGTTTGCTCTGGCCTGCCTCTGAGCTGGGACCGTTCTGAGAGAACCGCGACTGGCCCACGGTCACCTAGCAGGCTTAACATGGAGGAGTGGGGAATCGACCCCATTCCTCCAGTCCAGATTAGAGTCCACCACTCTTAACCACTGTACCATGCTGGCTCCAGTTGGCCGATTCTTTTGCCTCCCTTCCTCTACGCCCTCTAGCATCCTTCTTGGATAATGCCCATCTCACAGAAGGGAGGGCAGTCGCGCTCAAGATTACATAAGCGTTTTACAAGTCAGGTCTGTTATGTAATGAACTGAAAGTCTGGTCTGACAATCCGACCTCTATGGGGGGTTGCCAACTCATCAGACATCAAAGGGGCTCTTTTTGCTGGGAAGCCAGAGTTGAGGACTAAGGCTGCCCCTCCCCCCAGTTTGCTATTTCTTTTTAAAATGTACACCATGGGTAAATGTATCTTGCACAGTGCTAGATCAGTTCCAGATCAAATCAAGCCTGAATTCTTCCTAGAAGCTAAAATGACTAAACGGAGACAATCATATATTTAGCCTGGGTATATTTAGCCTGAAGAGAAGACTGAGAGGGGATATGATAACCATCTTCAAGTACTTGAAGGGCTGTCATATAGAGGAGGATGCTAAGTTGTTTCCTGTTGCCCCAGGAGGTCGGACTAGAACCAACTGGTTGAAATTAAATCAAAAGAGTTTCCGTCTAGACATTAGGAAGAATTTTCAAACTGTTAGAGCGGTTCCTCAGTGGAACAGGCTTCCTCGGGAGGTGGTAAGTGCTCCTTCCCTGGAGGTTTTTAAGCAGAAACTAGATGGCCATCTGTCAGAAATGCTGATTCTATGTCCTTAGGCAGTTCATGAGAGAGAGGGCATCTTGGCCATCTTCTGGGCATGGTGTAGGGGTCACTGGGGGTGTATGGGGGAGGTAGTTGTGAAATACTGCATTGTGCAGGGGGTTGGACTAGATGACCCCAATGGTCCCTTCCAACTATGATTCTATGATTCTATACTTCAGTCACATCCTGAGAAGGCAAGACTCACAAGAAAAGACAATAATGCTTTGGGCTAGGTCAAAGCAAAGGAGCATCTCAAAACTACAGCACCAGAAATAGAAAAACAACATGGTCTAAATGAAATCTCGGATCCCCTTTTCAGAAAGGACCTGCTCAACAGGAATGTTATAATGCCATATTTGTCCAGGGTCACAATTCCTGAGTATCACAGATCCTTTATGCTTCTCTGACACAATGCCTTGCCTTCTATGTTCTTAGATGGGAAATATAACAAACTCCCACTGGAAGAACGCAAATGTATTTGTAAACAAGATGCACTTGAAACCTCTGAACATGTGTTATTCGAGTGCAAACAGTGCGATCATATACGCAAGAGATCACTGATCCCATTATTTGTAGATTGTCCTAGAGTTTTGAGGAAACAACGTCTTATGTTTTTGTTATCGAATGCAATAGATAATTTAACTAATAGAGTTGCCAGATTTGCTTGGCTAGCAATTAAAACAAGGCAGAGCTGGACCATATCTATGCAATAGAAGACGAAGAAGTGGTTTTTATATGACAACTTTCTCTACCACTTAAGGGAGACTCACATGAACACATGAAGCTGCCTTATACTGAATCAGACCCCTGGTCCATCAAAGTCAGTATTGTCTACTCAGACTGGCAGCGGCTCTCCCGCATCTCAGGCAGAGGTCTTTCACATCACCTACTTGCCTCGTCCCTTTAACTGGCGATGCCAGGGACTCAAATGGGCTTACAATCATCTTCCCTTCCCGTCCCCACAACAGACACCCTGTGAGGTAAGTGAGGCTGAGAGAGTGTGACAAGCCCAAGGTCACCCAGCTGACTTTGTGTGGAGGAGAAACAAATCCAGTTCACCAGATTAGCCTCTGCCTCTCATGTGGAGGAGTGGGGAATCAAACCTGGTTCTCCAGATCAGAGTCCACTGCTCCAAAGTACCGCTCTTGACCTCTATACCATGCTAGCTCCAAGGAAGCTCGGGATCTTTACTGGCTGGAACCTTTCAGACTGGCTTTATACTATTTTTGCAAATATACACGACTGGATTATTTTTGAAACGTTCTTGTCATTTTAAGTATTGTAATTTTAGCCACATTTTGTCTATGTGTTTACTATTCATCAAGCAATTCTGTAATCCTGTTTTATTTGACAGTCTATGACAATAATGCTAAGAAAAGTGGAGCAGGAAAAGAGGAAGACCCAATGCAAGATGGATTGATTCAATAAAAGAAGGCTATGGCCTTCTCTTTGTAAGAGCTGACCAAGGTTGTCAATGATAGGACATTTTGGAGGCCATTCATTCATAGGTTTGCCATAAGTCAGAGGCAATTTCATGGCACATAATGCACACATCCCCACTACCTCTATTATGGTCCCATTCTGTGCTCTATCCTCAAATCTACTCTGGCCTCACTCAGACACCATAATGTTTAATGTCAAAAGGTGGCAAGCTTAAATCCCCCCCCCCATATACTCTATTTTCCAGGGACAGCTCCTAATTTCTGACACCTGTCCCTTGATCACTTTGTCCCTGATTTTGCCTGGGGTGGAATGTGATTTTTCTACTACTCATTCTTCAGGGTTTGGCCCTTTCCCCAGTCTCTCTCTACCAGTTAAATCTAAATGAGTGGATCCATCTTTTCTCTTGTGTGTGTGTGTGTGTGTGTGTGTGTGTAAAGTGTCATCAAGTCGTAGCCGACTTATGGCGACCCCTTATGGGGTTTTCATGGCAAGAGACTAACAGAGGTGGTTTGCCAGTGCCTTCCTCTGCACAGCAACCCTGGTATTCCTTGGTGGTCTCCCATCCAGATACTAACCAGGGCTGACCCTGCTTAGCTTCTGAGATCTGACAAGATCAGGCTAGCCTGGGCCATCCAGGTCAGGGCTCTCTTGTGCATACTCATGTAAAAATATACGTGCATGAATGCCACAGCCTGCATTTTGCACACTGCAGCTGCTGCGGTATGTTTTGAACTTCTGAAAACACCTTGTAGAATCATTAGGTTTTTTTTGGGGGGGGGGACCGTAATCCAAAGAACCACCCCACCTCCTGGGTTTCAAACCAATGGAAGAGAAACCTCTTTGCAGGGCAAATGGATGCAACATACAGCTGTCGGCAGACAGCTCTCGATGACATGTAACCATGGAGGGGTTAGTGAACGTAACAAAATGCTCTTCTATATGAGAACGGTTTCAGGTGTTTGGGCATGTTGGTCTGCAGTATAAAAGCAAGATTTGTGTTCAGAAGCACCTAACATTCTGTCAGGAAGGCCTCCAAATCCCTTACATTGATCTATTTCAGATCAAAGTTGATCACCTGTGGCCAGCTTACTGGTTAGAGAACACCACACAGGCCTATTCGAACATGCTTAAATACACCCCAAAAGGGGGGATAGAAACAGCCATCTCTGCCACGCACACTTAAGAACATAAGAAAGGCCCTGCTGGATCCGACCAAGGCCCATCAAGTCCAGCAGTCTGCTCACACAGTGGCCAACCAGGTGTCTCTAGGAAGCCACAAACAAGAAGACTGCAGCAGCACCATCCTGCCTGTGTTCCATAGCACCTAATATAATGGGCATGCTCCTCTGATACTTGAGAGAATAGGTATGCAGAATGACTAATATCCATTCTAACTAATAGCCATGAATACCCCTTTCCTCCATGAACATGTCCACTCCCCTCTTAAAGCCCTCCAAGCTGGCAGCCATAACCACATCCTGGGGCAGGGAGTTCCACAATTTAACTATGTGTTCTGTGAAAAATACTTCCTTTTATCTGTTTTGGATCTCTCACACATTCTGCACACATTTCAGTCGCTCTCCTTAAACAAAACAACAACAAAAACAGAGTGGCTCCAGAAGTGGGCATCTTTCTGGGAAGCTGTTCCAAAGAAGAGGAACTGTTGCTGAGACAGAAGGCGCTTAAGCCGTGGTACCATCTAATGACTATGACTAGGGTTGTCAACCTCCAGGTAACTGGAAAAAAGACAGCACTATGGCCCAAACAATTATGTCCAAAATGCAAAAAACACTTAAGGTGCTGAATGGCCAACTTCTATATTGTGATACCTAGTTTACACATGAGTGATAATGCTAAGAACTATCTGCTATCACCTGCAGAATATCACAACTTACAAAAACATCCTAAACGTGGAACACATATACATACAATGAATTGTATGTATAAGAACACATATACATACAATGAATACAAAGACTGGTGCATGAAAGTGGGACGCTGTGTGGCTATAATATTTACAGTTCAGTCCAATGTTTGTTGTTATACCGGAGCGTGGTCTCGCACTGAACTGTAAATATAGCTACACAGAGTCCCACTTTCATGTACCAGTCTTTGTATTCATTGTATGTATATGTGTTCCATGTTTAGGATGTTTTTGTAAGTTGCGATAGGTGATAGCAGATAGTTCTTAGCGTTATTGCTCGTGTGTAAACTAGGTATCACAATATAGAAGTTGGGCATTCAGCACCTTATGTGTTTTTTGCATTTTGGACGTAATTGTTTGGGCCATAGGGCTGTTCTTTTTTCCAGTCCAACCTCCAGGTAATAGCTGAAAGATCTCCTGCTATTACAACTGGTCTCCAGCCGATAGAGATCAGTTCACCTGGCGAATATGGCCGCTTTGGCAATTGGAATCTATGGCGTTGAAGTCCCTCCCCTCCCCAAACCCCCCCCCCCAAATCTCCTGCCGGGGGCGAAAAGGTACCTGGCAACCCTAACCACGACTAAGGCACTCAAGGAGGAAATCTTGGGGAAATCAGATGGCATATGGGCTCCGATCAGGAGAGATATGGAGGAATCAATCAGCCCTAAAAGCCCAGACTAGCCCCATCTCACCAGAGCTAGGAAGCTGAGCAGGGTCGGAACTTGGATGGGAGACCTCCAAGGAAAACTGGCACTGCTATGCAGAGTGTGGCAATAGCGAACCACCTTTGCTCATCTCTGGTTTTGGAAACCCCATGAGGTGAAACTTCCTGGAGTCGCCATGAGTCTGTTGCAACTCAGCGGCACACTCCGCCTTTCCCTAGGCCCTGTAATGCTTTATAGGCCAGAAACCAGGACTTGAATAGTGGCGTCCTTGACAGCAGGAAATGGGAGATGGCCCTAGAGCAGCGGTCTGCACCCTGTCATAATTAAAGAAACAAACTAGGTCAGCGTTCAGAGCAAGAGATTGCCAATGCAAGAAAACCCTTTTGCACAGCTGAAAATATACAGCTCAGCAGGACTGATAATTGACGCGTCGATTTATAATCCATCACGTTTCTGCAGCCAGAACACTGGTAGTCGAGAGCCCTTTATTAGGACGCGGCACACGTGAGATCTCGCAAGAAATAATAAATATACACAGAAGTGCTTTGCACAATTGTTTTAGTGCACTAGGATAAATCTGCACATAGCTTGCTCTTGGATTACCGGCTGCTGTTCATTTCTATCACTTCCATTTCCATAAAGCATCTCCAAGAAGCCCGTTAGTCCCTGCAAAATCTTTGCTTGCCATTCCCTTCATACACTAGTTGTTATAACATCCCACCTACCCCTCCACTACACTATACTAATCTCACTATGATGCTAATTTCCTGCCCCCCCCCAAGCATTTCCCCTCTGCTCTAATCAAGCTGATTACAGTGCGCACGACACCCCTCTCCCTTCTGACTAGGATCTTCTCCTTCTCCTCCTCTTCCTCTTCTTCTTCCTCTTCCTCTTCCTTCCCCAGTCGTCTATTCTTTGCCCCAGCAAGCCGGGTACTCATTTTACCAACCTTGGAAGGATGGAAGGCCGACTTACTGAACTGTCAAAGCAGCAGTCCAAAGCATGCTTCCTTTACCTGGAATTTACGAAAGGGGAGTGCGGGGGCTCGCTGTTCAATAAACACGATGTGGTCTTGCCTGTACAAATCGCTCTCCCATGCCGTCAGAAGGAACGGCAATTTCAGATGCAATCAGGCTACCCCAAAGGTCTTGTACTACCATCTTCCAGAGTAGCCTCTGGCCATGTGTCTGTGAAGAATCATGTTCGGTAGCAAGAAATTGGGAAAGTAACTCGTAGCTTGGGGAAAACCCAGCAAGAACCTTGCCCCGAGCAAGAGTAATTTGTAACTGCATATTGGGATGTGGGTTGTGAAGGCTTGTATCTGTGCACGGTGGTCCCTAGAGTCCGAAGTGGCTTTTGGAGAGAGGAGGCGGTGGCAGAAACAGGGGATGAGGGAAGATGCAGTTTACAAATCCCAACATGAGCGCTTAAAGCCTATCTACTGTAGATCTGAGATTGTGGCTGCAATTCTCTGCGCATATATGTGGCAGGAAATCCCATTGACAACTTCTGAATACAGAAACATAGAGGTCAGGTTGCCAATCTACTTTGTGGAAGCAAGGATTGCAAGCTCAAAGGAAGGGGCATACTTGGTCTAGGACTGCTAGCTCTGGGTTGGGAAATACCTGGAGATTTTGGGGGTGGAGCCTGAGGAGGGCAGGGTTTGGAGAGGAGAGGGAATTCAATGCCATAGAGTCCAACTGCCCAACTGGCCATTTTCTCTAGAGGAACTGATCTCTGTCGCCTGGAGATCAAATGTAATAGCCGGAGATCTCCAGCCACCACCTGGAGGTTGGCAACCCTAACTTGGACCTTTGTCTTTGGGGTCACCTACCTGCCCCACCAGGGCAAGAGCTGATCTCTTTGAAGATGCCACCTAGGCATTTGTAACAGCCCTGCCCCCCTGACGGAGCATGCAGCTGGCGAGATCAGCTCAGCCACATCTCCGTGTTTATTTTAAATTTTACTATTATTTAAATTGTAGAGTTTTATGATTGTTGAAAGTTTATTTTACAATTTAAACACTTATTCCGTGTTTCTTTCAAATGACTCCCCCACTTTTTTTGCAAACGCAGCATCCAGAACTGCTTTATCAAGCAGGAGAGTGGCATTGGGGGGGGGGGGGAGAAACCTAAACCCTTTCCTTCCTTGCTGTTTTTTTCACTAGAAAAAGGCTTGCCTGGGCTGCTTTTACACCCAATGAGAGGGAAAAGGGCTTCCCAAACAGGGGTAAAGGCAGCTTGAGGGTGGCTTTTTCCAATGAGAAAATGACCTGTCGAAGAAACAGTGTTTTCAAGCTGTGAGCATATATAGAGGTGCCAGCAAATCGGAAGGCTAGACTGATATCCAAAGGAGCCAATCAAGAACCCCATTACGTATTTATTGCTTCTTACAATTCCTAAGGGAATTGAATGGGAAAGGACACAGTGGCCCTATAGGCATGGCTGTTTCCCTCGCCGTCACCCCTCTGATGACTTCAGGTCTTTTGTTTTGTTTATGCATGCCCTTTCCTATCGCCAGAGGTCGCCTCGCTCTCCCCTTGCGTTTCCCTGCGTTTTGCCCACATTTTCAAATTTAAGATAAAACAGGTCCCTGAAAACTCGGGCAAAACGCGGGGAAACATAGGAGGAGAGCGAGGTGACCTCTGGCAGTCAGAAATTGCATGCTTAATCAAAACAAAGGCCCAGAGTCATTAGAGGGGTAACAGCGAGGGAAACAGCCATGGATAAAAGACCATGCAAGGAGCGTTTATCTGGCCTTCTGGATGCATGGGCAGGACGCAGGCTTCTCTGTTGACCCTTATCTGAGCCTTGGACATTGAAAGGATGATTAGGGTTGCCAGGTCCCTCTTCACCACTGGCAGGAGGTTTTTGGGGCGGAGCCTGAGGAGGGCGGGGTTTGGGGAGGGGAGGGACTTCAATACCCTAGAGTCCAATTGCCAAAGCGGCTATTTTCTCCAGGGGAACTGATCTCTATTGGCTGGAGATCAGTTGTAACAGCGGGAGATCTCCAGCTAGTACCTGGAGGTTGATGGGAAAAGAAACACCTCTATACTCAACAGATATGCAAAATTCAGTATAAGATTTTTAAAAAATACTGTATCACATCCAAACAGAATTCTTCTTAACCTTTATATTCTATCAAATTCTAACATTTATATACAAATTAACCACACTAAATGCAAAACAAAAAGGATCCAATTTGATTACATATACATTCCACATATAGTCCACATATTACTCTTATAATATTTCTACAAGTGTCCATAAAACATCTTCACCTTGTGTTACAAGTTTCACTTGTAAGTTGTCAGCCGGATCAGCAACTCCTGCTGATTTGAGAATCCTTGTAAATTCCACAATGGTATTCAGATACTGTGAGCCTCGTGGCACAGAGTGGTAAACTGCAGTACTGCAGTCCAAGCTCTGCTCACGACCTGAGCTCGATCCCAACGGAAGTTGGTTTCAGGTAGCCGGCTCAAGGTTGACTCCGCCTTCCATCCTTCCGAGGTCGGTAAAATGAGTACCCAACTTGCTGGGGATAAAGGAAAGATGACTGGGGGAAGGCACTGGCAAACCACCCCGTAAACAAAGTCTGCCTAGTAAACATCGGGATGTGACGTCACCCTATGGGTCAGAATGATCCGGTGCTTGCACAGGGGACCTTTACCTTTACCTATTCACATACTAAGGTAGCACAAGTATCATGCATAAGCACCTCCCATTGGTTTGAGAGTCCTTGTAGACTTCCCAACGATATTCACAAGAAAGGTAGCACAAATATCATGCACAAACGGTCATCCCAGGTAATGTACCGTTTCAATTCTTCTTCAGTGTGCAATCTTATCCGCTCATATTCGGTTTCAAAAACGCTCAGTTGCATACCATCTCACTCCGATACAGGAAAGTACTGAGCTAATGTTGAGGATGATTGACAGCAGGTAAAGGGGCTCAGTCAGTGTGGTCCAAACCCTTGTGACACCACACAGTTGATTCAGCTGCCCATTGCTTATATTGGGGTGGGAAGGGTGACCCTGCCTTTGAAACACAGACACACACACACACATAAGCAGAAAGGGCGGCAGCTGCATTTTAATAAGCGAGGAGCGTTTTTGCTCCTGTTGTTAATATCAGGAGAGGAAAATGTTACTTGCGAGACAATGCTTTGATTTTTTTCCCCCTTAAGCTTTCCCTCCCCCCCCCACAAAGCAACATCTTTCTGTGTTCTCACTCAAGAATTCAAAGCGCCTCTTCCTGTTCAGTACACCACGCTGACTTATTTTACAACCCATTTTGAGTTTAACGTGCTTATGTTTTGGAGCCCTGCAGGAAAAGACTGTAGGCTTTGCCGTGGGTGTGGGACTGGGGCTACCGCACTCTGCATGTGTGTGTGTGTGCACGTACGCTAAAAAAACCGGGGCCTTACATCTCGGCAGAAGAGAATCTGAAAGTTCAGATTTTGCTGAAACACCCAGCAAGATCTCTTGGGGAATCAAGGCATCAAGGTATCTTTTGAAAAATGCGGTATAATCTATAGGGCTTGCTTTGGGTGTATTTTTTTTTAATATCTCCCAATGCTCAGCGATTCTCAGAGTGCACATTTTCAAGCCGTTCCACAAGACTTCAATGAAAAGAAGAGGTAAATGATGACAGCAGAGAAGCTGTGATCTTTTCCAACAATATACTTAAGAACCGAACTTACCCAGCTCACAGTGTCCGTTTTCTTTTCAAGCCGAGCACCCTATACTGGTGGTGAGTTAGCTATTTAAAATGAGAAGTATTTTGCTGCAATTGCATCTGTGCATTGGGTTGCCAACCTCCAGGCGGGGCCTGGAGATCTCCAGGAATACCAACTGTTAACCAGATTACAGCGATAAAGTTTATTGTCTGTGGCCGAAGGCCATCACAATCCACCATACAAAACATTAAAATAACATAAAAAATATCATAAAATAACATTAAAATAACTTTAAAACAGTCTGACCCACAAGAAACTAAGGTAAAAGATAAAGGTCCCCTGTGCAAGCACCGGGTCATTCCTGACCCATGAGGTGACGTCACATCCCGACATTTACTAGGCAGACTTTGTTTACGGGGTGGTTTGCCAGTGCCTTCCCCAGTCATCTTCCCTTTACCCCCAGCAAGATGGGTACTCGTTTTACCGACCTTGGAAGGATGGAAGGCTGAGTCAACCTTGAGCCGGCTACTTGAAACCAACTTCTGTTGGGATCGAACTCAGGTCGTGAGCAGAGCTTGGACTGCAGTACTGCAGCTTACTACTCTGCGCCACGGGGCTCTTTAAATATGTTAAGTTCCCTGATTAAAAACAGCTTTAGCTTGGATTTTCTTAGCTGCTAAAGCAATGAGTGACACTTGGTAGGAAACATCAGGATTGGCGTCTGATAGGAGAAAGAGCAGCTTCTCTGGATCTGGGGAAAGATTCAGGCCCTTTAGAATCGCTCCGGGGAATTTAAATCTGGGCTCTGTATAAAGAGGACAGAATACGGTTTAACAAATTAGGTCCTCTGGAGCGGCCCCACAAATACATAGGCGAGAGGCCCCTGGTGTTCGGGAGTAATGTCCAGCTATCCAAGCCGTTGGCATGGTTTGAAACTGGAGGGAGGTAAAAGCTGTTCTGAGGTTATGGAAGGGGATACTGACCAGGTATGAAGCTCTGACATGATCCCTTTTAAACTGTTTAAACCATGGTGAGAATTTGGACTGGGAGATAACCAGATTACAGAGATAGGTTTGCCTGCTGGAAACAGCTGCTTTGGAGGGTGGACTCTATGGCATCATAGTCTGCTGAGGTCCCTCCCCAAACCCCACCCTCCCCAGGCTGTACCTCTAAATATCCAGGAATTTCCCTACCCAGAATTGGCTAACCTTGTTAGTAACCTTCTTCATCATGGAGCCAGCATGGTGTAGTGGTTAAGAGTGGCGGAGTCTAATCTGGAGAACCGGGTTCGATTCCCCACTCCTCCACATGCAGTCGGCTGGGTGACCTTGGGCCGGTCACAGTTCTATCAGAACTCTCTTAGACCTACCAATGTCCCTGGGCTGATGCCTGGTTTTTAGCATTGTTAATCTAGTATGGTTTGTATGCCTTTTATGTTCCTCTATGTCTTTTATCCCTTCCCTGTTTCCCTATCCCTCCCTCCTTTTTTGGTCCAAGACTGCGGTCATAGACCTAATAAAATTGATAATTATTTGTTGAAACCTATGTAGCGTCCATGCAGTCTGGAACATAGGGAAGTGATTAAAGGAAATATCCCAGAGACAAATACTCTGTGCCAGAGGGCAGAAGACAAGAGCCAAATTAAACTTTAAGGGAGACCCCACAAGCTTTAGGAGCCCCGTGGCGCAGAGTGGTAAGCTGCAGTACTGTGGTCCAAGCTCTGCTCATGACCCGAGTTCGATCCTGACAGGAGTCAGTTTCAGGTAGGCTGCTCAAGGTTGACTCAGCCTTCCATCCTTCTGAGCAGGGTTGGCCCTGGTTAGTATTTGGATGGGAGATCACCGAGGAAGACCAGGGTTGCTAACCAGAGGCAGGCAATGGCAAACTATCTCTGAACGCCTCTTGCCTTGAAAACCCTACCAAGTCGCCGTAAATCTGCTGCAATTTACACACACACACACACACACATCACACACACACACACACACACACACACACACACATAATCCTGCTTATCAAAACTGAATCGTCACTCTTTCGGGGACTCACTCAGGGTATTTGGATGAAAGACTTTGGATTGTGTTTGCATATGTATTTGTTAGTAATGCAGTAGTACCTGGGACTTCCTCAAACGGTATTCAGCTTGGATGCTTTGAACATCATCCCCCCTATTCATTTCAGAGATGGGAATTATTCCAAACACATCATAACTGGGCTAATTGTCGAAGCCTCAGGATCAGATTAGCTCCTGCATGTTGAAAAGAACAAAAGGGAGGGGGAAAACAAAGAGAGGGGAAAGAAATCCTCGTGGAAGCAAATTGCGGAGATGTCGGAAGGCTCAAAGTATTGTTTAACCAGTAGACGGTTTGAAGAACAGTTAATACAACAAAGCTAAGTCGGGTGCGGACGTTCTTTGTAGGGATAGGTGGATTTCGCCTGCACCATTGCTTAATTGTTGAGCTGGACAGTGTCAAAGGAGGTGATCCTTCTGGTACGCCAGTCCCAGGACAGGACAGGATTTACAGGTAAACACTAGCACGTGTGAATTGTGCCTGGAAACAACAGGCAATCCATGCAGATCCTTCAGCACAGAGATAATATTTAGGGTTGCCAACCTCCAGCTGGCACCTAGAGATCTCTCGCTATTACAACTAATCTCCAGATGACCAAGATCACTTGGATCACTTGGATCACCAAGATCACTTGGCTGCTTTGGACGGTGGACTCTATGGCATTATGCCCTGCTGAGGTCCCCCCTCTCCCCAAACCCTTCCCTTCCCAGGCTCCACCCCCTAGGGTTACCAACCTCCAGGTGGTGGCTTATGGTGAATTGGAAGGAGAGAAGGAATATGGGCCCTGGGTCCCAGCTATGTATGTGCACCCAAAGGAGAAACCATTGTTTTATTCCCAGGGCTGTGTTGAGAGTCCTTTAAAACAAGAAGCCAAAATTTCATGTACAAATTTTCTGCCAAGAAAAACAGTTCAGCAACCTGCATAAATTATGCCATCAAGACTGTTTTTGTAGTCATAAGGAACTCGGGTTTGTTATTAAAGAAACAAAAGTGGAGATTCTCAGAATGCGGAAGTCAACAACTGCTTCCAATTTCCATACTATCTTGGTTCCATTGTTCTGGCTATTTAAACATTTTAATTTTTTCCCTCCCACTCCTTTCTTTCCCTCTCCTTTGCCAGTTGCTATAATTAGGGATCATGCCGTTTTCTGATGCTATTTTGAAGCTCATTAGCCCTGTCGTTTTTGTTCAGGTTCTCTTCTGTCTGGTTCTAATTTCTTTGTTCCTGCTGTTAAGGAAATGCACTGATCAGAAATAATGTTTGCGACGAGGTAATCCTATTATTTTTTATCAACACGCATTCCCTTCCCCGGCACACTTGCCCACTTGGGGATTGATGTAAAGTAACTGGCCATGTAATATGAGAGCCCAGCTCTCATATTAAGGGTCTAAGCAGGACTGTATCTGAAGAGGGCCCTTTTGTTAGGAAATTGGAAGAGGGCGGAAGAGGTCTTCTCTGGGCTCAGCAACATCCTTGGAAGCCCCCTTCTTCTTGAAAAGAGAAGATTAGATAAACCTGGGGAAATCTACCTAGGTGGAACAGGGATCAGGGGTGATATCATCGGGATTCCCACTAGGGGTCCCCTGATGATTAGGGTTGCCAGCTCTGGGTTGGGAAATACCTGGAGATTTTGGGGGTGAGCCTTGGGAAAGCGGGGTTTGGGGAGGAGAAAGACATCAATGGGATATAATGTCATGGAGCTCAACCGTCAAAGCATCCATTTTTCTAGCTTAACCTACCTCACAAGGTTGTGGTGAGGATAAAATGAAGAAGAGTTGGTTTTTATATGCCGACTTTCTCTACCATTTAAGGAAGAATCAAATTACAATTACAATCACCTTCCCTTCCCCTCCCCACAACAGACACTCTGTGAGGTAGGTGGGGCTGAGAGAGTGCGAGTAGCCCAAGGTCACCCAGCTGACTTCATGTGTAGGAGTGGGGAAACCAACCTGGTTTACCAGATTAGCATCTGCCAGTCATGTGGAGGAGTGGGGAATCAAACCCGGTTCTCCAGATTAGAGTCCACTGCTCCAAACCACCGCTCTTAACCATTACACCACGCTGGAAGATGAATGAATGAATGAATGAACGAACGAACGAATGAATGAATGAATGAAACCAAAATTTCTACCAACCTTTGGGAAGAGTCATTTCCAGGAAAGACAGACCCTGATCAAGGCCTATCCTCTATTTAAAGAGCCATCCCCCATGAGTCTTTGGAGGACGTCTTATGGGGAAAAGCCTTCAAGGATAACCTCTTTGGCTTTCTGGATGCCCTGGAAAGTCACCTGCCATTAGGGTTGCCAGGTCCTGCCTGGCTACTGGTGGGGGATGGGGGGATAGGGTTGCCAGATCCATGTTGGGAAACTCCTGGAGATTTGGGGAAGGAGCCTAGGGAGGGCAGGGACCTCAGTGAGGTACAATGCCACAGAATCCACCCTTCAAAGCATCCATTTTCTCCAGGGGAGCTGATCTCTGTAGTCTGGAGATGAGCTGATCCCTTCATGCCATTCCAGCCATCTCCGACACTAGGATTCTCCCCATCATCTTTTCAACTTCCTCCTGATATTTCTTAGCCACAACTAGTTGGCCACTGTGTGAACAGACTGCTGGACTTGATGGGCCTTGGTCTGATCCAGCAGGGCCTTTCTTATGTTCTTATGGCAGAAAATGTCCTAGTCTTCCAGAGGGTGGGTCGAGCATGTTGAGTTCTCTTTAGAGGTTCTCTCCAGCTCCTCTCCCCTTGGAGTTTCCCCTTTCCTACACAGCTAAGTGAACTTTTCATGCTCTGATGAACTCACTCGATCATAGCCCCACTTTCAGTTCCAGCTTCAACGATGCAACTTCCTTCCTTCCCACCCCCTTTTACAAGAGGGAAAGTGTATTGGGGTGGGGGGAGCTGAGCGCTATTCTACACTTCTACTAGCACGCTTCGATAGATAAATGACCAGCATTAGAAATATTCCACTAGAAAGCCGCCCTCGGCGATGTTAATGGGACACCGGCAGTGCGGCGCACTGTTGCCATCACTGCTGGGGGGAGGGGGAGATTATGGAAAGATAATCTCCCATCCCATTGGTGGTGGTTGTATTTTCTTGCCTCTTTGGCATCCTTGCTGGAGAGAACTTATGGTTTGCAATTTCAGCCAGGGACTAAGGGTCCTTTTATCTTTCGGTGGCCTGCATTCCCCTCCATCGTGTGTCTTCCGCTGCGCCAGCAAAGGCTTGTGCTACCAGCAAAATGAAAATTCTGCCAGATGGAGGCAGTGGGGAGGGGGGAGGGGAGAAGAAGAAAGAAGGTAGCATGATGAATGCTAATGGTCAGCCCTTGCCGAGCGAGCTAGGCAGTGGGTGCTCGGCGGTTGCTTTCGCAAACTGCCTCGAACGGGAGCTGTGTGAGCAAAGGAAAGGTCGGATGCTGAGGGAAATGGAAAAATACTTCAAGCTAAATGCCAGAGCATCATTTCAGTGAGCTAATGAAACTCAGCAGCCCATGCCCGGAGATGCTATCAGATTTAGAGCAAACCCCCTTAATCTTTGTCTTAAAAAAACACGGAGACAGAGAACTGATCAAAATGTTCTCTTCCATCAAACCCAACGTCTCGTTTCAAAGTTATGCGAAACTGTCTGTTGTGGTACAGTGGTTAGAGCAGGGGTCCTTAACATGGTGCCTATAGACACTGTGGTACCTGCTGATGGGTTTCCTGGAGCTCAAATGCTTTTTCCTTAAGGCATCTCTTCCCCAGGGCAAATACCTAATCATGGCTTTCATCTAAGATACTTCAGAGGTGTCCCAGAAGCCAGCGTGGTGTAGTGGTTAGGAGTGGAGGACTCTAATCTGGAGAACCGGGTTTGTTCCCCAACCCCTACACATGAAGCCTGCTGGGTGACCTTGGGCTAGACACAGTTGTCTCTGACATCTCTCAGCCCCACCAACCACAAGGTGTCTGTTGCGGGGAGAGGAAGGGAAGGTAATTGTAAGCAGCTTTGAGACTCCTTAAAGGTAGAGAAAAGCGGGGTATAAAAACCAACTCTTCTTCTCTTCTTCATCACTATTGTGTGCCTCTTTATATTAGTTGTTGGGAAGCACAGGCAAGAGGTGACTGTTGCAGTCATCTTGTTTGTGGGCTTCTTAGAGGCAACTGGTCAGCCCCTGTGTGAACAGAATGCTGGATGAGCTGGGCCTTGGGTCTGATCCAGCATGGTTCTTCTTGTGTTCTTACAAAACAGCAACATTCATCATAGGAAGATGCTTGGCATAGAACCTCCTAACTTTTCATGGAACTATACAACATTTTATGACTGGTCTTACACACACACACACACACACACACACACGACAGCCATTTTGTTGTGCTGCCCATTACTTATTCTCAAAATTCCAAAAGTGACCACAGGTTCAATGAGTTTGGGGATCCTTGAGTTAGAGTGTTGAGCTAGGATCTAGGAAATCTGAGGTCTCCAATCACCATACCCCCATAAGCGACCTTGGGAAACTCACACTCCGTCGATTTAAGCTACCTCCCAGGGTCCTTATGAGAATCAAATGAGGGAGGGGACAACCATGTGACCCTAGGCTGTCATGGTTGGTAGACTGCCATGGAGCGGGCCACCTGCTAGCTTTGCAGCTTGATGGGCCCAACCAGATATTGACACAGCTGGGAGGGAAGCACCATACTTCAGCTGAGCATGGAACACCACCATCCTGATACACACCCTAGAGAAGGTTAAAAGACCTCTGAAAGCCCAAGGAGGGAGCACGCAATAGGACTAGAGCTGCTTAGAGGTCTGGCCATCCCTTGGCAGAGTGGGAGTTCACACTTGGGTCTCCCAGGTCATAGACCAACACTCTAACCCTTATACCACGCTGGCTCTCAGTGATTCTGACAAGGCATTTATTTGCAAGCTACCTCCAAAGCCTTCAGCTGAGAAGCAGAGTAGACTCCCCTCACCCAATAAATAAACCACTGTCAATTTCATATTTGCCCCCAGTTCAGAGTGGCATGCATGATTTTCCTCTCTTCCCTTTGATCCTCACAACATCCCTCTGAGGAAGGTTAGGTAGAGAGTAAGTGACTGGCCCAAGGTCACCCAGCAAGTTTCCATAGAAGACCTGGGTTCTTTCCACTCCTAGTCTGGCATGCCAACTGCTACACTATTCTGGCTTTAAAGGAATAAGAATGGGGAACTAAGGTGCATCCTGGTTGGTCCTGCATGCTTAAAAGAGACCTTCAACCAATCCTTTGAGTGTGGCCCATTATCGGTGGAGTATAGTGCTGTCAAGTCACAGCTGGTTTTTGGACACCCTGTAGGGTTTTCAAGGCAAGGGATGTTCAGAGGTGGTTTGCCATTGCCTACCTCTGTGTAGCAACCCTGGACTTCTTTGGTGGTCTCCCATCCCAATGCTAGCCAAGGCAACCTTGTTACCTTTCAAGATCTGATAAGAACTGGCTAGCCTGGGCCATCCAAGTCAGGATGGCCAATTAGTAGCTGAGGCTTAGTCTTAGACCTACTGAAATGCAAGGAAACCAGGAGAAAGCAGAGGTTTTGACGCTTCAGAGGAAGGATTTCCAACAGATGTACCATTTCAAGTAGGCAGCCCCAATCTTGCTCTTATTCAACTGTCTTCCCTTCATCTCCTCTCCCTCTTTTTTGTTTTTTTCCCCCTTTAAGGCTGAGGTTGAGTTTTTCCCCCTCTCCTAATTAGACAACATTATGATGCTCTAATTTGTTAACCTATGTTCACAAATCTTTTTAATTACAGCAGATGCCTTGGATGTACTGTCTTTATTCAGCTACGGCAATTAAACAATGCAACTGCTCACCAAAAAAGGAAAAAGAAGAAAGAAAAGGAACTGGACGGATCTCTTCTTTGTTCCCAATGGGAGAGGCTGCCATTTTCCCCAATAACCCCTGTCTTTCACACTTTGGGAAAGGAGTCTTAATGTTTTGCATCACTATCAAATGACTGTAAGAATAGATGGATATACACAAAAGGAATGCTTTCAAAACTCTCCTGGGCCAACGTTTTCTCTGGATTTTGGACTCATAAAGCTGTTCTATACTGACAGTGCATTCCTAAGGAGAGTTACTCCAGTCTAAGCCCATTGAAATGAATGGGCTCAGTTGGTAGAGCATCTGCTTGGCATGCTGAAGGTCCCAGGTTCGATCCCCGACATCTCCAGTTTAAGGGACGAGGCAAGTAGGTGCTGTGAAAGACCCCTGCCTGAGACCCTGGCGAGCCGCAGCCGGTCTGAGTAGACAATACTGATTGTGATGGACCAAGGGTCTGATTCAGTATAAGGCAGCTTCATGGGTTCATGTGTACTTTGGGGAGGGGCTGTGGCTCAGTTGGTAGAGCATCTGCTTGCATGCAGAAGGTCCCAGGTTCAACCCCCGGCATCTCCAGTTAAAAGGATGAGGCAAGTAGGTGATGTGAAAGGCCTCTGCCTGAGACCCTGGAGAGCCGCTGCTGGTCTGAGTAGACAATACTGACTTTGATGGATCAAGAGTTTGATTCAGTATAAGGCCAGGTCTCTGGTTATAGCAAAAGACCTCCCACCCCATCTCCACCCCCTGCTGCAGCCCAGTGCTGCCTAGCTGTGGTTTCACCGTAGAGATTTTGGGGATTGCTAGAGTACCATGGCAACAAGAGACGTCACTTCTGGTTGCAAGATTGGAAGTGATGTTGCCCCATTGTGTGATGCCTTGTGATGCCAAGCCCCTCCCCTAAAAACCCACAGAGGGTGCCAGCACTTCTTGCTCCCAGGAAAGTGCTCTTAATATTGCACCATGAAGTACTGCCTAATTTTTTTTTTGCCGCTAAACTCTTATGTTATTAAGATTTAGCTAAAACAATTTGGGTTTATAACTGTTGCTGTTTTGATTATTCAGTTAGTAATTCTCTGGTGGTTTACAATACTTATTTATTGCGCTAATAAGCTGCAAGCCATTTGGAATGTCAGAAAAAATGGCTTACCTATTTTAAGTAAACAAATCAAACGTGATGCGAGAAAAGTTCACCTGGTCCAAAACTCTCTAAAGCAGGGATGTCAGACTCAATTGTTATGGGGGCAGGATATGACATACATGCCACTTCGTCAGGCTGGGCCATGCCTTGCCAGCCCAGGTCATAGGGTTGCCAGGTCCCTCTTCACCACCAGCAGGAGGTTTTTGGGGCGGAGCCTGAGGAGTTTGGGGTTTGGGGAGAGAAGAGGGCTTCAATGCCATAGAGTCCAATTGCCAAAGCGGCCATTTTCTCCAGGGGAATTGACCTCTATCGGCTGGAGATCAGTTGTAATAGCAGGAGATCTCCAGCTAGTACCTGGAGGTTGGCAACCCTACCAGATCGAGAGTGGGAGAGGTGGCTGCTTCAGCTAGTGAGTCTGCAGTGGGCTAGCCAGCCCAGTATTAAAATATTAAAAACAGCTGCAACAAGTGCACACTGTTCCCCTCCCAAAACGTTGAACCTGTTGCTAATGGGCAGTGAGGCTGGTTTGCTTAGAAGGGAGTTGTGCTTGTGCTGATGTTGGCTTAGTGCCGCAGTCCATTTAATTGGATGGCACAGGCACCCAAATGCCCTTTGCTGTTGTGGTTGGTGCTGGACTTGGTGGGAAAGAAGAGAGTGAAGAATTGGGTTGCCAGCTGGGTGACCTTGGGCTAGTCAATCAAGCAAATCTTTATTTCTATACAAGATCACACACTCTCAGCCCCACCTGCCTCACAGAGTGTCTGTTGTGGGGGGGGGGGGCGGGGAGAGAAGGGAATGTGATTGTAAACCTGTTTGATTCTTTCTTCGGCATATAAAAACCAACTCTTCTCCTCCTCCTCCTCCTCCTCTCTGCTTGTAACTCCAATACATGGGGAGAAGTATCTTCAAATTCCCCTGGCCATGTGATTTTTGACGCCTCAAAGTACCTCATACAGTGTGGTATAGTGGTTAAGAGTGGTGGAGTCTAATCTGGTGAATCAGGTTGGTTCCCCCACTCCTCCACATGCAGCCTGCTGGGTGACCCTGGGCTAGTCACAGTTCTCTTAGCCCCACCTACCTCACAGGGTGTCTGTTGTGGGTAGGGGAAGGGAAGCCGCTTTGAGACTCCTTAAAGCTAGAGAAAAACGGGGTATAAAAAAACAACTCTTCTTCTCTATCAGCTCTGTTGCAAAGCCTTGTTACTTATGTGATCACACATAATTTTCACAGCAGAGCCAATAGTGTCTCCACAGGGTAGGTTGAGGACATGGGGATAGTGGGGGGTAGGGTTTCCAACTAGTTTGGGAAATTCCTGGAGATTTGGGGGTGGAGCCTGGTAAGAATGGGGTTTGCGGAGGGAAGGGACTTCAGCGGGGTATAATGCCATAGAGCCTCCCCTCCAAAGCAGCTATTTTCTTCAGGGGAACTGTAATCTGGAGATCTCTTTTAATTCCAGGTGATCTCCAGGCTCTACCCTACAGGACAGGGCTGGAAGGCTACAGCTGCTTCTCACTACACATCATAACTGCAAGGGGGAACAAACTGGCATGCATCCGGGAGGCACATAACTCCCATCTCATATCTGACACTTACTCTTTGTGTCATCAACCAACAAACGCGAAGATTTTGTAACATGCAGAGAGGTTTATGAAACTGTACAATATGAATGAAACAAACAAACGTCATGAATACACAGGTGTCCAGGGGCCATGGGTGGCTGCAGCTACCCATCAAAGGTGGCGAGCCTGTTTCCAAACCCCGCCCGAATAATGTGTGAAATGGCCCTCGCCTGCCTGCATTTGCATACCAAACCTTGTCTTCACTTCCAGCACCAGAACGTAATATATGCACAGAACGTTATCAGCATGACAGCTGGGTGGGAAAAAATGGTCTATAGCTCTTTAAATTTCTGATAGGATGCCAGCAGGCAGTCGCTTGTGATAGCATTATATATAATCCAACATAACAACTTGATAGACTGATATAACAAAATCCTGACTTGTTCACTCCCATTGTAAAACAACGTTGCGTTCAGGCAACTTCTACACAAATAACGTCGGCCCTGACAGCTAGAACTAGGTGCGCATCTCTATCTCTTTTCAATTTCCAGCGAGATGCTAGCATATTGCTGATTCTCCTTGAAGGTGGAGAGCATCCCCTAGCAAGAAAATGCCTCCGCAATTCAGGTTCTTTCTGAGCCTACGGAAGAATCAATGGGAAAAATAGCAACGTGAAGCATCCATACAGCGGCAACAAAGGCTGTTTTTACATGTTAGGGAGTCTGTGTACTCATAAAAGGACTGGAGCCTGGGCTCAAAACCCTCTTGTTTAAGAACCCTTCTCTCAGTTTTAGTTATCCATCCGTAAAATGGGCACAAGAGCAACGTAACTCAGAGAATCGTTGCACAAAGGAGGCTGGGCATGGTGTAGTGGTTAAGAGCGGTGGACTCTAATCTGGAGAACCGGGTTTGATTCCCCATTCCTCCACATGAGCAGCGGACGCTAATCTGGTGAACTGGGTTGGTTTCCCCGCTCCTACACATGAAACCAGCTGGGTGACCTTGGGCAAGTCACAGTTCCCTCTGAACTTTATCAGCCCCACCTACCTCACAGGGTGTCTGTTGTGGGGAGAGGAAGGGAAGGAGATTGTAAACTGGTTTGATTCTCCTTAAAAGGTGGAGAAAGTCAGCATATAGAAACCAATGCTTCTGGGGCCTTCTGCATGCCAAGCAGATGTTCTTCCACTGAGACACAGCCCCTCCCCAATTCACAACAAGCCTTGACTACCCTCCCTAACCTTCCCCATAAAAAATCCCCAGTATGGTTTTCCATGCCCTGACCTGGATAGCCCAGGCTAGCCTGATCTCACCAGATCTCAGAAGCAGGGTCTGCCCTGGTCAGCATTTGTATGGGAGGCATCCTGAATGATTTGCTATGCCAATAAAGGTTTTGGATGGGAGGCCACCAAGGAAGTCCAGGGTCACAACACAGAGGCAGGCAATGGCAATCCACCTCTGAGCATCTCTTCCCTTGAAAACCCCAAGGGGTTGCCATAAGTCAGCTGTGACTGGATGCAAAAAAAGCAACAACAATCACCACCTTTGGATTCCCAACATCTATCTATCTGACCAAGTGGGCTGTGAACCATAAAAGCTCATAGTGAGATAAAATGCTTTCAGTCTTTTAAGGTGCCGCTAGTTTTGTGTTTTATTCTGATTCAGGCAACCAGCGTTCCAGATTGAATAGGATGACATAAATAATTTTGACTCCATTTAGAATCCTTGGCAAAAAAGAAAATCCTCAACAATGGCTTCTTTACTCTAGAAATGTTTCCTGACACAAAGTATAGGAGTAGGGTTGCCAGCACCAGGTTGGGAAATACCTGGAGATTTGGGGAGGCGGAGACTGAGGAAGGCAGGGTTTGGGGAGGGAAGGACTTCAATGCCATAGACACCAATTGCGAAAGCAGCCATTTTCTCCAGGAGAGCTGATTTCCGTCACCTGGAGATCAGTTTTAATAGTGGGAGATCTCCATCCACCACCCGGAGGTTGGCAGCCGTACATAGAAGGGCCCATGATGACTTCCCAGGAAAACTTGCCCACAGCCAGAAGAGCAGTAGAGAGCTTCTCATATCCTCTGGTGTGCCAGCTGGTCCTCCATAGCCAGGCTCTCTGCTTCAGCCAGCCTTCTCACGGCTTGGTCAGTACTCAGTACAGCTGCTAGCTCCGGGTTGGGAAAATACCTGGAGGTTTTAGAGGTGGAGCCTGAGGAGGGCAGGGTTTGGGAGGGACTTCAATGTCCAATGGCCAAAGCGGCCATTGTCTCCAGGGGAACTCATTCCTATCTCCTAAAGATCAGTTGAAATAGCAGGAGATCTCCAGCCACCACCTGGAGGTCGTCAACCCTAGTTGGGACATTTCCAGAGATCTGAGGGTGGAATCTGGGGATGGCAGAGTTTGGGCTAAAGAGGGGAGGGACCTCAGCGGGATAATAATGCCACAGTCCACCTCCATTTTCTCCAGGGGAAATGAACTTTCTAGTCTGGAGATCAGTTGCAATTTGGGGAAATCTCCAGGTGCCACCTCTAGGCTGGCAACCCTACAAGAGTGGTCAGCAAGATGCAGCAGGAGCCCCGGAAGTCTGGTAAGATTGTGGATGGCTCACAGGGGGCTGGATGAAGAATAAGCAAGGCCCAGTTTGCACAGGCGGGAGAATGAGGTGGCAGAGCCTGGAGGTTGGAGGACGGAGCGCTCTGTTTCAGATTGCAGGTGGTGGAATCTAGTTTTGAATGCTCCTTTGCATTCCAGTTTTCCATGCAAACAGAAAAACAGATCATCAGGGGGGAATAGGGCTGCCAACCTCCAGGTACTAGCTGGCGATCTCCTACTACCACAATGGATCTCCAGCCGAGAGAGAGCCATTCAGCAGGAGACAATGGCAGCTTTGGCAATTGAACTCTATGGCATTGAAGTCCCTCCCCTCCCCAAACCCCATCTTCCTCAGGCTCCACCCCTAAAGTCTCCCACCGGTGGCGAAGAGGTACCTGCCAACCCTAGGGGGAAAGGAGGTTGCTATGCTGGTGTTCTGTTTGCAGGGACGTTTTTATTTTTATTATTATTATTATTATTATTATTATTATTATTATTATTATTATTATTATTATTATTTACATAAGGGAGCACTGTCAGGTGTTTGGAAGCTGTGCCAGCAAAGGTGTGACCCCTTATGTTAATTGGGCTGGAGGCATGTGTCTCTCCAGACACTATCTTCCTGGTGAAAGCCGGCGTGATATAGTGGTTAGATTTTTGGACTAGAATCTGTAAGCCCCTTTGGGTCCCTTATGAGGAGAAAAGTGGAACATAAATATCTAAATAAACACATGGTGATAGAAAGTGCCGTCAAGTCGCAACCAATTTATGGCAACCCTGTAGGGTTTTCAAGGCAAGAAATAAGAATATAAGAAAAGCCCTGCTGGATGAGACCCAGGCCCATCAAGTTTATCAAGTCCATCAAGTCCAGCAGTCTGTTCACACAGTGGCCTACCTGGGGCCTCTAGGAAGCCCACAAACAAGACGACTGCAGCAGCACCATCCTGCCTGTGTTCCACAGCACCTAAGATATCAGGCATGCTCCTCTGATCCTGGAGAAAATAGGTATGCATCATGACTAGTATCCATTTTAACTAGTAGCCATGGACAGCCCTACATGTTCAAAGGTGGTTTGCCAGTGCCTTCCTCTGCATAGCAACCCTGGTCTTCCTTGGTGGTCTCTCATCCAAATACTAACCAGGGCCAACCCTGCTTAGCTTCCCAGATCTGATGAGATTGGGCTAAATAAGCCCATGCTGCTAGGAAATAAAGGGGGCGTGCCCATGTGATCTCTGTCGCGGCTGGGGCGTCTCCTGTCTCGGGGCTTGTTGGAGACACGGGCCATTTATGCAGGATCAATTTCGATGATCACCCAAAGCTGCTTTTTAAAATCCACCCTTTAAAGTGACTATTCATGGTCCTGATGCAAGAGGAGAAGGTCAAACAAATTTCACCCCTCCGCTTGCCTGCTCCTTCATTCCTTCATTTGCATAGCCATTAGCAATGGTCATTTGCATAGCTAAGCCACAGCTGTGATTTTTCATGCTTCCTTCAGTAAATGCATGGATGCGGGGGCAGAGCAAATACAAAAAGTCGCGTTAAAGGGGGCTCTTAAGAAATGCGAAGCAGGTATGTGCCGGCTTCGCAGTAACGGCTGGAATTACAGTTCCGCGTGAAGAAATAAAAAAAAATATGCGGGGCACTTCAGCCTGGAACGTGCTGCCAATTACCAAGCAGAAACGGCCATGGTGAAGCGTCATCCTGACCTGCCCATGGTGCTGAGTCAGAGGAACAGGAAAGAACTGCCTCCTGGGTGGGGTGGGGGGGCAGCGGATAGAGGCATCTCCGTCCTCTGGAGTTCCTTCAGCAAGGAATCCTTCACAGTGTTCAGGAGGGTGGGTGTGGGCTGGCTTCTCAGGCGGAAGCACAGGACTGACCACGGTGCAGATATGCAGAACTAAATCACTTGCTGGAGCCAGCATCATGGAACAGGGGTATGGGTGAACTGCTAAACTTTAAAAAAAGAAAAGAAAGCTGCTTGAATCACTATATTAAACACATCTCTTTATTTTAAATGTCAGCCTCAGATTCCAGAATCGCGGGACCTTTTGCCAGAGGATCGATAGAAGCTCGGCAGGAAGCATTTTCAGTTTTGCATTCTTCATTTGTCATGATCTCAGCTGCTAATCTTGCTCGCAACCCGGCACCAAGAATGACACGGCGCAGGAGGAGACGTTTCACTTTCCACTAATCTCTTAACAGAAGTTACTTTGAATTCTTCCTGAGCGAAACACAGCAGGAAGCAGAGGTAAAACGATGCACTGCCACTGAGCCACAGCCCCCCCCCACTCAAGCTGGAGGGCGAGAGATTAAAAACTGATAAAAAGAAGTATTCACGCAACGCATAGTTAAACTGTGGAACTCCCTGCCCCAGATGTGGTGATGGCTACCAACTTGGAAGGCTTTAAGAGGGGAGTGGACATGTTCATGGAGGAGAGGGGTATTCATGGCTACTAGTTAAAATGGATACAAGTCATGCTGCATACCTATTCTCTCCAGGATCATAGGAGCATGCCTATTATCTTAGGTGCTGTGGAACACAGGCAGGATGGTGCTGCTGCAGTCGTCTTATTTGTGGGCTTCCTAGAGGCACCTGGTTGGCCACTGTGTGAACAGACTGCTGGACTTGATGGATAGGGTTGCCAACTGCCAGGTAGTAGCAGGAGATCTGCTAATTCAACTGATCTCCAGCCAATAGAGATCAGATCACCTGGAGAAAAATGGCCACTTTGGCAATTGAACTCTACGGCATGGAAGTCCCTCCCCTCCCCAAACCCTCCCCTCCACAGGCTCCAACCCAAAAATCTTCCACCGGTGGCAAAGAGGGGCCTGGCAACAATACTGATGGACCTTGGTCTGATCCAGCTTGGCCTTTCTTATGTTTTATGACCCTGCTAAGCTTCCAAGATCTGATGGGATCGAGCTATACCATGCCGCCCTCCCTCCCACCCAGACCTCTATCTGTTAGGCTGGGGGTTGGACTAGATGTCCTGTATGGCCCCTTCCAACTCTATGATTCTAAATGTGATTCTTTTGATAGATGGTAACAGTGAACGTAGCTCTCCACAAACTGCGGAGTGAGTGCCACTGATTTAGAGATATACTGCCTCTAACATGGATGTTCTGTTTAGCACCTGTAGTCAATATCCACTGACAGACCAGCCTTCCATGCCTAATCTCTTTCTAAAGTCACCTATGCTGGAGGCCTCTGACCTGAATGGCCCAGGCTAGCCCAGTCTCATCCGATCTCAGAAGCTAAGCAGTCCTACTTAATACTTGGATGGGAGACCACCAAGGAAGTCTAGGGTCACCACGCGGAGGCAGGAAATGGCAAACCGCCTCTGTTCATCCTTTGCCCTAAAAACCCCGTGAGGGGTCGCTATAAGTCAGTTGCGACTCGACAGCACTTTACACACACATGCAGGTAGCCATTGCCACACCCTGTGGCAATGACTTCCACAGACTGTGTGTCAGGTGATATGATAACCATCTTCATGTACTTGAAGGGCTGTCATATAGAGGACAGTGCTGAGTTGTTTTCTGTTGCTCCAGAAGGTCGGACCAGAACCAACGGGTTGAAATTAAATCAAAAGAGTTTCCATCGAGACATTAGGAAGAACTTTCTAACAGTTAGAGCAGTTCCTCAGTGGAACAGGCTTCCTCGGGAGGTGGCGAGCGCTCCTTCCCTGGAGGTTTTTAAGCAGAGGCTAGATGGCCATCTGTCAGCAATGCTGATTCTGTGACCTTAGGCAGATCATGAGAGGGAGGGTGCCTTGGCCATCTTCTGGGCATGGAGTAGGGGTCACTTGGGTGTGTGGGGGGAGGTAGTTTGGAATTTCCTGCATTATGCAGGGGGTTGGACTAGATGACCCTGGTGGTCCCTTCCAACTCTGATTCTATGATTCTATAACAGAACAGGCAGCAGACAACTAGGACTGTCCCTGAGGTGAGACAGTTGGAGCATTCGCTATCACTGCAAGAGATATCCGCCCGGTTGTGATATCTGGGGGTCTCCCGTTCACCTTCCTTTGCCAGCTAGAACTGATCTCCGGATTGACACTCCGGCCTACTGACTTTCTGCTCCCACTAACTTCCAAGCTCCTCGGCAGTTTCAGCAGCCTAAAAATAAATTTACTGCTTCCCTCTCGCCGGGCGCAGGCAATCTCTCTGAATCTCTTCTTATTGATTGAGGGAAAAGGCTTTGATTCCGTGAGCTGCGGAGCTCTTACTCATGAAACTATGACAACTCGGTATTAGCTGCGAATCAATGAGCTTTTTAAGGAAGTCAACGAACAAATTTAAAAAAAAAAAAAGGAAAAGAAAAGAAACCACTCGCTGCTGAAGCCCGATAAGCCCACTGCTGGAACAAGTCGTACCTTTATCTTAAATGCCATGTGATCTCCCTCCGGTTTGATAGTTCCATTTACTACATTGATGGCGATTATAACCCATCTCTGCTTCAGCATGGGCTTGCGCAGGAAGCACTTACACGGGAGGGTAATGCTGAAAAGAAATCTCTCCCCTGTCTCGCACGCTATGGAAGAATCACAAATAAGGTGCATCTCAAGGGGAGGGCTCGTGCGTGGCGAGAGCTGAAGTGTAGCACTTCATTTCTGAAAGGAGAGATTCCAGGCCTTCAGCTGCCTAGAAGTTACACCCTCTACGACCCAATGTGGCATGGCCGTTAATGTCAAAGGTGGGACCCAGAGAAACCCAGCTTAAAATCCCTACTGGGTGAATCATTCTGTTTTAGAAGCCTGCCTCAGAAGGATCTATCTATCTAGTAGAAGAAGAGTTGGTTTTTTTATATGCCAACTTTCTCTACCACTTAAGGGAGAATCAAACCGGCTTGCAATCACCTTCCCCTCCCCTCCCCACAACAGACACCCTGTGAGGTAGGTGGGGCTGAGCGAGTGTGACTAGCCCAAGATCACCCAGCTGGCTTCCTGTGGAGGAGTGGGGAAACCAACCTGGTTCACCAGATTAGCCTCCGCCGCTCATGTGGAGGAGTGGGGAATCAAACCCGGTTCTCCAGATCAGAGTCCACCTCCCCAAACCTCTGCTCTTAACCACTACACCGCACTGGTCTCGTGGTGCAGTACATTTTATCTCACCTTGACTCAAAGAATCTTATAGCAGAATATACAATTCCCCCTTCTTACATTTTTTCCTCACATCAACTCTGAAGGTTAGGTTTGGTTTACTCAGGAAGTGACTGGCGCTGGCCCAAGGCCACCCAGCAAACCTTTTGGCAGAGTGTGGATTTGAACTCGGATCTCCCAGATCCTAATCTGACACTCTAACTTTTACATCACACCCCCTCTGGGCAAGTTGAAGGAGGGGAGAATCATTTACGCTCACCCTTGGAGGAAGGGTCAGGTAAAAATGGGACTGACAGATATCCCTTGAAGGCGAAGCTAAGGCTGTTACCGCACTAGGTATTCCCAGCGATGTATTAAGAGTTTGAAAATGTTATAAAAAATACTGTTTGCACTTTCTATGTATTCCCATCGATGTATTAAGAGTTTGAAACTGTTATAAAAAATACTGTTCGCACTTTGTTTGGCCCTTTTAGCTGTGAAGACGTCTTCCAACCATTTTTTAGCCGTGGCATCCAAAAACCCTTTTAAAGCGATGTTTTTTATAACATTTCCAAACTCTTGATACATCGCTGGGAATACCTAGTGCGGTAACAGCCTAAATGAGATATTGGGAGATCCATTCACAGGTTTGAGGGTTTTTGTTTGTTTGTTTGTTTGTTTGTTTTTTGTTCCTTTGGTTAGACTTAATGAAAACTGTGTTGGGCTGGGACAATGTTTGTATGTGCTCTTAGAGGTAAACAGGAGCTTCAGAGGTGGACCAATTTGTAATCAACAGAATGGCATGGGAAGGGAAAGGATTAAACTCCCTTCTTCCTATGCTGGGGACCTGATCAGAACCTAGGGTTGCTAACCTTCAGGTGGTGGTTGTAGATCTCCTGGGATTACAACTGATCTCCAGGCCACAGAGATCTGTTCCCCCTTGGAGAAAATGGCTGCTTTGGAAGATGGATTCTATGGCATTATAGCCTATTGAAGTCCCTCCCCTCCTCAAACTTCGCCCTTCCCAGACGCCGCTCTCAAAATCTCCAGGAATTTCCCAACCTGAACTTGACAACCATATCAGAATTCCCTTCCAGTGGAAAAGGCCATGGAGAATGGTTCCACAAATCTCCAGATGTTGCCTAATATGGCTCAAATTCAGAACCCTTCTCTGTTCTGAAAATTATGTAGGCTTCTTCTTTTCCTCCTCCTCCTCCTCCTCCTCCTCCTCCTCCTCCTCCTCTTCCTTCTTTTCATTCTCCTCCTCCTCTTCCTTCTTTTCCTTCTTCTCCTTCTCCTCCTCTTCCTTCTTCTCCTAGATGGAGAAGCACACCTTTGCCTTTGAAAGGGGTCACGATGGGAGGGGAGAATTCAGCAAGCCAAGAATTTCAGCAGGGCGGCTTTTCATTTTGTTAATTTCAGATTTACAGAATTGAGGTCACAGTCAGAGCCAGCTCTGAGCCGAATATCTGTGCCATCATTACCCCGTTTCTGGAGTCATGGCTGCTCCTTCTGTGGAACAGCAAATCGTCTGCATTCTCGCAAAGAAATATTGGTCACTTCTTTTGTGCCTCCTGACTGCATACTTGGCTTTATTTATACTGGGTGTAGGTAAATAATTCTATTTACATCTGAGGCTCTGGATCAAGCTCCGCTTGAGGTCAGAAGTGGAATTAAAATCAGTAGCGCTTCGGCTCCAGCAATGCATCAGGAAAGGGGGAAGAGAAAAAATAATAATAAAAACCGCACACAGCACCGTTTGGAGGCATCATTTGGAGGCATGCTTTTGGCATGGCTGAGTCATTGCTCAAAGAAGACCCATGAGTGAGCAAGCATGAAGATTGAATTATGCTCCATTCACTGAGTATCTACCGCTGCAGCCCTTCTGGGCAACGATTAAGCTCGGCAATAGAACCTCTTGCAAGATGACATGCAGCAGTTGGGTGTTTTGTACATGTTGTATATGCGCCATGCTTTCAAGCCTTCTGTCCTGGGCCACACTGAGAGGAGGTGATTGCAAGTAGCTTAAGCTGGGACCCAGAATCCTCCCGGTCTCAGGAATCAGGAGATTCCCCCCCCCCAAGAGTTGTCATTGTTGTTGGTTTTTTTAATATGCTGACTTTCTCTACCACTTAAGGAAGAACCAAACCGGTTTGCAATGAGCTTCCCTCCCCCTCCCCACAACAGACACCCTGTGAGGTAGGTGGGGCTGAGAGAGTGTGACTAGCCCAAGGTCACCCAGCAGCCTTCATGTGTAGGAGTGGGGAAAGAAATCCAGTTCACCAGATTAGCCTCCGCAGCTCATGTGGGGGAGTGGGGAATCAAACCCGGTTCTCCAGATCAGAGTCCACCGCTCCAAAACACCACTCTTAACCGCTACACCACACTTGCCAGTTGTGCATCACCGCATGCTGTAATGTAATGCTGGTTTTATTGTTGATGGAAACCATCTTGTATTCAGGCTGACTGACCGATCCAGGGAGTTCTCCTTATTTGTGTCAGGTGCTCAAGCTGAGGGCAAGACAAAACCTTTTGAGTCAGACTGGCTGAGAGTGGACTCTCCAGAGGAGCCAGCAGTAGACTATCTGGTCTCTGTCATCAAGGAGTTCCTCAGCGTGAAGAAAATTGGTGGTTCTGAGAGTCTTTACATCCTTCTGTATAAGGTTGCCAGGTCCCTCTTCTCTACCGGCAGGAGGTTTTTGGGGTGGAGCCTGAGGAGGATGTGGTTTGGGGAGGGGAGGGACTTCAATGCCATAGGCCATTTATGCTTGATAATTAGCAGCGCATTCCAGGTTGAAGTACCCCACATATTTTTTTTGAGTTTTGCACGCTGAACCGTCATTCAGGAAGCTGGCACATACTGTACCTGATTCACATTTCTTAAAAGCCCCTTTAACGTGATCTTTTATGTTTGCTCTGCCCCCGCCTCGAAGAATCCCCTCATGGAAGCATGCAAAATTACAGCCACACATTAGCTATGCAAACGGCGGTCGCTAACGGAAGGAACGAAGGAGCGGGCGAGTGGAGGGGGTGGTGGAATTTTTCCTTTTGCATCAGGACCATGAATAGGCATTTTAAAGGTCACATTTTAAAAAAGAGCTTTGAGTGAGCATCAAAATTGACCCTGCATAAATGGCCATAGAGTCCAATTGCCAAAGCGGCCATTTTCTCCAAGTGAACTGATATCTACCGGCTGGAGATCAGTTGCAATAGCGGGAGATCTCCAGCTTGTACCTGGAGGTTGGCAACCCTACTTTAGTAGCACCACCATCACTTGACTTTCCGAGCCGGGGGGATTGTAGGCTGCCTTGTCAAACTCGTAGCTGAAACAGCCATTAATCCTCTACTCTGCCCCTCATTCCCAACGCTGTAGTGAGACAAGTCCTGATCCACAATGTTCAAGTACTTGAAGGGCTGCCATATAGAGGAGGGTGCCGAGTTGTTTTCTGTTGCCCCAGAAGGTCGGACCAGAACCAATGGGTTGAAATTAAATCAAAAGAGTTTCCGTCTAGATATTAGGAAGAATTTTCTAACAGAGCAGTTCCTCAGTGGAATAGGCTTCTTCAGGAGGTGGTAAGTGCTCCTTCCCTGGAGGTTTTTAAGCAAAGGCTAGATGGCCATCTGTCAGCGATGCTGATTCTGTGACCTTAAGCAGATCGTGAGAGGGAGGGCACCTTGGCCATCTTCGGGGCATGGAGTATGGGTCACTGGGTATGTGTGGGGGGAGGTAGTTCGGAATTTCCTGCATTGTGCAGGAGGTTGGACTAGATGACCCTGGTTGTCCCTTCCAACTCTGTGATTCTAAGATAGTTTGGACCTCCAGTGCTTGACGTTCAACTGCAACCATGTCAGCAGGAGTGAAGTCCGAGGAGCAAGCAAAGGAATTTGGCTGAATGTAACAAGGTGACGTGCAGCCGTGAGCAGCCGTGGGTCTGTGATAGGCAATAAGGGAAAGCCAAGTCCCATCATTGCTTCAACCACAGAGCGAGCCTAGCCTCAGGATTATAAAACTATGCATCGTGGGAATAAAGAGAACTTACTATCCCACTGCCATTAAGACTTGAAACTGTTCCCAGTACTGTTGGGAAATGGATTTAGGACAGACAGAAGAAAGCTGTCTTCATAGGACACATAATTAACGTAAGTAATTTGCAGCCACAAGGTGAGGTGATTATCATTGACTTAAATGGCTTTAAAAGGATATTATACCAATTCACAGAGAGGTTTTCATTGACATAGCTCAGTGGAACATCCCGGTCCAGAGGCAGAATAACTCTGATTACCCAGGGTGGGGGAGGGGGTAACATTTGCTGAGTTTGGCTTGTAAATCATTTGATGGTGTTCCTATTTGTTGCCATTTTTGATTTGTGACCAAACAAAAGGGCAACTCAGGCTGTGTTTAAACATACATGAACTTCTGTTACAGAAGTTACCAATTCTCCAAAGTTATTCACAGTGTTTGCAACAAAGATTCACATGAAACAAGCAATATTCCATTCATGGAAATAATTCTATTCAATGCATTTTTTATTTGTGGACATATTATGGTACAACCTTGTACTTTGGTAATTGCAGTAATAATCTTTTGCATTTTCCATTAAATTTTGCAATTTTTAAATTATATATACACCTTTTGGTTTTTTGTGTGTGATGTTTCTACAATTATTTTTTAGACCTCTGGTACTCTGTACCCCTTTACTTGGAAATGTCATGGACTGAACCTTGGCTCTCCTACATAGAAAGCATGTGTGTGCTCGACTACTGGATGCAATGCCTCCCATTAGGGTTGCCAACCTCCAGGTGGTGGCTGGAGATCTCCTGCTATTACAACTGATCTCCAGGTAGATAGGTATTGCTCTGTTCTTGCTTTCTAGTCAAGCCGTAGCTCCAATACGTTTATCTCTTCCTGTCATTTAATGTCATCTGCTCTCTGCCTTGCTGTGATCCTTCCTCAGTGGTGTTAGATGCAAATCAGCAAAAGCATTAAGCTGTACGGAATGGAAATAAATAATTTACAACAGGAAAAACAAAAAAGATCTCCAGGTAGATAGGAATCAGTTCCCCTGGAGAAAATGGCCACTTTGACAATAGGACACTATGGCATGGAAGTCCTGTCCCTCTCCAAACCCTGTCCTCCTCAGACACCACCCCCAAAATCTCCAGGTATTTCCCAACCTGGAGCTGGCAACCCTACCTCCCATGTTTTGGGCGTTCTAATGTTGAGGAGGTGTCTTGCAGCTCTGGTTGTTCTTTTTTTAGTGTCCTCATTTTGACCTGTGAGGGAATATCTAATAAAGGTCTTCAACCTTTCCAGATTCAGGACCCACTGAGCTGCAGACATGTGCTGAAAGTTACATATACCTGAGTCACATGGCAGGAAAAGGTGGAGTCAGAGTTATGACCTCACCAGTGTCAAAGGCAAGACCATGGGCAGCAGTCTGAATGAGCTTGGGACAGAAAGTGCAAGCTGAGCATAGGGTTGCCAACTCCAGCTTGGGAAATATCTGTAGTTGTTGGGGGTGGAGCCTGAGGAGGGAGGGGTTTGGGAAGGGGAGGGATTTTAATAGGGTATACTGCCATAGAGTTCACCTTCCATTTTCTCCAGGTGAACTGAGCTTTATCACTTGGAGATCAGTTGTAATCCCAGGAGATCTCTAGGCACCACCAGGAGGTTGGCACCCCTAGCTGAGTACCAGGAGATGTAGCGAGGGACAAGCCACAGATCAGAACTATGGAGGAATCTCAACACAGCTCGGTTGAAAAACATCTTATAAGCAATATATCCCAGGACTTTCAGGGATGTTCAGTCACCAGCAGAGTACTATTATCTCACTCCTGGGACCTCTTTCCAGTCATCCGACTGCCTTAAACTGCCTCTGCCCTTAGGGTTTGCAGGGTATTTTACTCCCAACCTAATCGTAATAGAAGCTGGACTGCAAACTTTCCAACATCTTTTGTTGCCATGTCACCAGTTCAGCCAGTCTTCATCGCAAGCTTCATGGCCACAAATGCAATGAAACATACTTTCTTTGTAGGTCAATTTTAGGTAGCAGAAAATAATGTTGTGGGGATTTATTTTCCTTGAGATTGCTGATCATTCATTCAGTCGATTTTCATTACAGGCCCACAAGCCACACAGAAGCAGAACAAATATTAATTAAATTATTAACCTGAGACCCTATCTCAATTTATATCATTCCATCCTGGTACATCACACAATGAAAAGGGTTAGGGGTTATCAAAAGAAATTATGCCCAGGACATTATCTCTGCTCATATTTTCATAGCAAAAAAACTCTGATCAGTCATTGCATGAGCCAGGACAGCATCCAGAAGCCTTCGTGGTGTGAACCAGACCGATGTTCTGGTTAAGAGCAGAGGACTCTAATCTGGAGAACCGGGTTTGATTCCCCAAACCTCCACATGAGTGGCGGACTCTAATCTGGAGAACCGGGTTTGTTTCCCCACTCCTCCACATGCAGCCTGCTGGGTGACCTTGGGCTAGTCACATTTCTCTCCAAACTCTCTCAGTCCCACCTATCTCACAAGGTGTCTGTTGTGGGGAGAGAAAGGGAAGGTGATTGTAAGCCTGTTTGAGACTCCTTAAAGGTTGAGAAAATCGAGGTATAAAAACCAACTCTTTTTCTTCTTCTTTCTTTCCCAGTTCCCCACCTAAGCGGCATGAATACATTTGTTACATTTGACTCCTGGAGTCCTGATAATTCTCTTTGAAGGGAATAAACCACCACATGTCAACAGGGATGCAGGAAATAATTGCATCCTCGCTTCAATCTAGTTTCCGCTAAGCCCGTTTATGACAGAAAATGGTGACGAATATTAGACTAAACAATATTATGACTTGAGTGACTTCCGAAGGCTGCAAAGAAGATATGCATTTAATAGGGCTTGACTTACCCAGGTATGCAATTCTTTCCCTCCTCCTTTCTTTCTCTCGCTGTTGCCGCTCCCACCCCCTCCAAGCAGAGCAAAGTAAGTGTGGCAGAAATGCCAGAACCAGCTTTGCAACTGAACTGAAATATGCAATTTAAACTAAGTCAAGATTACGTCTACGTGGTTTATGACTCTAACTCCATCAAGACGTAATCCCCATAGCAGACCGCATAATGATTCTCCTTTCATTTTTTTTTAATTTTTATACTTGATGTCAAATGTCTTCAGTTAGTTGTGCTTTATGAGCTCTGTAGAGTTTATGGGGACACTTGAATGGGATTGTAATTTATTTTGATTTCATCTTCCACTGGCAATTTTTCTTCTTTATGGGGCTGATTTGGTCGACGTTTAGCAAAAGCTTTGCACAGCCTCTTTTGTGCCATGTCTAAGAGTGTCAATCGAGGAATGGAACAAAATTTGAGTCCAGTCGCACCTTAAGTACCAACAAAATTTTCCATGGTGTAAGGTTTAGCAAGCCAAAGGTCATGCTGTCAGATTTGGACCTCGGGAGACCTGCATTCAAATCATAGAATCATAAAACCGTAGAGCTGGAAGGGGCCATACAGGCCATCTAGTCCAACCCCCTGCTTAATGCAGGATCAGCCTATACAGCATCCCTAAAAAGTGCTTGTCCAGCCTCTGCTTAAAGACTGCCAGCAAGGGGGAGCTCACCACCTCCCTAGGCAGCTGATTCCACTGTCAAACAACACTTACAGTAAAAACTTTTTTCCTAATACCAGCCAGTACCTTTCCTCTTGCAATTTAAACCCATTATTGCGAGTCCTATCCTCTGCTGCCAACAGGGACAGCTCCCTGCCCCCCTCTAAATAGGGGCACAGGGTTGTTGTGAGAATAAAACAGAGGAAGGGAGAACCATGCAGTCTGTCTTGAGGTTATTGGGGGAAAGAGTGTGATAGAAAGAAAATAGAAATTGTGCAGTTTGCAACTGGGATGTATCTATGAGAGATGGGGCTCAAAAATGAATCTTGAGTCTTGGAGCCCAAAAACTAGAGAACTGGCTTTCCCGAGTTGTCTCCCCAGCCCACCCGCCGCTGCCCATTTCCTCTGTCCTGGGCTGTCTGCCTCCATAACTGCAGGGCATATCACCAGTTCTTTCACTGGTTTATCTTTGGCTCAGGAGGTGGGTTTTGGTTTGTCTAAGGCAAGAACGTCTAAGGTAAGGGTCACCGAGCCTTCCTTTAACAAGAGCTATTTCTGAGCAATCAAAAATATCCTGAGCTACTCCCGCCACGTCAGCATGGTACCAAGTTTAGTGCTATCATCCCAGAAACAGAACATGGCTAGGAAGAGTGCCAGAAATGAAGCCATCACCTAAGCAGCACAGAGAAAAATGCTATGAAATAAAAGCTTAACCAAAAAAAAAAAAAAAAAAACATATATCTTTTCACAATTTTTTCCGGGTCTTCTAGGGCAGTGGTTCCCAAAGTGGGCAGTACCACCCCCTGGGGAGCAGTGAGATTACCTGGGGGGGGGCACTAAGAGACAAGGGGTCAGAAGGCGTGCTAGAGGTGGGCCCCTACAACTGTGTTGTTGGATAGGGTAGGGGGCACTGGGGTTGAGTCTGTTGAACCTAGGGGGCAGTGGCCCAATACATTTGGGAACCACTGTTCTAGGGGATGCATGACCTACTCTGTAGTATTCGGTGGGCCATCAGTAGCTCATGAGCTTAGGGTTGCCAGCTCTGGGTTGGGAAATATCTGGATATTTTGGGGGCAGAGCCTGAGGAGGGTGGGGTTTGGGAAAGGGAGGGGCTTCAATGGGATATAATGCCATAGAATCCACTTAGAACATTTATATCACACTTTATCACCTCTGATTCAAGGTGCCTAACAATGCAACCCCAGGTTGCAAGGACACAGAACATAACAGTCCTATTAACCTTTTTTAAATAAAAATATACACTTAATAAAGACCTAAAGAATTAAAAAAGGCACAGAGTACAAATTTTAAATCACTCCGAATTAAAAAGAATGCAGCTGAATCCTCTGAAATAGTTTGCCACCCAATGCAATAAAGGTGTCTTACTTGCCTTCCTAAATGTAGTGAGTGAAATCTCCCTCCATACCCACCCGGGTAGGCCATTCTGAAGGATTGGACACACCATGGGAAAAGCCTGTGATCTGGCTGTTGCAACACGGACAACCCTAAGAGATCTGGTTGCCAACCTCCAGGTACTAGCTGGCGATCTCCTGGTATTACAACCGATCTCCAGCCGATAGAGATCAGTTCCCCTGGAGAAAATGGCAGCTTTGGCAATTGGACTGTATGGCATTGTAGTCCCTCTCCTCCTCAAACCCCACCCTCCTCAGGCTCCACCCCAAAAAACCTCCCACTGGTGGCAAAGAGGGACCTGGCAACCCTACTAAGAGAGCATACCATAAGGAGAAGTGTTCTGAAGATATTCCCTGTGACATTCTTGGCATCAGGTTACGTTGGAGGATATCTGACCATGGTCAGATGTAGTCAGTTTATACTATTTGGCTATGACCTCTGAGGTGTACATCCCTCCATCAAGCTCAGAGGTCCCCAAGATGGTGGCCATGGGCAGCATGGTACCCGCCAGGACCTTTCCTGGTGCCTGCCAAGTGTTTGTAGAAAGTGGGTGGGGTCAGTTGAGGCTCTTTCCAGCAAAGCTCCTGGAGAACTGATTGGCTGTGCAGATTAATATAACTTTTCAGCAGAAGTTACCACCACGGTTTTATACTCTCACTCTCTGTATTTTTTTTAAATTACCCCTCTTCTCCTCTTCACTTGGACTTCCTGTGTGTGTGTAGGGGGGGGGCTTCATCTTTTGTGGCACCCATATTGTAGTTTACTGCCTCCTGCGGTGGCCATTTTGTGGCTGCACCCACCACCCTGTGCCAGCTTCCAAAAGCACCCACAGGCTGGAAAAAGCTACAGACCCCTGATCTAGGCAAAATTGAGTTTAAGTTTGCAGTACATGGGTGGAAATGCAAAAAACAAACAAACAAAACCACTGCACCTCCCCACCCCCAAATTAATTTCAGTTCCTTATTAGGGTTGACAGGTCCCCCCTCTTCATCGGATGGAGGTTTTTGGGGGTTGGGCTGGGGCGGCCACGCAACATGATTACATCACTTCTGGGGGTAAACCCAGAAGTGACATAATCGTGTTGTGTGCAGCCATGCGCACGTACGATCCCTGCTCTGAAGCAGCCTGGTGGATTGGCGCCTTAATCACCCATCAGGTCGCTCTTCACCACTGGTGGGAGATTTTTGGGGTTTGGGGGCACACAAAGACATATGAGTCCTGGTAACTGGTGGAAACTAGCAAGTATGCAGTCCGCAGACTGGATTGCACGGAGCGTGTCTCATATATCTGATAAATATATTGTGAAACAGGTCTTTACCGGAATCCTGCCAACTTGAAACTTTCTGGTTGATTACTCTGTCTAGTCGATCACTCAGGTGGTCCTCTGCAACTTGGACAAAAAAAGCTTGGACTATGTGCCAGTCCTTCATGTCATTATGATTGTTAATGTTATTGTCACTGGAAAAGAGAGTCATGCTCGGAAAAGTTGAGGGCAGCAGGAAAAGAGGAAGACCCAACAAGAGATGGACTGACTCAATAAAGGAAGCCACGGCCCTCAATTTGCAAGATCTGAGCAAGGCTGTCAAAGATAGGACATTTTGGAGGACATTGATTCATAGGGTCGCCATGAGTCAGAAGCGACTTGACGGCACTTAACACACACACATTATTTTGTACAATGTATATTGTTGTTTCACTGCTTAGCAGATAATTCTGTTACATTATATCATTAACACAGTTTAATATATTGAGTGTGGTAGTTTTTGGCGTTGCTGCTGTGAATTTGTTACTGACCTTGTACAGTACTTGGAGGTTGGCAACACTATTTCTTATGGTTAGGAATTTATTCAGAGAGTTTCGCCCTCATCTCCATATTGGTATTAAACCCCCCACCTTTTAAAATATCCAGTTGTGCTCATGAATGTCTAAGAGCCATCCTCTCCCCAGCCACTGGTAAGCATGCTCACAGTACGGTCATTAGTACTGAGGTGCTTTGACATTTGCTGCCAAAATATACATATCTGAAACGTTGCCTGTGCTTTCGGAGAAAAAAAAATTCTCGTGTGTGTCTGCGTTGCTAAAAAGGAAAGCTGCCTTTACTGTGCTCGGAGGGCCCAGTTAATCACAACGCTCGGCCCAGCTGCCACATTCAGTTCGTAGAGGCATGTGAAATATTCCTACACCGCACCATTATTCAGCTCTGTAATTGTTTGCTTTGGGTTTCGTACCTGGAAAATGGGACGTGTTTCAAGGCCGGCGCACCGCTCTTGTTCTGGGAAATCTCAGCTTTAAAAACCGGTCCACTATTGCAAAGTTATGAACGGCAGACTTGTAGAATGTATCCTCTCGACAAAGAACTGACCGTTTGACACAAGGCATGGGGAAGGGAGGGGGGCAAGAATCCTCCCCCAAGAAGGCTGTCTCTCGGAGTCAGACAAGATGAGATAATGGAAAGTCTGGGACTGGGTCTCCAGCATATTTTAAACAGTCAAATAGAAGCTATGGGAAGCCCCAGTTCAGATTTAGGACATAGCACAGGGGAAAGGGGAATTTAAGTGTTTCCCCTGTATCATTTTCCCATTCTCTCAAATGTCCCCTAAATCTGCTATTTGTAGGGTTGCCAACCATCAGGTGGTAGCTGGGGATCTCCTGGTAGGGTTCTCAACCTCCAGATGGTGGCTGGAGATCTCCTGCTATTACAACTGATCTCCAGGAGACTGAAATCAGTTCCCCTGGAGAAAATGGCTGCTTTGGCAATTGGACTCTATGGCATTGAAGTCCCTCACCTCTACAAAACCTGCCTTCCTCAGGCTCCACCCCCAAAACATCCAGGTATTTCACAACCTGGAGCTGGCAACCCTTTCTCCTGGGATTACAACTGATCTCCAGGTGATAGGGGTAAGTGCCCCTGGAGAAAATGGCCGCTTTGGAAGGTGGGATCTAAGGCATTATACACCATTGAAGCCCCTCCCCTCCCCAAACACCACCCTCCTCAGGCTCCACCCCCCAAAATCTCCAGGTATTTCCTCATCTAGAGCTGGCAACCCTAGCTTTTTGGCCCACTGGAGGAAACACAGAGGACACAGGGAGGTTCAGCACGAACCCAAAAGATCTTCTGGTGAGAGTAGGATAAAATGGGGGTGGGGAGCACTGCCAAGCACAAACAAGATGGACTGCTAAGAAGAAGGAGATTGCTAAGGATGGATCCTAGACAGATCTCACCTGGACCTTTCCTCTTCTCTACCCTTGGTTGTAGATACCAGATCCCACTTGTAGATACCAGATCTCACCTGGACCTTCCCTCTTCTCTACTCTTGGTTGTAGATAACAGATCCCACCTGGATCTTTCCTCTTCTCTACCCTTGGTTGTAGATACCATTTCATACCATTCCAAATAAGTTTATCGTCTCTCCATCATGTCCTCTTCCCATTTTTGTGTGATGTTGCTTAGAGTGTCAAGCTAGGACTAGACAGGCCTAGGTTCGTAGCCCCACTCTGCCATGAAGCTCGCTGGGCAACCTTGGGAAATCACCCTCTGCTCATCCTAGCCTGCCTCACAGGACAGTTGTGAAGATAAGACAGAGGAGGGGAGAATCATGTGTGCCATCCTGAGTTCTGTAGAGGAAGGGCAGGATCAAAATATGCTAGATTGTGCCTTCTGTTGTACTCCTCCTAGGGATGCTGTCGAATCCCTCTTTTGGCATATAGGAGGGGAAGAATTATTTCCAGAAAGGAATGGGGACATAGTGAGTTTCAGTCCTGGCCTGGAGATTTGCAAACTATGTGAGTTAGGGATGGATGATTTTTCCATTTTGCTCCTCTGTCATTTTGGAAATTCACCGTGCTGTGTTTCAGTCCTGGATCCCAGTTTAGGCAGGAGGACTCCTAATTCCCTCCCTCTACATTACCAATGCACATGTGTGCAACGATAAAACACAGCAAACAAAGAAAGCTTGATGGGAATTGTTCATGTGATTGTACCACAATTCCTTCGGTGTCATGTTCCATACCATTCCATACCATGGATTCAACCATGTGTGCAGCAATATCATCATTGCTTTTTTGCAGGGTTTTCCTGTGTGCCTCAGTAATGCAAAAGGAGTTAGAGCATCAGACTAGAATCTGGGAGATCCAAGTTCAAATCCCCACTCTGCAATGGAAGCTCACTGGGTGACTTTGGTCCAGTCACTCTCTCTCAGCCTAGGCTACCTTCCAGGGTTGTTGTTGTGGGGATAAAATAGAAGAGAACAATGTTGTAAGGCATCCATTGAGGAGAAAAGCAGGGTATAAATGCATATTTTTAAAATATATGACATTCGGATGTATCCAAAACACTCTGAGCCTTGCCAAACATGGAGGAAGGCCTGAGGAGCATCACTGAGTTCAATACACCCAGTTTGGCCTTTCAGTCTACCGCTAGGATTATTTTTATTTATTTTATTTATGTTTTTATAGTCTGGCTTTCTCGCAGGACTCAAGGTGGATCACAAATAGTAGTGAGTCAGTGCAGTCATCAAAACAGGACGTTCAGTAACCAATGCATTAGTATTTTATAAGTCTGGAACCACCAGAAAGAACTGAAGAACAGCCTAAATGGTCAGAGAGCCAGTGTGGTATAGTGTCGTGGAGCGGTGGACTCTAATCTGGAGAGCCGGGTTTGATTCCCCACTCCTTCACATGAGCGGTGGTCTCTAATCTGGTGAACTGGGTTGGTTTCCCAACACCTACACATGAAGCCAGCTGGGTGACCTTGGGCTAGCCACAGAGCTCTTTCAGCCCCACCTAACTTACAAGGTGTCTGTTGTGGGGAGAGGAAAGGAAGGAGATTGTAAGCCGGTTGGTTTTCCTTAAAAGGTAGAGAAAATGGCCATATAAAAAAAAAAACCTTCCTTCTTCTTCTAAATATGAATGTGACACATTAAACGGTACGGAGATTACATAATAGGATGTACAATAAACTATATGCAGCACTATAAACCACAGTCCCAATCATTTATCCAAGTAAGTTTGTAAACTATTTTGTACAAGAGAGCCAGCGTGGTGTAGTGGTTAAGAGCGGTGGTTTGGAGCGGTGGAGTCTGATCTGGAGAACCGGGTTTATTCCCTGCTCCTCCACATGAGCAGCGGAGGCTAATCTGGTGAAGTGGATTTGTTTCCCCACTCCTACGCATGAAGCCAGCTGGTTGAGTTACAGCTCTGTTAGAGCTCTCTCAGCCCCACCTACCTCACAGGGTGTCTGTGTGGGGAGGGGAAGAGACGGTGAGTGGTAGAGAAAGTCGGCATATAAAAACCAACTCTTCTTCTTCTTCTTCTTCTTCTTCTTCTCAACCCTATTACCTGTGCAGAAAAGTCCTCTTGAACAGTTAAGTTTTGCATAGTTTGTGGAAGGCCAGGAGAATGGGAGTGTTCTGGGCAGGCCATCCCGCAAGCCGGGAAACCACAACAGAGAAAGCACATGTACGGGCAGGTGTTGGTTTTGCCTATTTGCGGGTTGGCAACTGCAGGCGCCCCTGCTGACATGAGCGAAGTTGTTGTGGTGGAGCAAAGGGAGAGAGGCAGTCCTGCAAATAAGAGTCCCTGCTGTCTTCAGGGATGCCCCTTTACTGTGCAGATGATTAAAAGACTGTCAATCCGATCCAGGAGTGATTTTTATCGCTTTCGACATGATCCATATAATTTATTTGTCATTCTTATATTACACACTGTTGGTCTTGGAAGCTTCATCTCCCCCCCTTCAGTAACCTCTCCCATGTACAGAAAGGTGAAGCAAGTGTAGTAATTCGAGCCCCCAACTTCCTGTAAAAAATATCAAAGTATAATATCCATTTAGGTTGCATGTCCATTTCATTTTGGGTTTTGCTCAGCTCGGGGGCAGAGGGAGGATGCAGCCGGAGAGAGCCAAAGAGCTTTCTTGTCAGGAGAAATTGCATTTTCTTGAAGTGTTCATCTCCAGCCTAATGCCCCCTCAGAGTTGCCAGTGTTGGAGGGAGGGGTGAACACAATGGGCTGCTGCTGGGACACAGAATTGGAAGCGGCTTATACCACTTCACTGTGCTTCCGAACACCCTTGGATGTGACACGCTCTGATAGGTTTTCTGTATCCCATAACTGGGAAGCTGATACAAGGAGGAAGAAGAGGGGCAAATAGTAAGGAGGACACAGCGCTCAGCAGAGATTAACTCCCAAATTGCTATGAAGCCGGCACTTTGACCTAGTGTGGAGAGCCAGTATGGTGCATTAGTTAGCATGCCAGATTGGGGACACTCCGTTTCAGATACACTTCAGCCACAAAATTCACAAAAATCTCTGGCCCGTCACTCTCTCAGTGTCAGTCTCCATCCCTTCCATGGAACTCATAAAGTTGCCTTATGGTGAATCAGACCATTGGTCCATCAAGGTCACTGTTGCCTATGCAGACTGGGAGTGGCTCTCCGGGGTCTCAGGCAGAGGTCTTTCATATCACCTATTACCTGATCCTTTTAACTGGAAATGCTGGGGATTGAACCTGGGATCTTCTGCATGCTAAGCAGATGCTCTGCCACTGAGCCACAGCCCCTCCCTACTCAAGCTGGAGGGCGAGAGATTCAAAACTGATAAAAGGAAGTATTCACGCAATGCATAGTTAAACTGTGGAACTCCCTGCCCCAGATGTGGTGATGGTTACCAACTTGGAAGGCTTTGAGAGGGGAGTGGACATGTTCATGGAGGAGAGGGGTATTCATGGCTATTAGTTAGAATGGATACTAGTCATGCTGCATACCTATACTCTCTAGTATCAAAGGAGCATGCCTATTATATTGAGTGCGGTGGAACACAGGCAGGATGGTGCTGCTGCAGTCGTCTTGTTTGTGGCTTCCTGGAGGCACCTGGTTGGCCCCTGTGTGAACAGACTGCTGGACTTGATGGACCTTGGTCTGATCCAGCATGGCCTTTCTTATGTTCTTATGTTCTCAGGAGCTATGGCCATTGACGCAGGGTTGTTCCCTTGCGGTCACCCCTGCCGACTGCTCCGGTACTTCATTTTGATTATGCATTCCTTTCCCGACCGTCAGAGGTCACCTCGCTCTCACTGCGCGTTTCTGCGCATTTCGCCCGTGTTTTCCAGTTGTTGTTTTAGAAAGAATCCGAAAAACGCAAGCAAAATGTGCGGAAACACGCCGGGAGAGCAAGGCGACCTCTGACAGTCAGGAAAGGCATGCACAATCAAAACGAAGCACCGTAGCAGGCGGCGGGGGTGACCGCAGGGAAACAGCCCTGCGTAAATGGCCCCTGTGAAGTTTCATGCCCAATTCTGTTTCCTCTCCATTTGAAAACAAATCAATGGTGGAACCTGACACCATCCAGATCATTCTGTTCCAAAAGAGGAAAAAGAAAATATTGAACTTGGAGTAAAAATGCCTACCTCACAACCCCCTCCCAAAATCTAGTCTCAATAAACTGAAGACCCAGAGGCAAAATAAACATAGTTAGAGAGATTCACTTGGGGGGGGGATGTCAGGGATATCCTTCCAAGTCATGTTATGAATTCTACTGAGAAGCTGGAGAACTCTGGCCAAGGAGTTTCAAGGCTTGGATCCGATTCCTATACAAATGGGGATTATAATCATTATATCAACATAAATACATCTGCAGTGGATACAGTATTTGCCTTCCAAACTCGGAAATATACATTCCTTGAAATAATTGTGGTTGGGCTGGTGTCTCGGAGGGTTTGAAGGAGGCCTCAGAAGGTAACTCTTGCCACCCCTTGTTCTCTGTGGGGTTCCTGAATTAGCAGACCAATGCCCCTTCTGCGAAGGGATGATCAGGGGGCAATGCACGCACCTCGTCACTGACCTGAGGGTGTTGCTGTTCCTCTCCTTTCTCCAGTCTAGCCTCCATACGGTCTTTCCTCAAGAGCTTCCATGATAGCGCTCCTGCCAACCGAAGAGAAGCGTGGTCGGCTCCACTCTTGCCCTGCAGAGTAGCCACATCGCTGTTCCTGCTGACCGAGCCAACTAGGTGGGGCAGCATGCAGCTGCCCCTGGCTTTGCTACAGAGGAAGATCCCTCTTGCCTTGCTTCTCTGTCATGCCGTGGCTCAGTGGTAGGGCATCTGTTTGGCATGCAGAAGGTCTCAGGTTCAATTCCCGGCATCTCCAGTTAAAGGGACTAGGCAAGTAGGTGACGTGCAAGACCTCTGCCTGAGGCCCTGGAGAGCCACTTCCAGTCTGAGTAGACAATAGTGACTTTGATGAACCAAGGGTCTCATTCAGTATTAGGCAGCTTCATGTGTTCATGTGTTCATGCTCTGTCTTTCTTCTGCCCCTTGTGAAGCTGCCTGGGCTGGTTGACTCCATGTCATTTTCAGCATCCCTGTGTTCATTGGTGGCCGCGCCACCAAGCACCAGAGAGCTGCTGCATTTGCTTCTATTATTATTAATACAGTCAGTCAGCCCAGTAAAAAATCATACAATAATAAACCTCAGCTTCTATTTATTTATATCCCACTTTTCTCCCCATTTCATACCTCTCCTGGTATGCTCCCCAGAGAAAATTAAGATCTTCAAACACAAATCTGCTGGTGGTCCCCAGCCCAAAGAGTGTCTGGCTGGCCTCGATCAGGGCCAGGGCCTTCTCTGGCCCCTGTCTGGTGGAATAAACTCTCAAGTGAGACCAGGGCCCTGCGACACCTTAGGGTTTTTCCACAGGGCCTGCAAGACAAAGCTATCCCACCAGGCCTATGGTTGAGGCCAGCTACGGTTTATTTCATCAATACTGGCCTCCCTATCCTGCACATCCCCCCTCCCCCAAATTATTATCTTTGGGGGATGTGGAATACAGCAGGCTCTTCTGCGACTAGGGTTGCCAACCTCCAGGTACTAGCTGGAGATATCCTGCTATTACAACGGATCTCCCGTTGATAGAAATCCGTTCACCTGGAGAAAATGGCCGCTTTGGCAATTGGACTCTATGGCACTGAAGTCCCTCCCCTCCCCAAACCCTGCCCTCTTCAGGCTCCGCCCCAAAAACCTCCCACCGGTGGCGAAGAGGGACCTGGCAACTCTATCTGCGACCTATATATCACGCTAGTCAGGCCTCAGAATAATATTATTGTTAGGAGTACATGGGTGGCTTTTAGTTACTGTTTTAACTGTTTTATTATGTTTTATTATATATTTATGTGAGTCACTCTGAGCCTGGCCTTGGCTGGGGAGGGCGGATTATAAATAAATAAATAACATAGCTTTTAGAACATCATTCTTCCCTCCCCATTTCCCCACACCAACAGCCCTGTGTGATAGGCCAGGCTGGAAGTGTGTGATGGGCCTGAGCGAGCTTCCGTGGAAGCGGTAGGGATTCAAACTTGGGTTACCTAGACCCCTAGTCTGCCACTATATCCCCTATACCATACTGGCTGTCAGACATTGTTATAATTATGGCAGATCCCATTTGCCCTGGAGGAGGGTGGAGACAGGATTCAGGATTGACTGACAATAAAATATTCTGAAGCATACGATAGTAGACCCTTCAGATGCAAACACCGGGTCATTCCTGACCCATGGGGTGTCATCACATCCCAACATTTACTAGGCAGACTTTAGTTACGGGGTGGTTTGCCGTTGCCTTCCCCAGTCGTCTTCCCTTTACCCCCAGCAAGCTGGGTACTCATTTTACTAACCTCAGAAGGATGGAAGGCTGAGTCAACCTTGAGCCGGCTACCTGAAACCAACTTCCACCTGGATCAAACTTAGGTTGTGAGTAGAGCTTTTGACTGCAGTACTGCAGCTTACCACTCTGCGCCACGGGGCTCCTAGCACTGGTATCCTGAGATTTACAGCCTCCAAACATGGCGGTTGCCTTTAGACTTCTTGGCTAGTAACCATCGCTGGACCTATGTTCCATGTGCACATGCTCTTTAAGGACACGTTCCTTATCTAGGAAAGGTGGAGCAAGCCTCAGAGGTCAGGGCCTCCACTAGCATGAGAGGGTCAGACTGCCTCTGTCCATCACCGGAGCTAACAGTCTGCTTTGGCGCTGTCCGAGGTCCTGCAGCTTGTCTCCTGCTGATCCTCTGACCTGCTGCCTGTTACCTCCCTTCCCCCTTAACTGATGTATGTGTGTTAAGTGCCGTCAAGTCGCTTCGAACTCATGGCGACCCTATGAATTGATGTCCTCCGAAACGTCTTATCGTCAACAGCCTTGCTCAGGCCTTGCAACCCAAGGGCCGTGGCTTTCTTGACTGAATCCATCTCACGTTGGGCCTCCCTCGTTTCCTGCTGCCTTCCACTTTTCCTAGCATTATTACCATTTCCAGTGACTCTTGCCTTCTCATAATGTGACCAAAGTATGATAGCCTCAGTTTAGTCATTATGTGTGTGTATTAAGTGTCGTCAAGTCGCTTCCGACTCATGGCGACCCTATGAATCACCGTCCTCCAAAATATCCTATTTTTGACAGCCTTGCTCAGGTCTTGCAAAAAGAGGGCTGTGGCTTCCTTTATAGAGTCAGTCCATCTCTTGTGGGGCCTTCCTCTTTTCCTGCTGATAGCCTCAGTTTAGTCATTTTAGCTTCTAGGGTCAGTTCAGGCTTGATTTGATCTATAACCCACTGACTGGTTTTTTTTTGGCAGTCCATGGTATCCATAACACTCCTGCAGCACCACATTTCAAAGGAGTCTACTTTCTTCCTGTCAGCTTTCTTCATTGTCCTGCTTTGACACCCATACATAGTAATTAGTCATTTTACCTTGATTCATTCAGGCTTGATTTGATCTAGAACCCACTCTGGTTTGTTGTTTTTGCGGTCCTTGGTATCCATAAAACTCTCTTCCAATACCACATTTCAAAGGAATCTACTTTCTTCCTGTCAGCTTTCTTCATTGTCCAACTATCACAGCCATACATAGTAATAGGGAATACGATGACATGAATTAACTTGATTTTAGGTTGGCAGTGACACGTCCTTACACTTATAGCACTTGGCTTTTGTAGTTTCATCTTTTTTAGATTAGTAAGGAATGGGGATTTGATAATGGTTTACGAAACAATGCATGGTTTGTAAAAAGTAGTAAGAGATTTCCCACCCCTACCACATTTCTTTTCCATAACACTGGAACTCAAGCTCAGCCAGTGAAATGGAAAGATTCAGAACTGATAAAAGAGTATTCTGGCAGTAACCACATAATTCAATTACATAATTCTCTGCCATAAGATTTGATGACTGTCTCCACTTTAAAGAGCTTTCAAAGGGGACAAATTCTGGGAAGATCGGTTTATTGATAGCTATTAGCTATGATGGATAAACCTTCATGTTCAGAGGTAGTTTGAATACTGGCTGCTGGACAGGGCAAGCAGTAGTTAAGAGCTGTTGCCTTCATGTCCTCCTTGTGGGCATTCCAGAAGCATTTGAATGCCCCCTGTAAGAAACACGGGACTAGTTTAAGTGGGCTTCTGGTCTGATTCAACAGGGCTCTTTTTGCATTCTGATCTCTTGCATGCCCATTATATTAGGTGTTGTGGAACATAGGCAGGATGCTGCTGCAGTCATCTTGCTTGTGGGCTTCCTAGAAGCACCTGGTTGGCCCCTGTGTGAACAGACTGCCGGACTTGATGGGCCTTAGACTAATCCAGCATGGCTTTTCTTATGTTCTCATGTATGTATACTCTCTTGGCCTGGGCCACCTCTTGAACACTACATCTCTCCCCTCCTTTTCTGTGGCAAGAAAAGATTTTCTCAAGGCAATGGTAAGGAGGCAAGATTTATCAAATTAATTCCACCTGCTCGAACATTCCTGCTAACTACAGTGGTTTAATGGTGGGTGTTTTTATTGAGTTACTATGGCCAGTGGCAAAAGAAGAGGGAGATGAGAATAGACCAGAGCAGAGGTCCAAGAAAATATTCCATGATTTACACCATGGCGTTTAAAATTCTAGCCTGGGCTGCCGGAACAAGACATCCACTCATGTCACTGATTATGCATTCGATAAAGGTATTAAGAACCTCATTCCCTATTATCGTCACCCCAAAAGATTAATTTACATGTTTGCATACCAGCTTTATCTATATCTTCGAAATATTATGCTGCAGTTCTAAGAACATCAAGAAACTGATATAAAAGAACGGACATCAATCAAACATACATGATCAGAGCACAAGATCCAATCGCTCACCTACTTGCCAGTGCTGAATTAAAATCTTTCCTAAACAAGAAGTCTTCACAAGAGCTGCAGAATGACAATGATAGAGAGATCTTCTGGACCTCCTCTGGCAAGCCGTTCCAAAAAGAAGGGACTAAGGATGATATTGAATTTCTCAGCCCTGCTGTTTCTCCCCCAATATCCATGTTTCTTTATTACTTCTCCCTTGAGTGAACTGAAACTTTGATTCTCTATTCATGCCATTTTCTGTTTCCTCACAAGGAAAATTTTCCCCATAAAATGTACCCATTTGTGAGCACCACTAAATCAGCGTTATATCGTTATAGTATAAATAACATCCATTGTATGCATAAATACAATATCAATTGCATTAAAAAAAATACAACATGCCTATAAAATACAAATGAATTGCAAAATCAACAGCAAAAGAGAGAGCGTGCATCAGAGAGAGAGAGAGAGAGAGAGAGAGAGAGAGAGAGAGAACCAACACTCTTGACAAAAATATGCAAAATTATATGCCATAAACAGGTGGTATGATATGATATGGGAAATATGAATACACGGGCAAAATAACTGTATCAATTAAAGAATAATAATAATAAGAGTTGGTTTTTATATGCCGACTTTCTCTACCTCTTAAGGGAGAATCAAACTGGCTTACAATCACCTTCCCTTCCCCTCCCCACAACAGACACCCTGTGAGGTAGGTGGGGCTGATAGAGCTCTAAAAGAGCTGTGACTAGCCCAAGGTAACCCAGCTGGTTTCATGTGTTAGCGTGGGGAAACCAACCCATTTCACCAGATTAGCACCTGCTGCTCATGTGGAGGAGTGGGGAATCAAACCCGGTTCTCCAGATCAGAGTGCACCACTCCAAACCCCTGCTCGTGACCACTACACCACACTGGCTCTCTCTTAAGGCTGTAGAAAACCAGGAAGCACAGGAGAGGTCTGACCAGAGCCAAACATCATTGTTCTGGGCCCAGCACAAACTGCTAATACACTTCTCTTCACCACAAATTCATCTGCCATCTACCATCGGCTGTTGTAGAAGGCAGATATAAAAAAATCCCCTTCTCCGAAAGAACCGTGTAATGGTGAAGAAATTGAGACCCGTGAGCATGCTTTACTGTATTGTCCTCTCCATCATGAGATAAGAGTCAAGACTATCCAAGAAATTTTAAAAAACAATACGGGTCTGTCTGATGAAATTCATACTCAACGACTTTTGGAAGATAGTAACCCATTAATCTCGAGATGTGTGGTTGAACTTTGTGCCGCTATATATAAGGCACGGAAAGATGTAAGTCATAAATAGTAAATGCTATTAGATAAAGAAGAAGAAGAAGAGTTGGTTTTTATATGCCGACTTTCTCTACCACTTAAGGGAGACTCAAACCGGCTTACAGTCACCTTCCCTTCTCCTCCCCACAACAGACACCCTGTGAGGTAGGTGGGGCTGAGAGAGTGTGACTTGCCCAAGGTCACCCAGCTGGCTTTGTGTGTAGGAGTGGGGAAACAAATCCACTTCACCAGATTAGCCTCCACCGCTCATGGAGTGGAGTGGAGAATCAAACCCGGTTCTCCAAATCAGACTCCACCGCTCCAAACCACTGCTCTTAACCACTACACCACTCTGGCTCCCTTTTAGACCTTTTAGAAGTTAGAATATGGTCCATTTCAGAAACGGGATTTTATTGGGATCGTGTTGATAATTTTATCTATGGATTTGTTGAGCAATTAATACTGTTTTATGGTGATTGTATGTTATTTTGATTTGGTCAAATGACTGTAAATTAAAGATTGATTGAGTTCATCTTCCAAATAATGCCTCGATAGCGGCAAGGCTGAAATATGTTATGTTCTTGTGTGTGTGAAGTGCCACCAAGTCGCAGCTGACTCATAGGCAACCCAGTAGGGTTTTGAAGGCAAGAGACTAACAAAGGTGTTTTGCCATTGCCCCACGAAGTTCCCCGGCGTGCAAGCTGACGTCTGATCTGATAAACAAGGAGGTTGTGCTGGTAAGTGCTTCTACTCCTTTACCTGCTAGTTACCTTAGTCTAGCCCGGTCCACGGGAAGAGAAAAGCCTGCGTCAGGCTCTGGGCAACGCAGTACTCCCATTGCCGTTGTTGAAACCAGAGACCAAGCCTCCGGCCTGGTTACTGCCTGCACGCTACACTCCTGCCTGAGCACAACACCTCGGGCCAGTCGCAGTTCCCTTAGAACTCTCTCCGCTCCACCTCCGTCACAAGGTGTCTGTTGTGGTGAGGGGAAAGGAAGGTGATTGTAAGCCGCTTTGAGGCTCCATAAGATAGAGAATAGCTGGGTATAAAAACCTCCTCCTCTTCCTCTTCTCCTCCTTGAAAGAAGGATAGGAATAATATGGCCCCATCCACTGACCCGTCCCCCAGGTCAAACAGGCTTCACCTTGCGCTAGTTGAAGTTTCCAGATCTTCGAGGGCAGCACCGTTTAGAGCATGGGACAGAAACTCACGGATTCAGCCAGGGAACCAAACTGCACATCGGATGCTTTTTGTCCAAACAACTCCTGACAGAGAGGAACATTCCTGCTTCCACATGTGCGACTAAGCTGATTGTAGGTTCCCTACCTATCCCATCTGCACGAAGAAGGGAAAAAAAGGTGGTTGCCATCTCCGGCGTCTCAGTGCTTGAAAAGAACTTTATCAAGTGGGCTGGGAGCGATACTGCAGAGAATTTCCTAATGCGTTCTAAATTTGCTAATGCACGCTTGCACTGAATAGAGTCATTCTCCTCGTCCTCTCTCTCTCTCCCCCCCCCCCCGTCTTTAGCTATACATCTGAAATCATTTTCATCTTCACCTGCTAAAATCTAAAGCTAGAAGTTTCTTTAAAAAGGTATTAAATATTTAGCAGCGGCATAAAGGCACCTTGGGATGAAAGCGTCAAGGCGACAGAGCTGTCGGCGTAACCCTTCTTAATCATATTTCCGCGCAGCGAACAACACGCGCCGTGTTGGCAAGGCAACTCCCAGCTCAGCGATCTCCTACGTTTCCTTTACCGTATTTTCTTTTTAAATAGAAGTAGGTTGGTTCCAGATTCGGTTTGAAAGAGCAGAGATTAAAGAGATTGATTTAAATGGGGGGGTAGCTGAATGGGATGAGGGAGAGAAGGTGCGAACGTTCGACATCTCTGTGATATTTTCACAGCGCGTTGCAGGCTTTGGCATACTTTCTAAGTGAGGTTGAGCGTCTCTTTAACTGCCTGACCACATGACTGGCCGTACAGGAAGGATGTTCCCCCTTACTGGGGGTGGAGAGGAAGAAAGAAGCCAGAGGTTATGCACAAATCAGGATTTATTGCTGAAAGGCACAGAGGTATCAGGTAAGGTATCAGGTCAGAAAGGATGGCATAATCCATAGTGGAGCAAAGGGTAAGGAAGCCAAGGGGTCAGAGCGAGGCAATGTGTTTGTAAGTCATGGCAGAAGCATAGTTAGGGTCAGGCTCAAAGTTGGAAATCCACAAAGAAGTCCAGGGCCGAGGAAAAGCACGAGGTCAAACAGGACGTCATCAAGAACCAAGCTGTTTCCCCTTCAAACTGCTTCTGCTGATATCATCCTACCCAGGAAACATGGTTTATTTACAGGTTTAAAATAAAGCAGATTTTTGTTTGTAACTTTAACGTATGAAGCTGGTTTTTTATTAAGTACAAATGCTTACTGAAGTTCCCTCAAGTTGCCACCTGAGATCCTTCAACAAGTGGTTAAGAGCTGTGGTTTGGAGAGGTGGAGTTTGATCTGGAGAACAGGGTTCGATTCCCCACTCCTCCACATGAACGGCAGATGCTAATCTGGAGAACCAGGTTGGTTTCCTCACTCCTACACATAAGGCCAGCTGGGTGACCTTGGACTAGTCACAGTTCTCTCCAAACTCTCTCAGCCCCACCTACCTCACAGGGTGTCTGTTGTGGGGAGGGGAACGGGAGGTGATTGTAAACCGGTTTGAGTCTCCCTTAAGTGGTAGAGAAAGTCGGCATATAAAAACGAACTCCTCTTCTTCTTCTAAAGATGCCAGGGATTGAACCTGAGATCGTCTGCATGCAAAGTAAGTGTTGTACTACTGTGCTATGGCCCCTCCATAACAAACTTTCTACCTCTTTATAATGTCTTAATGCAGGCGAGAACGATTGCACAGGACAGGATTATCAATATGGTGCTGGGCTTGGTATCCAGTTACTTTCCCCCACAGAACATTAAATAGGCTTCATCCTGGGGTGAGGGAGCAAAAAAACTGTACCAGAGATAGGGGGTGTTTATCTGCCACTGAAGAGTATTCCTGCCATCAAATCTCATAGGGAAAACCAACAGCTGAGTAGTCCTTGAAAACTTGCCATTTTGCATAATTAGCTCTACCACAGGGCATATGCACACTGCCTACATAAATCTTTCATCTGTGCAGATGGAGAAAACCATGACCAGTCCTCAGGTGATTCATTGAAGGACTGCAATTGCTAAGCAGTCCCCCTCCCTTGTTTTTCTATAAATCTCTTCTAGAAAATATCTTGTTTTGCACTAAAGTGCATGATAAGGAGAGTAGGAAACCTCCTATTCGGACTCTCCTACTGTGTGTTCTAGGGATGATTTTGAAGTTCTTTTCCCTGCTGTTATGCAGATGCTAAAAGTACTGTTAAAATGGGGTTTCCTGCCCCCCCCATCCTAGAGGGATTTCCTTAAGGATGAGTGGATTTCCTCAGTATCTTCGTTTGTTTGTTTTTTAATTTCCCAAGAGTTTCCTCCTCAATTTCATTTTCCACCAGAAATATTTAGAAATTAATCCCACACTTAGAGCATATACAGTTTACCAAAGTGTTCAGTTCGTGATCTTCAACCACCCCAGTTACTGACACATAAACATGCTTCACAGCAACAATGCAAAAAAGCAATCTTGATGTCATTGTAAAACTGATTCTTTTTGTTTAGTGTTTTTCCAATAAGCTCATCATCCCTGTAAATTGGTGGAGCCCTACACAAAAAAGGATGTGGATACAATTAGCCTTAAAGATGGCTTTTTTTTTTTTGCAGGGTTTCATCCATGCACACATACACATGTGAAAGAGGCAAAAAAGACACAAATGTATTGAAAGCTGCAGCAAAGTATGCGTGCAAGGTGCTCCATATGAAATTTGTTAAATTAAAGACAGAATAGTGGAGAATTCATAAGGCATGGGCTCCAGTGTAGAAACAGGAAATTGGAAACTCCCAAATCTGGGAACAAATTCAGATGAGAACTTCAGAAGCTTCCATAGCTCACCAGTATTCCTTTCTAAAACGGAACTGCCAGATAAGCCGCCCCTATCACAAAGCCTAAGTATAGCACTTCTGCAACAATTTGCTCAGTGAAAGCATGCCAGAAGGTAAAACATGGTTTATTGGGTCTTTTATAGTGCTAATGACTTCTCATTGAGGATAGTTGCTGGCAGTTAACATCCTACTGGATTAAATATCCTTGGCTTGGACTCGGGCCTTCCAATCTTCCATCCATTGTTAGCTGCCAAGAAAACAAAATGGCCTCCATATGGGCTATTAGAGCTTAATCAATGAAGCTTGGAGGTGTATTAGTGCAGAACAGCTACACCTTCTTTTTTTAAAAATTAGGAAGATCTGAACCACTTTGCAAAGTACCAAACTGTGTAGGAAGGACATTTCTGATTCATGTTCATCATTTACTCACCTGCTACATTTTACATGTGCAAACAAAAGAGATTCTGGTCTACTTCTAAGTATGGAAACTTCAGAATTCTCACCACCCAAATTTCTCCTTTTCTTTTGGAGTTTCAGATGAATGGGTGTTAGGGTTGCCAACCTCCAGGTGGTATTCAATATAGTAAACCCAACTGTGATATCAGTAGTAATCAAAAAGACAGCTGTAGGCTAAAAATAAATTTCAACTCCTCTGTATTGTATATAGTTGTCTATACAAAACAATATATTATAATATATAACCTGCAGTTTTCATACTGTTATGCACATTATTAAATCATAATGCAACAGGGCACAGTTCTTGCAGTCCAATGTCCAAAGTAGTGTAACACAATATAATAAAATAATGTCAGCTGCAAAGTCTTTGTGGTTGTCGTCTTTGTCTTCTTCTTTTATTTATTTTTCCTCAATGATTTATTCCTTGTGGGTTGTAGGGTAGAGCAGGATGCCTGTAATTAGCCTGTTTCAAATCTGCATCAGCTACCCAGAAATATAAACCGCAATAATGCTTTTATAGCTTCAAGATTTTTTTGCTGTTGATATAAAGCTTGTTGTTACAAACAATTTATACAATTGAATTAAAGGGTGTACTTACATTCCTCTAATTAGTATTCACACAATAACTTGCAAGGTATGGACCCGACAGGGATTCTTTCCTGTTCCAAGTCAGTTATTGTTAGGTAAATGCCGTACTTAAATTACAAAAGAACAGATCCCGGTGCATAACATCAACCCTGTGAGGTAGGTGAGTAGGGTTGCCAGTCTCCAGGTGGTGGCTGGAGGTCTCCTGCTATTACAACTGATCTCCAGACGACAAATATCAGTACCCCTGGAGAAAATGGCTGCTTTGGCAATTGGACTCTATGGCATTGAAGTCTAAACCCCGCCCTCCTCAGGCTCCACCCCAAAAATCTCCATTGTTCCAAGGTTGTTTTTTCCCCTTTTGGAACTTTGTAGAGTGTCGCATATGTGCAGCTTGCGGCGTCTTCTGCACTACAGATGACATATGTATACGATGGTTAAACGCTGACCATGGCGCAATTATATTTCATATTGTATATTAAGTTTCTTTTTGTTGGTGCTTTATCAATGCTCAGGAGCAGATGCCATTTCACCTACGCTCAGGGAAGGTCGCTTTATTGCAGCATTTTATGAATGCGCGCATATTCATCAGCAAAGTAGCGGGAAGGAGCTGTAAATGAACCGAAAGATGCTGCAAACTCAGCAGATCAAATTCACATGAACACATGAAGCTGCCTTATACTGAATCAGACCTTTGGTCCAGCAAAGTCAGTATTGTCTACTCAGACCGGCAGCGGCTCTCCAGGGTCTCAGGCAGGGGTCTTTCACATCACCTACCTGCCTAGCCCCTTTAACTGGAGATTCCGGGGATTGAACCTGGGACCTTCTGCATGCCAAGCAGATGCTCTACAAACTGAGCCACAGCCCCTCCCCTAAGATCAGAAATTTTTGTAGTTAAACAGGAATTCAAGGGATGGAATGCAGACAGAAAGAAAAACCACAATAATAAAGGAATGAAACTAGGGTAGTGAACTTAGCTAAAGATCACTGCTTGAACACGCACAGCTACGCATTCTCTGTGATGATAATTAATGCTTGTAATCAACTCCAATGGTTATCTACAGTTCAAACAGTATTTCTGCAGCCACGGTCTATGAAACTGTTGAGCTGCTTTAAGGTTGCTGCCTTAATGCTGGTGTACCTGCACTGGTGTGCCTGCACTGCATCCACGTGCATGAATAAGAATAGTTTTAGCACTGAATCAATTAAGTCTCCTCCTTTTGTATAGTAAAAACTGAGGATAGACCCCACTATCCTTAACGCAGAAGATTTGACCATAGCCAGATGGACGTTCCAGTTTAAGGTGTCTCTAAATGTAACTCCAGGAAATTTGAATCTGTTGCATTGTTTAATGGAGGTACCCAGAATATTCCAGGGAGATATTTTTGCCCTTTTCCTAAAAGCCACGACTTTTGTTTTTTCATAATTGATATTAAGAGCCTCTTCCTTGCAGAATAGACATAATTGGTGCAATAGCCTCCTCAGACTTATCTTGGTCAAAGAAATTAGGACCATGTCGTCCACATATAACAAAATTGGGACTTTTTGTTGTCCCAAAGTAGGAGGGACAAACTTCGGACCAGATAGACTCTCAACTACATTGTTTATGTACAGATTGAACAGTAAGGGAGCCAACACACATTCCTGTTTCACACCCTTACAGGTTGGAATTTTATCAGTTAGGGAACCAGAGGTTCCAACCCGGATTTGGGCGTAGGTATCAGTATGCAGCTCACGTAATAAATATAGTAACCGCTTATCGATGTTTATGTCCTCAAACTTTAGCCATAAGCGGGATCTATCATGAGGAAATTTCTAAAGTTATTGGAGTAAAAATTCCACTCAAACCGGAAATATATTTACTGAGTATTTTGGATAGGACATTAGAAAAACAGTTGGGATAAATCTTTAGATATTTAACAACAGCGGAGAGAATCATATGGGCGAAAAAATGGAGAATAGAAGAAGTACCCACATTGCATGAATGGTATCAGAAAGTTATGGAGTTGGCCAAGATAGCCAAGTTAGTAAATATATAGAAGATAGCTGGATTTCCGACTTTGATACAGACTGGAAGGTATGGTCAATATATATAAATCAGTATATATTTCTTCTTCACTTTTTTTCTTTTTTGTATACTATGTTCTTTCGTATATCTTGACATATTCTGTAAAATTTTGTATACTCAATAAAACTATTTAAAAAAATCAAATGCAGTGGCCAGATCAACAAAGGCTACATATAGTGCCTTTGTAGGGCCATTTATACCAGAGTGAGCCAACTGATGAAGGATTTGGCAAATAAGGGGAGAGTGATGAAGAATTTGGCGAATAAGGGGAGAGAGAGAGAGAGAGAAATGCTCACGTATCTCAAAGACTTACAGTGCAATCCTAAGGGCTGCCAGCACTGCAGCAGCCGGGCACCAGTGTAGTTGGATCCCTAAAGGGTTCGGGCAGAGACTGTGAGCAGTGGGCAAAAGACCGAGCAGTGGGGCTGCACAGGCTGTAACCATGTCAGCATCCCCAGCGACCATAATGTCATGTCCCGTACAGGTCATGGGGTGCAATGGCAGGTCTGTGATGGACAAGGGAGACAGAACCAATCATGGGGCGGTAGGGCCGGGGACTCAGCCCTGCTCATGTCACAGCCAAATGGTGGGAAGAGGCAGGACCACAGACGGTGGGGAGTCCCATCCACCCCAGCTTGGTGTAGTGGTTAAGAGCAGTGGACTCAAATCTGGAGAACTGGGTTGGTTTCCCCACTCCTCCACATGAAGCCAGCTGGGTGACCTTGGGCTAGTAGGGTTGCCCAGGTCCCTTTTCGCCACTAGCAGGAGGTTTTTGAGGCAGAGCCTGAGGAGGGCAGGGTTTGGAGAGGGGCGGGACTTCAATGCCATAGAGTCCAATTGCTCAAACGGCCATTTTCTCCAGGTGAACTGATCTCTATCGGCTGGAGATCAGTTGTAACAGCAGGAGATCTCCAGCTAGTACCTGGAGGTTTTTGACAAAGCAAACAATAAGCTGCAGGAAAGTTATTCAAAAGTAACAGCTTTTGGCAATGCAATTATAATGTGCAAAAACTTACAACTATTGGCAAGGTATCATTTTCTATGTATTTACAAAAGTACCTGGAGGTTGGCAACTCTATGGGCTAGTCATAGTTGACTCCGAACTCTCTCAGCCCCACCTACGTATCTATTGTGGGGAAAGGAAGGGAAGATGATTGTAAGCCAGTTTGAGTCTCCTTAAAAAGGTACAGAAAATCACAGTATAAAAACCAACTCTTTTTCTTCTATTACTTTTAGGTTTAACTCGAATTATTTCAAAAATGAACTCCAGAATTCCCCACTATTTAGTTTGTATATCCCCCCGCCACCAGCACTGTTATGTTACAAATGTGACAAGCGAATGCATAAAATACTACAAAAAAGCAACATTGTTGTGATTGTACATAGACCACATCAAAATTCATTTTCTGTGGTCTGTTACTGCTGTACTTAAGCACTAATGGAACATGGGCAAAAGTCACCAGAAGAATGTCAATACAGCTCTACAGATAATTGCATCAAGATTGCTCTTTTGCAGTTTATTGATGCGCATATGCTCACTAGCAAGAGAGGGGAGGGAAGACGGCTATGAACCAAAGAAACTAAAAGCGATGGCAAGAGGTATATGCAAACAGCATGCTCTTAAAAAGATCAGAAATACAGATGGGAACAATGAAGGGTTCCTAATGCATCGGTTCCAGGTAATTGAGAAATCCAGGGAGATATCTGAATAGGGAAAATGTTGGAAGCATTCTGAATAATTGCATGCAGTGTTTTTGTTCTCGAGCCAGGTGTTCTGTTTAAAATATAGAACACCAATCAGTCTCAAAATAGATTCTTCATCTTAACTTGTTGCTGCAAAAAAAGTGGGAGGACTTGGTCTTTCTACCAATTCTCAAGCGCATCATATTTATATTACAAGAGGCCATCAAGGTGGCAATAACAGAGGCTTACATCACTTGGTGCTATTTTATCTGTTGCAATGGTGGAAAGAGAGCCAGCGAGGTGTAGTGGTTAAGGTGTCAGACTAGGATCTCAGAAACCCAGGTTTGAATCCCCACTCTGCCTTGGAAATTTGTTGGGTGACCTTGGGCCCATCACAAACTCTCAGCCTTGACCCTGGCAAGTATTTGGATGGGAGACCTCCAAGGAATACCAGGGTCATGACGTGGGGCCCAGCAATGGGGAGGGGCTATGGCTCAGTGGTAGAGCAGCTGCTTGGCATGCAGAAGGTCCCAAGGTTCAATCCCTGGCATCACCAGTTAAAGGGACCCGGCAAGTAGGTGATGGGAAAGACCTCTGCCTACGACCCCGGAGAGCAACTGCCTATCTGAATAGACAATACGGACTTCGATGGACCAAGAGTCTGATTCAGAAGAAGGCAGCGTCATGTAATCATGTATGTATTCATGTACCTCTGAATGTCTCTTGCCTTGAAAACCCTACAGTGCTGCCATAAGTCAGCTGTGACTTGACGGCAAAAAAAAATGTAAATGTGACTTGGTTTAAGCAAAGTGATCAGTACAAGTAAATCTAGTACACAGCTAGGTGTGATCAGGTTTCACATTCCTTTACTGCCCCCGAATTTCTCTCTGTCCTGCATTCCACTTCAAGTGCATAGTGCATTAATAAAACATAGCAAACATCAGCCTCAGTGTGATCATGTATACAATTGCATCAACATTCTTTTTGTGTGGTGTTCCACTGATGAGTGGCATGCAAAAAGAATCCTCATAAATGCTCTCATGAAGCATATATTAACTTGCATACATATGCTCGCATAAATATATTTTATATTGTGGTGTTTTATCAAATGTGGTGGTGGTGCTGCTGGAAAGTGCCGACAAGTCACATGTTGACTTATGGAGACCCCGTGGGGTTTTCAAGGCAAGGGACGTTCATAGGTGGTTTGCCATTGCCTGCCTCCACGTGGGCTGAGAGAGTTCTGAGAGAACTGTGACTGGCCCAAAGTCACCCAGCAGGCTTATCAAATATACACCCAAAGATTAAAAACATGATGGGATGGAAATGCAAATGAAACAAAGAGGGCAATCCTGTAGTAAACTGCACATGCACAGTATGTTGTACAAAATTTAGATTTTTTTTAAAGGAACTGTAGAGATCATGTAATGCATCAGTTTTTCTTTGGAAACTATACCTGCTAGCTGAGACTCCAAAAAACCCAAGGAGAAAATTCCAGAAACATTCCAAGCTTAGATGAAAATTCAGTTTACTAAGTAGCTGATCTGTCTTCAGATGCTCTAGAGATCTCCTAACCAGCTTATTCTACCAGACAGAAGATCCACCTAATTTAGGGCGTTTTAACACATGCAGAATAATGTACTTTCAATCCAATTTCAGTCCACTTTGCAGTTGGATTTTACTGTGTGAAGCGGCAAAATCCACTTGCAAACTATCATTAAAGTGCATTGAAAAAGGATTGAAAGTGCATTGTTCAGTATGTGTGAAAGCACGCTCATAGTCTCATTCGATCTGACTGGCAGCATCTGTACAGGAACTCAGACAAAAGAAAACTTCCTGCATGCAAAGTAGGTGCTCTAACAGCCCCTTCCCACACATCTTCCAAAAGACCCAAACATAATCATTATGATCTTTTAGGGCACTTTGAATACCCTATAGAGCAGGGGTGGGGAACCTTTTTTCCGCCAAGGGCCTATTGGATATTTATAACATCATTTGCGGGCCATACAAAATTATCAACTTAAAAATTAGCCGAACAATACGTTTTTTCATGGCCCGGGTGGGAAAGGGTTAACACAGTTGCTTGGGTGGTCCTAGCAGCTCCATATCTAAGGACTCTTCTGCAAGGGGGGAAAAAGGTTCCTTTTCTCAGCAAAACAAACTCACATCTGCCTTGAATAGAGGCTTTTCCTATCCACAGGAGGGTACAGATCACCAGGCTTAGATCCTTCTGAGCTAGAGATCTGCCAGGACCCATGAAGGGCTGGACTAAATGATTTCGCGGGCCTTAAATGGCCCCCAGGCCTGACGTTCCCCGCCCCTGCTATAGAGGGCTGAAAACACACCCTTTTTTTAAAAAAGGAAGATTTCACAAACTCCTCTACTGAAGTTTTACATTGCTGAAGGACCTGTGAATGTACCTTAAAAAAATCGATCTTCCATTTCACTGCCAAGAACCACCCACGATGAGAAACCTTGTTGCAAAAGTTTTAACATCTGGTACTAATCTACACTGCCAGATGAACCCACAACCTCCATAATCTCAGCCTGGTAGTACAAAGGCCGTCCAACAGGTTTCCGATTCATCCAGATTCCACAATCAGGAAACTCAATTGCTTTGCTCGGTATGCAAGAGCTAATTTGATAACTTTGGCTCTAGGCCCCCAGTGAAGCTAGAAATTGGCAGCTATGGTACTCCATGTTCTGAGGTAGTTTAGGAGAGACGATTGTCTTGGAAAGACAATTCTAAATCTTGATATGAACCCATATATTTTCGATCCCACGTATATCAAATACAACATGGGGATTATTGTCGAAGGCTTTCACGGTCAGAGTTCATTGGTTCTTGTAGGTTATCCGGGCTGTGTAACCGTGGTCTTGGTATTTTCTTTCCTGACGTTTCGCCAGCAGCTGTGGCAGGCATCTTGTGTTACTCCTCTGAAGATGCCTGCCACAGCTGCTGGCGAAACGTCAGGAAAGAAAATACCAAGACCACGGTTACACAGCCCGGATAACCTACAAGAACCAAGATGGGGATTGTTTATTTCAGCCAAGAACACTCTTGACAAGGCCAGGAGAGGAGTCTCAGGTAGGACCACCATATGGCATCAGAGAGCCAGCGTGGTGTAGTGGTTAAGAACAGTGGTTTGAAGCAGTGGACTATGATCTGCAGAACCAGGTTCAATTCCCCCCACCTCCACATGAGCAGCAGACGCTAATCTGGTAAACTGGGTTGGTTTCCCCACTCCTGCACATGAAGCCAGCTAGGTGACCTTGGGCTAGTCACAGTTCTCTTAGAGCTCTCTCAGCCTCACCTACCTCACATGGTGTCTGTTGTGGGGAGGGAAAGGGAAGGTGATCGTAAGCCGGTTTGATTCTTCCTTAAGTGGTAGAGAAAGTTGGCATATAAAAACCTTGTTTTTGTTCTTTGCCAGTAACACAAAGTTCATTTATTTATTTACTTATTTAGAATATTTCTATACCGCTCTATATATACACTATAGTTCTTCAGAATCCTGCTCAAAAGGGCTTACAATTAAAAACGCAAGCAGCACAAAAACATGCGTTTGGCAAGAGCAAAAAAATGAACGCAAACAAGGAAGCGTTATAGCAGGGGTCATAAAACTTCCCTTTAATGAGAGCTGAGTCATGAAAAAGATGACGAGCTACACCTACCAAGTTTTCTTCTGCTTAGAAACAGTACTTGGACTACAAGAAGCACAAGAAATGAAGCTATCAACTCAGCAGCACAGGAAAATCCTAGGAAATAAACACTTAAAAAAACAACAACCTTGAGCAAATCTTTTTGCAGTCTTTTCCTAGATATTATAGGGGATGCATATGCTACTCTGCAATAGCTCACCAGCCACCTGTTGAAGACCCCTGCTTTATAGGGAGAAGAGACTCAGTAGTAGAATCATAGAGTTGGAAGGGACCACCAGGGTCATCAAGTCCAACCCCCTGCACAATGCAGGAATTTCACAACTACCTCCCCCCCCCCACACCCCTAGTGACCAGAAGATAGACAAGATGCCCTCCCTCTCATCATCTGTCTAAGGTCACAGAATCAGCATTGCTGACAGATGGCCAGTAATGTCTATATTTTATGCAGTACCAATTAAACACAGCACGATGCCCCAAGTGATTCTATTATGTAAACATCATGTTCACAGATATCAAATTGCAATGCACAAGTTATATTACATACATACATAAGAAAACGATTGTTTGAAGTCCCACACATACATACGTATATGTATATTTCATGCAGAACATCTCAACCTCAGTCTCTAGTTTAAGTCAGTAATGCAGGTAGATAGTTTCTGAATTTAATAGTCCAATAGTTAGCTTCTCAGCTATAGTGTTCTGTTTATGGAATGCCTTCTCCCTTGAAACTTTCCTAGCACTAATCACATTGGCTTATATTTTATATTTTATTCACCCAGGCTTGTAGCTAAATTTTTACCCCAGCCTAACAGCACTTTACTGGTCTTACCTCTGAGCAAATTTGGATGCAACCATCGAGCATAATTACAGAACCTCCTCACACAATTACATTTGGGCAGCCACTGCCAATAGATCACCCCACATTAGCCATTCTAAAAGGAACATAGCAAAAAGAAATAAAAAATCCCATTTGAGATTTTTTTAGGTGACTTACTACTTAGATGTCTGTCTGTGCTGTTGGTATCTGTCCACAAATTTTGCAATGCGTTCTTGTGATCACTTCTCAAACAGATGCCTCTGTCTGTGCAGGCCCCCAAAGAAGTCAATTCAATCTAGCTGATGTCTCTCATTTAAAAGATGCATCCAACTGCAGAGGCACAAAGAAGGGATGAGCTACAAGCGATCCCATACTTTACACAGGAGACCAACAATTTAATGACCCAACCACGATGCTGGGGGATATAGGGCTCTTTGGTATTGAAAAGATTTAGGTCATTTATGCATGGGTACTTTCACTCACGTTCGCCCCAGTCTGAATTGGTTGTTCCTTCCATTAGAGATGATCTCATGCCCAGCCCTCGCAATGTCAGGGTCTTCCCATTCCTCTGTTAACCCAACTCTTCCATCTTCCCTGAACAAAGCCAGGGTGAAATCCCCATGCAGAAGGCAAAGTGAGGGACAAGCAAGCTTGGTTTTGCTCACAGCCAGTTACAAAGCAGCCTGTAAAGAGGCGGGGATTCAAATACTTCCTGTGAGCTCTTTCTAAGCAGAAGAAAAGCTCTTTAAAACCCAGGCTTGGATTTCTCCCCCGTCCCTTTCAGATTGCTCTGGTTTTGTTGTTCTTAAAATGCTTTTTTATGCAGCAATTGGGTTTGGGGTGGGGAATTTTCTCTCACAAGTAAGCACTACAAGTAAACCAATTACAAAGCAGCATTTAAAGGGGCAGGACTTGATTTGAGCTTGGAGACTACTGGTGCATAGATTCCCAGCAGGAAAGTGTGGAGCCGGTGAGCAATGAACCACAGGTAAAATTCCCATGCATAAATGGCCTTAGTTTTCAGACTGGGTAAAAGCTGTCACAACCTGGCCCTGCCAGTCAACCCGTTACTATGAAGGGGCAAAGCTTCACAGGATGGTGCTGTGCTCAGGACAAGCTTCACCATGGAACACAGAGGCGACCCCATCAGGAACAATCATTGAGAGTGTTCAAGCAAGATAAGTTCACCTGGCAACCTGTTCTGTGTTGATGTTTGAAGCACGCTTAACAAAATGAAGACACGTATCTACTGACAGGAATATAATAAGATTTACCCCTCCTGCTTAAATGACCACAGAAACGTTCTTGGCCCTATTCATACATATTTTCCTATTGCCCTGTCTGATCAGTTTGGAAACATTCGGAATGGAAGACAAACCGTAGTTCACACAGAGTATTTTTTTTAATCATGACTTGATAGCATTGTGATTTGACAGCCAAGGAGAATCACAAGATGATAATAAGAGGCTAGCTGAAAACATGTTTATCCCGTTTCCCATCAGGCTGTTTGACCTGTGACCATTGTTCCAGTCCCCTGCCAATCTCTGTCTGGCAAGATATCATCATTTTAATGTCCAGCTTCATGCTTTGAATGATGGCAATTTATTGTAATACCATACTCTCCCCCTTTTCCTGGTATTTTGCATTTATGTCAGAAAACGTTTCACCACCACCACCCTCCACTTCCAGGAGAGACAAGGAACACTGCTGCTGGGCTGAGAAAAATGCAGACCAGCCAATCAACATGGAGAATACTGAGAAGGCCAAACATGGAAGAACTTCCAACAATTCAGAAAGAATGGAGGAAGCAAAAAAAAAAAATTCACAAGGGGGTCTTTTGTCATTTATGCATGGATACTTGGACTCACATTCACCCTTGGACTGACTCGGTTGTTCCTTTGAGTCATGCATGAGTTTTCTGTCCATTAGAGATGACCTCAAGGCCAGGCCTCACAAATTCCAGGTGTTCCTGTTGCCGTTAAATCCCGATTCTTCAATTTTTTGTGAGATCAACTTGGGTTCAAATTGTCCTCCTCTCCATGCATAATCCAAAGCATGGGACAGTGGAGCCGGCGGGGGGGGGGGGGACTTTTTTTTACAGTCAGTACTACTGCCAATTACAAAGCAGCATTTCAGGGGATGGAGACTGAAATGCTTCCTGGTTTTTTGTCTCCCAGTCAAAGTTCTTTGTAACATAAAAATGGGTTTTAAAATGACACTTGGGTATCACTCCCCATCATTCCATTCCTTTAAAAGAGCTGCTTTTTGTGAAATTGATTTTACCATGGCACTTGGGTTTCTGCGGGAGGGGGAGGGGGACTGGATGTTTTTCTCACAGTAAGCACTACAGCCAATTACAAAGCCGTATTCTCAAGGGGGGTGGAGATGCATCTCGATTTGAGCTTAGTGACTTCTGCTGGTGCATAGCAATTTTTGAATTTGCAAGAGAAAAGTGTGGGACGAGCAAGCGTCGAACCCCAGGGAAAACCACCTTCATGCCCAGGAATATGACAGAAGCAGAGAAGAAGAGTTGGTTTTTATACCCCGCTTTTCTCTACCTTTAGGAGTCTCAAAGCGCCTTTCAATCACAATCCCTTTGTCTCCCCACCACAGGCACCTTGTGAGGTAGGTGGGGCTGAGAGAGTTTGGAGAGAACAGTGACTGGCTCAAAATCACCCAGCAGGCCTCATGTGGAGGAGTGGGGAATCAAACCTGGTTCTCCAAATTAGAATCCGCCACTCTTAACCACTACACCATGCTGGCTCTTTAAGAGATGACAGCTTGTCAGTTGTGTGATGTGTTTTGGAGAGATGCCCATGGGTTTCCATACAAGGCAGCTGGAAACCGCATGCTCTCCAGTCCTTGCATGACCAGTAACCCCCTTTCCACACAGCTGTGGAAACCGTGTAGCTAGACTGCCAATCACGGCTAGAGATTATCAGATTCCTCTTGTTCCATTGCTCTATTGTTCCAGAAATTGGCTCTGCATTACATTCCACTCTTCCTTAATGCCAATTCAAATAAATCCCCCCCCCCAAAAAAACAGAGCACATGCCGTTTTCTGCCATGTTCAGTTCTTCAGGCTCCTTTTCATCCCTTCCTCTCCTGTGTTAATGATGCACACATGCACAATGTTTAATGGCGTTAACAGTTCACGTGACCATGTTTTATCAAGATTCTTTCGGTGCAATATTCTGTAGATGCCCACATTGGGAAGCCATTACAAGAATACATACGACCAGCGCAAGACTTTTTAAAAGTGTTTTATCAATGCACAGGAGGACATCAGTAATTCAGGAGAGGGAGTGACATGAAACAACCAGCAGCTGCAGTTAAGCGGCACAAGCACGGCTTTCTCCACAAAATTCAGAAATAAAATAAAATGTTAAAAAAGCAGAAAAAACGGAGCCCTAACTGCTCCATCCCACTTTAGAAATAAGAAGAGGCAATTCACAGTGCCAACCTATGCAGAGTTACCCCACTGGCTTAGAATGGCTCTGTTAGATACTGAGAATCCAGGGAAAGTTGGATAAAGAAAACACATGAACACATGAAGCTGCCTTATACCGAATCAGACCCTTGGTCCATCCAAGTCAGCTTAGTCTACTCTACTCAGACCGGCAACGGCTCTCCAGGGTCTCAAGCAGAGGTCTTTCACATCACCTACCTGCCTAGTCCCTTTAACTGGAGATGCCCGGGATTGAACCTGGGACCTTCTGCCTGCCAAGCTGATGCTCTACCACTGAGCCACAGCCCCTCCCCTGAATTTCCAAAGCATCCGTATTAGTTGGCTGATCTCAATGGGCAGGACTGCCAAGAGCCTCCACAGACACCCCTCCAGACAAAACTTCTCTCTGACCCCTCTCACGCCTGCCAGACCAAAACAGAACATCACCTGAAAGCAAATCACTACTTGCCCAGATCAAATTGCCCCAGGATGACCAGGGTTTCTGGACTCTTGTCCCTATAGTCCTCATAGAAAGCATGGTGTAGTGGTTAAGAGCGGTGGTTTGGAGTGGTGGACTCTGATCTGGAGAACAGGGTTTGATTCCCCACTCCTCCACATGAGCAGCAGAGGCTAATCTGGTGAACCGAATTGGTTTCCCCACTCCTACACATGAAGTCTGCTGGGTGACCTTGGGCTAGTCACACTCTTTCAGCCCCACCTACCTCACAGGGTGTCTGTTTTGGGGAGGGGAAGGGAAGGTGATTTTAAGCTGGTTTGATTCTTCCTTAAGTGGTAGAGAAAGCCGGCATATGGTCCTGTTCATGTGGGAACTATGGGTTTCTGCAAGATACAAGTTGCAAGCATGTGCAAATGAACCAAAGGAATTGAAAAGTACAGGCAACTGCATGCTCCAGTTCAGAAATTCATGTTAAAAATCCTCCTAATTCAACAAAAGTGAAACACAACACTGAAATCCTCTCTTCCTTAGGAAACATGCATGCAGCACCCGGCTTCCTCCCATGGATCAGGCTGCCAAAAGAGGACATGATGTTACGTTCTATTTGCAATTTGTTCCAGTCTGGAAATGAAAATCTAGGAATCCCTTGCAGGCTATTTAAGAGCTGAGTTTAGTACTCAAGATCTGAGGTGGCAGAGAGACAAGAGTAGTTATAAAGCAGCGCGCCTCTGGTTCCAACAGGGATTATAAAACAGCTTTAATTATGGTTTTCATTACCTCTCCACCATGGCGGCAAACATCTGAATGAAAAGGGGAATACGCTTGAGATCTCTGGTATGGATTCAGCTCTTCTACTACCTTGAGTAGTCTTGGAGAATATTTCAGATATGCAGATTAGGGAAGCATGTGAAATTCCCCTGATCTGAATTTCTTCTTGGATTTTGGAGTTTTTAATTATATGGTCTTGTTTCCAAAGAGATAGTAAAGTATTAGGAACAAGGATAAGTAGATCTCTCCCATACAATTATTTCATTGTTCTGGATTTTTGATGGATTCTGGATTCCACTCTTGCGTCATTCCAATGACTAGGCAAATTCCTAAAGTAAACTCCAGAACCGGGACACACACAATTAGTTGCAACATTAACCAAACGATCCTGAAGGGGGGGGGGACTCAGAGCTGCTTAGAAGCTGGCATGACCCCAGTGCCGGGGTCCGTGCCACTTGCGCCTTCAAAAGTGGCATGGATGCTGGCGCAGGGTAACTTACGCCGGCTCCGGGGAGCAACACAGCAGCATGAGCTTTGTGCACTGGGGCTGCCTCCCCAGCAGTGTTTTTCCAGTGTGAGTGCTCACGCCGATGTCCAAGGGGGCGTTCCCGGGTATGTAGCTGCCTTTTAGGCAGTTTCCAATGCTCTTTTGCCCCAGGAAAGCACCATTTTGCAGAGGTTGTGTTATGCCTGCAAAATAGCTGGTGTAGCCCCATGAAACTCAACGGGAGAGTTTCACGGTTTGTTTATGTTGAAACTTCACTGGTGTATAATGCCATAGAGTCCACCCTGCAAAGCAGCTATTTTCTCCATGTGAACTGATCTCGTTCACCTATAGATCAGTTGTAATAGCAGGCGATCACCAGCCACCACCTGGAGGCTAGCAACTCTACGCCTAGGCTACACTCCCTCATCCCATGCTTGGCCCTTGTCCGCAAGGCTTTAAACAACTGAACCCTCTCGAGATGGCCACTCTAAATTTCCCCCTCTGGGATGCTGGCAGTGAGAAAGGCCATCAGCAAACACATTCTGGGCGAGCCCTGTATGTCATTCCCCTGCCTTGACCAGTATAATTTGTGTGTGTACCATAAGCCCTGTGGGACCTGCAGCCAGAATACCCTGTGCTTTTATTTTGCCTGTAGTTATTTCCTCGTCTCCTGGCTATGGCAAATAATTCTGCCAATTGGATTGTCTTATACTAACATTTTTTATCCTGTTCTTGTTTTATCTTGTTCTTCCCGGTAGCTCAGGGAAGGGTTAAACACATGGTTTTTTTTTTCTTCCCCAGAACCCTGCAAGGTGGGTTGGGATGAGAACTAACAACCAGCTGAAATCCAGCCAACTTCTTCGCTCTGTGAGGATTTGAATCTCCTCCGAGTCTCCCTAGTCTAAATCAACCAGCATCGACATCCCTAAAAAACAAGGGTGCCGACATGTGGATTTATCCTTCCAAAACGTCTGTAGAGCACAGGCGATAAAAAATGATTTTCCAGTCGTGTTTTATTATTATCTAGTCAATTTGTTTTGGAGGAGTTCCCCCACCCCCTTCCTCTGCACAGATCCCAGAAGGCCGGGACCAAAGAGAGTGAAGTAAATCTAATTAATTCTTCTCAAGGGTATTGACTGTCTGCTAAAGCAAAGCAATGTGGCATATGCTGCAAAAAGCCTGTTGCTAGCAAACTCAATTACCAGTTGCAGCAAAGCCTTCCCTTGCCCTGCCAAGGTTCGCTGTGCTCTCACCTATTCTGCATATGCTTGACAAGGACAGCTGCTTAGAGAGGATCAAGTTCTGAGTCCTTCTAGCCTGCTAGGGTTGCCAACCGCCAGGTAGTAGCTGGAGATCTCCTGCTATTACAACTGAACTCCAGCCAACAGAGATCAGTTCCCCTGGAGAAAATGGCCGCTTTGGCAATTGGACGCTATGGCAAAGAAGTCCCTCCCCCAAACCCTGCTCTCCTCAGGCTCTGCTCCAAAAATCTCCAGGTATCTCCCAGCCTGGAGCTGGCAACCCTATAGCCTGCAGTAGTTTTGCCGGTTTGCCTGTGACTTAAGGGTAGGGTCGCCAACCTCCAAGTAGTAGCTGCAGATCTCCTGCTATTACTGCTTATCTCCAGCTGATAGAGATCAGTTCACCTGGAGAAAATGGCCACTTTGCCAACTGGACTCTATGGCAATAGAGTCCCTTCTCTCTCCAAACCCCACCCTTGTCAGGCTCCGCCCCAAAAACCTCCCGCTGGTGGTGAAGAGGGACCTGGCAACCCTACTCGACGCCAAGGGAGACCATCTATGGGTGACCCCTAGGGTTGCCAGCTCTGGGTTGGGAGATACCTGGAGATTGTGGGGATGGAGCCTGAGGAGGGCAGGGTTTAGAAAGGGGAGGGACTTCAATGTCATAGAGTCTAATTGCTGAAGCAGCCATTTTCTCCAGGGGAACTGATCTCTATCGGCTAGAGATAAGCAGTAATAGCAGGAGATCTGCAGCCATCACCTGGAGGTTTAATATAAATATGAGGGACGAAACAGGTCTTTAACCTAGGTATTTGTTAAGAAGAAAGAAACAAGATTGTTGTCAGAAACTGCTTTGGAACAATGTCACAGCTGTTAAACTGTTTTGATATTTCGATACCAGTTTATTTTTTGTAACTGCAGTGTCTGTATTTAAAACATCTTTTGTAACCACTGTTTAATAGTGAGATGCCTAAACAATATATGTGATTTTCATTTCATACAGATGTGAATGTAAAAAACCTTATATAATAATATTTTATAAAGGGCAAAAACGCATGGTCGCTTTAGCCTCCTTTATTCCCTGTTTCAGCCAGGATCGAACACATGCGTTTCGCTGAATGTGCGTTCAATCCTGGCTGAATCCTGGCTGAAACAGGGAATAAAGGAGGCTAAAGCGACTGGGCGTTTTCGCCCAAAGTCAATATTTAGGATTTTTTTTCTTTTCTACTTTGGATTGTTCATCACCTGGAGGCTGGCAACCCTAGTGACTCCCCCCCCCCAACAAAGGTCAAAAGCCCTAAAAAAAAAAAAAAAAAAGAGGACGCCCCTCCCCCAAAAAAATCCCTGGCACAAAAATCTGCATATTCTAACTGGCATCTTGCAAAAAAAGTAAAAGGTAAAGGTCCCCTGTGCAAGCACCGGGTCATTCCTGACCCATGGGGTGACGTCACATCCCGACGTTTCCAAGGCAGACTTTGTTTGCGGGGTGGTTTGCCAGTGCCTTCCCCAGTCATCTTCCCTTTACCCCCAGCAAGGTGGGTACTTTACCCCCAGCAAGCTGGGCATCCTGCAAACATACACATAATTATTTATTTAGTAAAATTTTTATTTACATACATAAAATTCAATCAAAATTACATACCATTACAGATAAAAGTAATAATAATAACAAAAAGCAAAGAATAAAAGGGGGGGAAAGCTACACATATTAAAGTCAGCAAAAACATTACTCGTCTTCCTCTCCGCATTCTAGATTTTTAAACGTTTTTTCCATTCTGGAGATTATTGGGGTCGAAACATCGTCCAGATCTTTCAAGTCTTTATCCTTTTTATAATAGGTCAGCTTCATTAATGCATAAGTTTGCTTAACCTTACCTATAACGCACACACAATTATTATACTTTAAATAGAAATGTAACTCACCATAGCAGCAGCTCTGTGTGCGATCCGGAGGCTAACCAGAGATGGGGAACTCTATTCCAGGTGAGGTTGCCAGGTCCCTCTTCGCCACCGGCAGGAGGTTTTTGGGGCGAAGCCTGAGGAGGGCAGGGTTTGGAGAGGGGAGGGATGTCAATGCCATAGAGTCCAATTGCCAAAGCAGCCTTTTTCTCCAGGGGAACTGATCTCTATCGGCTGGAGATCAGTTGTAACAGCGGGAGATCGCCAGGTAATACCTGGAGGTTGGCAACCCTGGGCTCCCGCCAGGCAACAATCACATTGGTTCGTAGGGTTGCCAGGTCCCTCTTCAGTACCGGCGGGAGGTTTTTCGGGCAGAGCCTGAGGAGGGCGGGGTCTGTGGAGGGGAGGGACTTCAATGCCATAGAGTCCAATTGCCAAAGCAGCCATTTTCTCCAGGTGAACTGATCGCTTATCATCTGGAGACCAGTTGTAATAGCAGGAGATGTCCAGCTAGCACCAGGAGGTTGGCAACCCTAATTCCAGGCTGCCGAGCTCCCCTTCTGAGGGCTCATAGTTTCTATTTCACCCCAAACAGCCCTGGTTAGCCTGAAGAGCCCTTCTTCTAACTGCAGGCAGCTCTCGGTCCCCTCAGGCGGCTCAGGACTGGAGCCCCCACGGCCCCTTCCCCTAATTTTACTGGACAGGAACCGAACGCGGGCCTTTTCGAGGGCAGGCCTCGCAAGAGGCCAGGCCTCCGAAGTGGAAAAAGCGTCCTCCGAAAAAAGAGCCGCGGAAAACAGGCTTGAAAAAAAGAAGGCGGTCTTTGGAGGAAAGGGGCTTCTGGGTCCCCTTTAGGCCTGGTTTTTAACACGAGTGGTTCCACATCCGCTGTGACTGGTCTTTGACTGTACATAAATCAATATTAAAATTTAAATGTAATAAGTGAATATTTAAATTTATTTAAATAAATTGTAAACAAATAAACAGAATATCCTGTTCTGTCCGGCCTGGTTTGTCCGTCGCAGGGGAATGAGGGGAAACGGTGGTCAGGGGCGAATGGATTCAGGTGGCAGATTGTGGCGCTGATGGTTCTGTAACCCTGCCAATATTATGGGCTTTAGGACCCAGGGGGGCTCACTGAGCATGGCAGTTAGGTAGGTTACTGACTGCAACTGCCACACCCCTCAGTCGGTTGGGCTGGCTAGGAATAGGGAAGCCAGAGTTAAACTGAGGGGACGAATCATTTCCCTTTACAGGTATGTGTGGATCCTGTTAGAAAGAAAGGGGCACACTAGAATTTTCCCTGAAAGAGTTATGTTAATAAAATGATTTTAAGGGATAGTTTAGACACTGACACCCCTGAGTCGGTTGGGCTGGCTAGGAATAGGGAAGCCAGAGTTAAACTGAGGGGACGAATCATTTCCCTTTACAGACTGGGAAGAGAGAAGAAGGCCTTCAACATCTGCAGCAGCATTCGTGAAGCAACAACCCTGCAGTTAAACTTTTAAGTTGTGAACTTTTCCTTCCTTGTTATTGCACTTGATGTTATTTACCAATGTACAGCGTGTCCTTCCTGAAAGGCACTGAAGATTTTGTGTATTGTGTTTGTGTTTGTAATTGTTTGGCTACTTGAAGTTATATGTTGTGCTGTTGTATTAAATGTTTTATTTTATTGTAAGCAACTTCACATTTGTCCACAAGTAGTGCTGTCAGTTTATTGAATTCAGAACCCCTCCCTTATCCTCTAGTAGGGATTTGTATCAACAGGGTTACATGGTTACATGGTTCATGGAAGAAGCTCCACGCTGACAGAAAACTGGAGGGAGCCAGGAAAAAAAATGGCCTGGCCCTTCTCTTTGCTACCTGGGGTCTTTGTTTCTACTTGCAGGGAGACTTTAAATGCAAATGGATTCTGAAATTCATTCAACTGTATGCACAAATCAGGCCTCAGGCGTTGGTTCTCTGTGTGTAGCCGAATGAGGTGGGAGTGAGGGTAGGGTTGCCAGGTCCCTTTTTGGCACCGGTGGGAGATTTGGGGGGCGGAGCCTGAGGGGGGCGGGGTTTGGGGAGGGGAGGGGCTTCAATGCCGTAGAGTCCAATTGCCAAAGCGGCCATTTTTCTCCAGGGGAACTGATCTCTATCGGCTGGAGATCAGCTGTAATAGCAGGAGATCTCCAGCGAGTACCTGGAGGTTGGCAACCTACGTTGTAATAGTGGGAGCTCTCCAGCCACCACCTGGAGGTTGTCAAGTCTAGTTCCCCTGGAGAAATTGGCTGCTTTGGGGGATGGATTCTATAACATTATATCCCACTAAGGTGGGATATATATCCCCTTATCCAAATACTGCCCTCCCCAGGATATACCCTCAAATCTGCAGGAATTTCTCATTTCATTCATTTCATTTCATTAACCTTTATTGGCATACCAAAAGACAGAGATAGAAAAAAAAAACACAATATACCTCCAAAGGGCAATACATATAAGTTACAAGTCGGGTTAATAAAACTTTTCTTGTTCTTTAAGAACTCCTGTAAGAAATTCAGCCACGGTAGCCGTAATTTTAGGATCATGGTCACTCAAAAGAAATTTGCATTTCACTTCATTACTCTTGTATGCCTTGTACTGGAGCAAAGTAGATAGCAGTTTATCCCGCAGAGTCATATAGAAGGGGCAATCTAAAAGGATGTGGTCAATTGTATCTAACAAATTTAAACTGCATGTGCATAGGCGTTCATGTCTAGGGATCTGGAGGTATCGGCCTAAGAGCATCCTAGATGGGAATGCATTAACCCTAGCTAATAGAAAAGTGCAGCGTTGAGAAGGTATCTCTAGGTTATCTAGATACCTAGCCATTTTACCCAATCCATTATTAAGGCCTATTATTTGGATTTACCCAATCCATTATTAAGGGGTCGGCAAACTCATTAGTCAAAAGAGCCAAATATCAACAGTACAACGATTGAGATTTCTTTTGAGAGCCACATTTCTTAAACTTAAACTATATAGGTAGGAACACTGTTTATTAACTTAATAAACTTTAATTAAAGTTTTAAGTCTTAATTAAACTATAGGTACACTGAATAAAACTTGATATCATACTTAATAGTGATCTTATTTATTGATAAAAATTAAATTGTAAGTCCCTGCCATTTCCCCCTCCCCGTCCAGTCCTCGTCTGGAGGCCTGGTCAACCACCATAAAAGCCTATTGGTAGACCTGGCCTCCGGCTGAGTCCCATTGGGAGGCCAGGACTACCCATTGGCTTTCTTGGCAGTAGACCTGGCCTCCGGAGGCCCATAGAAGCCAATTGGTAGAGCTGGCCTCTGAAGGGGGACTTTTTCCCCTCCTCAGAGTCCAGGTCTACCGCCAAGAAAGCCAGTGGGTAGACATGGCCTCCCAATGGGACTCAGCCGGAGGCCAGGTCTACCAAAGGAAGCCCGCCCCGCCCAACACCTGATAGGCGGGGGGGGGGGCAGGAACCGCCGAGCCGCCTGCCCAGCAATCGCACGGCTAGAGGGGAGGGGAGGCTTAGCCTCCCAACCATTGAGGGCAAGGGAAAGGGGGGCCCTGCCATTCTCCACGGTGGGGGGGGGAGAGACAGCGCGCGCCCACTCTCTCAGGCGTGCCGGCTCCGCAGCCCAGCTGCCGGCGCGAGCGGGCGCAAGAGCTGGGGCTCTGAACCAAGTTTGGAGAGCCGCACTCAACGGGCCAAAGAGCCGCATGCAGCTCTGGAGCCGCAGTTTTGAGACCCCTGGCCTAGGGCAGCGGAATTTCTCAACCCAGAGTCGGCAACCCTACTTTCAGAGCAACGCCAAGGAGCCATAGAATACACACATGGCCATGCTTACAACGGTGCTCAGTGGAGCCATTGGTCTGGTCCCAAAGTGTTAGATAGAAAAGCACCCTGGCCTTCATGCAGCCTATTCAAACTTGGATCCTCTTGCTGCTAGGCTATAATGGCTCTAACGCAGCATAAACAGACCTTAACTGGTAGCTCAGAGAGAAGGGCCTGTGTTAATCTTATGAGCTGCAATCCATCAAAGCAGCATGAAACAGAGTATTGGCCAGATATTAATCAGGAACGCTGAGCGGGAGATGTCAGCTTTTGTTCCCCCACAGGTCTCACGTCACCAGCAGAAAACCATATTTGACATGTAATTCAAATCTCATTATTTTTTTTCTTTGAAATGAGAAATAAGAACAAAACACACACACATCAAGGTTTTATTTTATGTTTAGCCAAAGCACTTGAACAGGATTTTACCTACTACCTGGCTATAGGTATGGGTCGGTTAAAAAGGTAAAGGTTCCCTGTGCAAGCACCAGGCCATTCCTGACCCATGGGCTTTTGACTGCAGTACTTAAGTTTACCACTCTGCGCCACGGGGCTCTTATGGGATGGTGAAGGGATAAATAATCTCTATAGCAGCAGCTGACCTAGTCCTTGTGCAGTCGATCTACTTGTCCTTTTCGGGAATTACCCATAAGAGGGGAAAAGGGGAAAGTACACCTACCGATAGGGTTTCCAATTTTGGGTTAGGAAATTCCTGAAAATTTGGGGGTGAAACTTGGGGAGAGCAAGGTATGAGGAGGGGAGGTACTTCAATGGGGTGTAATTAGGGCTGCCAGGTCCCTCTTTGTCCCCAGCAGGAGGTATTTGGGGTGGAGCCTGAGAAGGGCAGGGTTTGGGGAGGGGAGGGACTTCAATGCCATAGAATCCAATTGCCGAAGCTGCCATTTTCTTCAGGTGAACTGATCTCTATCGGCTGGAGATCAGTTGTAATAGCAGGAGATCTCCAGCTAGTACCTGGAGGTTGGCAACACTAGGTATAATGCCATAGAATATACCCTGAAAAGCAGCCATTTTTTCCCAAAGGAACTGATTTTAGTAGTCTGGAGATCAGTTGTAATTCTGAGGGAGCTCCAGGCCTAGGGTTGCCAATCACCAGGTAATGGCTGGAGATCTCCTGCTATTACAACTGATCTCCAGATGACACCTGGAGAAAATGGCTGCATTGGAAGGTGGACTCTACGGCATTATATCCCCTTGAAGCCCCTCCCCTCCCCAAGCCCTGCCCTTTTCAGGCCCTGCCCCCACAATATCCAGGTATTTCCCAACTTAGTTCTAACAACCCTGTCCAGGCCCCCTACGCTACTCACAAGAATGAGAAAAGGTAACAAACTGCAGGTAAAGGTGGTAACCTTCCCAGTGCCAAGTAGCAGGTCTTTATACTAATCTTAAGTAGGGGGCAGGCCCTGATGTGGATGGTCCAGGTTGGCCCAATCTCATCAGATCTCAGAAGTGAAGTAGGGTTGGCCCTGGTTAGTACTTAGATGGGAAACCACTAAGGGAAATTGGGGTCACTATGCAGAGGAAGGAAGTGGCAAACTACCTTTGTTCGTCTCTCACCTTGAAACCCCCATGATGTATGTTTGCCAACCTCCAGGTGGTGGCTGGAGATCTCCCGCTAGTACAACTGATCTCCAGCCTATAGAGATCAGTTCACCTGGAGAAAATGGCCACTTTGGCAACTGTACTGCATGGCATTGAAGTCCTCCCCCTCCTCAGACTCCGCCCTCAAAATCTCCAGGTATTTCCCAACCAGGAGCTGGCAAGCCTACCATGATGGGTTGCCATAAGTGCAACTTGACGGTACTTTCCACCTCCAAGCAGGGGGTGGCGCTCTGCAGGTGGAATTAAGAGCTGGCAATCTGCAAACCAGAGCCCCGTGGCATAGAGTGATAAGCTGCAATACTGCAGTCCAAGCTCTGCTCACGACCTGAGTTCGATCCCGACAGAAGTCGGTTTCAGGTAGCCAGCTCAAGGTTGACTCAGCCTTCCACCCTTCCGAGGTCAGTAAAATGAGTACCCAGCTTGCTGGGGGTAAAGGGAAGATGACTGGGGGAAGGCACTGGCAAACCACCCTGTAAACAAAGTCTGCTTCGTAAACGTCGGGATGTGACGTCACCCCATGGGTCAGGAATGACCCAGTGCTTGCACAGGGGACCTTTACCTTACCTTTTTAATCTGCAAACCAAGCAACCTTCATGCCGACGGGGCATGAAGTCAAGTTTCCATGGCCTCAAGTGGGCCTTCTCTCCAGTCCCGTTTCCTCATCTCACACAGATTATGAGAGTTCATTTGCATCAAATACAGATTAATTAGTGCGTGTTAAGAATTGATTTTTTAAAAAATAGCAGAGGTTACAATAAACCTGACTCTCTGGATGGCAAGCCCTCTAGAGCATTAAACATTTGCAACAGGGTTCTCCACAGGAGTGGGAAAATATGTCTTAATAGTATTTAGATCCCTCCTGCCGATGAGAGCTGCTTTTTTTTTTTTTTTTTTGCAAATTAGAACCTGTTGGCAAAATCAGATAAAGAGAGGGGAATAAACGGTGTGAACAAAGGGCATCCGAGAGTATCATTTAAATTGTTATTGAGTGTGAGCATGGGAGGGGGGGGAAAGGATAGAAGAGCCACAGCATGAAAACATATTTAATAAGGAAAGCTAATGAGACTGCGGAGTTAGTGGTGCGATTTGGAAGAAGAATATCAGTTCGAGGTGTTGTTTGTTTTGATGTTTTCAAGCTAGCGATCTGGTAACAGATCCATACTGAAGTCTAACAGGAATTGATATTTCTAATGTTTTCCTGTGTCGGTATCAGGGGTCATGTTCGTACCCTCGAGTGTCCCTATGTGGGTGCGAACGGGGACTTCCAGTTAGGGCTGCCAACCTCCTGGTACTAGCTGGAGATCTGTTCCCCTGGAGAAAATGGCCGCTTGGCCATTGGACTCTATGGCATTGAAGTCCCTCCCCTTCCCAAACCCCACCCACCTCAGGCTCTGCCCCAAAACCTCCTGCCGGTTCTGAAGAGGGACATGGCAACCCTACTTCCAATGCATTTTCAGCTTGGCAGGAATCACCACTTGTATGAACTGCATGTGTGGATTATGTGGGGTTGCCAGGTCCCTCTTCACCACCGGCTGGGGGTTTTTTTGGGTGCAGCCTGAGGAGGGCGAGGTTTGGGGAGGAACTTCAATGCCATAGAGTCCAATTGCCAAAGCGGCCATTTTCTCCAGGGGAACTGATCTCTATCGGCTGGAGATCAGTTGTAATAGCAGGAGATCTCCAGCCACCACCTGGAGGTTGGCAACCCTAGGATTATGCTGGCAAGCTCCCCTGGTTGCCTTGTAGGCTCTGGCCTTTTTCATATCAGGTCTGCAAAATGGGTAAACTGGAACAGGGAATAGGTTTCAGGTACTGGGATCGGGGATACCACAACGATGCCTTCTGGCCCCCATGTTAGGCCTCTCATTCACCCTCAGACAGGCAGCAGCTCTCCAGGGTCTCAGGCAGAGGTCTTTCACATCACCTACTTGCCTTGTCCCTTTAACTGGAGCTGCCGGGTATTGAAACTGGGACCTTCTGCATGCCAGGCAGATGCTGTACCACTGAGCCACAGCCCCTCCCCTAATTATCGTTACCAGATGGAAGGGCCACTGGTAGGAAACGGGTTTCGGGAGCAATGACTTTCGAGTTCACACACACACACACACACACACACACACACACACACACACACACACACCAGATTATCCCAGCAAGGGACGGTCTCAACAAATTTTGCAGAAAACGACGTATTTACTGATGGTTCATCTCTGTCTCATCAAAGATACAAATATGTGCTTGAGAAAGCAGTCTGGTACTTGGAGATTTTGCTGTCATTCTTGGCATAGGCTGCTGGTTGCCCATCAAGAAGCTACAGTTTAAGAACAGGGAGAAAAGGGAGGGGGAGAGAGAACGTGCTTAGCACGCAGAAGAATGCATCATTCAACGGCCCAGGTCCAATCCCTGGCATTTCCAGTTGAAGGATCTCAGAGAGCAGATGTTGAGACAGACCTTGTTCTGCCTGAGAGCCTCGAAAGAGGCTGCCAGTCAGAATAGACAAGACTGAGCTAGATCGACTAAGGGTCTGATTCAGTATAAGACACCTTGGTCAGGCGATACAGGCACAAGGTTTACTGCAATCAACAGAAGAGTGGGTGGTAAAGGACCTGGACCGCTGCGCACCTGGCCTGCTGAAAGCACACGCAAAGAATTTCCCAACTGCTAGGGAGAGCGTTGTTTTACTTATCATGTAGCAGAGCATTGTGAACTGGGCAAATTCTGAAGCTGGTAATAATAAATTTTGATGCCATCCCTATTACTGTTGCCACCTCCAGGTAGTGGCTAGAGACCTCCAGGGATTACCATGGATCGTCAGGTGATTACAACTGAACACCAGGAAAAGTCAGGGCACCGCCAGGAACAACAGATCTTATACTGATGGGGGGGGGGGGAGAGTAGAATCATAGGTCATTTATGCATGGTTGCTGTAGCCTCCTTTATTCCCTGTTTCAGCCAGGATCAAATTTTTCTGAACGCACACTATCTCATTCCTTGTTGGCTCAACCCTGTTTCAACGCAAAATGAACCCGGCTTTCCCCATTCCTCTTCTAGCCCGAATTAAACCGTTCATCCTGGCTCATTCCGGAATCAATGAGCGAGCGTACCAATTTCTCGGGTTGAGCTTTGCCCCACCCTTTTCCAAGCCCCTCTTCAAGGCAGCATACAGATAGCCAAACTGGGGAAGCACAGAAGATTGGCTTTTCTCAAAGCCAATGACAAAGCAGTGTGTAAAGAGGTAGGGATTCAAGCACTTCCTGCTTCCCTACCTTGGAGCTCTTTCTGAGCAAAAGAAAGGCTTTTTAAAAATGAGGCTTGGGTTTCTCTCCCCCGCCCCTCTTTCAGATTGCTCCGTTTTTTGTTTTTTGTTCTTAAAATGCTTTCTTTTGCAGCAGTTGGGTTTGGGGGGAAGGAAATCTTCTCTCGCGAGGGAAGCCAATTACAGAGCAGCATTTAAAGGGGTGGGACTTGGTTTGAACTTGGGAGACTGCTTTTCTGTATTCATGCCTCCATTAGCACACAGTTTCGTCCCTGATCATTCCAGCTAATGCATACTGTTTCCCCAAACCCGGGTTACTTTGATCCTGGCTGAAACAGGGAATAAAGGAGGCTACAGCGACCATGTGTAAATGACCATAGAATCATAGAGTTGGAAGGGGCCATACAAGCCATCTAGTCCAACCCCCTGCTTAATGCAGGATCAGCCTAGAGCATCCCTCACAAGTGTTTGTCCAGCCTCTGTTAAAGACTGCCAGAGAGGGGGAGCTCACCACCTCCCTCGGTAGCTGATTCCACTGTTGAACCACTCTTACTGTAAAAAACCTTTTCCTAATATCCAGCCTTTCCACCCACAATTTAAACCCATTATTGCGAGTCCTATCCTCTGCTGCCAACAGGAAGAGGTCCCTGCCCTCCTCTAAGTGACAGCCCTTCAAATACTTAAAGAGAGCAATCATGTCCCACTCAACCTCCTCTTCTCCAGACTAAACATTCCCAACTCCCTCAGCCTTTTCTCCTAGGGCTTGGTCTCCAGACCCCTGATCGTCCTCGTCACTCTCCTCTGCACCCGCTCGATTCTGTCCACATCCTTTTTGAAGTGAGGCCTCCAGAACTGCACACAGTACTCCAGGAGCGGCCTGACCAATGCAGTGTACAGTGGGACTATGACATCTTGTGATTTGGATGTTATCTTAGGGTTGATGAACCCTAAGATCGCGCTAGCCTTTTTTGTCACTGCGTCACACTGCACTGCATATTTGCCCCCTTCGTTTGCATCTGACTCTTGATCAGAATAAATTATTTGGATTGCAGAAATGGAGTTCCCTTTAACAAAGCTGAATGACTCTTTTCAATCAATCAATCAAGATTTATTTCGATACAATATCAGCTCTGAGTAAAAATCAAAGTTAGGTTAAAATAATAAAATAAAATAATAAAAGTTGATGATTCTGGGAAGGATGATTTGAAGAAGAGGAGGAAAGAACTTCTATGGGAAAAGGTTTTTAATTAGCCATTTACGAATCCCACAAGACCGGAGGCAAAATTTGGCTACTTGAGTGGTTATCTCCCGAGAGGAGTCTGCTAAGAGAAGGGAAACTTTAGCTTCTTCTCCCAGGAAAGGATGACAATAGGGGGAGAATGTACTGCGATCTTATGTCGTTGTAGAAGGGATATTGCAGCAGAACATGTTCTATTGTTTCCACTTTCTCTGTTTTGCATGGGCATAGTTGTTGGTGGAAGGGAGTATAGAGATACCTGCCTTCCAGGAGAGCTGAAGGTAAGGCATTGAAAGGCACAAGAGTAAAGGCCCTTCGATATTTGGGTACTTCCAGGAATCCAAGGTAGACTGCAGGGTGGAAAGGTTTGATGTTTTGCAAGATGGTTGAATATTTATGAATCTGGAGCCCTATCTGATTGAAGGGCATGGTCCAAGAGGAATTATTCTTTTCGTTGCAGCCTTGGGACATCTTTTGTGCGGAGCCATGAAAACCTTCAAAGAGCGGCAGCATCTGCTGGCCATCAGAAACTGCACTTTGGTGAAGGAAGGAGTCTGGCAGCAATTACTTCTATCTTGACAACGTGTCTTGCATAGCTCATAAAACAAGAAGCGTTAGGAGAGCAGCCTACCCAGGGAGACCTTGGAACAGCAGGAGAAGTCTCTGCCTCGACCGTGCGAACATGGCCGGTGTGACTGCTGTTGTTTCTCGGAGACCTTTGAGGGAAACAGCTGGAAATTGATGAATAACACCCGGGCCATCTGGGTGGACCCCGGATTACTCCAGAGAGCATAGCCGGCACAGTGCTTGCTAGGGTCTATTAATCATCTGCAGCTGTTGCTTAGGGCCTGGCTGAGACCACCAGCTTAAAATCGAGGAGAGAATGGTGTAAGGCCCTTTGGGTCCCCATTGGGCAGAAAGACAGGATATAAATGAAGTACATAAATAAAGAAGTCATCACTATGTCCTGATCGAGTGCCCCCCCCCTTTGCCTGTGAGTACCGGACAGGCTAGGGTTGCCAACTGCTCGGTGGTGGCAGGCAATATCCTGCCAATCCACCGGGCTGCCCGTCGACCAGCTGAGGGTCGGTGGTCAAAAAAAGCCCCCCCACAGGGGGAGGCGCACGCCCTGTGCACGCGTCCAGTGCCAGATTTACGTATAAGCTAAACAAGCTATAGCTTAGGGCCCCACTCTCTTGGGACCCCCCAAAAAAATTAAAGGGAAAAACCTGGATGTACATTTCCAAAATATAAGATAAAAAACAAATAAAATAAAACCTACATACAGCAACAGTGTTTTGTGTTGTGTAGGCTCCTATGATGTAAGTAATGGGCCCCGCCTGCTAGCCTGCTCCCTAAAATACCACTGGTTTGCTCATTTCTATATATAGGGTGCCTACATTCTGCATAACATATTTTGTTATGTGCAAATGGCTTTAGATACCTATTAGGTCCATAAATTACCATATAACATATATTCAACACAAAAAAACAGCGATAATTTGTTGTTGTCAAAGGACAGCTGGACATATAAAGGGCCCCATTACCTTCAATAGCTTAGGGCCTCATCAAACCTAAATCCGGCCCTGCCCGCGCCCCCTGCATGCCGCGCCTACGTCCCTTCGAGGTTTACCCGGAAGCGACGCAGACGCTCTAGCGATCTCTGCCGCAACTCTATGAAAACCATAGAGTTTCGCTGGAGATTGCTAGAGTGTCCGCGTCGCTTCTGGGCAAACCTGGAAGTGACGTAGGCATGGTGTGCGGGGAGTGCATGTGCGTCTCGTGCCTAAAGCCACGCCCCCGAAAAGCTCCTGCCGGTGAAGCAAGGGGACCTGGCAACCCTAGGACAGGCGGGGGGGATCAGTGTGTGTGAGAGAGGGCTTGAAACCACTAGCCCCTTCTTTCCTACTGTCTTGATGGGATTCTGCCACTACTCAAACTTACCTGCCTTTCCCTTCCCTTCAGCAGGTTGAGCCACAGCCTGGGGCAGCCCAGGTGCTTACATAAGAGGCGACAGCGTGGCCTAGTGGTTAAGAGTGATGGACTCTAATCGGGAACCAGGTTCGATTTCCCCACTCCTCCAGATGAGCGGTGGACTCTAATTTGGTAGATCAGGTTTGTTTCCCCACTCCTCCACATGAAGCCCGCTGGGTGACCTTGGGCCAGTCACAGTTCTGTCAGAACGGTCTCAGCCCCACCTACCTCACAAGGTGTCCGTTGTTTGGAGGGGAAGGCAATTGTAAGCCGCTCTGAGACTTCTTAAAATTAGAGAAAAGTGGGGTATAAAAACCAACTCTTCTTCTTCATCTTCTACACAAACCTCTCCCCCCTGCCCGCTAATCCTCTAGCAATGCTGGAACTGCCATTCCAGCATTTGGCAGGATTCTTCTTTATTTCGATGATCAAGTGCAAAGATTCATTTCCCTTTGTACAGGACAGCTTTTATTTATCTCTTTCTTCTTTTTCTGCAAAACGTAGAAAAGTTGCCAAAACACAGGCCCTCTGCCTACAGTCAGTGGGCCTCACTGGTCTATTGCTCAGCAAGATCATCAACACTGAGGGCTTTTGAAGAGTTTATCTATTTTTATTTTTACATTATTCATTTTGGATGTCCAGTAAGTAAAAGGTTCGTTCAGGACTTCTCACTTTTCCCTCTGTGGAAGGGAGGGGTGCCTAAGTCAAGCATGGCAAGTTTTGAAATGAGCACATGAACACATCAAGCGGCTTTATACCAAATCAGACCACCAGTCCATCAAAGTCAGTATTGTCTACTCAGACCGGCAGCGGCTCTACAGGGTCTCAGACAGAGGTCTTTCACATCACCTTCTTGCCTTGTCCCTTTAACTGGAGATACCAGGGATTGAACCTGGGACCTTCTGCATGCCAAGCAGATGCTCTACCACAGAGCTGGGGATTGAACCTGGGACCTTCTGCATTCCAAGCAGTTGCTATACCATTGAGCCATGGCCCCTCCCCAAAATGAATAACACCCGTTTTGTCCCTCCTCTCTCGTGCACCTTTTGATTGCGTGTTCAAAAAATAGAACACATGGCTGACAAAGCGCGCCATCTCTCTTCCTCTGCGGGTGGAGGTGGGTGGAGGCGGCAGCGAGTTGCTGAGCAGAGAGGGGAGGAGGCAGAGGAGGGTGCAGGAGGAGGGGAGAGAGGCGTGGGGTCCGGTGCTCTTCCTCTGTGGATGGAGGCAGGTGGAGGAGGAGGCAGCTGCTGCTGCTGTTAGAGCAGGGCAATCTCCCTGTGGGGAGTCAACCTGGGTGCTGAAAACGCACTGGCAAACGCTGGGAACGGCCACAAACCTTCCATTAAAATCACAACAAAGCAGCAATGGGAAAACCCAGAAACGTGTCGATAGGAGGTGGGTTGATTACGCACGTGGGAGAAGGACATGCACTTTAACTTTTGAGATTCGCTACATTCGCGAGACAATCGCAGGACAAAACGGCCCTCCGTTATCGAACGTAGTTTGCCAAAGGAACCGAAATACCACCTTGGGCCAGCCATGGCTTTAATCACAAAGTGCACAGATAGCAGTGGGTCTCTTTCAGGAAAATCCTCAGTGGACTGAGTTCTGTTTTCATTATCCATGACACACATGAGCTTTCAAGACTGAGCTCACCCCCTTCTGTTTCGCTGCTTCTAGGTTTTATAGGTTGTGGGGGGTTTACCCCTCTCCCCTTCATTTACCTCCCACCTTGTTATCTCATTTTTACAGCTCATTTAATCTGTTTTTATTGGGTTGATCTTTGCTTTCTTTCCCCCCTCTCTGCTTTGCATACGTGCATTAGCTCTCCCCCCCACCACTCCTGGCCATGTCTGGCACCTGTGATTATACCCTTCAGTTTCTTAATGCAGGCTTGTGGAACAGTGGATAATAACAGGGTGGGGAAGAGCTGGCTGACGGCAGCTTTGAGAAAAGAGGTGGGGAAGATTCAGTCCAGGCTTCCTTGGAAATCATGCCTGACACAGAAAAGCATTCTAGGGTATTCACGTCCCGATCAAAACTTCAGATTTCTACCTGTAATTATCACCTTCTTGCTTTCCCTGTGCTAGGGTTACCAACCTCTAGTTGCTAGCTGGAGATCTCCTGCTATTACAACCAATCTCCAGCCGATAGAGATTCATTAACCTGGAGAAAATGGCCGCTTGGGCAATTGGACTCTATGGCATTGAAGTCCCTCCCCTCTGCAAACCCTGCCCTCCTCAGGCTCCGCCCTAAAAACCTCCCGCCGGTGGCAAAGAGGGACCTGGCATCCCTACCCTGTGCTTCTCATCAACTATCTGTTGGTAAAAATTGGGACGATTCCCTCCCCAGGGGGACAGGAAATCTTCAATAGCACTGTGAAAAGGAGAGTTCGTAATTCTGCTGCCAAATTTATGTTTATGTGTTATCAAATTATTTTATCATTTTAAATGTTGTTTTTAATTGTTCAGATGTTTTAATGTTTTAATGTTGGCTGCCTTGGGGACCCTAATCAGGTGGAAAGGCGATATATAAATGAAGAAAGAAAGCATTTCTGTCCCATGCTCTTCAGCAGGTTACAGCAGAGAGAAAAAACAATAAAACATATCAAAGCAGCACAGTAGTATATATGCAAACCAACAGCATGACCTTCCAACAGAAAGCCAGATGAACCACGAGTGCAATCAATCATAAACAGCAGTAAAAGCCAAATCAGTAGAAGTGGCATGAACAAAACTGTAGGAGAGAGGAAGGGAGAAAGAAAGAAAGAAAGAAAGAAAGAAAGAAAGAAAGAAAGAAAGAAAGAAAGAAAGAAAGAAAGAAAGAAAGAAAGAAAGACGGCCCAAAATGGCTCACAAAATTCTCCCCTTCTTCATTTTATCCTCATAACAACCCTGTGAAGTTGGTTTGGCTGGCCCAAGGTCACCCAGAAAGCTTTCCTGGCCCGCACAGATCTTAGTTTGATACTCTAGCCTCTGAAAACCAAGCTGGCTCTCCATAGAGCCTCCGGGTGGCAGCTTGCAACATCTATCTATCTATCTATCTATCTATCGATCTATCGATCTATCGATCTATCGATCTATCGATCTATCTATCATCTATCATCTATCATCTATCATCTATCATCTATCATCTATCTATTTATTTATTATCTGCTTTGCTCACTTGAACTCAAGGCAGATTGCAATGTCAGTCAATGCAGTTAATAGGATGTGACATCTAATAAGCAATTTAAAAGGACTGGGATTCCAGAAATCTGAAACAAAGCAGAAATCTGAACAAAGCAGTAAATGGTATTACATAAGTAAATTGTGGAACTTCCTGCCCCAGGATGTGGTGATGGCTGACAACTTGGGAGTGGACATGTTCATGGAGGAGAGGGATATTAATTGCTACTAGTAAAAATGGATACTAGTCATGATGTATACCTATTATCTCCAGGATCAGAGGAGCACGTCTATTATATTAGGTCCTGTGGAACACAGGCAGGATAATGCTGTTGCAGTCGTCTTATTTGTGGGCTTCCTAGAGGCACCTGATTGGCCACTGTGTGAACAGACTGCTGGACTTGATGGGCCTTGGTCTGATCCAACATGGCCTTTCTTATGTTCTTATGTAAGTAGAAATACAATGCGCTGAGAACAAGACCATGCGTACAGTAACAGACAACACATACCATGCACTAGTGATGTCGTACTCATTTCTTACGAGGGCTGGATGTGACATAAATATCGCTTGGTTGGGCTCGCCAGCCCAGATCGGGACGGGGAGTGGGTGGCTGCCTTGACTGACTCATTGGCCGGATAAGAGCTCTCAAGGGGCCGCATCTGGCCCACTGGCCATATGTTTGACACCCCCTGCAATACACAGTAGTAAAGTTCCATTGAGTTCAGTCTTTATTACGGCCCACAGGCCATTCAGAAGCAGAGTAAAACAGATAAAAATACTAACATAAAATTAATTAACTGCATAAAACCTCTCTATACATCACCTGACAGTAGTAAAGTGCACAGCCCATTTCCCTCCCTTGAAACATCTCCCGAACCGTTCCCTTGCAATATAGCCCTATCCCCTTTATAAAAACGTCCTCGTGAACCATTCTGTTTTACATAGTTTGTGGAAAGCTGGAAACCCGGGAGGCTTCCTGACTTCCTCAGGCAGGGCATCTCACAAGGAAGGGGCTAGGCTACTACAGGTGGTACAGGTTGACTATCCCTTATCCGAAATGCTTGGGACCAGAAAAATTTAAGATTTCATATTATTTCAGATTTTGGAATATTTCCATATACATAATGAGATATGTTACCAAGAGCCCCGTGGCGCAGAGTGGTAAGCTGCAGTACTGCAGTCCAAGCTCTGCTCACGACCTGAGTTCGATCCCGGCGGAAGTTGGTTTCAGGTAGCCTGCTCAAGGTTGACTCAGCCTTCCATCCTTCCGAGGTCGGTAAAAGGAGTACCCAGCTTTCTGCTGGGGGTAAAGGGAAGATGACTGGGGAAGGCACTGGCAAACCACTCTGTAAAGAAAGTCTGCCTAGTAAACGTTGGGATGTGACGTCACCCCATGGGTCAGGAATGACCCGGTGCTTGCACAGGGGACCTTTACCTTTTTAATGAGATATCTTGGGGATGGGACCCAAGTCTAAACACAAAATTCATTTATGTTTTATATAAACGTTATACACATAGCCTGAAGGTAATTTTATACAATATTTTTAATAATTTTGTGCACAGAACAAAGTTTGAGTGCACTGAACCATCAGAAAGCAAAGGTGTCGCTATCTCACCAGAGGTTTCGGATTTTGGATCATTTAGAATATCGGATTTTTGGATAAGGGATACTCAACCTGTACCTGGAAAAGACCCTACTCAGATTAGCAAAGTTGTTATGGTGGAACATAGGAGGAGATATTGTTCTGCACGTATGAGGATCCAAGGCCATGAAGAACTTTATACATGTTGACCAGTACATTGAACTGGACACATTAGCTGGTGGGCAGCCAATGAAGTGATGGCAGAATGGATGTAATATGCATGCTCTGACTGTGTGTGTAAAATGCCATCATGGTGTAGTGGTTAAGAGCAGTGGTTTGGAGCAGTGGACTCTGATTTGGAGAACCAGGTTTGATTCCCCACTCCTCAACATGAGCGGCAGAGGCTAATCTGGTGAACTGGATTTGTTTCCCCACTCCTACACATGAAGCCAGCTGGGTGATCTTGGGCTAGTCATACTCTCTCAGCCCCACCTACCTCACAGGTTGTCTGTTGGAGGAGGGGAAGGGAAGGTGATGAGGGAACTAGCTTGTTCTCTGTTGCTCCAGAGACTAGGACACGGAGTAATGGATTTAAACTAATAGAAAAACGATTCCACCTAAACATTAGGAAGAACTTTCTGACGGTGAGAGCTGTTCGACGGTGGAATGTGCTGCCTCGGAGGGTGGTGGCATCCCTGTCTTTGGAGGTCTTTAAGCAGAGGCTAGATGGCCATCTGTCGGTAGTGCTTTGATTGTGGGATCCTGCATGGCGGGAGGAGGGTTGGGGTCACTGGGGATGTGGGAGAAGGTAGTTGTTAATTTCCTGCATTGTGCAGGGGGTTGGACTAGATGACCCTGGTGGTGCCTTCTATGATTGTAAGATGGTTTGATTCTTCCTTAAGTGGTAGAGAAAGTCAGCATATAAAAAACAACTCTTCTTCATTTTCTTCAAGTTGCAACCGACTGATAGCAACCCAGTAGGGTTTTCAAGGCAAGAGACGCTCAGAGGTGGTTTGCAGTTGCCTTCCTCGGCGTAGTGACCCTGGTATTCCATGGAAGTCTCTCATCCAACTACTAGCCAGGACTGCTTAGCTTCTGAGATCTGACAAGATTAGGCTAGCCTGGGCCATCCAAGTCAGGGCATGTTCTGACTAGCTCCTGATAATAAATGACCTGCGGCATTCTGCACAAACTGGAGTCTCCAATCTGACTTTGCAGGGAGATGTATGCAGAATGCATTACAGTAGTTCCGTCTCATGGCATGTGTCCAAGAAGGATTTGTTTCCCCACTCCTACACATGAAGCCAGCTGGGTGACCTTGGGCTAGTCACAGCTCTCTCAGCCCCACCTACCTCACAGAGAAGGGAAGGTGATTGTAAGCCGGTTTGATTCTCCCTTAAGTAGCAGAGAAAGTCGGCATATAAAAACCAACTCTTCTTCTTCTTTTAATAAGGTGGGTGGGACCAGGTGGGGGGGAGCCTGAGGAGGGCCATTTTCTCCAGGCGAACTGATCTCTATCGGCTGGAGATCAGTTGTAACAACGGGAGATCTCCCACTAGTACCTGGAGGGTGGCAACCCTAGCCACGAATGAAGATCATTCGTTCCTTATTTTTCCTATTTGCTTCCATTACTTCCATGAGCACACCAAACGGGGCTTTCTCGGGTCGTTTGAAAACAAATGCACGTAGCTACATTTCTGAATTTCGGTGGCCCAGCCGCACACTGCCGGGATATACAGCTACGCAGAGGCAAGGAGGGCTCGGTTTCTTCTGCTCGCTCAAAATAACCTGACCACCAGCTACAGGTCCCTCGAATAAGAATAGCAAAATCAGCCAGTGCTTCCTCAGCAGTAGCTGTGAACTGTGTCCCTCATTAGTCATTATGGGGGGAAGGATGCGGTTAGAAGCGCCAGCTCTAAATCTTCAAAGATATTGACGCAGCAAAGGGGGGAAATGATACGTGTAACGGCAAGATGACGAGGCGTGCTATTTTTTTTTGCAGCGGTGACCGAGAAACGAAGGGACAAAATGTTACACCTTGGAAAGGGTAATGCCGTTTGGGAAAGAGAGCGAGAGGAAAAAAATGGTTGGCAGGGATCTTTTATTATGTCCCCCCCCCCCTCCTTTGCTGCACTGATGATTCCATCTAAAGACCATGGTAAGAGGAAGGTGGGGGATCTTTTCCGCCACTCGATTAAGTCGTGAAAATATACTCAGGGCTGCATTGCGCACCGAGCTCGAAAAACGTCCACATTTCTGCACAAAAGCAAGTCAATTTCCACTACAAGAACAGCTGAGTTTGGGGATCCTGTATAAATTATGCAAATGAAGAAAAGTTTGCATTCATTTTGGTGAATGGCGGGACTTATTCTGCCGCTTGCTGGCTTTGAAGGGAGGCACGTATAAAGGAAGCCGTGACCTTGGCTCACTGGAATTGCTTCTAAACAAGGGCCCTTCATCTATCTCCCACATTTTTTACCCCGCTCTTCCTCGAGGCTCAAGGTGACGGGCGTGATTACCCTGCTTCCACTGGATCCTCAGAATATTCCTGTGAGCAATGTTAGGCTAATGGGTGGAATTGTGACTCAAGAAGATGGCAGGTCCTCACAGGCGAAATGAAGACTCCATTATAGGGTTGCCAGGTCCCTCTTTGCCCTCAGCGGTAGGTTTTGTGGGCAAAGCCTGAGGAGGGTGGGGTTTGGGGAGGAGAGTTGACTTCAATGCCATAGAGTCCAATTGCTAAAGCGGCCATTTTCTCCAGGTGAACTGATCTCTATCGTCTGGAGATCAGTTGTAATAGTAGGAGAGCTCCTGCTACCCCTGGTGGAAGGATCTCTGTATTTTACCCTGCTTGGGATATTTATTATTGCAAAACCTTGAAAAATTTACCCTAGGGGGACTGTCTGATATGGATGATCACATAGGAAATTATGAGACTTTTGTAATGAAGGACTGATGAAGATGTGACTTTGAAACGATCGTATCCTCTTGGAGAACTTTTGTCTGCTGACACTCTTTCATCCATCAATACCTGCTTCTGTGGAAAAAGAATATAATAGAAGGACTATTAATTGAAGTGTACTCACCTTTACTTACCACTTACTTGTTGCTTTGTGTATGTTGTCTGTGTATGTTGATGGTCATTTAGACAATTTTATATAGTTGCAATACATTTTGCTATTTTCTAACATATTCGCTCCTGTACTGAGTTCCTTATCTTCCAGATAATTGTACAGAGGTGTCTTTTTTCCTCCTTCACTACCTGGAGGTTGGCAAACCTACGCCATTATCAATCTGCCATAATCCAGATTAGTACAATATGCCACAAAACAAGACTCTTTTGAAGAAAAGTCAGTCAACTGAAACGTAATTTTCTAATTATTTCTATTCTTTTCTGTTCACCTAGCCCAACTGAAAGGTTCAATACTGAGAGCAAAAGGTTAAATCAGACCAACCCAAGATAATAAAAATTAGGTAGTCCGGCCTAGGTAGGCTCTGACCTGGATGGCCCAGGCTGGCCTGATCTCGTCAGATCTCAGACACTAAGCAGGGTCAGCCCTGGTTAGGAACTGGATGGGAGACCACCAAGGAATACCAGGGTTACTGTGCAGAGGAAGGCACTGGCAAACCACCTCTGATCATCTCCTGCCATTTTAAAAATCATTTTAAAATTAGGTGTGTGTGTGTACACATAATATAGAAGAATAAGAATGCAGAATAGAAAAATAGATTGTGAAAGTCCGATCTTTCAGTCATTACAATCATTACATCTAGATAATAACTGATAATAACTGATAGTATGGATCAAAAATCTAGAGATGAAAAACAATATTCTTCTTTGCAAAACACAGTAACACATTACATATTAATAAAAATTCAGAACAGTCTTATTGTAAAACAGGTTTTCTCTATGTTACTTATAAAATAACGTTTTATAATTAAACATTATTATAGAACTGGATGATTATTAAATCAGATTATTGAATCAAATATAACATATATTATGTAAAACTTATAATATGACTTTTTATATTTGTGAGATTTATTTTATTATTATTTTAAAAGAGTAATGCAAATAATATGATTTCCATTTTTCTTGAAATACTTTAGATGGTTTCCTGTTAACATTGTTTGTGAGATTTGCCATAAATGCAATGAACTGCCATGATAGCCAGTTTACTCTCCCATTCTGCTATGGCAGGACTTTCTTCTGCTGTCCATTGCATTGCTGTTGTAATTCTGGCCACCGTTATCCTGTATCTAAACAATCCTTCCCAAAGTTTTGGAATATTTTTAGTACGATATCCAGCAGCATACTTTTTGGTTCCATAGGAAATTCCCGTCTTTAAATTTTTCTGCATTTCAAGTTTCAACATGTATTTCTTTCCAGTACTTATTCGTTCTTTTACAGGTCCACCACATAAAAAGTACCATCTATCTTTTTTACATATCCAACATTTCCCTTTGTAATCCTTGTCCATTTTCTCAATGTCCTTTGGGGGGATATACCATCTGTAAAATATCTTGTACCAATTTTCTCTTAGTGATTGACCGGCTGTAAATTTAATATCTTTAGTCCATAAGGATTCCCTTTGTCGGAAGGATATTTCTTCCTCAAGATTTTGCATCCATCTGATCATGCATATCTTAACTTGTTCTGCCTGTGTGTCATATTGAAGTAACAATTTATAGATTCTTCCTAATAGATGATCCTTTTGTTTTGTTAGTATCGTTTCGAACTCTGTCCCTCACCAAACCCTGCCTTACTCAGGCCCCACACCCAAAATCTCATGATTTACTTACCATGGAGATTTCCAAGAAGTGAAAAGGGTAGCACTTGGAATTGTCAGAAACTCTATGGTAAAACCAGAAATTTTTATATTAGAGTTTCCAACGATTCCCAAAGCTACCCTTTTCACTTCTGGGGGAACTCTATGGTAAGAACTACCTATAGGTACATGAGGACTTATTTTGCTTTTAAATTTCTGCTGCTGGAGCGTCAGCAGGGAACAGGACATGGGGCAATCCCCACCCCCACTGGGGGCTTGGCAGCCCTAGAGCAACACTTGAGACCCATTGACAGTCTGGATCATGGGAGGCAAGGAAGAAACTCTGGTCATCTTCAGCAAGTATTCCTGGTTCCTCAGAGCTGCCTGCAGAGGAAAGTACTTCAGTAACTAAAGCTGAGGGTGAAACTATACCAGCAGCCATCCTAAGCAGAGTTATACCCTTCTCAAACCACTAAAGTTAGCGGGCTTAGGAGAGAGTCACACAGCTTAGAACGGCACTGCAAAACGTCTTCACAATTCTACTACTTACGAAGGTTGGCTTAGTAGATCACAGGCTTGGGAGTGATACCCTTTGTAGCAGGCAATCCTGTGTAGTTACAGATTTCTTGCAATTAAAGCAGATTTTTCCTCAAGTGGTAACACGTAAGACAACCATACCTTCACAGAGCAGCAATGGGAAAAACATAAGCAGAACAAATGGCGATTATAAATCACCGTGTTCCCTTTAGAAGAAATTATCAAGTGAGCGGGAAGGATTCTTGTAATGGTGTCAATCAAATGTTCACATTTTTTTCCTGACTTTAGCCAGTGGTTTATCAAACCTTTGGGGGCTTGACCTTTCCACACCCCTGTGAGGGGTCTGGAGACCTAGTCCTACAAGGAAAGGTTGAAGGAGCTCAGTATGTTTAGCCTGGAGAGGAGACAACTGAGAGGTGATATGATAACCATCTTCAAGTACTTGAAGGGCTGTCATATAGAGCATGGTGCAGAGTTGTTTTCTGTTGCCCAAGAAGGTCAGACCAGGACCAAAAGGTCAAAAATAAATGAAGAGTTTTCAGCTAAACACAAGGAAGAGCTTCCTAACAGTTATTCTTAACAGACATTAGGAAGAATTTTCTAACAGAGCAGGCTTCCTCGAGAGGTGGTAAGCTCTCCTTCCCTGGAGGTTTTTTTAAGAAGAGGTTAGATGGCCATCTGTCAGCAATGCTGTTCTATGACCTTAGCCAGATCATGAGAGGGAGGGTATCTTGGCCATCTTCTGGGCATGGAGTAGGGGTCACTGGGGTTTGGGGGGAGATAGTTGTGCATTTCCTGCATTGTGCAGGGGGTTGGACTAGATGACCCTGGTGGTTCCTTCCAACTCTATGATTCTATGATTCTAGTTAGAGCAATTCTTCAGTGGAACAGGCTTCCTCAGGAGGTGGTGGGCTCTCCCTCTTTGGAAGATTTTAGACAGAGGCTAGATGGCCATCTGTCAGCAATGTTGATTCTGTGGACTTAGGCAGATCATGAGAAGGAGGGCAGGAAGGATTGTGTCTGTGTTTGGCTCTCGAGACCCTGTTTTGCATGCAAAGGGAAATGCTGATTGCCACTTTGGGGTCAAGAAGCAATTTCCCTTCAGGCCAGATTGGCCAGGGTTCCTGGAGGAATTTGTTTGGCCATCTTCTGGGCATGGAGTAGGGGTCACTGGGTGTGTGTGTGGAGGAGGCAGTTGTGAATTTCCTGCATTGTTCAGGGGGTTGGACTAGATGACCCTTGTGGTCCCTTCCTTCCAACGCTATGATTCTATAGTGTAACTCTGCTTAGGATTGCACTGTTAATTGTTCATTCTTGTTCCCCACCATGGCTGCAGTTTGAGGAGGTGAGAACAAACTGGGACAGCTTTGGGAAATTTGCAGCCAAGGTTTGGATCTTACTTTCAAAAGCCATTGGTGCTCAGAACTACACTGGTTTGATTTATCTGAGCATCCCGGTGTCCCCCCGGTCGCTAGGCAACCCATCTCCCGACCTCACTCTGTGCCGCTCCTGGGAGTAAGACTGTGAGTGATATTGCTTTGTGGATATGAAACTAAATGGACCGTGGGCACCATTTGTAAGTGGGGGGAATGTATGTTTTGAGTAAGTAGAAGGAAATCTATTTACTTGGGAGTATCAACATGACGATTTCCCTTCCTCCCCTGTAATTGTGTGGCGAATTACAGAACAGTGAATCCCTACACCAGCTCTGGCGGGGATCCTAAAAGAATCATTGCATTGGGTCAAGCGTCTCTGCCAGATCCTACCTTGCAACACATGGTTGGAGGCAGCGGACACAGATCCAAATGGAGGAACTGCAGGATTTGTCACTGATGGATTTTTTGCCTGCAGCTTGAGGGTTGATAGATAGATTGTTTATTTACAGTCCTTCACCAGATAAAACAAGAAACATGGACCAATATATTCTTACAAACAAAGAATTACAGTCCGAGTCTTATAACACTTAAAAAGAGAAATAACAGCCGAGATACATCTGCCAATTGGGCTAAGAGACTGTTCTATGGCGATGAATTTTCATTGCTGCCGTGCAAAATTTCGCAACCTGTACAGTGATTGAAGGATTATCCCCTTGTAGGAGCATCTCAATCTTTTCTCCTGCCCTGTCAGGTCCCATTCTCAATAAGAGGGGCTCAGTAAACTTAGAACGGGGTAATGTGTAAAAATTACAATTCAGGAGGACATGCTCAATCGTTTCTAAGTCCCCTGATTTACAGGGGCAGAATCTCTCCGCCCAGGGTATCTTCTTAAATTTCCCCTCTAGCATAGCAGAGGGTAAGGCTGCACACCTGGCCAGGGTAAAGGCCCTTCTATAATTACTTATCTCTAAGTAGTGGAGATAGGCTGCTGGTGAAAGGATGAATTTAGAATGGAGGGGAGCCATGAATAGAGGTGCCCTTGCTAAATCTGCTTGTCGCTCAATGTCTTTGATCCCTTGGGTTATAATTAGCTTGTTCCCACCCTAACTGAAATAGTGCTGGGGTGTAAATCCCAAATTATTTAATTTGACTTCAATGGCTATCAACCATTTTGACCTAAGTGTTGACTTACCCCACCAGAGTTGGTCCCTCCCCTCCCCAATCCATGCCCTTCCTAGGCTCCACCCCCACCCCCCAATCTCTAGAAATTTCCCAACCCACAGTTGACAAACCTATCTGCTGCCCACGATCCTGGTCTTGAAACCAGTAAGGTCACAACCCTGGATTGCCCTCATCCTGTCATGTGACTTTCTGTCACACACATGCCACCTTCTGGAGGGTTAAGTGTGGTTCATGTGTCTAGAAATGTTGAAGATCACTGCAATTTGGTAATCATCGTTAGGGCTGAGCGAAAATGACCTGGATAGCCCAGGATAGCCTGATCTCGTCAGTTTTCAGAAACTAATCAGGGTTGACCTTGGGAGACCTCCAAGGAATGCCAGGGTTGTGACGCAGAAGCAGGCAATGACAAACCACCTCTGAATGTCTCTTGCATTGAAAACCCCTCCAGAGGTTGCCATAAGTCAGCTGTGACTTGACAGCCCCCCCTAATACTCTCCCCCCCTTAGTTCAAAACTAGATGCAGGGTTGCCAGCTTTGGATTGTGAAATTCCTGGAGATTTGGGAATGGGAGAGACCTCAGTGGGGTATAATGCCATACAGTCCACCCAACCGTTTTCTCCAGGGGAACTGATCTTTGTCAGGAGGGCAGTGGTAATTTTGGGAGATCACCAGACACCATTTGAAATTTGGTAACCTTACGTGAGATTAATAAGGGATAGGTCCCTATCCCTGATTGCTGTCACACCGAAGAACTGCACATCCTACCTAAAATCCCAAGTTTGCTCTGTTGAGCTATGGAGCTCTGCATGGGGGAGGTGGGCCCTCCAGCTTCCCTCCTGCACCTCTCCCTCTCCTGAACGAGGAGCTGCCTAGAGTAGTTTTATGGATTTATTTATTCTTGCTTTAAAGCATTTCTGTCCCATGCTCTTGAGCAGCTTACAGCAGAGAGAAAAAAACAATAAAACATATCAAAGCAGCACAGTAGTATATATGCAAACCAACAGCATGACCTTCCATCAGAAAGCCAGATGAACCACGAGTGCAATCAATCATAAACAGCAGTAAAAGCCAAATCAGTAGAAGCGGCATGAACAAAACTATAGGAGAGAGGAAGGAAGGAAGGAAGGAAGGAAGGAAGGAAGGAAGGAAGGAAGGAAGGAAGGAAGGAAGGAAGGAAGGAAGGAAGGAAGGAAGGAAGGAAAAAAGAGAGTGAGAAGACAGTCTGACAAACAGGAGACAGAGAGAGGGAGGGAATAGATAGATGATACATAGATAGTAGACAATAGATAGCTATCTATCTATCAAAGAGCTTGCTAGCTAGCCAGACAGACAGACAGAAGTTTCAGGATTATTTCACAGACGTTAACTACAACCTTTATTCCATATTGTAAAAGTGCCCTCCAGAGCAATTCCATTTTCCACATTCTGTGGAAAAATAAAAGCGTGGGAGCCTCCCAGACCTTGTTGGGCAAGCCATCCCACCAGGTAAGAACCACAACGCAGAATGCTTCAAATAGATTCATACCAACTGGTGTCCTTCATACTCAACCTCAAAGTCCTCCTCCTCTTGGCCAAAGCATGAATGGATCCCTGCCAAAGTTTAAATCAATCCTTCAAACTTCCTTGAATGCTCATCCCTTGTGATTTATGATGCCATCAAAACCTCTCAATTGATTCACAATTTGATAATCCATCTTTCAGGCCAGGAAATCACTCATTACAACACCACGCTCAGAATGTTCTTTCTAGAGCGGAGTTCTCCTTCTGTACGCCATAGACCTTGATGACTCTTTAACCCTGTGCAGGCAACTGGAACCTGGACATAGTCAACGCATGGGGAAGGGAGCAGGGATGCGGTGGCAGGTGCTACTTCTACCCTCCATATGTAGGGGACAGAGAGCCAGCGTGTTGTAGTGGTTAAGACCGGAGGACTCTAATCTGGAGAACCGGGTTCGGTTCCCCACTCCTCTACATGAAAACTGCTGAGTGACCTCGGGCCAGTCACAACTCTTTCAGCCCACACAGAGGCAGGCAATGGCAAACCACTTCCAAACATCTCTTCCCTTGAAAACCCTATGGGGTTGACATAAGTCAGCTGTGACTTGTCAGCACCTTCCACCACCAGGTAGATGATGCCTTGTGTACAAACCCATCTCTCAAAGTGCACCATGGGATTTGCTCATCTCTTTAAGGCCAAGAAGGAATTTCTAGATCTCCTTTCGGTGGTGAAAAGTGCTGTCAAGTCACAGCCAACTTATGGCAACCCTGTTGAGTTTTCAAGACAAGAGGTGGTTTGCCATTGCCTTCCTATGCTTAACCACCCTGGTATTCCTTGGTGATCTCCCATCCAAATACTAGCTAGGGCCAACCCTACTTCCAAGATCTGATGAAATTGGATTAGCCTGGCTCATCCAGCTCAGGGCAGATCTTCTTTTAAAGGTAAAGGTAGTCCCCTGTGCAAGCACAGGGTCATTACTGACCCATGGGGTGATGTCACATCATGACATTTACTAGGCAGACTATGTTTATGGAGTGGTTCCACAGCTGTTTACACTTTGCCCCCAGCAAGCTGAGTACTCATTTTACTGACCTTGGAAGGATGATGAAGAAGAAGAGTTGGTTTTTATTTGTCGACTTTTCTCTACCACTTGGACTGCTGTACTGCAGCTTACCACTCTGCACCACAGGGCTCTTACAATCTCTCTTTAGGGGATAATTTTTTTTCCACCTGCTTTCTATTGCCATAAGTAGGGAGGGCAAGAGGAGAGTGAGTTGCTCATAATAGGGTGAACTGGTGAGCTCCTTGAAGTATCACCTATGATGAAAGGCTGTTTCATCAACAACTTATCTTTTGTTGTACGGTAGGGTGGGTTGGGAGGAACTCCATTTGTGGTAAGCTTCATAATCAATCAATCAATCAATCAATCAATCAAAAACCTTTAATGGCATAGCCCTCAACTTGGTAACATGCAGGTACCCTTGTTACTTTACACAGATGACGCGGTACTAATTTCATGCTCACGGGTAGGTGTGAAGCGTCTCCTGAATTGATGCCTTAATTATTTTACTTCTAATAGGCTTCAATTAAATTATGAAAAAAACAAAATTCTAGTTTTTTCGAGAACTTGGAAACCCCGCGAGTGAATGCTCAAGGGAACGAAGATAGAGCAGGTTAAATGCTTTAAATATCTTGGTGTCCGTTTTCAATACAACACTAATTGGACAATTCAGAGGACGTCAGCAGCTAAATTAGCCAAGACTAGTATGCAAGCCATTACCCGATTCTTTTATACTAAAGACAATCAGTTTATCCCTGCGGCTTTGAAAGTTTTGAATGCCAAAACAGTCGCACAATTATTATTCGGCATCCCAATATGGATTGGCGCATTTGATCGCTCCCTTGAATACCTCCAAGCTGAATTTTTTAGGAAAATACTGGGAATGCCATATTGTGTTACATATGCAGCTTTATGCCTAGAATTGGGTCAGGATCTAGTGGAGACTAGGGCTTGGCTACAGACCTTTAAGTACTGGCTTCGAATCCATTATAATACCATAAACCATAAACAGTACATGTGCAGGTGAGGATAAACAAAGGCAGTAATAAATTTCTGGTCCCATTTGCAGCCAGAGTGGTATTGCCCCAAAAAAAGTAGCCATGGTCTGCCTAGTGCATTCTTAAATATGCTAATAGTTTATGACATAAATCATAGATTGGAAGGGACCAGCAGGGTCATCTAGTCCAACCCCATGCACAATGCAGGAAATTCACAACTACTTCCTTCCCCCACACCCCCAGTAACTCGTACTCCATGCCCAGAAGACAGCCAAGATGCCCTTCCTCTCATCAGCTGCTTAAGGTCATAGACTCAGCATTGCTGACAGATGTCCATCTAGCCTCTTCTTAAAAACCTCCAGGGAAGAAGAGCTTACCACCTCCTGAGGAAGCCTGTTCCACTGAGGAATCGCTCTAACTGTTAGAAAATTCTTCCTAATGTCTAGACAGAAACTCTTTTGATTTAATCTCAACCCGTTGGTTCTGGTCCGATCTTCTGGGGCAACAGAAAACAACTCAGCACCTTCCTCTATATGGCAGCCCTTCAAGTATTTGAAGATGGTTATCATATCTCCTCTCAGTCTTCTCCTCTTCAGGCTATGTGTGGGAGAGCAAGAGGGCATTTCAAATGCTTTTCAAATGCTTTCTTGGCTTAGGATAGCACCCAGGCCCCAAGTTGTACTTCCTTCTTCCTGCTCTGAAGATGAATGGGAATATTTTCACATCCCTGTTAAGACATTATTTATAGGGGAAAGGGTCTGTGAACGGCGCCTGGTATCAGTGTGGTATGTAAATGATGTCAGCCGCCTTGGCTACATCTCATCCATCACTGGTGCTGATTCCTCTTTGTTGTCATCTTGCAAAAGAAAAGGCACCTTGAATACCTGTTTTCTGCACTTTCTTCCTTTATATTAAAATTGAGACTCTATCCTCAAGGCACACATCTGGGTACAATATTGATAAACTGCTAAAAAAGAAACCCTTTATATCTGCTGGGATGGAATGCATTAAACTATGTTTAATTTGATCATAAACCAAAACACATGCAGAAAGTAAGGACCACAAAAATCAATCTGGCAAGATAACATTACCGATTTATTTATTGCCAGTTTGCTCTGGGAAGTACTGTAGGATTCACAAATGAACAGAGCATGTGTGTTTGTGTAAAGTGCTGTCAAGTCGCAGTCGACTTATGGCAACCCAGTAGGGTTTTCAAGTCAAGTTGTGTTCAGAGGTGGTTTGCCATTGCCTTCCTCTACATAGCAACATTGGTATTCCTCGGTGGTCTCCCATCCAAGTACTAACCATGGCTAACCCTGGTTTACAATCACCTTCCCCTCCCCTCCCCACAACAGACACCCCTGTGATGTAGGTGGGGCTGAGAGAGCTCTAAGAGAGCTGTGACTAGCCCAAGGTCACCACTGGCTTCATGTACAGGAGGGGGGAAACCAGCCCAGTCCACCCCACTCCAGTTCACCAGATTAGCATCCGCCGCTCATGTGAGGAGTGGGGAATCAAACCTGGTTCTCCAGATTAAAGTCCACTGCTCCAGACCACCACTCTTAACCACTACACCACGCTGGGGTTCCTCTAGGAACTTCCGGAAACTCAGTGGCAAGACCCTCACGTTTCTGGTGATTCCTAGAGTCACCCTTTGTTATTTCTAGTAAGTACATGAGGGTGAATTTTTTTAAAGTTCTCTCACCATCTCTCAAAGCAGCAGCAGCGGATAATGGGACCTGGGTGTGTGTGTGCAGGGAATCCCCTGCCCCCAGCACGGGGTTGGCAGCCCTAACGCTGGGGCATAGATTATCCAAGCAAGCCAGTAAATTGTGAGCCTGTGGCAGCAGCTATTATCCAGCCAACTGCTGAATGTGGCAACCATGCAGACATGAAACTACTGAAAATGCTGTTCGTTCTGAATTATGAACGAGTCATAAATGTGAATATATGGGGTGCTCAAGTAGAAAGAACAAGCACTTGCAAACAGCAGTGTGAAAGTATTTAAGATTAGTGGAGAATGAAACAAGGAGTTCATTGAGGTTCTTATGGAGAGGGAGGATGACAACGCAGCGGCCTGAAAGATAGATTAACATTCTGCCTTCGCTAGAGAGGGAGGTATGGTGGGAGGAGCAAAAGGCCTGTAAATGTGTTCCCATGTCTCCCTGTGCAACGTCGCCTCCCATTTCTAAATGCTCATGCTGAACCAGGAACGTTTCCAACATCCTCCTCATTCTCACTGCTTCCTGGGTTCTAGACTTTCAAGTTATGCATTCTTCTCTCAACAGTGGAACCAATGCATGATGAATGTTCAGTTGGTCCATTTTTTAATTTCTGAATTTCGTAGACACTGTGCCGCTTGCCACTGCATTTGTTTACAGTATCTTTGATTCCCCGCTCCTCCACATGCAGCCTGCTGGGTGACCTTGGGCTAGTCACAGTTCTCCCAGAACTCTCTCAGCCTCACCTACCTCATAAGATGCCTGTTGTGGGGAGGGAAGGGGATTGTAGGCTAATCTGGTGAACTGGATTTGTTTCCCCACTCCTACACATGAAGCCAGCTGGGTGACCTTGGGCTAGTCACACTCTCTCAGCCCCACCTACCTCACAGGGTGTTTGTTGTGGGGAGGGGAAGGGAAGGTGATTGTAAGCCGGTTTGATTCTTCCTTAAGTGGTAGAGAAAGTTGGCATATAAAAAGCAACTCTTCTTCTTCTTCTTCTTCGTCGTCGTCTTCTTGCCGGTAAGTTAGTTTTGGGTATATATTCGGACTGGTTATATCTGAGGGCACCTCCCTACCATAGATGCCATCACATCAAGATTGCTGACTGTGTTCTCCATGGGCATGTGGCACCAGCGACACAACAGAGAACAACGATGCAAGTCAACAGAAGAAAAAGGAAACTGCAGCAAACGGTGCCTGCTCCAATTGTGGAATTAGTTTTAGAAAGTTTAAACCCACAGGAGCTTAAAGGAACAGAACACGGTAAATCCATTCATCCCTGTACTGAACACACAGAATACTCAAGATGCTGTCCCAGCTCTAGGCTTAGATGAACAATGCATGTTTTGGGGGTTGTGGGGAGATGAAGCATAATATTAAAACGACTCTCCAGACAATCCCATAAATCACCCGGCAAATGAAAATAAATACTGCTAACAATGCTTCCACGCAGGTTTTTTATTATGATTATTTATAGCAGCATTACAGAATTTCATAAAATTAAAGTAAATGTCAAGCCAAATGTAATAATTTTCCCCCAGGGTTTGGCACGTTTGGGAGCCTGACAGCTTCCCATTTTTCTTTATATCCACCAAAGACAGGCGGCCGACAGTGCTTTATTTTCATTCCTCACTTTGTTTAATTTGGCCATAAATCGAAAGGAGTGCCGAAAATAGGGACCGCAAAATCTATCAGCCGAGTTAATGCTTCTAAAATATCCTTGATGTCAACTTATTACGAATCTCTGATCATTTGGAATCTTTTTTTCAACCTTCCATTGGGGCGGTTTCCAATACCATATATCCTCCTCCCCCTTTCTTGCTTGCTTCAGCACTGCCCTATGGACGATGTTTTTCTGGGAGCCAGCGAAGATTTGCCCAGGGTTTCCCACTAGGCTGCATAACCAGACATTGATTTGAATTTGGCTCTTTTATACCTAAAAGTTGCTATTAATTGACACAATGCCTGCTTTTAAAAAAAAATTAATTCTTTTTCAGATTGACATCTCATTAAGATAAGGTTGCCAACCTCCGGGTACTAGCTGGAGATCTCCTGCTGTTACAACTGATCTCCAACTGATAGAAATCAATTCACCTGGAGAAAATGGCCGCTTTGGCAGTTGGACTCCCCAAACCCTGTCCTCCTCAGGCTCTGCCCCAAAATCCTCCCGCCGGTGGCAAAGAGGGACCTGGCAACCCTACATTAAGAAAATAAGAAGAGCCCTGCTGGATCAGACCAAAGGCCCACCTCTTCCAGCATTCTAGTCATTCAGTGGCTGTCGAGCTGCCTCCAGGAAGCCCACAACCAGGATGACTGCACCAGCATCCTCCTGCCCATGCTTCTTAGCAACGGATACAAAGAGGCATACTGCCACTGGCTCTGGAGGGAATAGATATCCATCATGAGCCAGCGTGGTGTAATGGTTAACATCAGCGGACTCTGATGTGGAGAACTAAGTTCGATCCCCCACGCCTCCATGGAATGCCTTTTATAGGATCCTGAAGTTGGAAGGCCCTGACCTGGAAGGGCCAGGTGAGCCTGATCTTGTCAGATCTCAGAGGTTAAGCAGGGTCGGCCCGGACTAGTACTTGGATGGGAGACCACCAAGGAAGTTCAGTGTTGCTATACAGAGGGAGTTACTGGCAAACCACCTCTGTTGGTCTCTTGCCTTGAAAACTCTATTGGGTCACCATAAGTTGTTTGTGACTTCAGGGCACTTTCCCCAAAAGCTAAAAGGGACCTTACAGGGCATCTAATCCAGTTCCTTGCTTGATGCAGAGAATCCAAAGAATCCCCAACAGATAGCTGCCCCGCTTCTGCTTGAATGAGGGAGATTCCCCCACCTCTAGGTTAGTTGTTTCTGTTGTTGAACCACTTTTACTGTTGGGGAAGGTTCTCCTAATGTCCAACCAAAATGTATCTCATGGTTTTAGGAGAACATAATTATGACACTCTCACTTTATAAATTGTATTTTAACAGTGCTGATAATCTAAATTATCATAATCATTGTTATCCTTTGCATATTTGTTCCCTGATGAATGAAAACCTGAAGGGGTGTTTTGCTGCCTTGGCCAACCGAAGGACCCTCTCCCAGAAAAGTATACCTCTAATAGAGTTGTTTGGGCAGTCAGGATGTGTGCCAACAGCCAAGCGCTCTCCTGCCGATTGTATCCATCTGCCACTGCAATCTGCGTGACACCTTGCAAAGATGTAGAGAAATTACGGTCTATAAATAAACAATCTCCAGCCTGGCGGGTTTGAACATGCAGGGCTGCGTTGTGGCATCTCAGGGCTTGTTTCTTGAACAGTTGGATTTTTTTCTCTCCCTCTCCACCTGAGGCTCACGATGGAGTTACACAAATATTTACAAACTCTGCAATAGAAAAGGAAGGGTGTGAGATAATACAGCTCGTGGTAGAGTAGTTATCACAGCAGGTCATAAAGATGCTAAAGATAGCAAATGAAGGAATCCTTTTCTTCTTGAAACCGGCGTTTATTTCTTCCTTCATCAGGAAGAAGATATATGCTTAGAGTTAGCAACCTCAAGGTGAGGACTGGAATTCTCCTGGAATTACATTTGGTCTCCAGACAACAGAGATCGGCTTTCCTGGAGGAAATGGCAGGAACTCCAAAGTGTACCATAGAATCAAAGAAAAATTGACATCCCAGAGTGATGTCATAGTGATATCATAGTGACATCCTTGCACTCTATCCCAGGATCACACCATAGCCCAGCTGAGCACCCTCTCCAAACTCCAGCCTCTCCAACCACCCGTAAGTCTCTTGGAATTTCCCAAGCTGGAGTTGGCAACTGTATGTTTGCAGATAGTGGTGGGTGCAAGTAGTCGTCCAAGATAACTCGCTGCATGCAAATCATGGGCTCTGCAGACCTAGCTATAGGTTGTCCCTAGTGGAAAATGTCTCTTAGACCAGAATACATATTAATCTCTCTTATGCCACTTCATTCTGGCTGGCGTTCATGCTCCTTCTTCTCCTCCTCTTCATGCTTTCTGAGATTGGAAAGATGCTCAGAAAATAATAATTGAATATCCAGGATCTTGATCAGATCAGTTTACACAAATCCAGTTGCAAATGGCCAAGCAAGTTAGCCAGTCTCCAGAGACCTTGGATCCTTCTCTTATTGGTGAGTAGACCCATCTGGTAGCACGGGGTGGGGGAGAATTAGCTGGGCTGATCAAGAGTTCCAATTTGCATGTGTCCAGAAGAAGAGAAATGCCAAGAAAAATTGGCTTCTCTGCAGTCATCTCTGTCTCTCTCTCTCTCTCTCTCTCTTTTGCATGAGCAAGTTTAATTTGAATTCCTTCCAAAACACCAGCTTTGGCATCAATCTGACAATATTGCAAAGGTCACCAAAGGGGATGTCAAACATTATCTTCAAACATGCAGAGATTTGAAGCCATAAATGCCCCTGCATGTTTATCTGATGATACATCACTAGGGTTAAGAATATAAGAACATAAAAAGGCCCTGCTGGATCAGACCAAGGCCCTCTACGAAGCCCACAAACAAGACGAGTGCAGCAGCACCATTCCGGGTTGGGAAATACCTGGAGATTTTGGGGGGTGGAGTAGGGTTGCCAACCACCAGGTAATAGCTGGAGATCTCCTGCTATTACAACTAATCTCCAGCCGAGGGGAGGGTTTGGGGAGGGGAGGGACTTCAATTCCGTAGAGTCCAATTGCCAAAGCAGCCATTTTCTCCAGGTGAACTCTATTTTTGTCTTATTGAAGCTGCCTCAACTTTACTTATTTCACACAAAACCTTTTTCTCAAAAGTAGTTATGGCTGGATGCTCTATGTCAGGGGTGAATGTAGATTTGAGTTTGAACATTTCTTTAACCACTTGTGTTTGTCCAAAATAAGCTCTAAGTTTCAATTGACGTATGAGCTTAAAAATGTCCACCCGTGTTTGAAAGGCATTATATTTGGGTCTTGGAACAAAATTTAGACCCAACTCAACACTTTTTGTTCATCCTGCGTTAAAGATCTGGATGATAGGTTAATGACTAAATTTTTGTCCTTCCCCAACTGGGGGGGGGGGGTGTCCCCGAAAATCCTCAGATTTGGAAAAAAATTCAAGGGCATATTAAGCCTGTGTATTCAGATGTATAAATCTGTATGTATTTGTATGAGATAAGCCACATGACTGTAAGTTTGTATGAAGTATATACAACATCCAGTAAAAGCAAACAAGGTTGAGTAGTAAATTTTGTTCATTATTTCGGTATTTTTCCATACGGAACACAGTAATGACTACTTGGAGATTGGCAATCCTAGGATCAGTTATAATACCTGGAGATCTCCATCCACCACCTGGAGGTTGGCAACCCTATCTCCAGGTATTTCCCAACCCTGAGGTGGCAACCCTGCTGGATCAGACCAAGTATGGGAAGCAGGCTGCTGCCTTCGGAAGCTGGGGGAGAAAGGAATGCCATTCTTTCGAGGCCTTGAGTACAGCCTGATGCTTTGCCCTGAGAATATCAAGCGCTGAAATTTTCCCTGCTGCTTGGAAATACAACACTTTGTCACATCATTTTCTGCACAGAGGGAAATTAGTTCTGGTTGTCTCCTGCCTGGTCAAAGGGGTGAGGCCTACAGTTTGCCTGTTGAAGAACAGCTATCTCAGATCTGCCCTAGAGTGAAAGATGACACGAGGTTTTTTTTGGGGGGGGGGAGTTGGTTTGGGGGTTTTTTTGTGGGGGGGTTGCTGCTTTGATAGATTTCTCGGTGACTTTTGCACCAGCCCAAAGGGAAGAGGCCCTTCGGTGTTCCATCCAATTAGGTTAAAATGTGCTTTGACATGCCGTTGCCTGACATTATCTCTGCTTTCAAAAGGGGAGCACAAGGACCCTTTATCTGCATTAGAGCGACATCCCTCATTAAGACATCCCTGGCCTCTCTCCAGCAGAGCAGAAACAGCCAGACTATGGGATAGCCTAATAAGGTATGATAATGGGAGACAGGTAAGAAGAAGATTAACACAGACACGGTCCTCATGTTATCCTTTCCTCTGGATTCAAGCCTGCTTCTCTAGAGATATATGAGCTCTTGGTGTTTCTTTTTCTCAGCGTTGTCTCTATCTGGACTGCCGGAAACTCTCCAGGATGTCTTTTCTAACGCCGTCTCTCTGTAGTGGAGATGGAAGGGATTGGATTTAGGGCTTTCTTCAGGCTGATCAGATGCTCTACCACTAGGGTTGCCAGCTCTGGGTTGGGAGATTTTGGGGACAGAGCCTGAAGAGGGCAGGGTTTGGGGAGGAGAGGAGTTTCAGCGGGGTATAATTAGGGTTGCCAACCCTCCAGGTGGTGGCTGGAGATCTCCCCCTATTACAACTGATCCCCAGCTGATAGTACAAAGTACAAAGAGAGTTTAATACGGTCCAAGACCAGCATAAAAACATACCAGATATACATACATAACATAACACATATAAAAGTGCATCAAGTGTGAACCCCTATACCATCTTACAATCTCTCACTCATAAAAGCCGTTAAGCGCTTAATTAAAAATATTACATGTTTAAAATTAGTATAAATATAAATATAAAATCGCTCAACCATTAAGTTCAACCCATGCACGCCTGGTCCTCATTGCTTGCCACCCAAATTTGGCCACTTTAAAAGTTATCTCCATATCTTTGTCTGAGAGCATGTTAAAAAGACTAAAGGTTCTGGATCGCCCTGGGAGGTCCGATAATACAGAAAGAATGGCTTCTCGTATCTTGTTGTAGATTTTGCATTCAAACACAACATGCTCGAGGGTCTCAATACTCCCATCAGAGCAGGGGCATAATCGTCCTGCATATGGTATCTTTTTGTATCTCCCTTCCAAGACGGCTGAAGAGAGTGCGTTACAACGCATCAGGGTGAAAGCCCTCCTGTATTCTGGGCTATCTAAGTGGGAAAGGTAAGACATCGGGACCACGTTGGTAAGAGTGCTGCAATTGTAGCACATGTTTTTGATTCTGCTTAGGTCATGCTGCCTTTCCACGTCCAGAACTCTTTGCCTGATCAGGGCTCTGACCTGTGGATAGTCCATTGATAGGAGCAGATATTGTGAGAGACCATAGTAGCCTAGTTTTTTCATCAGATTTTTCAACCAGGGGGAAACAAAAGTGTCATATAAAATTAGGTTACCAAGTCCTTTGGGACGTGAAGCTATTTTGAGCCAATAGGAGATCGAGACAATCCACATCCTTGCTTCAATCGTTACTTCCCCTGTCTCCATTCGAATTGCAGCATTAGATACACTGGGAGGGACTTGTAGTACAGCCCTCAGGAATTTGGATTGGATTTTCTCCAACCTGGAGTAATTTGCTGTGTTAATAAGCGGCCCCCCATATAACATTTGGGAAAGGGTTTTGGCTTTATATAACTTAACAGCAGCTGTTACCGAGCGTCCTCCCTTTGTCCAGAAAAATTTTAATATAGCCGCGGCACTTTTTTGGGCATTGGCGGAGACATGGGCTATGTGAGAATTCCTTAATCCTGTTGCCTGAAAGACCACACCCAGGTATTTATAGCAGTGTACCTGCTCTATCTTTATCCCATTCAGACTCCAGGAGTGCAGTTTTGGTTTATTGGCAAAGACCATTACTTTGGTTTTTGAGTAATTAACCTCTAGATGATTGTCAGTGCAATAGATCGCAAGCAGGCGCAATGCCCTCCTGATGCCAATAGATGTTCTAGAAAGAAGAACGGCATCGTCTGCATATAGTAACAGGGGAATGTGCCTATCCACCAGTTTTGGGGGGTGCAGCTCTTGCTTGTTTAAATATGCTGCCATATCGTTGATGTAGAAATTGAACAATAATGGCGCTAGTATGCAGCCCTGTTTGACCCCCTTCCTTGTTACAATGGGATCAGTTAGCTGCCCTTGATGGTTACATCTTACCCGTATTGTGGTTCTTTCATATAGGGCTCGAATCAGAAACAGAAGCCGTCTGTCTATCGTAGAAGCGCTTAGCTTTTCCCAGAGAATGGATCTTGGGATTGAGTCAAACGCCGATTTCAAATCAATAAAAGCTGCATACAGTGAGACAGCAGATTTGGCCGCATACTTTGCAATAAGATGGTCTAGCAACACACAATGATCTATCGTAGAGCGGCCTTCTCTGAAACCCGCCTGCTCTTGTGCTAGGTAATTCCCTTGTTCCAGCCAATCTCTAAGTTTCCACTGAAGATGCTTGGCATAGAGCTTGCTAATGGTACTAAGTAAGCTGATTGGTCTGTAGTTGGAAGGGTCTTCCCTGTTACCCTTTTTATAAATAGGGACAATAATTGCCACCCCCCAATCATTTGGAATTCTGCCAGTTTTGTCAATTGCAGTGAAGAGGGATGCCAACACCGGGGCCCACCATTCCAGATTCCTTTTCAGTAAATCTGCGGGGATCTGATCAATACCTGGGGCTTTCCCTAGTTTCAGGGATTCAATGAGCTTCCTTATCTCTGAGGTCTCCACCGCTGGCCATTCTGGAAAATTTCTAATGCTCTCAGCATGATTGTCATTGTGGTTATTATTCTTATATAGAGCCTTAAAATAATTTTCCCACGTAACTGGTAAAATAGTGCAATCAGGTGGTGAGGTGGGCTTTGTACCTGCTGAGATCAGGCGCCAGAATAGGGTGGAATTTTTAAGTTTAGCCGCCTGTCTAATCTGTTCCCAGGCTAAGACGGTGGCTGCCCTCTTTTTGTGCCCAGCTGATAGAGATCAGTTCACCTGGAGAAAATGGCCGCTTTGGCAATTGGACTCTATGGCATTGTAAGTCCATCCCCACTCCAAACCCCGCTTTCCTTGGGCCCCACCCCCCAAATCTCCAGGTATTTCCCAAGCCAGAGCTAGCAACCCTAGGTATAATGCCATAGAGTCCCCCTTCCATCAAGTCAACTTTCCATCAATTCCAAGCAACCATTTTCTCCAGGGGAACTGATCTCTTTCACCTGGAGATCAGTTGTAATCCCAGGAGATCTCCTGCTACTACCTGGAGTTTGGCAATCCTATCTACCACTAAGGGATCCCCCTTCTGAACAAAGAGTGTACAACTTGCTGTGAGGTAGCCAGCCAAGTGTGGTAGCCACCAGGTGAGCAGAGCCTAACTCAGCTCTTCTGCCAACAGGAAGTGATGTTGTGGCTGGCTGGTGGAACCAGAAGCGACATCACGCCAGCTGGAGTCTGGCAAGGTAGCTCTGAGAAGGGGATGCAGCACTGTAGAACAGGGAAGCTCCGGGGCTGCTCCAGAAACAGGCAGAAAACCTTGGGGGAGGAAGCCCCAAGCTAACCTTGCCTTCCTTCACCTCTTCAAGGGAGGCATATTTTGACTTGGAAAGCGAACCAAAGGGGCTGAGAAACGGGAGCTGCAGATCACGGGTTGGAGTACAGCTGCCTGAATGTTTCAACGGGGGAGAATACAGTTGATGAGGCTGTAGCGGGCAGTCACGCATGGCAGCCAGTGTGGTGTAGTGATCAGCGTTGGGCTAGGATCTGGGAGACCTGGGTTCCAGTCCCCACTCTGACATCGTGCTCCCCAACAGGGTTGCCATCCTCTAGGTGGTGGCTCGAGAGCTCCTGCTATTACAACTGAATCTCCAGGCGATAGGAATCAGTTCCCCTGGAGAAAATGGCTGCTTTGGAGGGTGGATTGTAGGGCATTGTACACTGCGGAGGTCCCTTCCCTCCACAAACCCTGCCCTCCTTAGGCTCCCCCCCCCCCCAATCTCCAGGTATTTCCCAACCTAGAGCGGGCAACCCTAACAGGAGGGCTTTTTAAATAAAAGAGATAGATTCCAAGGGAATAGTTTGAGAGATGTTTCAAGGAAGGGAAATGGTCTGTGTGCTTTACTACTGTGTATGGTATGTGTCATCTGTTGCTGTAAGCATTATCTTGTTCTCGGCGTATTATATTTCTACTTAGGTAGTACCATTCACTACTTGTTTAAAATGTCGTGCTTAATGACTTTGGTTCGGATTGTTTCGCCCCGTCGACGGCCTTAATTTACACTGTAATCTGCCTTGAGTCTTAGTGAGAAAGATGGACTATGAACAAATAAATACGTCCCAAAACCCACACTGTGGAATTTTTTTGAACTGGAAGGGGAAAAAGGAAGGAAGCAAAATGAGAGAAGGAAGGAAATGATAAAGGAAAGAAAGAGAACAAACAAAGGTCTTTTCTGCATGGCTATTCCACTCGCCATCACCCCTCCAACGACTTCAGGTCTTTGTGTTGATTGTGTATGCCGTTTCTGACCGTCAGAGGTCGCCTTGCTCTCCCCCTGCGTTTCCCTGCGTTTTGCCCCTGTTTTCAGAGACCTGTTTTATCTCGAATTTGAAAACTCAAGCAAAATACGAGGAAACACAGGGGGCGAGCACGACGACCTCTGACGGCCAGAAAGGCGTGCATAATCAACCCAATGTTTGAGTAATTGGGAATAGAATTTACAACATGTACACATGCCTGCTTTACTAGGTTAATACCTGCACACATAGTATATGAGAGACTTATACTAACCAGTATTACAAGAAGAACCTATTATACCAGATGTTTGAGTAACTGGGATTAGAATTTACAACATATACACATGCCTGGTTGGGTTTGAACTGTTTGTATTTGTATTGATTAATGTATTTCTATAAATGTGTGCAGGCTTAAGAAAGGGTTTTAATTAACCACTGATGAAGGCCCCATAAGACGAAACGCGTTTGGTATGTGGTTACAGTTATCAGCCTCAGGATATGCCACTGTGCTATTTTAATGCTTTTAAATAATTTTAAATTTTACATAGCGCTTCTAATAAATTATACTTTCAGTATTTATACATAGACTTATATATATTTTCTTTTCACCCAACCTTAGGTACCCAGCTTTTGTTTTTAGGTGGGGTTTAATTCCCCTCCTTTTTTTCTTCCATAATCAACACAATGAGCCAAAGTTGTCAGAGGGGTGACAGCGAGTGAAATGGCCACGCATAAAAGACGATAGAAAGATGTCAGAAAAGAAGGAAAACAGTTAAAGGAAGGGGAAATGACGGAAGAAAGAAATTGAAGATGTATCTTCTTTCTCATCTGTAAGACCTAGGGTTGGCAGGTTTCTCTTTGCCATTGGTGGGAGGTTTTTTGGGCGGAGTCTGAGGAGGGCAGGGTTTGGGGAGAGGAGACACTTCAATGCCATAGAGTCCAATTGCCAAAGCGCCCATTTTCTCCAGGGGAACTGTTCTCTATCAGCTGGAGCTCAGTTGTAATAGCAGGAGCTCTCCAGCTACTATCTGGAGGTTGGCAATCCTAATAAGACCCCGTATATGCAACTTCACAGGAACTTAGTTCCCACTGCAGCATTTTTTTCCAATTTCCCAAACTGCGTTCAGCTGTGCATTTGAATAAACTCTAATCTGAATTGCTCTGGGGCAAATTTCCACTTTGCGCAGCACTCAAGAGAGTCCCAGTTGAAAGTATTTCATACAAGCCGTCTCGGTGCCCCCAAAAGCGTCACCCGTCATTTGCGCTTTGCCGAACCTCCAGGAATGTGCTGAGCGCTGCTCCCTTCAGGTTCTGCTGAACCGGAGCCTCGCGATGCTTAAGCTATTAATGAAGGTAAATCCGTGCTTATTGTCCCTGCTTTCTAGAAATTGCAGGAGAGGGATTTCCAAATCCTTTAAAGATTTACAAAATGCTTCCTCTCTCTATTCCTTTAATCTCCTGGTGCTGCGAGCAAAATCTTTTTCGTTCGCTGCCTGAATGGGCTCTTACACTTTTGGGAGCAAAAGCATGAAATAGAATCGCGGAATGAAAGGAGGGGAAAACTCGCTGTATTGACATTTAATTTTTTTCCCCACAGATTGTATGAGAGTTCCCCCCCCCCAACCCGGTAGTGAGACCGAGTGATACAGCTTTACATTTAAGAAACAATGAAATGTCACACCGAAACCGTATCTCAAATGGAATCTCTGCCATTTGGAATCGGAATGAGGGGCACTGCAAAAACTTTCAACCCCATAAATCTAATGTTTGAGGGATATAAGGACTGAAATAAATCTTGCCACTGACAATGTAGCCTTGGGATCCCTGTCACTTAATAAAAAAGGCATTACGTCAGAGATAGAGGCATTAGATTTATATGTTAAAAGGGGAGAGATCTAATGTGTTCGAAGTTCCTCATAAAAGCGGCATTCCAAGAGGGAATGAGCTAATGCATCAATAGAGCCAGAAGAGCAAGGACAGGTCCTGTCTGGGTATGGTATATTCAAAATCCTGCCCTGCATAACCATAGAGGGGTTAGCATTCAGTCTAGCTAAACAAAAGGATCTAGAAAGACGAGGAGTTGTCAGATAGTACTATAAGCGGGAAAACCGCGTGGTGGTGGTATTCCGAAAAACTGAGATGAACAAACGCGGCGAGCACGAAAAGTAGTGCTGTTATAATCAAGCTCTTTAATGCGCTTTTTAATTTTGGTGAAAGCTTCAGTTTTCCCGAGATCTAATAACATATCCTGCGAGCACCAGGGCAACTGGATGGACACTGTGTGAAATAGGAGGCTGGATTGGATGGACGACTTGTCTGGTACAGCAGGCGTCTCCTTATGTTCTTCAGGCCATGCTTCAAGGGATGGGAGATGATGGTTCTGGAGCCAGCCTTTCTCATTTAGCCCAGATTTATATCACCTTCCCTAAAACATTTTTGCACATCCCCTTGCCCGCCAGGCTTCCCGCAGAGAATGAAGAGCTTGATCGACATCCGTTTCCCTCCAATCCATTGTCCTCTGATTCCCATGCTTGAAGCTCAGACAGGGCATAACTCAAAGTGCTATTGCTCCAGTGATGTATTTCGAAGGGAGACCATTTCCACGCCGTACTCCATCACCGGGGTGACAACTCTTTGTGGAGTACATCACGGGGAAGATTACATGCGCCTCTTGTATTTTAAAAGTCCTGGCAATAGATCACGGAGCATGCTGCCATATTCTTAACACCTCAAGGCAAAAGGGGCCTGTTGTCTTCAGAAAGAAGAGAAAAGCTTGACAGGCAATGTCAACTGAACATATTTGCATCTGAAGACAACTCTTTATGCGTAAACACACACAGGCACACACAAGAGGGATCAGTTCTCATCCGCTTCGTACTGCTACCTTTGTTTTGCCAGAGAATGTAGATCCTGCCATGCGCTGGATGCAGCACATCGCTGGAAAGATTAGACACATGGTGCTTGCAGACTCCCTGTGGCTCAGTTCAGGAGGGCATGAGGGAATAAGGTTGTAGTTAGCGTTTGTGACATTTTAGCACATTTCATTGCTTTGTTCCTTGTACAGATTACATTATTAGTGCATTATTCTCCAGTTTTGCAATCCATCTCTGTTGCCTTTTTTCTGCATGTTTTCCTGGTATATTATATACTGTTTTAGTGCATTTTTGTTCTCTAATTTGGTAATCCAGTTTTATTCATTGTTGGTTTTATGTTCTATACTGTACTTATTACCTCTTTAAAACTGTGTAGTCCTCCTTGAGGCTCAGCAAGAAAGGCAGACTATAAATGAATGAGCAATTGCCCTGGAATTTGCAAGCATTCTCTTAGTCCTCTGGGGAGGGGAGAGAGATTGCTTGTTGCTTAAAGTTCTCTCTTGGCTAGTGTTGCCAATCTCCAGGTGGGAGATGGAAATCTTCTGGTATTACAACTGATCTCCAGACTACAAAGATCTGTTCCCCTGGAGAAAATGGCTGCTTTGGCAATTGGACTCTTATCATATTGTATCCTGCTGAGGTCCCTCCCCTGCCCTCCTCAGGCTCCACCCCCAAACCTGCAGGAATTTTCCAACCCAAAGTTGGCAACCCTAACCACACATGAAGAGGACAACAAATAGAAACAAGGCTTAGGAGCTATATCTATATATCAGAGCCTAACAAGAAGAAGAAGAAGAGTTGGTTTTTATATGCTGACTTTCTCTACCACTTAAGGGAGACTCAAACCGGCTTACAATCACCTTCCCTTCCCCTCCCCACAACAGACACCCTGTGAGGTAGGTGAGGCTGAGAGAGCTTTACAGAGCTGTAACTTGCCCAAGGTCACTGTTAAGTCCGCGAGGGGAGGACACACAAGGTCGAGATGGAGTTCCAACAACAACACTATTGTAGTGAAGAACTGAACTGGGCATACAGTGGAAATGGCCCCGCTTATATGCTACCCTGGCTGCCCGCGGCCGCTCCGCCCCTGATCCATGATAGGGGGGTAACAACCCCCGGGTGCCAATGGCGAGTGCCGACTTAGGACCAATGGCGCTCTCCGGCAGGGGGCCAATCGCGTGTGCAGGCTTTAGGATCCTTCATCCACGACTCAAGCTCCTCTGTTCCCCTGCCTGTCTGCCAACTACGTACATACACAACAGTCACCCAGCTGGCTTCGTGTGTAGGAGTGGGGAAATAAATCCAGTTCACCAGATTAGCCTCTGCCACTCATGTGGAGGAGTGGGGAATCAAACCCTGTTCTCCAGATCAGACTCCTCCTCTCCAAACCACTGCTCTTAACCACTACACCACGCTGGCTCTCAAGGCGATTAAAGACTACAAGGGACATTTATTTTGTTCATTGAAATGTTTATATGCCACCTTTGCTGCCCTATGCTTCAATTCAAAGTGCTGATGGTGACCTTTAAAACCCTTCTTGGCCTAGGGCTCATGTATATAAATGACAGTCTCTCCCCATATGCCCCCATGCACCAACTATGGTCCTCAGATTGCTGCCACCATGTTTAAGGTTGCCACCCAGGGACTAGCAACTTCTGAGAGCAATGAGGGAGCAGAGACCTCAAAAATCAGTTTTGCATAACGTCATGACATCACTTCTGCTTTTGAGCCGGAGTAGCCTATCTGGGCCAAGTGACCTTAATGGAAAATCCATTCCGCATTTTCTTTCCAACTGTTTTTGTGCTGTAAGGTATTTCAGCGGAGCCCATGCAAGTCAATTGGCAATCCTGGCTCACATGATCTTCAGTGGGCCTTCCAGCCTCTCGCATTTTTTCCAGAGGGCAATCCTGTCATTCCTTTTAGTACATCCCGTTGCCGACTACAGCCAGTTACAAGCACTGTTTTCAAGGGACAGGGACTCATATGCTCCGGATATGTGCTGGTGATTCTGCATTATAAAAACTCCTGATACTTTCTTCGGCGCAAACAACCACCATGCATAGGATTTGGATAATTCAGATCCGAAAAGTGTGGGTCAAGGGAGCATTGAACCCAAAGTAAAATTCCCATGCATAAAAGACCAAATTGTAAGCCTGTTTGATTCTTCTTAAAAGATAAAGTTGGCATATAAAAACCAACTCTTCTTCCTAAACAGGTCAATCCTGCACAACCTCTACAAATGGGCCAAAAATGTGTGCCCCCTCCTCACCTCTTTAGAAAGGCCATTCCAGTGATCTCGATCCACATCTCAGGCCCATCAAGATCAAGTTGTGGCAGATCTTGTAGACCCAAGGGAGAAGACAATCAGTTGGGAGCTCTGCTGAAATCTGAGCTGGCAGGCGCTGGTTCAGATACAAGAAGCTTAAGGAAGCTGTGATTTATTTAAAGAAGGTGTTCATTATAAAAGCTTCTGAACTTCCAAAGAGCTGCTCTTATTCCACATGTTCTGTTTCTGATATTAAAATACGCAGACATTTGATCTCAGCAAGAGGGTTATATACGTTCTTGTTAGTTATCGGGGAAAAGACTGGTTCTCTGTTTTAATTTCTTTGAAGCTCCGTGTGGAAATGTGACAACTGCGAGTAGCAAGGAAATTGGACAAGGTCCCTAAGTAGTCGCTGTATATATACATACCAAACATCAACCTTTCTGAGGTCCCAGCTGAATGCCTAAAAGATGAAGTCAAGGATACCATTTTAATCTTTCCCACTGCGAAGCAAAGAATCTTCCCTTCCAACGCACCAAACTCATTGAGCATAACTAGATTTAATTTCATGCTGAACGGTCTATGAATATGCATTTTAAAAAAAATAGTCACCAACAGTGCACATTCAATTTGCCCGAGATATTTCTGCTGAACGCCGGGGCCCATGCGAAATAGCCATTCAAAATCCTTAAGAATATTAATGAATCCTTATAGCAATGCAATTTTTTTTTAAGGTTTCAAATAACCATTACAGGCTTTTAGTTTTAAACGCATGTTAAACAGATTTCATTATTAGCAAGAATGTGTATGAAAATTAAGTACCTCACCATTATTATTCAAATCTGAAATTTATGCTAAAAAGATTAGGGCTATTCTCTCTTGTTACTTCTCTTCAGAAGCAATAATACCTATTGTAAAAAGGAGACCGTATGGTATAGCTGGGCACATAACGTGCAGGCAGGGGAAAATGGCAAGTATTCCAAGTTAGGGAGGGGCTGTGGCTCAGTGGTAGAGCATCTACTTGGCATGCAGAAGGTCCCAGGTTCAATCCCTGTCATCATCCGTGAAAAGGAGGAGGTGGTAGGTGATGTGAAAGACCCTGAGTCCCCGAAAAGCTGCTGCTGACTTGAGAAGACAATGTGTATGTTTGTAAAGTGCCATCAAGTCGCTGCCAACTTATTGGGTGGCATGGCTGTATGGGGTATGACAAATTGAAGATACACACAACATTTCAACATCATATTGTTAGATAGGGCTGTCAATTCGGTTCGGCCCGAACTGAAAATCAGCCGAATTTCCCCTGATTCGGTGGTTTTTAGTTCGGGAGGAACCGAACTCAAAACTGACGGGCAACCGGGGGGGCCGAATTCAGCGAGTTCGGGAGTTCGCAAATAAATTCGGCAAATTCGGCCATCAGTAAGCAGCATAACCGTCAGTAAGCAGCATTCTCCTCCCCCGGCCAATCGGTGGGCAAGCTGGGTCTTCTTCTGGCCAATCAGTCAGGATTGAGTACTGGAGGAATCAGCTGATGTGCAGCCCGGCCAGGGAGAGAGAGAGAGAGAGCGAAATCCTCGTGTGTGTGTGTGGGGGTGCTTGTGCACATTCGCTCCTTTCTGTGGCTGCAGGGGGCGTATTTTTTGGGGTACAGACACAAAACTTTCACTGGAGCTTCAGATGAAACTTCTTAAGGTACCCCCCAAGTTTTGTAAACATTGGGTCAGGGGGTCCCGAGATATGGGCTCCCCCCTTTTTTTTCCATGGCTGCAGGGGGCGCATTTTTGGGGGTACAAATCCCAAACTTTGAGCGGAGTTTCAAACCAGTGTTCTTAAAATACCCCCCAAGTTTTGTAAACATTGGGTCAGGGGGTCTCGAGATATGGGCTCTCCCCCTTTTCCCTCCCCCCTTTTCCATTTATGTGGCTGCAGGGGGTGCTTTTTTGGGGATATAGCCCCCAAACATTTAGCATAGCTTCAGTCAATTATTCTTAAGATACTACCCAAGTTTTGTAAAGATGGGTTCAGTGGGGGCAGAAATATCGCCTGCCCCACCTTTTCTCTTTCCATGGCTGCAGGGGGCGCATTTTTGGGGGTGCAGATCCCAAACTTTGAGCGGAGTTTCAGACCAGTGTTCTTAAGATACCCCCCAAGTTTTGTGAACATTGGGTCAGGGGGTCCCGAGATATGGGCTTTCCCCTTTCCCCTTTTCCCTATTGGGATGAATGGATCAGATCCTGTGCATCTTCTCCAGAGCAAAACGTTCCGTGCCTAATTGGAATCATTTTGGATTACAAGTCCTCTCTTCAGCCCCTCTTGATGGAACAGAAGACAGCCACAGTAAGACCCCTTTGGGGGCTTTAATCTATAATTTTTCTCCTGTGTATGTGTGTGTGTGTGGGGGAAAGCAGAGTCTGTGTGTGTGTGGGGAGGGAGCAGTTTCTGTGGGTGGGGGGGAAGCCAAAGGGGGCTTTCGTCGGTTCTGTCTGGGGTGTGTGTTCCCCCTCGAGTCTCTCGCTCCCTGGTTTGAGGGGGGAGGTTTCAGTTGTGTGTTGCAAAGGTGTTGTTTAACAAGGTTGTGTTTGCAGTTGTTTTGCTAATTTCTCAGCTGTTGTCGGGGCTGGGAGCTTTGTGCGTGGGCGGCAAGCTCTGCTGAGAGATGCACATTAAGGGTGGGGGGACCCCTTTCAGGGCCCATATCTCAGCCCCCCCTGACCCAATCTTTACAAAACTTGGGGAGTCTTTCAATAAACATCCTTTGAAGCTCTGCCAAAAGTTTGGGACCTCTAACCCCAAAAATGCCCCCCCCGAGCCACGGAAAGGCGCGATTGTGTTTTTAATGGCTTTATTCGGCCGAATTTTTTTCCGAACTTTGAATTCCCGCCGAATTGAACGGATCCGAAGTGGGGGAGTTCGGACTTCGGCACGTACCAAACCCACAAGGGCCAAATTCGGCCGAATCCGAACTGTACCGAATTTTTTTTTTGACAGCCCTATTGTTAGATCATCTTTAATAAAAACTTGGTTGAATTATAAACATTTTTTAGAAAATGAAACACCTTTATGGATTTCTTCACAAGAAATTCTGACATTGAGACCATTGAGACCTTCCCAATTTCTTACATATCAAGATCTTTTAAAATGGGAACACAATACGTGTATATTAAAGGAATATGAAGAATTAAAAGAACATTTGACATGGTTTCAATATCATCAAATAAACTCAGTATACATCCAGGATACAAAGTTGGGTTTTATAAAAGATAAATCGCTTTTACAACAATCCTTGTTAGATACAAATGATCATTTGATATCAAAGATGTATAAACTGTTGTTTACTATATACATGGAGCAAGATCAAATTAAACCAACGATGATTACATGGGCACAGACTTTGGGTCATGATATCGTATTAAGTAGATGGGAAAGACTTTGGTCACGAGATATGAAATCCATTCTTTCACAACAAATACGAGAAAATATATACAAGATGATCTATAGATGGTATCTGACACCAAATAAATTGGCTAAAATGTATAAAACAATGTCACCAAACTGTTGGAAATGTAACAAAGAAATTGGTTCTTTTTACCATGCCTGGTGGACATGTGAAAAGGCAAAAGACTTTTGGGATATGATTTACAATGAACTGAGATTGATTTTGCAACGAAATATACCTAAGTCACCAGAAATGATGTTGTTAAGTATGATACCAGAATCTATTTTAACTCAGAGATCTTTTTTGATATATGCCACCACAGCAGCATGACTGGTATACGCAGCAAAATAGAAAATGGCAGAGGTTCCAGATAAAAGTGACTGGATATTAAAAATGTTAGAATTGGCTGAAATGGTTAAACTTACTGCGTTGATAAACCAAAAGGACAATGAGGAGTTTGCGGGAGAATGGGAGGCATGGAAATTATAATGTGAATGTGAAATAAATATAGGGGAATGTAAAGGTTATACATTGATCTAATCCAGAAGATGAAGATAACAGTTATACCATGGAATTTTTATTTTTTTAATTAAATGAATGTTTATTTGGATTACTATAACAATTAATATTGTATAAATGAAAGTAATGACAGTAAGGAAGGTTAACATATAGTAATCTAATATATATGAGATTGGATTAGAAATTGTAATACAAAAGCGAGTAACAATTTAATACCAGATGGAGGAGGGTGGAGGGGTTTTTTAAAATATTATTTACGATGAATAGAAGGATGATAATTTTGTAATAAGATGTATTTGGAAAAAATAAATTTTTTTAAAAAAAAGTCGCTGCCAATTTATGGCCACCCAGTAGGGTTTTCAAGGCAAGAGCCTAACAGAGGTGGTTTGCCTTTGCCTACCTCTGTGTAGCAGACCCTGGACGTCCTTGATGGTCTCCATCCATGTATTAACGAGGGCTGATCTTGCTTACCTCCTGAGACCTATGAGATCATGCTAGACTGGGCCATCCAGGTCAGGGCCTGAGAAGACAATAGTGCCCTTGATAGACCAAGAAATTCAGTATAAGGCAGCTTCATCATGAGTTTAAATTTTTTTAAAAGCTTGCAGACTGGCAGAAGTCTACTAGGACTGGCAGAGGCTCTCCAGGATCTCAAGCAGAGAAATGTCTTTTCTAGTATCCATTGCCTGAGTTCCTTTAGCTGGAGATGCCAGAGGTTGGACCTGGGGCCATCTGTAGGCCACGCCACTGCAATACCTCAGAGCTGTGGCCTCACCATATGATTCAGTGCGCCTTCATGTAGAGTTGTTAAGATGATGGAGAACAGACTTGCAGAAAAAGGCAAGAATGTAGGCTCATTTATGGTCTGTGATTATGCCACTGAGAACTTTGAGTGGTTGGAGTGTGTGCAGCCATTTTGGTACTTGAGAACCTCATCCTACAACATTATAAATTAATTTTAACATGGTGGAGGTGCTTCCATGGTGAACTCGAGGACATCATGAAGTCTAGTTTGGTCCTTTAGATCAGGGGTCCCCAATGTGGTGTCTGTGGGTGCTATAGAGCCCATCAACAGCTTTTCTGGTACCCAACAAGTGTTTTAGGTAGTGGGGGGGGCGGCTGCAGATAGGGCTTGTGGCCAGCAAGGCTTCTGATTGACTATTGGAGATTTGATTGGCTGTGCAGATTTTTTGAAATGTTGCTTTGGCACAAGCTGCCGCCACAGCACAAGGATCTACATTGTGCTACTGAAGAGGAGGAGGAGGAGGAGGAGGAGGAGGAGGAGAAGAAGAGTTGGTTTTTATATGCTGACTTTCTCTACCACTTAAGGGAGAATCAAACCAGCTTACAATTGCCTTCCCTCCCCCTCCCCACAACAGAAACCTTGTGAGGTAGGTGGGGCTGAGAGAGTTCTGAGCAAACTGTGACTGGCCCAAGGTCACCCAGCAGGCATCATGTGAAGGAGTGGTGTGGCACTGGTCAGCAGTAGCTCTTTAGGGTGTTTCACAACACCTATCACCTCATCCTTTTCACTGATGATGACGGGGATTGAACCTGGGACCTTCTGCATGCCGAGCAGATCCTCTACCACTGAGCCACAGCCCCTCCCTAACTTGGAATACTTGCCATCCCCCCCCCCGCTGCCTGCACATTATGTGCCCAGATATACCATACTGTCTCCTTTTTATAATAGATATATTATAAAATACACCACACTGACAATCATTTTGTGGCTGGCTCCACTTTCTGCCGCAGCCATTTTGTGGCAGCTATTTTGCTGCTGCGGCCACAATGCCGTGTCGGAATTCCAAATGTTCCCGCAGGCTCAAAAGGCTGGGGATGCCTGCTTTAGATCAAAGAAGAAGAAGAGTTGATTTTTATATGCCGACTTTCTCTACCACTTAAGGGAGACTCAAACCGGCTTACAATCGCTTTCCCTTCCCGTCCCCACAACAGACACCCTGTGAGGTGAGTGGGGATGAGAGAGCGTGACTGGACCAAGGTCACCCAGTGTGCTTCATATGTAGGAGTGGCCGGGGAAACCCATCCAGTTCACCAGATTAGCGTCCGCCGCTACTGTGCAGGAGTGGGGAATCCAACCCGGTTCTCCAGATCAGAATCCACCGTTCCAAACCACCGCTCTTAACCACTATACCACACTGGGTAGCTTTGAGGAGTAGAAGGGGAAACTCTACCCAGACACACATGCTTAAAGGTCATGAGAACTGGCCTGGAATTGGGATTCCATCAGAGACCGCCATACAGGGGCACACCGTATGGATTTTGTTGTCAAAAACAATCCCAAGCCCTTCTGCCTGCTCTGGCCTTTTTCCGAATGGCTCCATCTAAATGCAAATGTGGGGCTGTGTGCCTAAACGAGAGCCGAAAGCTTTTTTCCCATTAAAAAGGCATGAGAAGAGGGAATTAATTTAACTCTAAAACATTCCCTTGGATAAGAGGAATCTCCGCTCCGTGCTCTGCATCGTTTTGCAGCCATGATGTCCACAGAGCCTGTAATATGATAGATATTTTAAATCTCGTCCCCCCACCACCAACAACAACCTTACTGAAGGGAACAGCAAAATAATCTGTTTCTGGAAATGACTTTACTGCCGGCACTCTATCAACTAAAATGCAGATATTTGTATACTAGGAGAAAGAAATGCCCTGGGGAAAATGGAAAAAGGATGGTGGCAGTGAGATTGTTCACATATGTAATAAAAGCAAGAAATAGCTCTGGAGACTGTCTTTTGCTGGACAGCCCTTGAAAGCCATAGGTGGCCATGGGAGGGGGGATGTGGCTCAGTGATAGAACACTTGCTTTATATACCGAGGATCCCAGGTTCATAGGGATGCCAACCTCTAGGTACTTCTTATGTTGTTATGTTGTTCACATAAGGTTCATGAGGAGGAACTGATGAAGAACTGAAACGGCCGTCTTCTTCCTCTCCGACCTAGGGGTAGACTTCCCCGAGATTCCTGTGAACAAAAAAGAGATTTCAGTCCTTATTTATGACATATATTGTATTTGTTCATACACTGATGTGTGCATTTTCTATTGTGACCTTCGATGTAACGTATACTGTTGTGAAAATTCTCCTTTCCTGTTGATGAAGTGTACAATTATTGTTAACTATTGGATTAGATTGCCTTTCTGTGCTAGTTTAGGTTCTATCACTATTTACACAGGAGTGTCTATATTTTGCTAACCTCTGGGTACTAGCTGGAGATCTCCTGCTATTACAGCTGATCTCCAGTCGATAGAGATCAGTTCTCCTGGAGAAAATGGCCGCTTTGGCAATTGGACTCTATGACATTGAGGTCCCTCCCCTCTCCAAACCCTGCCCTCTTCAGGCTCCTCCCTAAAAATCTCCAGACATTTCCCAACCCAGAGCTGCCAACCCTATAGGTTCAATCCCTGGTTGGTACCTTCACCCAAAGAATCACAGGGAGCAGGTTTGGAGAAAGCTACTTGAAAGAGTTCAGTCACCCCAGTTCTGCTGCTACTGCTTAGTTCCTAAATCACATAAGATGATAAGAACATAGGATCAGACCCTACCGGATCAGATTTGTGGTCCATCTAGTCCACCATCCCCAATCCCAAACCTCTCTCCTCTTGTTCTCCTTTTGATCTTCCCGCATATCATTACACTGTCATGAGATGAAGAGCCATATGATTGTATTTTAATTGAGTCCATATTAGCATAGGAAGTACAGGTGTAGTGGTTAAAAGCGGTGGTTTGGGGCGGTGGACTCTGATCTGGAGAACCGGGTTTGATTCTCCGCTCCTCCACATGAGTGGAGGACACTAATCTGGTGAACTGGGTTGGTTTCCCCTCTCCTACACATGAAGCCAGCAGGGTGACCTTAGGCGAGTCACAGTTCTCTTAAGAGCTCTTTCAGCCCCACCTACGTCACAGGGTGTCTGTTGTGGGGAGGGGAAGGGAAGGTGATTGTAAGCCGGTTTGATTCTCCCTTAAGTGGTAGAGAAAGTCAGCATATAAAAACCAACTCTTCTTCTTCGTCTTCTTTTCAACTCAGGCACCCTCAGTTCCACTGAACTGTAGCGAACTAATAACCAATACATTAGAGTCATTAAATCTAAATTCATAAAATAGCCATATATAGCTTTCTTTTTCAAAATAAAGCTTTTTTTTAAGTTGAGGGTGGAAGAAATACCATTGAGGTGTTGCAAAAATGCTCTTGCAAAGAGGTCAATGTTTTATGCCACATTATACAATTTTTCAAGGATGGCTAGAAAATGGGACAACTCGACTCTTCGTAATGGCTTGAAATGCTTTTCATGTCTGCTTTGGTTCAGAGCTGTTGCTCGCTAGGAAACACGGATGTTATTTTATTACTAGGGTTCTGAAACCCATTTGTTTTAATGAATGTCGACTCACACTACAAGTCATGTACATTTTTTAAAAAAGCAGCTAAAAGGCTTGCGGTTTCTTGTTCGTTGCCAAATGATCCGTCTGTTCTAATTAGGAGACATTTGACTTTTCACAAATATGAGGTTTGAAAAATCAAAGGGACTGTATTCACCATGCCCCTTTTTCTCTCGGGTTGAGACTCCCATACAATCACATGGGGAGGGGCCATGGTTCAGTGCTAGAGTATCTGCTTGGCAGGCAGAAGGTCCCAGGTTTAATCCCCAGCATCTCCAGTTAAAGGGTCTCGGAAAGTAGATGATGTGAAAGACCCCTGCCTGAGACCCTGGAGAGCCGCTGCCCGTTTGAGTAGACAATACTGACTTTGATGGACCATGCGTCTGATTCAGTAGAAGGCAGCTTCATGTGTTCATGTGTGTGTTCACATTGATCATTGGCTCCCAATTTAAAGCAGGCAGTTCTCCACGAAGTTTCGGGTAGGTGCGGCTAGGGGTATTCAGCATAGCAACCAACTGAATGGGTTGCTGTTGTCATCTGTTGACTTGCTCACACTATGTGCAGCAAGAGCCGGGTCACATCGCTCAGAGAGCAAAGGTTAGTGATATCATAGCTGCCGCTACACCCTCGTTTGTCCTCCCAACTATTTTGTGAGATAGGTTAACTCGGAAGGGAGGGACTGAACCAAGGCCACCCAGTAGGGTTGCTAACCTGCGGGTTGTTGCCAACCGCCAGGTAGTAGCTGGAGATCTCCTGCTATTACAACTTATCTCTGGCTGATAGAGATCAGTTCACCTGGAGAAAAATGGCCACTTTGGCAATTGGACTCTATGGCATTGAAGTCCCTCCCCTCCCCAACCCCGCCCTCCTCAGGCTCCACCCCCAAAACTTCCCACCAGTGGTGAAGAGGGACCTGGCAACCCTATCACCTAGTGAGCTTCACCAATGAGTGAAGATTTGAACATTAGTCTATGCAGTCCTACACCAACATATTAACCACTATAGTATACACAGTGTTTCTGTAGGAACCTTCAGAAGAAGCTTGTTCTATAGGTATTCTACTAATCTCAAAGAATACTTCTGTTGACCTCTGTTCAGAAGGAATCAGGTTTTTCCCTGTTTGCTTAAGTTAGATTTTAAAAAAGACACCTGAGAAATAAAAATATATATATTAAAAAAAAATCTGCATTAGGGAACAGAAAGATTAAAATTCCTTATATAGGAGAAGTATGTTTCTGTGTTTGTGGCATTGACAGATGACCCACAATAGGATAGAGCAGAAGGCTTATAATACAAAGACTGCTGATAAAAACCTGCAAAAAAGTAATCTTCATGTGATCATATGTATGATATCAAAAAAAAATTGGGTCCAGAGAGTTTTATGGGTCCAGATTGGAGTGCACATGTGTTTCTTTGCATTGATAAAGCACTATCAACAAGACCCTACATATGATCACATGTATGATTGTATTGTTGTAGTGTTTTAGCTTGCGTTCATGCACATCAGTAAAACTTGTGTGTGCCTCTCTGTGTTTGTGTGCTGGGGGAAACACATGAAGGAACTAAAAGCTACAGCAAATGGTGGGTGTAAAGCACTCGGTGCAAAACACTGAAAGAAAGAAAAAAGAGCAGGAGACCAATTTCACTATAAAAACAAGGCAAGCTACTTCATAGTTCCAAAATCTGGAGAGAAATTAAGACTAGGAAAACCTTGGAAGCTTTCCTACAAGTAACCAATGCTAAAGAATGCTATAGAGCAATGCAGAAGTAAAGCAATTTCTCCCCCACACATACTTTTATAAGCACTGCCTTCCATGGTTTTGCATTAACAGCAGCCAAAGAAGGGGTCTATTATTCTTCAAACATTAAAAAATGAGAGCTGGTGGTGGTGAAGAAAGGAGCAATAAAGCATGAACTACACCGACGAAAATTCCTATCTCCATGTTCCATTTCAAATATATAAATATTATTATACCAAGGGGGTTTTATGCTAATGGATAATAGTTGGCATTGCATACTTAACCTTTGTTCGCTCCACTTGACTCGGCAGTTTTTACCTACAGAAACTCAAGCATCAACGTCTCCAAATTGGCCACAGGAGCACGGCACCCTGCCAAACCGCCTGCCTTCGACACAAAAGCACGCGCTTTCAAGAGGAACTGCCGAAACCAGCCCTGCTGTTTGGGGAAGCTGAAATAGCACTGGAATTTGAATCCCCCTGAATGGCTAGGGTTCGTGCAAATCCCTGAAAGAATGCATACTGTCCTTTCCAGTGGGAAAGGGCAAGTGTGCCAGGAGATGGGGGAGGAGAAATGGGGGAAGAGAAGGCAGGGCACTTTCCTGCATGAACTGAGGGCCCTGCACCTGTTCTGCAGATTGGCCAGCTGAGACACTATGGTTGCCAGGTCCCTCCTTGCCACCGGCGGTAAGTTTTTGGGGCCGAGCCTGAGGAGGGTGGGGTTTGGGGAGGGGTGGGACCAACGCCACAGAGTCCAATTGCCAAAGCGCCCATTTTCTCCAGGTGAACCAATCTCTATCGACTGGCGATCAGTTGTAATAGTGGGAGATCTCCAGCTAGTACCTGGAGGTTGGTAACCCTGTGAGATGCTCACAGCTAGGTACCACCTTGGAGTTCCCAAGCTCCTTCTTCTGAATCTCAGGATCTTACAGCTGAGCAGCAAAACGGCGTTTCACTCATTACTAGCGGCTCGCCAAATTGTGCATGGGTGAACTGGAGACAGCAAAAGCACAAGGAAGGTAGTGAAATACCTCTCTGGGGCCATCAACGAGAACCCAAGACTCAGAACGACATGTCGAAGAAGAAGAAGAAGAAGAAGGAGGAGGAGGAGGAGGAGGAGGAGGAGGAGGAGAAGAGTTGGTTTTTACATGCCGACTTTCTCTACCACTTAAGAGAGAATAAAACTGGCTTACAGTCACTTTCCCTTTCCCTCCCCTGGGAGGTAGATGGGGCTGAGAGAGTGTGACTCGCCCAAGGTCACCCAGATGGCTTCGTGTGGGGAAACGAATCCAGTTCACCAGATTAGCCTCCGCTGCTCCTGTGGAGGAGTGGGAAATCAAACTTGGTTCTCCAGATCAGAGTCCACTGCTTCATACCACTGCTGTTAACCACTACACCAGGTTGGCTCTTCATTGCCCCGGACTACTCAGCCAAATCTACCCAAAGCCACTGTTCAAAGATGCTGGAGAAAACCTCACAGATGCAGTAAAATGCCTTATGTTCCAATTCCAGTGCAAAAAGAGCGGCTGTATGCAAAGAGCGTTTAAGCGTAACTTGATTATAACTTTCGGCGCATCCTCAAAGCGGTCATTAAATAATAAACTATGGATAGAGTAAGAGCCTTATCGTTACCAGACAGCAAATAGATTAGGTGGTAATCGTGAGAACATACAGGAAAGTGTGAAATCAATGGAGCGATAAAAGAAGATCTTATAGAGGAATATAAATCTCAGCTGAATAAAAAAATGGGTAAGTGTTTCTGTCTTTGCCTTTCCACATGGGCAGGTTCTCTGTTCGATTGGGGTATTTTTAAAATCTGCCAATTAATTAGTTGAGGGGTAAGGCATTATGTCTGGCCAAGAAGAAAAGTCTTCGAAAGACTGGAAACAACAGAACAGGTTCTGCTGCAACGTCCCTTCTACAACGACGTAAGATCGCAGTATATTCTCCCCATATTGTCATCCTTTCCTGGGGGATCGGAAGAAGCTAACGTTTCCCTTCTCTTAGCAGACTTCTCTTGGGAGATGACCATTCAAGTAGCCAAATTCTGCCTCCGGTCTAGTGGGATTCGTAAATGGCTAATTGAAAACCTTTCCCCATAGAAGATCTTTCCTCCTCTTCGTCAAATCATCCTTCCCAGAATCATCAACTTTTTTATTATTATTATTTTAAAGAATATTTTATTAACATTTTTAAGAAAAAAGTTAACAAACAAACATATACATACGCTCACATCCATACAATTTAAGTTTACTTCAGGGGTTAATTTATATCTTAAACATTACTCTGTTAATATGATACCTACTTAGATATTCTATTTTGCTCTAAATATATCTTGCAGTTAATTTTTTCTTTATTAAATTTTAGTCTACATTTTCCAGTTAACATATTCAAAATAACATTCCCACTTTTTCTGTGAATCTTCAATCTTTCTTTCTTTCAGCATGTTAGTTAGTCTGTCCATCACCGCAAATTCTTCCATTTTTTGTTGCCATTTTTCTAGATCTGGGATAGTTTCTTGTTTCCGTGATGCTGCCAACACTATTCGTGCCGCAGTCATCAGATAACCAAATAGTTCTCTATGGTTGTTTTCTAGGTTTTCCAGTTTATTATTTTATTTTATTATTTTAACCTAACTTTGATTTTTATTCAGAGCTGATATTGTATCAAATAAAACTTGATTGATTGACTGGAACGGTTAAAAAAAAATAAAAAAAACGGGAGCGCTGGAAAAGATGGGGAGCTCTGTCCCCGAAAGGAGGGACCAAGCCTTACGAGAAAGGTTCCTCTGCGAGAGATCTGCTGAAGGTATCTTTCACCAGGTCAGCTCACTGTTCAGTCGAGTCCAGTACAGTTTGCTTTGATAGGCAGTGGCTGCCCAGGGGCCAAGGCAGGAAAAGAGCATTCCCAGCACCAACTATCTGAATGCTTTAACTGGAGATGCTGGTTACGGAGCTTCCTAATGCAAAGCAAAGTTATGGACCAAAAATAAAGGGGGGGGGGGTTGCACGTATGTGGTTGCAAAAGTTTGAATTGAAGTCTCGGGATTTTATTTCATCCTCAGGATCTCTAGGGGAAGGAGTGAAATTATTTCTTTACTTCATTCCCCCCTTTTAATACCCCACTTTCCCCTACCTTTAAGGAGTCTCAAAGCAGCTTACAATCGCCTTCCCTTCCGCTCCCCACAACAGGCACCTTGTGAGGTAGGTGGGGCTGAGAGAGTTTGTTGAGAACTGTGACTAGCCCAAGGTCACCCAGCAGACTTCATATGGAGAAGTGGGGAAACCAACCCAGTTCTCCAGATTAAACTCCACTGCTCTTAACCACTACACTCTGCCAGCATTTACCTCTAACACACAGACCACATGATTCACCTCCTTTAATTCTTCATTGGCATTCATATGGTTGCCATGTTCCTCATCGCCACCGGCGGGATGTTTTTGGGGAGGAGCCTGAGGATGGCGAGGTTTGGGGAGAGAAGGGACTTCGATGCCATAGAGTCTAATTGCCAAAGCGGCCATTTTCTCCAAGTGAACTGATCTCTATAGGCTGGAGATCAGTTGTAATAGCAGGAGATCTCCAGAGATCAGTTCCCCTCGAGAAAATGCCCGCTTTGGCAATTGGACTCCATGGCATTGAAGTCCCTCCCCTCCCCAAACCCTATCCTCCTCAGCTCTGCCCCTAAAATCTCCAGGTATTTCCCAACCCGGAACTGGCAACCCTATCCATTCTGTATATTGTAGGTTGTTTTCTTTTCTGCGATTAAAGTATATTTGTGTTACCACAGCACCTTGCCTTGTTGAGCTTCCTTTGACCACCCAAATCCATTAGCAAGAACCCTTGCCTCAGACAAGAAAATGGCCTCTGGCATAACGCTTGCTTCCTATATTTTTCAGTCAAAAATATTGTTTGTGCTAAAAGGCAATCCCCATGTGTAGGGTCCCTAATACAGGCTAAATAGCCATTCAGAATAACAGCAAGGTCATACAGCGATCCAATACACAAGATTATCATAATGGGTTCTTACAGCTTCTTAAAAAAAATCTGAACAGTCTGATTCTTGTATCAGATATGTGTGAAATCTCCCTTAACATAATTACACCTCCAACATCTTCCATCCAAGCCGTGTAATGCATCATCATTAAATTCCAAGGTGTGTTCCACCACCGTGAAACAATTTTGATAATGATTTCCTGCTATTTTTTACAGAGAAAAATACTCATTCCTGTACGCCCTACACAAGACCAAATCTCATCTATAATCTGCTGCCCTAAATCTTTCTCCCCTATCTTAAGAGAACTGTCTTCTGGATCTACTTCCATTTAGCAAATTACAGTGAGTTGATAACATATCTTGTAGTTTTCTTTCTTTAGAGAGAAGTAGGGATAAGCAGGTTTCTCATTCCTCCAGAAACCATGTCTGTGTTGTTTTCCTTTCTTCCTTAATTCTAGCTTACTTCCTCTAAAGAGCAAGTGGACATTTTAAAAAAGGAAACATTCAAAAACCAGTGGGTGGGGGAGCATTCCCCAAGTTCCTAGAACATTCAGTGAGATTTGATGGTGGTGAACACATGAACACATGAAACTGCCTTACACTGAATCAGACCCTTGGTCCATCAAAGTCAGTATTGTCTACTCAGACCGGCAGCTGCTCTCCAGGGTCTCAGGCAGGGGTCTTTCACATCACCTACTTGCCTTGTCCCTTTAACTGGAGATGCCGGGGATTGAACCTGGGACTTTCTGCATGCACACCAGATGCTCTGCCACTGAGCCACAGCCCCTCACCAGTAACAGCTGACTTATGGTGACCCCATAGGGTTTTCAAGGCAAGAGATATTCAGAGGTGGTTTGCCATTGCCTGTCTCTATGTCATGACCCTAGTATTCCTTGGAGGTCTCCCATCTAAATACTAGCCAGGTAGTATTGATACCTCCAGGTGGTGGCTGGAGATCTCCTGCTATTGCAACTGATCTCCAGCCGATAGAGATCAGTTCACCAGGAGAAAATTGCCCCTTTGGCAATAGGACTCTATGACATACAAAGCCAAAACCAACCGGAGAACTAAAGCCATCAACATTTCAGGGCGGCTCACACAAGTACAAACTGCATATAAAACATATTAAAATCAATAAAACCATGATTTGACCCCATTGACTGTTGAATCTGGAACCATTTGATATTCATAAGAATGAATATTTTGAAAAAATGAAATAGGGAATTTTCTTTCATCCCTATCTGCTATTTTAATATTGCTTGTTTGCAGTGTGGCTGAGTGGTCAGAATTGCTGCCGGATTACTCCCCAGATGTTGTACAAATACAATTTCATTTGTTCTTGTAGGTTATCCGGGCTGTGTGACCGTGGTCTAGGAATTTTCTTTCCTGACGTTTCGCCAGCAGCTGTGGCAGGCATCTTCAGAGTAGTAACACTGAAGGATGGTGTCTCTCAGTGTCAAGTGTGCCGCTCAGTGTCACACTTGACACTGAGAGACACCGTCCTTCAGTGTTACTACTCTGAAGATGCCTGCCACAGCTGCTGGCGAAACGTCAGGAAAGAAAATTCCAAGACCACGGTTACACAGCCCGGATAACCTGCAAGAACCAATGAACTCTGACCGTGAAAGCCTTCGACAATACAATTTCATTCATTTATTTTATTTACTTTATTTGCTGTTCTCATTAAGACTCAAGGCAGATTACATAGTCTAAACTAATGCACTCAAATTGCACGAGGCCTCTAACAAGCAATGCAATAGGACTAGGATGACAAAAAATTAGAAACAATGCAAAAAAGAATTAGACAAACAATGCAGAAAATGGTATTACTAAAGCAGGAAACAATGCAGTAAGAGAAGGATAATGTAGCCAATAAACAGATAATAGAATACCATACAAAACAACATAGTATGCAGTCTGGTTTCCTTTATAAAAGCACCCTCCTTGAACGAACATGTTATATTATATCCCTATTACCTGTATACGATTGCCCTCCTGAACAATTCTAATGTTTAATAGTAGTTCCTCTATTCCCCCAGGGACTTCCTCCCCTTTGGAATTCTGTAAATGGCTGCTGAAGTAGAGACAAACATTCTAAAATACATTTCAATCATCCTCATGCAGTTTAGCTTAATTCATTGGCAGCCGTACAAAATGCTATTTACAAGGTATACCCCCATCAGCTGGGAGCCTGTATTAAGCATTTCAAATCAACCGGCCATCCATTTTCATTCCCTTTTATTTTTCATAGAAGAGAAAGTTATTGATCCAAAGTGTTTCCAGTCTCATTTAATATACTGGAATGGCCTTTCAATTTCTCCGTGTTAACCTTGGTAGAGATTAGCAGCTCTGCTTTACTTAAGACAATCCTTGTTGGCCGTCATGGATAGGCTATTGCAGCAACGGGTATCCTAAGCTCTTGCATGCATTCGTACATAAAAGCAGCCATGGTAGATCAGACCAATGGTCCATCTAGTCCAGCAGCCTTTTCTCACAGCCTAGAGTTACCAACCTCAGGGTGTGGCCTGGAGTTCTCCCAAGGGTTGCCATTCCTGGAGAGCCAGAGTGGTGTAGGGGTTAAGAGTGGTGGATGCTAATCTGGTGAACCGGGTTGGTTTCCCCACACCTACACATGAAGCCAGCTGGGTGACCTTGGGCTAGTCATAATTCTCTTTGAGCTCTCTCAGCCCCACCAACCTCACAGGGTGTCTGTTGTGGGGAGGGGAAAGGAAGGTGATTGTAAGCCAGTTTGAGTCTCCCTTAAGTGGCAGAGAAAGTCAGCATATAAAAACCAACTTTTCTTCTTCTTCTTCTTCTTCTTCTTCTTCTTCTTCTTCTTCTTCTTCTTCTTCTTCTTCTTCTTCTTCTTCTTCTTCTTCTTTGCCAGCCAATGTCAGGAGGTTTTGAGGGAGGGTGCCTGGGAAGTGTGGAATTTCCAGGAAGTATGACATCACTTCTAGGTGATGCTCTGTACCATAGAGATTGGGGAAATTCCTACAGTGGCACAGAGGATGTGATGTCACTTTTGGGTGGAGGGGCAATGGCCTTTGTCACTTCCAGGTGATGCTCTAGAAATCTCTCCATCTCTCACCATGAATGTCATTCTTTGCCCACCCCTCAAATCATCAAAATGAGCCCCATGACACAGAGTGGTTAGCTACAATACTGCAGTCCAAGCTCTGCTCACAACCCGAGTTCGATCATGACGGAAGTCAGTTTCAGGTAGCCGGCTCAAGGTTGACTCAGCCTTCCATCCTTCCCAGGTCTGTAAAATGAGTACCCAGTAAAGGGAAGATGACTGGGGAAGGCACTGGCAAACCACCCCGTAAACAAAGTCTGCCTGGTAAATGTCAGGATGTGACATCACCCCATGGGTCAGGAATGACCCGGTGCTTGCACAGGGGACCTTTACCTTTTACAAATTAGCAAGGGTGAAGACTGAGAGCAGGGATGGGAATAGGACTGCCAGTCAATATTTTCTTGAAAGTCCTCAGAGCAGACCCAAGGATAGACCTGGGAGCAATGTCACCCGTTCAGCATAAGGTAGCGTCACATGTTCATAATGCAAAGGATCTATTTCTATTTGCCCAAATTGTCCTTCAAAATCTGCACTTCAGTTTCCAAACACGGATTTGAAGAACGGAATCCTTCCAATGAATTTTGCCCACACCTTCAAAAAAAACCCCAAACAGAAATCCAATTTTTAACCCTTCATTTAGTTAACATAACAACCAATTTGAGGATCTAATGCACATTATTAAAACCAGGGCTCTCAGCTGCAAGAAGAAATTATCCAAATTCAGGGGAAAACAGATGAGCGGGTAGAGAGAACAGCAGTTTTAAAAAAAGAACAAGACGAAGGCTGCAAGTGCAATCCTCTGTAAAGTTACTCTATTTTAATCCTTTTGAAATCAATGGGCTTGGACCTGGGTAACTCTGCAGAGGGTTGCGCTGTAAATTTATTTTTCAGGCAGAAGTCCAAGGCTTCCTTTTTCATCTCCGGAAAGCTCTTTTCTTTCCTCTTCATAATCGCTACTGTTTACAAATCGACAAGTATGGCTGTTAGAAACATCTTTGTTTTATTTCTTGAAAGCTTCACTGCATTGAGCATTTCTACATTTTACAGAATGTGGGCAAGACATTCATCAGTGTTTGGGGGTGTTTTTGTTTTGTTTTGTTTAAAATCTGGCTGCCAAAGCTCTTAAAACCAGTGTTCAGAGATTCCACAGAAGTTCAGAGTTGGAAGCAAGCTGTGCCACCCACAAACCAGCTCATGAACAGTATGAAACGGATACATTTTACTGGGTTGCAGGGATGACAAAATATTCCTACTACATTGCCAATGGGCAGATGTGCATTGGATAAAACACTGTGAAATTATGGCCTCGATGAGACTGTACAGAGTTGCATCAGAATACTTTTTCTGATCGTCCTACCAACGGTAGACACTTCACACTTAAATGTATGTACACAAGAGAGGTTTGGTTGTTTCAGATGGTGACCCAATTCACTTCAAAATGCTAGATACTTGTTTCACTGACTTGCTTGACACAGTTTCTTGTTTAGATTTCGCTTAAGATTACTTAAAGCACATAGTTACTTCAGTTTGTGGAGTAAGGAACTGCTAGAATCACTTCACCAGCTTAATCCTAAACTGGGTTCACTCTTGACTTTAGAGGATAATTCTCCTCAACCCTCCAGGGATCGATCATTCAATGCACCTGAGTTGACTTCCCTCTCCCTGGTTTTGAGAACTCTGTTTCCTTCAGAACGATCTTCCAGTTTCAATACCAAGACACATAAAAAACATAAGAACATAAGAAAAGCCCTGCTGGATCAGACCAAGGCCCATCAAGTCCAGCAGTCTGTTCACACAGTGGCCATCCAGGTGCTTCTAGGAAGCCCCCAAACAAGACGGCTGCTGCAGCACCATCCTGCCTTTGTTCCATAACACCTAAGATAATAGGCCTGTTCCTCTGATCCTGGAGATAATAGGTATGCATCATGACTAGTATCCATTTTAACTAGTATCCATGAATACCCCTTTCCTCCATGAACATGTCCACTCCCCTCTGAAAGCCTTCCAAGTTGGCAGCCATCACCACGTCCTGGGGCAGGGAGTTCCACAATTTAACTATGGGTTGTGTGAAGAAATACTTCTTTTTATCTGTTTTGAATCTCTCACCCTCCAGCTTCAGCAGATGACCGCACGTTCTAGTATTATGAGACACACTCTAAACACTAAGAGCTATTGCTTCTATAAGCCAGTCGCTGATCCTGTGTTGATCAACTTAAATCGTGTTCCATTGATTTTTACTCCTGAGAACAAATCCAAGTTTTTTTGCGCCGGGCAGAGGTTTCGGCCGGGCCAAAACCTCCTTAGGAGGCAACGCCACTGCGTAGCCTCCTAAGCCCGGCGCAGGCATTCCAGTTAGAAATGCGCTGTTAAGAGTCCAGGCCCAACACTCTAGTTGTCACACCACGCTGGCATATCGCATCTTCAGGGTTTGTGTTAGACTTTCTTCACTGATTGAATTACAGTGCAGATACTTCCCTGATACTCTCTCAGGGCTGGTCAAACCCAAGAAGGTAACATCAGGGGAAAAGAATTCTGATTCAAACTGTATTGGGTCAGGCAAACAATCTGTCAGTCACCGTCTATAGGCCCAGAGATTCCTGAGAAGGAAGATTCCTGTACTTTGAAAACTTGAGAGACCTAAGCGTTGGTTCAATTATTTTTGAAGGATCTTTTATCAGGAGAGGTTAATCGGAGCAAGATTATGGCAGCAGCCATAATCATATCATTGACCCCTCTGAGGCATTGAAGGGCTGTTCTTCACTGCAGATGATGGCTCTCCACAGTCTAATATCTCACCATAACTGCTTCTTAACCTTGCCACGACAACATTGGGCTGTGTCCACATGACTCAGTCCACACTTATCCTCACCTAAGTGAGGTGTGTAAGATTGCTGCTAGTGCAAGACTGGCTGCTGAGAGCCAGTGTGGTGTGGTGGTTAAGAGCAATGGTTTGGAGGAGCGGTGGAGTCTGATCAGGAGAACCGGGTTTGATTCCCCACTCCTACACATGAGCGGTGGATGCTAATATGGTGAACCGGGTTGGTTTCCCCACCCCTCCACATGAAGCCAGCTGGGTGACCTTGGGCTAGTCATAGCTCTCTTAGAGCTCTCTCAGCCCCACCTACCTCACAGGGTGCCTGTTGTGGGGAGGGGAAGGGAAGGGGATTGTAAGCTAGTTTGATTCTTTCTTAAGTGGTAGAGAAAATCGGCATATAAAAACCAGCTCTTCTTCTTCTTCTTCTTCCCTCATTCTCAGATTCAGAAGAGCTCAGCTTGGTATCTCAATGCCCCAGTCCTGGTCCCTGCTATATGATAGTCCGATGAGCTGAACAATGATCGGCAATTATAAAAAGCCAACCGAGGGCGGGCTTGCTATCAATCAATAGCCGAGCCAGGACCCTTGATTTCTGGTTATTTTGCTCTCTGACATGGCTACAGAGAAGGGTGACAGGCAAAGATCTGCCGGCAGGTGATGGTTTTCCATCAGTTTCATTTTGTTACACCACATGATGACTTTAGAACCACCTGCCACTTAAATCCGTCGAGTACTTCAATGCAGCACACTAGGAAAGGATTCTGAAAATGCCTCTGAAACAACCACTTTGGCAGTGACGGTCATTTTCACAGTGGTCGCCTGAGCAAAGCGCCGGTTTTCTCCATGCCCCGTTTCACATTCTCGTTGTGCTGTCAATGGACCTGTTTGGTTTCATCCTGTTGTTTCTCGGAAGCTCCTAGCTGTCCGTCAGACTCATTCGCTGCTGAGATCTTTCACCCATTCAGCCAATTAAAAATGCGGTCTTGGGATTTGGGGCCTTGCGCTACAGTTTACAAAGGACGTGGTGGACACATTATTCTGAAAATCTCCGTCTCGTCAAGGATTAGGTTATGTAAGTGCTGTCAAGTCGCAACCGACTTATGGCAACCCCAGCAAGGGGCATTCAAAGCAAGGGAGAAGCGGAGGTGGTCTGCCATTGCCTCCCTCTGCAGATTCTTCCTTGGTGGCCTCCCATCCAAGTACTGACCCTGCTTTGCTTCCAAGACTGGATGCGATTGAGCTATACCATGTCACATTCCCGCCCAGGACTGGGTTGTTGTTTTTTTGTTATTTTGTTTTTTGCCATCAAGTCACAACTGATTTGTGGCCACCCTGTAGGGTTTTCAAGGCAAGAGATGTTCAGAGATGGTTTGCCATTGCCTGCCTCCACCTCTGGACCCTGGTACTCGTTGGAGGGGTCCCGTCCAAATACTAGCCAGGGTCGAGGCTGACAGTGTGTGACTGGCCCAAGGTCACCCAGCAAGTTTCCATGGCATGAGTGGGGATTCGAACCTGAGTTTTGCAGCTCCTAGTCTGACATCTTTAACCACCACACCATGCTGGCTCTAGGGCTGGGTTAGGGTGGCATAAACCCAGTGGTTAAGAGCATCTGGAAAACTGGGTTTGATCCTCCACTCCTCCACATGCGCAGCAAATTCTAACCTGGTGAACTGGGTTTGTTTGTTTCCCCACTCCTCATGAAGCCTGCTGGGTGACCTTGATCTAGTCACAGTTCTTTCAGAACTCTCTCTGCCCCACCTACCTCACAAGGTGTCTGTTGTGGAGAAGGGAAGGGAAGGTGATTGTAAGCCGCTTTGAGACTCCTTAAAGGTAGAGAAAAGTGGGGTATAAAAACCAACTCTTCTTCTCTTGAAAAAGAGGGGTTTCTTCTGAGAAAGAGAAGGTCCTGGAAGGAGGCGGCTCTTCAGGTTAGGATTGCCAACCTCCAGGTGGTGTCTGGAGATCTCCCATTATTGCAACTGATCTCCAGCCAATAGAGATCAATTCACCTGGAGAAAATGGCTGCTTTGGAAATTGGACTCTATGGCATTGAATGAATGAATGAATTTACGGCAAAAACCAGAATAAAACAACCTCTATGGCATTGAAGTTCCTTCCCCAAACCCTGCCCTTCTCAGGCTCCACCCCCAAAATCTCCAGGTATTTACCAGCCTGGAGTTGGCAACCCTACTTCAGGTACCCTCTGAAGGGTGGGTGCCTTTCTCTCAGCCTTTGGGAGGCCATTCCTTAAAACAGGAGTGACCACACAGAACATCTGGGCTGATGCTGAGGCAGCCCTACCTGATGAACAACCCCGACTGGGTGACCTACTGATATTTAAGGCTACAAAAAGAGTCAGCTTTACTGAGAGGTGAATTGCTTCTTTAAATCAGGCCCTTGGCAGATGACTGTTTAATTGTCCCAGAATCAAAACACAGGCTGCAATTGAATTTTTTTCCCTTTAAAAATCATTCCTGTTTGTTTTCAGATACAAGACAAGCGGCAGCATTTTGCAAATTGCCAATAGCCGACGAGACCGCATTCATCCACAGCTGAGTCAGTAGCCGGTGATAAAAACATTTTTGGCTGGCAGTCAATTAATCTGGCAGGGTTCCATGTGGGCGCTTCAAGAGCTCTGAAGAGGCTATTGAGCCCATCAGTGGAGGTTGGGGGGAGGAGGGGGGAAGGCAAACTCACAACCATCCTACAGAATGTGGTAAAATGGCATCTTCTCTCTCGGGAAGATTGCCTGCTCCTAGGTCTGTGGGGTTCCCCCCCCCTGTGTGTCTTGTACCTGTTTATTGTGAAAGGTAAACAGTTATTTCGAAAGCTTCTAGGAATATCATTAAAAGATCAGTCTAACTGTGCTGTCAGACGATTGGAGATTGAACGACAAGGGCTGGTGTTCTGTACCAATTGCTGGGGGAAAACGAGGAGGAGGAGGAGGAAGAAGAAGAAGAAGAGGAGGAGGAGGAAGAAGAAGAAGAGGAGGAGGAGGAGGAGGAGAGGAGGAGGAGGAGGAGGAGGAGGAGGAAGAGGAAGAGGAGGAGGAGAGGAGAAGGAGGAGGAGGAGGAGGAGGAAGAAGAAGAAGAGGAGGAGGAGGAGGAGGAAGAAGAAGAAGAATTGATTTTTATACCCTGGTTTTCTCTACCACATAAGGAAGAATCAAACCTGCTTTCAATCTCCTTCCCTTCCTCTCTCCACAAAAGACACCTTGTGAGGTAGGTGGGGCTGAGAGAGTTCTGGTAGAACGGTGACTAGCCCAAGGTTACCCAGCAGGCTTTAAATGGGAAACTAATCCAGTTCACCAGATTAGAGTCCGCCGCTCATGCAGAGGAGTGGGGAATCAAACCCGGTTCTCCACATTAGAGTCTGCCACTTTAAAGTTGGTTTTTATATGCTGACTTTCTCTACCACTTAAAGAAGAATCAGACTGGCTTACAATCGCCTTCCCTTTCCCTCCCTACAACAGACACCATGTGAGGTAGGTGGGGCTGAGAGAGTTGAGAGAGAACTGTGACTGGCCCAAGGTCACCCAGCTAGCTTCGTGTGGAGGAGTGGGGAAACCAACCCAGTTTGCCAGATTAGAGTCTGCTGCTCATGTGGAGGAGTGGGGAATCAAGCCTGGTTCTCCAGATCAAAGTCCACCACTCCTAACCACTGCTCTTAACCACTACACCATGCCAACTCTCTACACCACTACACCATTTGCTGGGCCATCGTCACCTACGGCTGAGCCAAATGTCTGTGAGCAAGTATTTCCATGTGAAAATGAGAGCTTTGGTACGCCAATCAGTGATCACATAGCCAGTGTGATGACTTTATACACTCCATGTCCAAAAATTTTTTAGCTGTGTGACAACAGCACAATGCTTCCCATGATCATCCTGAACAGAGAACCCTTTCATACAATTTCACGGCCCCCTCCCCTGTAAAAATTATCTAATCCACCCTGTGAAAGATCTCTGCCTGAGACCCTGGAGAGCCGCTGCCGGTCTGAGTAGACAGTACTGACTTTGATGGACCAAGGGTCTGGTTCAGTATAAGGCAGCTTCATGTGTTCATCACAGTCTCTTAAACAACCATTTGCTAAAGAACAAACTGTTCCATTTCCTCGCATTATCTCAAAGGGTGGGATCTAGGGCTGTCGATTCGGTTCGTCCTGAACCAAAAAACAGCCGAATTTCCCCCGATTCGGCAGTTTTCAGTTCGGATGGAACCAAATTTTAAAAAGGGCAGGAAAACGACGAACCAAATTCAGCGAGTTCGGGGCGCGCCGAATAAATTCAGCAAATTCAGGGGCTCAGAATCAGCAGTATAACCATCAGTTAGTAAGCAGCATTCTCCCGCGGCCAATGGTGGCCAAGCTGGGTCTTCTGCTGGCCAATCAGAGCAGGGATTCTCACTTTTGAAATGGCCAAAAGAGTCTAAAAACTCCCTCCCCTCCCCTCCCGTCCTGACTGTATTCATTGCCTTCCAATTTGGTGGTGGTGCTGCTGAGAGATCTGATTCCTGACTGGGCCGAGCTGCTGGTGCTTACCGGAATAGGATTGGATTTACTTCTTCTCCGTGCTCCTGCTGGAAGACATCCACTAGCCCAAGGTCACCCAGCTGGCTGGCTTCATGTGTAGGAGTGGGGAAACAAATCCAGTTCACCAGATTAGCCTCCTCCGCTCATATGGAGGAGTGGAGAATCAAGCTTGGTTCTCCAGATCAGAGTCCACCGTTCCAAACCACCGTTCTTAACCACTATACCACGCTGGCACGGGCAGGACTTACTGTAATGGCAATGTTCCGACGTCATGATGCCACCTTCCAGCTATGTCGCCACATCGTGGGATGCTCTATGATCCCCCCCAAAAAACTGTATGGTAAAACTGTAGAGTCTGGGGTTAATTCTAAAGCATCCTATAATACGATGATGTCATATAGGAAAAAGTGATGTCCCAGTGTCAAAAGACTGCCATTTTGGCCCCTCATTTCCCCCTTGCCGTCTCACTGTAGTGCTGACCAGGAATGGGGGATTGCAGGTAAGGTTCCTCCACTGGCAACAGGGAAATGCCACCCCTATTAATACATGAAGCTGCCTTCTAAATCAGATCTTTGGACTATGATGGCAATTTAATCTGACTGGCAGTAGCTTTCCAGGTCCTCAGATTAGGGTTTCCACCTCGGGGTTGGGAAATACCTGGAGATTTTTGTGGTGGTGCCTGAGGAGGGCAGGGTTTGGAGAGAGGAGGGACTTCAATGCCATAGAGTCCAATGGCCAAAGTGGCCATTTTCTCCAGGGGAACTGATCTCGATCGGCTGGAGATCAGTTGTAGTAGTGGGAGATCTCCAGCCACCACCACTTGGAAACCCTACCTGAGCTGGTGCTGTTGCAACTTGCACATCACTTCCTACCTGATCTTTTCAACAGGAGATGCTTGGGATTGACACTGGGACCTTCTGCAGACAAAGCAGATGCTCTACCACTGAGCTACAGCACCTCTCTCACCCCCATCCCACAGTTTCTGGAATGAAGCCTTAAACCACTGGACAGTATGCCATTGTACCAATGCAGGCCTATTTTCAGCAGAGGAAAAAGAAAGATCTTTCATCCTATATATCACCCTGGCTGAAACTGCGCTGATATATTGCCCATGAAAGCAGAGCGAATTCACTGCAAGTCGGACAAGGCTGCGTGAACTGAGAGTGAATTATAATGCAAACTAATGAAGTATTGTAAGAGGCATGGCAGCTTTGTAGGCATTTGGGTCCCCCACACCCTCCCCCGGGGCTTACAGATGTAACTATTGATCCAGCTATAACTGTAATTGCAGCAAGTCATTATTGCATTACATGTATATTTAGCCAGGTGTACATACTGCAAGAATCCATCACCCTGAGAGCCAGCATGGTGTAGTGGTTAAGAGCGGTGGTTTGGAGTGGTGGACTCTGATCTGGAGAACCGGGTTTCATTCCCCACTCCTCCACATGAGCGGCGGAAGCTAATCTGGTGAACTGGATTTGTTTCCCCACTCTTCCACAGGAGGCCAGCTGGGTGACCTTGGGCTAGTCACACTCTCTCAGCCCCACCTACTTCACAGGGTGTCTGTTGTGGGGAGGGGAAGGGAAGGTGATTGTAAGCCAGTTTGAGTCTTCCTTAAGTGTTGGAGAAAGTCGGCATATAAAAACCAACAAAATAAATACATCCCCCAAAGCTGCCATTTGCTCCAGGGGAACTGATCTTGATCATCCTGATCTCACTTGTAATAGCGGGAAATCTCCGGGTGCTGCCTGGTAGTTGGCAACCCTAATTTGGTTTCATTTTGGAAATAAGGCCAAAGAGTTCCTAAATCTAAGCTCCAGGGGGTAGGGTTGCCAGGTCCCTCTTCGCCACCAAAGGGACTTCAATGCCATAGAGTCCAATTGCCAAAGTGGCCATTTTCTCCAGGTGAACTGATCTCTATCGGCTGGAGATCAGTTGTAATAGCAGGAGATCTCCAGCTAGTACCTGGAGGTTGGCAACCTTACCAGGGGGGAAATCACAGGGAGAATTTCAGAAGCACCTTTGCTCTGAACAAAACATTGAACATTGCAAGTGACTTCGTTCAGAACGGATCTTTTTTTTTTCCTTAGAGAAATTAATTAGCTACCAAGCCTTATGCAGGTAGATGCAGCAACATTCTGCTGCTCGAGAGATAATTAACCTCGCTGTCTAAATGAGCTGCCAACTCCCCCCCCCCCTTTCATTATTAGATTTCTTATAATCACGAGGATTCACTATTTTGGACAGCTAAGCACCCTGGAGTTTAATTTAAAACAGACATATGACAGAAATCCCTAAAGTGTTCTTCAGATCATTAATACTCTCTACCCTCCACAGTAGGCTGAACTGACAGCGTCCCTCCCGGAGCGCTCCAAAAGCTGGGCGGGAGGGAGAGGAAGCCTCCTTAAATCAGCAGTCGGTTTGATCTGAAAAATAATCGCTCCTTGATACCGAAAAGCCTGCAGCCTGACAGCAAAGGAAGGCCTAGATTCTCTTCCAGGCAAAAGGAAATAGGGGTGTGTGTGTGTGTGTGTGTGTGTGAAAACCCTCCCATAAACTCCTAGGACCTGATTAGGAAATCTTCAAGCTCAGATGGAGTCTTTCATGTCCACTCCAGCATCAGAGGATTCTCTCCAAAGATACAGCAACGGCGGTTCTGATCTAGGGCTTCTGCAACCGTTGGAAACGATGGGTTTGAAAATCAAACTTCACGCCACGAGCGACTCCCCCTCCCTCCCTTCGAGTATCCTGTGCCCTAACTTTAATGATGTGTTCAAACTAGGAGGTTTTCAAAGGCTGCCAACCTCCAGGTGGTTAAACACAAATCTGACACAGAAGGGCTACAAAATGCATCAAACTAAACAAAAACTGTATTCACAGTCATGCAAAAAACACGCAATACAACTATATATGCAATGATATTCAAACCCAGCTATGTGACTGGGTATCAAATCTCAGTTCTTAGAATAGTCCCAGCTTTTTCTTTTCACATATCACAAGTGTGAAAACCAGCAGACGGTTGAATCTGAAGGAGGAAGATCAGCAAGTGAGGACGGCCATTTCAGATTTCTTCATCAGTTTTCTTGACCCTAATTTCTCATGTTCTTCATCAGTTTTCTTGACCCTAATTTCTCCAACGTACAGTAAGTATTCCTTCCAGCATTTCCAAAGTTCCCAGCAGGGATACCTGTTCAGGTGTACACTCCAGGTGGCGGCTGGAGATCTCCTGGGATTACAACTTATCTCCAGGCAACAGAGAACAGTCCGCCTGGCCACTTTGGCATTTGCCCAAGATATTTTATTAATTTTTTAACAAGAAAAACAACAACACATACATACATCTACAATCACACAGATTCTATTCCTTCGGGGAATAGATTTCTTCTTACATCTAATACCTCTTATAAGATTATTTCAGTGTTAGACAATATACTTAATAAATCCTGTATCTATATAACGTAATCATTATCTATATTATCGCTATTTATGAAATTTTAATCTGTTCTTTCCATTTAACATATTCAAAATAACATTGCCATTTCTTCCGTGTTTCTTCCATCGGCTTTTCTTTCATCATGTTGGTTAATCTGGCCATCACCGCAAATTCTTCCATTTTCTGTTGCCACTTTTCCAAATCAGGAATGTCCTCTTGTTTCCAAAGAGCTGCCAATAATAATCTGGCCGCCGTTGTCAAGTATCCAAACAGTCCACTTTGGCATTTGGACTCTATGGCCTTGAAATGCCTCCCCAAACCCTGTCCTCCTCAGGCTCTGCCAGTGGCGAAGAGGTACCTGGCAACCCTACGTTAAGAAAATAAGAAGAGCCCTGCTGGATCAGACCAAAGGCCCACCTCTTCCAGCATTCTAGTCATTCAGTGGCTGTCGAGCTGCCTCCAGGAAGCCAAAAACCAGGATGACTGCACCAGCATCCTCTTGTCCATGCTCTTTAGCAACGGATACAAAGAGGCATACTGCCACTATTACAACTGATCTCCAGCCGACAGAGATCAGTTCCCCTGGGGAAAATGGCCACTTTGGCAATTGGACTCTATGGCATTGAAGTCCCTCCCCTCCCCTAAACCCCGCCCTCTTAAGGCTCTGCCCCAAAAACCTCCCGCTTTTGGCAAAGAGGGACCTGGCAACCCTATGTACCACTGAGCAAGGATTGCCAGATACAGGTTAGGAAACCCCTAGAGATTTGGGGGGTGGAGCCTGGAATGGACTGGGACCTCCCTGGGGTACAATGCTATACACATGAAGCTGCCTTATACTGAATCAGACCCTTGGTCCATCAAAGTCAGTATTGTCTACTCTGACCGGCAGCTGCTCTCCAGGGTCTCAGGCAGCAGTCTTTCACATCACCTACTTGCCTAGTCCCTTTAACTGGAGAGGCCAGGGATTGAACCTGGGACCTTCTGCATGCCAAGCAGATGCTCTACCACTGAGCCACAGCCCCTCCCTCTAAAGCATCCATTTTCTCCAGGGGAACTGATCTCTGTAGGCTAGGGTGGCCAACCTCCAGGTAATAGATGGAGATCTCCAGCCGATAGCAATCAGTTCACGTGGAGAAAATGGCCACTTCGGCCATTGGAGTCTATGGCACTGAAGTCCCTCCCCTCCCCAAACCCCACCCTCTTCAGGCTCCGCCCCCAAAACCTCCCACTGGCGGCAAAGAGGGGCCTGGCAACCCTACTGTAGGCTGGAGATGAACTGTAATTCCAGGGGATCCCCAGGTCCCACCTGGAGGCTGGCATCCCTGCACCGCGCCACAGCCCCTCCTTGATCCAAGAGTTCCTGCAACCTGTCGTTTTGATCTTTTAGGGGTAGAATTGCCTCAAAACAAAGCAAGAAGGCTAGGCTTTTAGACACCGTTCCTTGAGTAAGTAAACCGAAGCAAGAGAAATGAGTGTTTATCCCAAAACCTGTTTCTTCCAGCTAGCCATCAATATCCCATGCTTCCGGGAAAGGCCAATAGCAATCACAAAGCAATGGAGCCCAACAGAAGAGGAGAAGAATGATGGGTGAGTGATAAAACACCCGGTACAGTCAGGACACAAAGAGGTTATGCAATAAATAAGAAAAAAAATAAAGAGAAAATGTGGCAGGGGTGTGTGTGTGTGTGGGGGGGATAAGTAAGGCAAAGAGCTTTCCGAACACTGAGACCCTCGTAAAAAGGGTTCAGTGCATACAATGTAAGGGCTCTGGGGGAAAGAAAGGGTAATTTATTGTCAAGAGGCAGTCGGTGGAAGAAATAAATGCATCTAAGTGTATATTCCTCCATGTTCAAAAAAAAGGAAGGAAGAAACACAGCAACAATACTAAACAGTGAGCATTCTCAAGGGGTTTTTGAAGGGGGAAAATGAATGGGAGGAGGAGGAGGAGGAGGAGGAGAAGAGTTGGTTTTTATATGCCGACTTTCTCTACCACTTAAGGGAGACTCAAACAGGCTTACAATCACCTTCCCTCTCCCAACAGACACCCTGTGAGATAGGTGGAGCTGAGAGAGCTGTGGCTAGCCCAAGGTCACCCAGCTGGCTTCATGTGTAGGAGTGGGGAAACAAATCCAGTTCACCGGATTAGCCTCCGCCGCTCATGTGGAGGAGAGGGGAATCAAACCCAGTTGTCCAGATCAGAGTCCACTGCTCCAGACCACCGCTCTTAACCACTACACCATGCTGGCTCTATGAAAGGGTATTACATAACTCAAACCAAATGGTAGAAAGAATAAAATTGCAGTGTTTTTTTTTAAAAAACACAGACATTAAGGTTGCTAACCCCTGCTCGGGCAACACATAGTTAAATTGTGAAACTCCCTGCCCCAGGATGTGGTGATGGCTCCCAATTTGGAAAGCTTTAAGAGGGGAGTGGACATGTTCATGGAGGAGAGGGGTGTTCATGGCTACTAGTAAAAATGGATACTAGTCATGATGCATACCTATTCTCTCCAGGATCAGAGGAGTGTGCCTATTATCTTAGGTGCTGTGGAACACAGGCAGGATAATGCTGCTGCAGTTGTTTTGCTTGTGGGCTTCCTTGAGGCACCTGGTTGGCTACTGTGTGAACAGACTGCTGGACTTGATGGACTTTGTTCTGATCCAGCATGGCCTTTTTTATGATCATATGTTCTTATGTTCTAATTCCTGGACATTTGGGGGTGGAGCCTAGGGAAGGCCACGTTTTGGGAGGGGAGGGATCTCAGCAGGGGTATAATGCCACAGAGTCCACCCTTCAAAATAGCTGTTTTCTCTAGGGAAACTGATCTCTGTCATCTCGAGATCTGATGCAATTCCAGGAGATCTCCAGGTGCCATCTGGAGGTTGGCAACTAACGACAGAATGCACAGCACACTTGCAAAGGGACTAGAGTTTGTACCGGTCCCCCAATGTTACTAAGCTTGTGAGCTTCAAAAATGACATGCTCGAGATTCAAACTTGAACACATGAAGCTGCCTTCTACTGAATCAGACCCTTGGTCCATCAAAGTCAGTATCATCTACTCAGACCGACAGCAGCTCTCCAGGGTCTCAGGCTGAGGTCTTTCACATCACCTACTTTCCTAGTCCCTTTAACTGGAGATGCCGGGGATTGAACCTGGGACTTTCTGCATCCCAAGCAGATGCTCTACCACTGAGCCACAGCCCTTCAACTTACCCTTCTCACAATACCCTTTTTCTCTTAAGTTGATCACCCTGTTCACTTGCACTGAACATTAGTGTGGAATTTAAAATGATCAGGATTTGGGGTATTTGGATCTTACACAGCTGGTAGCATTTTGTATTCTTTTACATAAACTCATAGTTCAATGAGATAATCGGAATATAAATAAATATAATATCATATGTAAACCAGTCCTCTCCTCTCTAAACCGTTGCATTGCAAATTGACCAATCTCCTAAATGCAATTTAGAAAGATATTTTTAACATCTTTCATAAATTTAGCTACAAATAGCTCATCAAAAAGGAGACTTATCATCCTCTAGACACACTGTGATATCTTTGTTGCCCATGACAATACACGTTAAGATAATTCCAGTATTTAACAAATGGCAACCAAATGTATACAAATTTTGAAACTGACCATGCTTTCACATCGGCATATATATATTTTATTCATAATCCATACACAGCAAACTTTATTCAACCACTGTGTCAATAGAGTGCTGTTTCCACTTCTGAATTAGAGTCATTCTAGCCACAATAACCAATTGTGGAAGCAGGATTCCCTGTTGCTTTCCCACTCTAGATGGGACTTCACCCAAAAGATAAATCCTTGGCACTAAGTCAAAGGCATGACATGGAATAATCTGGATGCATTTATCATCACATAGAAAGCCGTCCAGTGGCAGCTGTTGGAGAGCTAGCATGGTGTAGTGGTTAAGAGCAGTGGACTCTAATCTGGAGAACCGGGTTTGATTCCCCACTCCTCCACATGAGTGGTGTACTGTAATCTGGTGTACTGAACCAGGATGGTTTCCCCATTCCTATACATGAAGCTAGCTGGGTGACCTTGGGCTAGTCACAGTTCTCTTAAACCTCTCTTAGCCCCACCTACCTCACAAGGTGTCTGTTGTGGGTAGCGGAAGGGAAGGAGATTGTAAACCGGTTTGATTCTCCTTAAAAGATAGAAAAAACAGCATATAAAAACCACTCCTCCTCCTCCTCCTCCACTTCTTCTTCTTCTTCTTCTTCCTCTTCCTGGTTGCTGAGGTTAAGGGAAATTGTAGTTTTCTTGGCTTTCCAATTTGATTTAGGTGGCAAACCACATCTTCTCATCTCTTGCCTTGAAAACCCTACGGGATCACCATCCATCAGCTGTGACTTGATGGCACTTTCTACCACCCCCTCGCTTTTCTCCCTAATGGGGACACAAAACACATCTGCCCTGTGAAATAGGCTGTGTTGAGAGGGGTTGATTGTTCTAAGCTCACCAAGCAAGTTTCCATTATATGGGGAGAATTTAAACCTGGGTTTCCCAGATCCTAATCCAGCACTCTAACCGCTACCTCACAATGGTTCTACCAAAACACAAGAAAGCTGCTGACATCTCCAATTGATTGGCCCCAGCTCAGAGGGATGTGGAAGATGTAACCTTGGAGAATTGTTGCCAGCCTTGAGTGGACGTGTGGATGTGTAAAGTGCTGTCAAGTCACAGCCGATTTATGGTGACCCAATAGGATTTTCAGAATGAGCCCCATGGTGCAGAGTGGTAAGCTGCAGTACTGCAGCCAAAGCTCCACTCACGACCTGAGTTCGATCCCAACAGAAGCCAGTTTCAGGTAGCCGGCTCAAGGTTGACTCAGCCTTCCATCCTTCTGAGGTGAGTAAAATGAGTACCCAGCTTGCTGGGGGTAAATTGTAGAGGACTGGGGAAAGCCATGGCAAACCACCCCGTAAACAGAATATGCCTAGTAAACGTCAGGATGTGACATCACACCCTGGGCCAGTAATGACCCGGTGCTTGCCCTGGGGACTACCTTTACTTTTACCTAATAGGATTTTCAAGGCAAGTAAAATGAGTACCCATCTTGTTGGGGGTAAAGTGTAGAGGACTGGGGAAAGCCATGGCAAACCACCCCATAAACAGAATATGCCTAGTAAACGTCAGGATGTGACGTCACACCCTGGACCAGTAATGACCCGGTGCTTGCCCTGGGGACTACCTTTACTTTTACCTAATAGGATTTTCAAGGCAAGTAAAATGAGTACCCATCTTGTTGGGGGTAAAGTGTAGAGGACTGGGGAAGGCCATGGCAAACCACCCTGTAAACAGACTATGCCTAGTAAACATAGGGATGTGATGTCACACCATGGGTCAGTAACTACCTGGTGCTTGCCCTGGGGACTACCTTTACTTTTACCAAATAGGATTTTCAAGGCAAGTGAGAAGCAGAGGTAATTTGCCATTGCCCTCCTCTGCAAAATCCTCCTTGGTGCTCTCCCATCCAAGAACCAACCCTGCTTAGCTTCCAAGGTCTGACGAGATTGAGCTGTACTATACCATTCCAAATCCCTGAGTAGACATTCCTGGCCTAGATAAGTGAATGTACTGACTCAGCATAAGGCAGCCTCATATGCACTGTGTAATGTCGAAAACAAGCTAAATGTGTATATCATGGTAATACACCAACATATTTCTCCCTAGTGCTCAGGGGGGTTACTTTGCTGTTGGTTCACAAGTGAAGTAAGTCAAGCTGACAGGCAATGATCAGGCCAAAGAGACCCGCTGGCTGAGTGGGGATTTGAACCTATCTAGACTCCATTCTAGACATTAAAGCATGCTAGGTCTTTTAAAATGAAGATCAGGTAGACAGAGGTAGGGAAGAACAGAGTATTCATCATTTCGCTTTTTAAAAATCCTTTCGTTCACTCTATTCAGCATTCCATTTCTCCTGAATTCAATTTAACCAG